>NC_051312.1:85321295-85973239 GCF_015220235.1 Choloepus didactylus | reverse complement strand
AACTAAATGAGACCTAAACTGAGGCGGTTGCAGTGGGAAAGGAGAGAAAGGGACTGATCTTACTGAGTTGACTTAGTAGGATCAGATGGTGAGAGAGGGGAGGTCAAAATGAGGTGCCGATTCTGGATTGGATGGCGAGATTCATGGTGGTGCCCTTTACTGAGATAAGAAAAAGTGGAAGGAGACATGGGTATGGCCAGTTCTGTTTTGAACATGCCTTCCCTCCCTCCATCCCTTCCCATTTTAGATTCCATGGTTCTGCATTATGACTACTCCCTTGCTGCCTTTTCCCTTCTTTGTACTTACCTGAGAAAATGCTTAACCTTAGTTAAACCCAACTCTTTTTACTTCAGTCTGTATCTGAAGAGCTAGATGTTGCTGGGGGAAAATTACATGGCCATGCTAATTGGACATTTCATGTTATGGCCATGAATGTCAGGTACTCAACCCTGCCAACCACCCCGCTACACTTCATGAGTAAAATCACTTTCTTATTCTGGACTGAGACAACACTTTTTTTTCCTTCTCCTCTCTCCTCACATCTCTAGCATCCAGCTCCCAAGCTCATGATCTCACCTGTGCCGGTTTGAATGTATTGTGTCCCCCAAATGCCATTATCATTGTGGTCTTGTGGGACAGACGTTTTGGTGCTGGTTAGATTTGCTTGGAATGTGCCCCACCCAGCTGTGGGTGGTTACTTGGGTGGGATACTCCTATGGAGGTGTGACCCCACCCATTCAGGGTGGGCCTTGATCAGTGGAGCCATATAAAACATGCTGACTCAAAGAGACTGAATGGAGTGCAGCTGTGAGTGATGTTTTGAAGAAGAGCAAGCTTGCAAGAGAGGAATGTCCTAGGAGGAAGCCATTTTGAAACCAGAACTTTGGAGCAGACGCCAGCCACAAGCTTGCTAGAGAGGAATATCCTGGGAGAAAGCCATTTTGAAACCAGAACTTTGGAGCAGACGCCAGCCACGTGCCTTCCCAGCTAACAGAGGTTTTCCGGACGCCATTGGCCATCCTCCAGTGAAGGTACCCAATTGCTGATGTGTTACCTTGGACGTTTTGTGGCCTTAAGACTGTAACTGTGTAGTGAAATAAACCCCCGTTTTATAAAAGCCTATCCATCTCTGGTGTTTTGCATTCTGCAGCATTAGCAAACTAAGACATCACCTCACACAGAAAATAGATTACATTCAGAAGGGCAATACCTCATCCTCCCCACTATCACTTCCAACAGCCTACCCACATCTGGATCCCTGTGCACTGTCTTCCTACTTCTACCGTGGAAGAAGTTCCTAAGACTGATCCTTGCATTTGGGCTCTGGTTTCTGTTTCCTCTTGCTTTCTCAAGAATTTTGCCCCTTCAGTTATCGACTATCACTCCTGCATTGTCTATCTTTTCCTCTCTGCTGGTTCATTCCCATCAGCATAAAAACATGCCTTAATGCCACTCATCTTAAAAAATAAAGCAAGTCAAAAACTTCCCTTGACTCCCATATCCACCTGCAGCTACCACTTCATTTCTCTGCATCCCTTCATGGCAAAAATCTTCCAAAGAATTATCGATAGCCACTTACTCCGCTTCCTCAGCTCCTGTCTTTTCCTCAATTTCAGTGTTAATATGGCCAAAATATACTTTGTTTTTCCCCCAAAATTGGCACACACACCCCCAAGTCTTTCCCATTCAGTAAATGTTATCATCTACTTGGTTTTTCAGGCCAAAAACCTTGGCATCATCCTTGAATTCTTTTTCCCTTATACTCTAGTGAGTCCTGTGAGCATTACATCTGAAGTACCTCTTGAATCCATCCCCTCTTTGCCATTTCCATTGCTGTAACTCAGGTCAGGCCACCATCATCTCTATTGGACTGTCACCACAGCTTCCTAATGAGTCTCACGATTTCCACTTTTGCCTCCCTAAATCCACCCTCCAAATAATAGCTAGAGGGGTCTTTATAAAACATAAATCATGTCATCCTCCTACTTAAAACCTTCCATTGACTTCCCACTGAAACCAAAATGAAATCTGAACTCCTTACCAGAGTCTACACGGCCCTACATATCCTAGACCTTGCCTACCCCTTCAACCCCATCTCCATCTACTCTCCCCCTTATTCTCTCTTCTCAGTAACGGTAACCTTCTGTTGTCCCTCAGACACACCAAGCACCTTCCCATCTCTGGGCTTTTGCACCTACCTTTCCAGGTGGTTGGAACACTCTCCCTCTATGGATGGCTGCTTCATCATTCAGCTCTCACTCACATATCCCTTCCTCAATGTGGCCTTCCCTGACCACCCTAGTAAAAGTAGCTCCCCCTGTCATTTTCTGTCATATCACCCTATCTTATCTTCTCATAGCACTTATCAGTCCCTGAAATGGTCTTATGTGTTTCTATGTTTATCATCTATCTCTCCCCACTAGAAAGTCTTGTGGTCATAGTAACCTTGTCTCTTTATTTTACTGCTATGTTCACAGCTCCTGGGGAAAAAAAAAATTCACAGCTGGCATACTGTAGGTGATTAATAAATAGCTGTTGACCAGCTTACTGTAATGAACTTGTGGGATATCCTTGTAGAGATGCATATCAGGCAGTAGGTAAGTGGGTCTGAAGCTCAGGAGAGAAAGGACCCTCTAAGCTGGAGATGAAGATTTGAGAAGCATCACTCTCTTGGGAATGGCTGAAACTGGCTGAGTCTGTAAATTGTCCATGGAAAGTTGTAGAGCTAAAGAGGCCCAAGGACGTGACTCTGAGAGAACCTACAATCAGAGTTGAGCATGAGAGGCGGAGCCTGTGCAGGAGACTCAAGGAAACAGTGAGGTAAAAAGAGAAGCAGAAGACAGTGGGGAAGTATTGCTTTAAAGCAGTGTTTCTCCAACTATTTATGAAAGACCTGTCTGTTTTTTACTTTTTGTTTTCATTTCTAATCTGTCATGGACCAATATTTTTGTAAAATAAAATAAAAATGAATTATTAGTAAAATGATATTTAAAAAGGGCATAAAAAATACAGGTCCAAATTTGTCATTAGATTCAACAGATATATAATCACTCTGGCAAGTTGATATAAAAGTTTCCAGACACTTGTTCTAAGATGGCAGCATAGAGAGGAGTGGAAGCTAAGTAGTCCCCCTGGAACAACTAAAAAAAAAAAAAAAACAGAAACAACTAGTAAATAATCAGGAATAACTGCAAGGGGACAAACGTGACTGTCCACTCATCATACATTAACCTGAATTGGGAGGAATGCCCGAGATCATAGCATAAAATCTAACCCTATCAAGCAAAGCAAATGCCAAGAGGCCAAAAACAACAGAAAATCTTAATGCATATGATAAAACCAGACAATATGGAGAACCCAATCCCAAACACCCAAATCAAAATATCAGAAGAGACACAGTACTTGGCACAATTAATCAAACAGTCACAATCAAGGAACAAAAACATGGCACAGGATATAAAAGACATGAAGAAGACCATGGAACAGGATAAAGGGGACATAAAGAAGACCCTAGAAGAGCATAAAGAAGAAATTGCAAGATTAAATAAAAAAATAGAAGATCTTATGGAAATAAAAGAAATTGTTGGCCAACTTAAAAAGACTCTGGATGCTCATAATACAAGATTAGAGGAATTTGAACAACGACTCAGTGTCCTAGAGGTCCACAGAACAGAAAATGAAAGAACAAAAGAAAGAATGGGGAAAAAAATCAAAAAGGATCTCAGGGATACGATAGATAAAATATAACTTCCAAATTTAAGACTCATTGGTGTCCCAGAAGGGGAAGAGAAGGGTAAAGGTCTAGAAAGAGTATTCAAAGAAATTGTTGGGGAGAACTTCCCAAACCTTCCACACAATATAAGTACACAAAGCATAAATGCCCAGCAAACTCCAAGTAGAATAAATCCAAATAAACCCACTCCAAGACATACTCTAATCAGACTCTCAAATACTGAAGAAAAGGAGCAAGTTCTGAAAGCAGCAAGAGAAAAGCAATTCACCACATGCAAAGGAAACAACATAAGACTAAGTTGTGACTAAGTTGCCACCATGGAGCTGAGAAGGCAGTGGCATGACATATTTAAAACTCTGAGAGAGAAAAATTTCCAACCAAGAATATTTTATCCAGCAAAACTCTCCTTCAAATTTGAGGGAGAGCTTAAATTTTTCATAGACAAACAAATGCTGAGAGATTTTGCCAATAAAAGACCTGCTCTACTTCAGATACTAAAGGAGCCCTACCAACAGAGAAACAAAGAAAGGAGAAAGAGATATAGAGAATTTTAACAGACATATATAGAACCTTACATCCCAAATCACCAGAACACTCATTTTTCTCTAGTGATCACGGATCTTTCTCCAGCGTGGACCATATGCTGGGACATAAAACAACCCTCAATAAATTTTAAAAAAATTAAAAAATAAAAAAAAATTGTAGTTATTCAAAGCACAATCTCTGACCACAATGGAATACAAATAGAAGTCAATAATTTTTGAATTGTAACTCCACTATTTACTTCCTACATGATATAAAATACACAAACTCTAATGACAAATCAGTGGTTTTGAATCAATGTAAAATATGTAATTTGTGACAAGAACTATATAAAGGTGGGGGAATGGAGGAGTATAGGTACATAGTTTATGTGTCCTATTGAAATTAAGTTGGTATCAAAGAAAACAAGATTGTCATGGATTTAAGAGTTTAATTTTAAGCCCCACAGTAAACACAAAGAAATTATCAGAGAATATGACCATAGAGATGAAAAGTAGAGTATGGGTTAAGAGAAATGGGGGAAGGGGCAATGGGGAGTTAAGAAATGAGTGTAGGGTTGCTGTTTGAGGTGAAGGGAAATTTCTAGTAATGGATGGTGGGAAGGTGATAGCATTGCAACATTCTAAATGTGATTAATCCCACTAATGGAATGCTAGGGAGGGAGTGGAATGGGAAGATTTAGGCTGTATATGTTTCCACAATTGAGGAAAAAAAGTCTGAATAGATGACAGTTGAATGCCAAGGTTGACCCTGGATGGGATCTGAGGATGGAGGACAGGATGTTCAAAGGGACACAGTTGAGACATAAGGAAAAGGAAATATAGAATGTAAGCTTTGTATCATTGTTGAATCTCTTGTACTTCTTAGCTGCACTTAATGGGATTGCATAAAAGAATGTTCTTGTTTATGGGAATTGTATATGTGAATTGTAGTGTTTGTTCAAGGATGTGTGCAGCTAGCTCTCATATGTTGAGAAGACAGAGCAATAGATGATGGATGATAGACAGGGACAGAGGGAGGGAGGGAGGGAAAGAAATAGTAGTCTGACAACATGTTAAAGTTAGTGGATCGGGGTATCAGGGCGGGGGGTCAGGGAATGCTGGAGTTCTGTGTATGGGGTTTGTATTGTTTTTGCAACTGTTCCTGTAACTTGGAATTTATTTCAAAATAAAATGTAAAAAAAAAAAATAGTTTCCAAACATGCTCAAGTACTGTACTGCCTCATTGAGGGCTGGTAGCAAGTTCACAGACGATACTTTCAGCACCACTACTCTATTGGTGCTCACAGACGGGGGAGGATTCAAATGAGCAGAACACAGGGTCTGCCCTCAAGTAATTTAAAGTCCAGTGGGGTAGACAGTCCCAGACACGCATAGTCATACTGCTTGACAGAGGGGTCAAAGCACTGCCACTACCATGCAGGCCTCAGGGACTGTGATCACACTAGCTCTGCCACTGTTTCATCCCTGAAGGACCTTTAGCATTCACTTTTTTCATCTATAAAATGAAGAGAACATGTCAGGTGTTCGAACACTAAAGTTTTCTTATTCTAATTTGGATGCAGATGATAAAAATCCTCCATGCTAGCAGTAGTCAGTGGCAGGGGGGTGGGGGTGGAGAGGAGGGTGACAGCAAATGGGTACAAGGTTTCTTTGGGGAATGATGAAAATGTTCAAAAATTGGAGTATTGTCATGGTTTCCCAACTCTGTAAATATTAAAAAACATTTCCACTTTAAGTGGGTGAATTTTATACTATGTAAATTGTATCTCAGTAAAGTTTTTAAAAAAGAAAAAAGAATGAATGAAAGAAAAACCCTCCATGCCACTCAAAACCAGAAAAGCTAGGCTTGGATAGGTGACTGGTTGCCCAAAAGCAGACTGGAAAGCAAGGAGAAACTGGTTGGTCCCATACCTAGTGTGCAAGATAAGAAGAGCCCCTCTGTTGTGTATATAGGGAAAAAAGTTTCCTTTTCAAGAATACTATTGAAAATTATCTGTAAACCTGTCTCTTGCCTTTATTGGTCTTTTTATTGGTTTCTTGTTATTATTACTTTAAAAAATCTTTATTTCAAACACCGCCCCCACTCCCTACCCCCATCCTTGCTTGTAAAGCTTAAAGTCTGGCACAGTAGAGACATTAGGCAAATAATTATCAAATTATTGGTTAATTACCACTGAGATAAGTATTACTAAATAAGAGTAGAGGCCATGTAACAGGGACCTAATTTGGTCTGAAGGAGTTGAGGGAAGTCTTCTCTGAGCATACGGCATTTATTTTGAGACCTGAAATGTAGCTGTCAGCCTGTCATTTAACTTGAGAAAAGCCTCTTGAGAGCAATAGCCTTTAGTCATCCAAAAGGGACCCACCAGTCCAGTCGGGGTCATGGTGGGGAATGGAGGGGGTTCTGTGGTATTGTAATTGCAGTCCATGGGGTACCAGGAGTTCAGGACTAAAAGGGGCCCTGGGTGACCCTGTGTCCTAGCCTTTGCCCTTGGGCCAGTCAACTCTTACCCAGTACAGAATTACAAACTTTCCTTGCTAACCCCCAGGGAAAGGTATTTCTGTATCCTAGCTCCTGTGAACACAGAGGAGTCACTGCATGGTTGAGCTAGAGATGAGAGCCTAGTCACCAGAGCCCATGCTCTCCAGAGCCTCCTGCCATCCAGGCGCCCGCATTTCATCAAGGCTTTAATCGGTTCCAAGCAGTCCTCAGATGAGCCTGGCTGGTATCCGGCATGACTTCATCACCGCCAACAGTGGCAGCTGGAGGCCAAGGTCTCCTGGGTGAAAAAGAGGTCAGCATTGGCTGAGCCAGGTCTGTTCTGTGTCTTGTGCTCCCCTCCACTTGCACTGGGCCTGGAAACAGAGCTGGGTGGGACTCATATTTCCCAAGGCAGGGCCAACTGCCCTTTGCCAGTTTTCTTGTGCCCCTTCCAATGCATGTACTCTTGGGAAGAACACATAGAGAAAAAGGGCACTACTGCAGCTTAAGAAAGTGGGGGGGGGGGGTGAGGGGGGGTTGTCAGTCTGAAGGTCAGGGCCTGCTAAATAGCAGCAAAGGCCCCATCCCAGGGTCAGACTGTGGTGTGGGCCTGAACCAAGGTTCCCTTCCCAAAAGGAGTTTGCTTCTGGTACTCAGGCTCTCTCCCTCTATACAGAAGCCTGGTAGTGTCCTGAGATAGGGATATTATCTGAAACTCTGTACCTTCTTAAACATCATTTTGGCAATGAATTCTTTTAAATGTAGCAGAAGGAGGGGGCTTGCCACTTAAGGAGTCCTTCAGAAGCTCTCTTTGAAGTTATAGAACCTGTGTGGTAGGAAGTACTGACTGGGGTCAGGTAACTTGGCACTTGGTTCTGGCACTTACTCTGCCTTGCAGTGGGACCTTGGGCAAGTCCCTTCCCTCTCACCGAGCCTCATTGTCCCCAACTATAAAATGAGGTAGTTGAACCATGGTCTCAGAGTTCCCTTCCATTTTAATATTTTGTGATTCTGAATTAATAATTGTTCACTGATTTATCTAATTGCAAACCTAAATATTCATATTTATTCAGAACTATTATTTTAATTAATAGTTGATTAATGGTGGCAGGTGCCCACCATCATCACTTTTCTAGGTTCTTCTGACATATGCTCTTAAAGCATCCTATAGAATTTCTTTATTGCGCTTACCACAACATGTAGTTATATAGTTATTTGAATAGATATTTGATTAATAGATCTCTCCTCCACTATGCAGTGAGTTCCCTGAATGTAGGGTCTGGATCTTTAGCACTTATATTCCCAGCATCTAGCACTATCCTTAACACAGTGTGCAGTGAATATTTGTTGAATAAGTAAATTTATAAATGGGCACTAGACATTACAAGAAATAGAAGAATATACAGTCACTTCTTCAGACTGCACACTGTAGAATGATGGAGTGGTGGTAAGGCCCATATACAAAGTGTGTAAGCAAAGACGAGAATATCTACCATAAACAAAAAGTGTAATGAGTAGTGAAGACGGGAAAGATCAGTGTTGGTATTGTAGAAGGCTTCAAAGAGAATGTGGAATTGAGTCAGACCTGTAGGACAGGTCGAATCAAAAAAGGCAGAGGGAAGAAGGAAAGCTTTTCAGATGCAGCAAGAACTGGCCATTCACCTGGATTATGAGGTAGGTAGACTTGAGTGTAGAGGACCTTGGGGGTGAGCCAGAGGACTTGTACTTAATAATGTAGTCAATAGACAGCTCCTGAATGATTGTTTGTTGTTTGTTTCTTTAATGATAATATTGATTTTTACTTTTAAAAAATGCACAACATGAAAATTTCTGGCAGTACAGGAGGATATATAGTGGAAAGGAAGTCTCTCTTCCACATCCTTGGTTCTCCTCAGAAGCAACCGGTGTAACTTTTCTTATGTATCCTCTCCCTATTGCTGTAACAAATTATCACAAACAGTGGCTTAAAACAACGCAAATTTATTATCTTACAGTTCTAGAGATACAAAGTCAGAAATGGGTCTCACTGGGCTGAAATCAGGGTGTCGCAGAGCTGTGTTCCTTCTTGGAGGCTCTAGGGGAGAAACAATTTTCTTGTATTTTCCAGCTTCTAGAGGCTGCCTGCATTCCTGGCTTGTGGCCACCTTCCACCATCAAAGCCACAGTGGTTAATGGAGTCTTTCTCATGTGGCATCCCTCTTACACTGACTCTCTTACCTCCCTCTTTCTCTTACATTAGGCCCACCTGGATAATCCAGAGTAATATCCCCATCCCAAAGTCAACTGATCAGCAACCTTAATTCTACCTACAACCTTAATTCTTCCTTGCAGTATTCACAGGTTCCAGGGATTAGGGTGGGGAGCAGTGGGACCTTGGGCAAGTCTCTTCCCTCTCACCAAGCCTCATTGTCCCCAACTATAAAATGAGGTAGTTGAGCCGTGGTCGCAAGAGTTCCCTTCCATTTTAATATTTTGTGATTCTGAATTAATAATTGTTCACTGATTTATCTAATTGCAAACCTAAATATTCATATTTATTCAGAACTATTATTTTAATTAATAGTTGATTAATGGTGGCTCTCCACTTTGGGGAGCCATTATTCTGCCTACCACCCTCCTAGAGGTATTTTATGCATGTTTTACTTCTATTCCTGCTTTGAATAGTTAATACTTACAAGTAGTACAAAATTCAAACAGGTTTTTAGTGAAAAGTCTTATACCCACCCCGTTCCTGATCAAAGTATTGAAAAATTTTTCCACTATGTTATTACTTTTCCCCTTGCAATTAGTTAGCAATCTATAGGGAGTTGCGTTTTTTGTTTTTTGAAATTTTTTTTCTTTATTAGAGAAGTTGTGGTTTTATAGAACAATCATGCCTAAAATACGGGATTTTTTATACCACCTTATTATCAACAACTTGCACCAGTGTGGAATATTTGTTACAATTGATGATAGCACATTTTTATAATTGTACTATTAACTATAGTCCATGGTTTAATTTAGGGTTCACTGTGTACTGTAGTACCATGGATTCTTTTTTCTAATTTTTATTCTTTTACCATATATACAATCTAACATTTCCCCTTTTAATCACATTCATTCATATATCTCAGTGCTACCATCACCACCATCCATTACCAAAACATTAGCATCATTCCAAATAGGAGTACTATACATTTTAAGTCTTATCTGGGGAGACACTTTTAAGACCATGCAAATATCCTGCTTCTCATCAAAATCCCCCCCTAGACTTAGCATCCATTGATGGTTCTTGCCTCAACCATTCTTTATATGATGGTTGCAAAATGAATATTTTCCAACTCCAGCCCTCCCTCCACACTTACCAGTCAGTACTTGGCGTTCTACTATAATCAAGAGCCCCTTCTCCCCGGTTATCTACCGTTTTTTATTTTTATTTTTAATTGTGGAATATAACATTTACATAGAAGTAATAACTTTCTAAGTGCAATTTAACAAGTAGTTAGAGAGCAAATTTCAAAGAATGTTATGGGCCATAGTTCCACAGTTTCAGTTATTTCCTTATTGTAAAATATAACATATATGCAAAAAGGTGATAACTTTCAAAGTACAATTTAACAAGTAGTTATATAGGAAATTTCCAAGAATTTTATGGTTTACAGTACTATAATTTCAGTTATTTCCTTATTGTGAAATGTATCATATATACAAAAAGGTGATAACTTTCAAATTATAATTTAACAAGTAGCTATATAGCAAATTTCAAAGAAAGTTGTGGGTTACAGTTCCACCATTTCAGGTCTTTCCTTCTAACTATTCCAATACTCTAGTAACTAAGAAAAAGAAGATTATATAGTGATTCAGTATTCATAATCCTTTGTTAAATTCCATCTGGTCTGTTGCTACCCTTTCCTGTAGTTTAATCATTTTCCCTATCTTCAGGGATGGCTAGGCAGTGACCACCCTAACTTTTTCATGTTGAAAAGGGGTGTCAGCCTTATGGGAAAAGGGGATGTAACTGGGTTGATGTTCCTGAAGAGGCTGTTGCCTCTGGGTTCTAGGACTTAACTGGCATAGGATCTCTCTGGAGGATGTAAGTTTATGAAGAATAAACTTAGTGAGTGAAACTTTTAGAGAGTCTCAGATAGGGACCCGGGTATTCTTTAGAGTTTTCAGGACTACTGTTGACTTGGGCTTATCATACTGTGACCATTTGGGATACCTAGCTGAAGTTTGCACAGGAGTAACCTCCAGGACAGTCTCGACTCTATTTGCAATCTCTTAGCCACTGAAACCTTGTTTTGTTGCCTTTCTTTTCCACCTTTGGTCAAAAAGACATTCTCAATCCCTCGATGCCAGGCTCATTTCTGAAATCCGTGTCCCAATTTTATCTTTTTATTAACAGAATGTGCTCATGGGTACTTATAGTTTTAATGTTCCATAATTCATTCTGTTTTTAGTTATATTGGTGCTAAAATTGTCCCAGATTTGGCCAGTGTGACATGCCCGTCATTTTTTTTTTTTTTTTTTTTAAGCACTTCCTTGTTTTCTGGCATAGTGAGATGTTTCAGACTCATCTTATGTCCACCTTGCTGCTGCCCTGGAATCAGCCATTTTTCTGAGGAGCCATAGGATTTTTAGTGGAAAATTGTATTAAAGACCAAGTTCTGAGTACCAGTTGTACCCATTGTTACTGGGCCCCTTCTGTTGACAGAGCCAAGAAATAAATACAGGTATATGTATGTACACATATACATCTGTCAAAATATACATGTACATACATGTTCATATCCACATATATATGCGTATGCACATACATATTTTAGAAATCCTAACACCAAATGCCTCCAGTTCCAGTCCATTCCTACAGGATTCTTCCTTATTTTCCCACATTTCATATTTGTTTGTCCCTTCTTCCATAGTGAGTACCCTGGCTTCAGACAACATGAAACACTTAATCATTTGCTCAATTGTCTAATATATCTAAAATAGTTTTCAGAATTGCTGCACCCATGCAACCATTAAAAAACCTACTAAAAAGAGTTCAGATCAGGATTTATTTGTAGTTCTTACCCCTACTTCATCTGAGACTGAAGGCATATAATCAGATATTGGGTTATAAGTTACTCGTTTTGTCCCCACGCCCCCCACCTCCAGTGTATTTCAGTGAAATACAGATTGGTACAGATTGGGTTCATTTGGTTCAATTTGCTTTTACTTTTAGGGATTTTCTCCCCTACCTATCTTCGTTGATTTAATTTTGTTGTTTGAATATTCAGTATGTTAATTTGTTTATAAAAGCCAAAATTCTTTTTTATATCTCTTTTACCATTTTTCGGTTCCATTCGCTCCTGAGCCTTGGTAGGTAACCAGTTTTCTGGTTTTCAGGTTTAACCTTAACTGTGTTTCTTTTTGTGAACAAATATATGTATGTTTTCTTATTTCCCCTTTTTTCTTACACAAAAGGTAGCATATTATATATGCTCTATTGTAGTCTGCTTTTTTTACTTAACAGTATTTCTTGAAATTCACCCAATATCAGTTCATGGAGATCTTCTTCATTCTTTTTCACAGCTGTATATACTCCACTGTATGTATGTGCCATATGTCCTTTGCTTGGACATTGAGGCTTCCAATATTTTGCAATTATAAGTAGTGCTACAAGATTAACCTTTTACACATACCTTTCGTATTGTTGGAGATGTGTCTTTATAGTAAAGTCCTAAAAGCAATATTCCTGGGTCAAAGGATAAATGTGTATATAGTTTGGTTAGATATTGCAAATTCTTCCTCCATACAAGTTGTACTGTTTTGCATTCCCACTAGCAGTATATGAGCCTGCCTGTTTCTTCACAGCCTCCCCAACAGAATGCAATAGAATGTATTGTCAAGTTTTGGGATTTTGCCAATATGATAGGTCAGAAATAGTATCTCAGGGTAGCTTTAGTTTGATTCTCTTATTAATGAGGTTGAACATTATTTCATATGTTTAAGGGCCATTTTATATCTCCTTTTGCAAAGTGTCTGTTCATATCTTTGCCCATTTGTCTAGAGGATTTTTGGTCTTTGTTTTCCTCTTGATTTTTAAAAGTTCTTTGTATTTAGAGATATAAACCCTTTATTTGTGATATATTGCAAAGATTTTCTCCTATTTGGGATTGATAGGGTTTTAAAACTCCCCATGTAATTTTCATATATAACCAGGATTCAGAACCACTGGGGTAGTTTAAACCCTGCAATTTAGAACTGTTTTGTAAAGGAAAATGCATAGAAAGAAAGGAATCAGAGGCTCAGCCTTGGGGGACACACATAAGTTGGCACAGGAACCTCAAAGGAGACAAATAGTCATAAATATAGTATATCATGGAAATCAAGGTAGGAAAGAATCAAAAGGAGGCAGGATTGGTCAGTAGCATTGATTACTGTTGCTAGATGTGATAATGAGGTCCCATGTCCCTACTTCCCAACACACCTTCACCCCTGCTTGTTCAGACTGAGAGAAGACTCTCCCAATCTCTGTGCAGTGATTTTGTTCAGCAGTATTGTCAGTAACTACAGGAGGTCTCTTCTGACAAACAGAAATTGAAGGGATGTAGCCCAGCTGAGCCATAATTATTCAATCAACAAATATTGATTGAACTTCTGCTATGTGCCAGGCACTATTCCAGGCACAGGATATAGTAACAAAGACCGCTTTTTAAACTTGTACTTCTCTCTGACCACTTTGTAAAAGGTTGGAAATGTCCTTTACCTGAGTTCATCTATCTGGTTTGTCATGTAGCCTCAATTCTAGGGCAAGCTTGGCAGAGCCTTTAGAATTTTGTTAGGGAAGAGCACTGTTTCGGTTTGCTAATGCTGCCAGAATGCAAAATACCAGAAATTGATTGGCTCTTATAAAGGGGGTTTATTTGGTTACAAATTTACAGTTCTAAGGCCATAAAAGCATCCAAACTAAGGCATCAACAGGAGGATACGTTCACTGAAGAACGACTGATGGTGTCTGGAACACCTCTGCCGGCTGGGAATGCATGTGGCTGGTGTCTCCTTGTCCTTTGCTCCCAGGTTGTGTTTCAAAATGGCTTTCTCCAAAATGTCTCTGAGTTTTTCTTAGCTTAGAATCTCCAAATATCCTTCTGTCTGCATGTCCAAGCATCTCTACACATCAGCAAGTATCTCGGTTGGCTCCTAGCGTCTCTCCAAAAGTCTCTCTCAGCTGCTCTGAGTTCCGTCTCTCTGTGAGCTCTCTTATAGAACTCCAGTGATTTAATTAAGACCCACCCTGAATGAGCGGGGTCCACATCTCCATGGAAATAATTTAATCAAACGTTTCCACCCTAATCAACAGACAAACACATCTGCCTCCACAAGACTGCATCAAAGACTATGGCCTTTTCTGGGGGACATAGTATATCCAAACTGGCACAAGCACTCATGAGAAAAAATGGAAACATCAGCTCCAGCGAGGAACTGTGTGTCCTCTTGGTGTTTGTGGTCTGTTTCCTGTCCTCTCCTTGCCCCTCATCACCCCACCACCCTTCCTCTTATATTTTTGGTAACAATTGCCTAGTGACTGTGGTTGGGCATAAAGGAAGGAGCATAAACTTTTTTGGCAGCAGCTTCTGTTTTTTTTAAAAAGCAGCAGTTTTATGAGGGATATGAGCAAGAACTTCAGCCTCAGTGGGGAAAAGCAGACATCAGCAAATGAAAGGTTCTTGTGCCCAGAACATCTGAAAACCTTAGCCTATGGCATTTGATATCGTAGTTAAAGATATCCCCTGCCACACTCCTGATTCTCTCCATACTGGGAAGTGCAGTTAGCAAAAATATTTAATTGGTTCTTATTTCTGCAAGTGTTCTCAAAGCCAATTGTAAATAAGACCACTTGCCTTCCTTAAGGTCAGAGTGAAAGTCCATATATTTGAGTATACCTCATACCAGTTAGCCTGGCACAACCACCACTTCAATGTGCCAGTACGTCTCATCCAAGCAGAAGGATTTGCTGGGCTTTAAGAAGAGACATGCAAGTGGAAGTATAGGCTATATCTTGATAACCCCTCTTTCCTGTTATGGACATCAGGCTTGGATTGGTCAACAGATGCTTAAACATCTGGTCAGCTTAATCCTTTGGGGCAGTTGGTGTTTTATAGACAAACCATCAAGATTGATTGGCCTCTTAACTGAATTAGCCAGATGTGCGGGCATTGTGTGCCCTTTACACAGCCTCCCTCCAACATTGTTAGATGGAAGCAGACATGCGATTAGCATGTTTGAAGATGATGTGTTTTTAGTGCACGAACAAAAGCTGCCACCTTCTGCGGAGACTGTGGCTGTGCCCCAGACTTCAGCAGTATAATTATGACTGCTAAATTCAGCCCAGACCCCAGGCTCTACTGCCTCGGTCTCAGCTGTCATTTGCAGGAGGGGGGAGGGGAGAAGCCCAAGAACCTAGGCTCTTATTATAGTCCACTTTGAACTCTGCTTTATCCAGAGCCTTTCCCTCCCACTGACAGTTGCTCCCTGCTGCCTTCTGGCCACAGAGCCTGTGGTCATCTCTGGGAGCAGTCTGTGCTGGATTGTGGGGAAAGTGGGGGAAATGAGGGAATGGGGCTGGCATGGTGAAAGCCCGTTACTTTCAGGAGGCTTGCCCAACATGAAAATGAGCTGAGTGTCCCCATACTTCCAGTGGGTATGTCACATGCTGTTCAGAGCATTATCCCCCCATCTAGAAAACCCCTACCTTAGGTTTGCACCGGGCAGAAATCCATGGCAGGAGTTTATGCTTTTACACTGTCCCTCACCTAACTGCATGTGAAGCATATTTGAACATCCATTTCCGTGGCTTTTTTCCTCCTCTTTTCTAATCAGACCTACATATTTTCCCTAAAACAAACCAGGCATTTTCATGTCTCCAACAGCTCTGTTGATACTTAATATTCTATGGACATCTCATATTCAATGTACCCAAACCCAATTCTCTTCACATTTTCTTCTGTATTTCCCCATTTGGTGAATGGCATTATCATCTACCTGGTCACACAAATAAGAAACAAGAAACTATTATAAGTAAATCTGATGAGTTCTCCCTCACTTTCCACTAAGCCCTGTCTTTGTTATCATTTTCTCTCAAGTCTCTTCTCTCTTCTCTATCCCTGCTACCCTAGTTCAGTCTTCATCATTTCTCACCTTCATGTTGATCTCTCTGCCTCCAACTCCCTTCCAAACCAGCCTCTGCCCTGCGAAACCCTGTTCCCCTCCTTTAAAACCTTTAGCAATTCCCAGTGCCTATAAGGTAAGCCCAAATGTCTAACCCAGCATACAAGGCACTCTGCAATGCAGTACAAGTCTTCTACCAACCTTCCTCCAATAGGGGATGGAGATGATGGCTTGCCTCAGGGCTGGGATCAGAGCTTGGTGGACCCACTGGGAGGATTTCTGCAGCCCAGTGGCCTCAGGGAGATAGGAACTGACTCTGCCTTAGGCTGACTGAACTGCTCATCTATCCCTAGCATAGTGTTCTTTCCTGCTTCCATACCTTGCCTACTTCACATATTTCTGCCTATAATGTCCTTCCTCCACTTCTTTATCTATCAAACTCCTATTTAGCCATGAAGATCCAACTAATGTGTGTCTCTCTTGTGTTACTTTCCTTGGCTTACTCATATGCAGTGAATCACTTCTCACTCTGTACCCACCGCCCCGCACCAGCCATTTTAGGGGGTTGTTTTAATGTTTAAAAGATTACAATTGAAGCTTCAGAAAAACTAGAGCTTAATGTGTATCCCCTCCTCACACACCCTTTCCCCACTGCTCCTCTGATTCTGCTGCCAAGCCCTGTCCAGGTCTCTAACCTGGGAAGGCCACTCTGTATCCCCTTTGTCTACTAAGCAGGTGGGATGGTTGGTTCCCTGCTCAACGCTGCATCTCTGCACATGTGCCATTGGTGATACCCACTGTAGAAGGAATGCTTAAGAATGGTAATTGTAATAAAAATAGTGCTAGCTTTTGTATATTGGGTACCTACTATGTACCAAGCTCTGGACTAAGGCTTTTTTCTCTTTTGATCCTTAAAATAATTCTTTGAGGTAGGTAATATTACCTGCATTTTCCATATGCATAAATAAAGTCACCAGGCTGTGAACTTCCCCAAGATCCCCCATTAGTCAGTGGCAGAGCCATTAGGGCATATCTGTGATGATGCTCTGAAGGCCAGAATTCCTCTGTGTCTCCAGAGCCTGTACAGGATCTGGTATAAAATAGGTATTCTGGAATGTTGGTTGGTTGATTGAATGCATGAATGAAACAGTGTTCTTCCCATTGAACTTGCCTTCAGGCTTAAGAGGGGCTGGCTGAAGCATCTATAGCTTATGCCAAGAAGAATGGATTTTGTCTCATCTCCTAATGCCCAGCTGTACACAGACGTGTTCCCTCCCACTCAGTAACAAACTGCCTGGAACTCTTTCCTGGCTCATATTTACAAGAGAATGTGATAAATTCCGTATTGATCCCTCCTGTTCCACTGTAAATTTTGCAAAAGATGATTAAATAGAGCAATAGAGTCTGCAGGCATTGTGGCTCAATATGTTGTGGACTGGTGTATCGACCTCCTCCATCCAAAGGCAGCCAGCGCCTATCCCTGCTGCCCCAGACCAGTAATTAAAATCCTGTGAGACTGGGATTTAAAATCCAATCATATCCCTGAATCAAGCCTTCTAGCCTCCCCATGTGACGAGTGCAATAAGGTAACGGCAGGAGTATGTTTATGTCTGTGCTGAAGCAGTCCCCATAGAATGGATAAGAAAAGAGAGTTGGGTAGCCCTGCTGGCTAAATCACTTCACCCTGACACCACAGCCACTTGTAAGACAGTCTGTAGGTACATAAACAAGTTCTAGCCAAAGACCAAAACTCGGGCTGTAAGAGCAAAAACATCATGCACAAAAATTCACGAATTGTGTTCCATTCTGTTCTCACAGCTATAGTTGGTTAAACAAATCGTCTGGCCTTGAATAAACTATTTATGGCCTTTAGTAACCAAATGTGTGTTTGAATTTGTTAGCCACGGAAACTCTTTGGCTACACCTAAGCTGAAGCCAAGCTTCCCTGTGCTGAGGCCCATATCAAGGTACACGTTACTATTGAAATAAACTTGCCTATCTCTCCCCAGCAGGATCAGGAGGAAGATCATTGTCTTCCTCTTCATCCTTGTGTCTCTAGCACCTGGCTTAGTGCATACCTAGCATACAGAAGTCGCTCAGACAAGATCTTTGAATGAATTAATAAACACAAATTAATCATTAATCATTAATCTTGAGAAAATATTTGTAAACCAATGTGTAAATAGTAAACCTACCAAGTGGTTGTCCATTCAGTGCTTGACACTTCCAGTGCCAGGGAACTCATTTGTTCCCAAGGTTTTTCATATTCTATCTTTGGATGTTCTGATTGTTAGAAATTTCTTATTTTCAACCCAAATCCACATGCTTCGAAGGGTCTTGATTTTACCCTGTAATTTCATGTAGCGTGAATTTAATCCATGTTCCACATCATGGCCATTCAAATACCTGAAAATGGCAAGCATGTTCTCCTGAGCTGTCTTTTCCGACCTAACTGTCCAGTTCTTTAAGCCGTTATTCTTATGTGGCATCTAAACCTTTTGCTATTTCAGTCACTCTTCTCAGAACAATCTCTACTTTGTACCTCTTTTAAAACTTACGACTTCCCATTTATGTCCATTAATTTTCATCTCAGTTGTTCTTACTCTTAGTGTTAGCCTGCCATCAAGGGTATTTGGTGTCCTTCCCACTCTAATGAGGTCTGCGGATTTGATGAGCAGGCCATCCTTGTGACATCCATGTTAGGGACAAACATGCTGAACAGGACCAAGCCTATTTGCTGCCCCTGGAAGCTTCCTTCCAGGTCACCTCCAATCTATCAGTTCCCTCTCAATCCCCCGGGTCTGGTTAGTCCACCAGTTACTAACCCTTAATTGTACTGACATTCAGCCCCATTTCTCCATCATGTCCACAGGATTATCCTGAAACATCCATCTCATCAAATGTCTGATGGAGTCCACACTTAGCCTAAATGCACCTAATTGAGAAAACAGGGAATACTGACAAAGGAAAAAGGAAATGAGGTTAGTCTGGCATGACTTGAGGTTAGTCTGGCATGGTTTCTCCTCCCTCTCAAGACTCTGTAACATAGGTTAGTGCTTTCTCAGTGTAGCACTTTTCACTCTTCTCCAACTGATGCTGTGGTGTCCCATCTCCCCAGCTACAATATGTAGACTCACTTGTGGGGAGTCAACAGCCAACACCTGTCACTTAGCACATTATATTGTCACTCTTTCTGTCCCTGTCTGTCTCTCACCAGTCTGCCCAGCCCCGTGCCTAGTCAGTGCTCAGTGAGTTTTAATGGAATAGCTAAATCCAGCCATGAGGCCATAGCTCTCTGTTCCCTAAACTTTAGAAATCGTCCTCCCTGAAGGTAAAGGATCCATCTGACAGTAGCCATCGTGGGGTTTGAGGGAGTGTTAGGACTTCCAGATGTCCTTCTGGGAAGATCATTTATGTGAGTCACCATTCACCTGGCCCCCAGACAGGTGCCCTAAATAGGAGAAAAGGGAGCCCCTTTTTCTACCCTTTCGGCAAAACTATCTTTCCCAAACCTACCACTAGAAATTTCCCTATCTTGACTTTGGAGCGTCTGAGTACACTGGAAAGGAGGAGGAAAGACTTTTTGAGTCTCCAGATCTTTGGATGGTAACACTGTGTGGTAGGAAACCAGACCTGGCTTTTTAAAAAAAAACAAAAAAACAAAACTTTGTTAGGTAAAATTTCAAACATATACAAAAGATCCCACCTTTACTATACCTGCTGGGTGACCATGAGCAAATTCAACTCTCTGAGCTTCTGTATTTTTAGACTCTTTATGGTGACTAATTCAGACACTGTATAAAAAGGCCTCTACACAACAAATGTTAGCCTATCTCCCTTCCCCTTGCTTTGCGCCCCCAGACTCAGTAAAGTCACCTATAAAATGGAAGAAAAAAAAAAAACTTTTCTGCCTTCTTCACCAAACTGTTATTAAGAATTAAATACTCAGACCAAGGGAAGAAATGTTTATTTGGTGCCGCACATGAAACAATTCAACCTGTGTGGTCACTTTATTCAAACACCAGTAATTACATGAAACTTGGAATAGGAAGTGAGATCTGGTAGGTTTGTATGGGTTAGTACGAAATCCTGATATATCCCAAAGTAATTAGGGCAGAGAATAAAAATATATTTGCAGGGCCCCCCGAGAAACTGGGGGAAAATGCGGAAATGTTGGACTTCCCCCCCTGGGTTATTACTGATATTCTCACAAACATTGAGGACTAACAATTTAGTAGGCCAAGCCCTCGATCTTGAGACTTGCCCTTATGAAGCGTGTTACTGCAAAGGAGAGGCTAAGCCTACTTGTAATTGTGGCTAAGAGTCTCCCCCAGAGAACCTCTTTGTTGCTTAGATGTGGCCCCCTCTCTCTCTCTCTCAGCCCACTCAGCAGGTGAACTCACTGCCCTCCCCGCTACATGGGACATGACTCCCAGGAGTATAAATCTCCCTGACAATGCAGGACATGACTTCCAGGGATGAGCCTGGACCTGGCATCACAGGATTGAGAAAATCTTAACCGAAAAGGGGAAGCAAAATGAAACAAAATAGCTTCAGTGGCTGAGAGATTTCACATGGAGTTGAGAGGTTATTCTGGAGGGCATTCTTATGCTCTACATAGATATCCCTTTTTAGTTTTTAGTATGTTGGAATGGCTTGAAGGAAATACCTGAAACTGTGGAAATGTAACCCAGTAGCCTTGATTCTTGAAGACAATTGTATAACTATGTAGCTTACATGGTGTGACTGTGATTGCGAAAACCTTGTGACTCATACTCCCTTTATCCAGTGTATGGACAGATGAGTAGAAAAATGGGGAATAAAACTAAATGAAAAATAGGGTTGGATGAGGGGATTGGAATGCTTTGGGTGTTCTTTTTTTACTTTTATTTTTATTCTGTTTTTATTCTCTTTGGAGTATGGAAAATGTTCAAAAATTGATTGTGGTGATGAATGTACAACCATATGGTGGTACTGTGAACAGTTGATTGTACACCCTGGATGATTGTATGGTGTGTGAATATATCTCAATAAAACTGTATTTGAAATTTAAAAAAGATTAAATAAAAAAAAGAATTAAATACTCAGAAGCATATCAGCACAGGGTATAGCATGTAGTAAGTGCTCAGTGGATGTTCTTGTTTTCAGGGGAGGCATATCAGCAGGTGCACACATAGCATGCAAACATAGGCTGAGCAATGCCCAGTGGTGTCATTTATGGAAAGAACTCAGGATAAACTATTGTGAGACCAGTGTTCTGTTCCCAGTTCTGCTGCACTTCCTGCAGCATTCTGGACAAGTCTTTTCTCTGTCACCCTCAGCCTCTGGTAATACAGAAGGGAATCAGTCTTTGACATGAGAGCTACATACATACTAGTTGTGAAGAGCTAGTCAGAGACTAGCTGTGTGAAAACTAAACAGAGACATGAAAACGTCAGGACAGGATCTTCTAAGACTGAGGGCCAAGAAAGGGAGTAAGTAAGGAGGACAGTAGGAGCCCAGGGAGGGAGAGCACTGAGAGCTGGAAGAGTTGGAAAGACTTCTCTGGGAGGGAAGCATCAGAACTGGGCCTTGGAAAATGGGTAGGATCTAGATAACCAGAGAGACAAGGAGCAGGGTTCCAGGTATGAGGAGCAGCCCAAACAACAGTGTGGAGAAGAGTATGGGACAAAGAAGGTGCACAGCTTCACTGAGGTGGTTACTTGTCTCTCTTTGAATGCTTCCATTGATGGGAAGCTCACAGTCAAAAAGAGTAGATAAGTCCACATTGACATTTGTGATCGTGGGAAAGATTTCCCTTATATTATAGAACAAAAAAGCCTATAATTAGAGATAATAAAGACTGCTGAAATAATAAAAATCAAGATAAAGATGGTAAAGGAACTGGCAGTAAAAATGGAAATGAAGAGTGAATATAAACATTGTACCAAAGGAACATTGTACAGCAAGTCATTTTTGAACTTTTAATATAAACATTGTACCAAAAGAGCATTGTACAGCAAGTCATTTTTGAACTTTTAATCTTATTCAGTCCTCACAAAATCCCTAGAGGAAGGCAGGGCAGCAATCATTACCTCCTGAGAAGAAAAGCAAAGTACCCCAGATCACACAGCCAGGAACCCCCAGACTCCCCAACCAATATTTTTTATAATAGCTTAACACATTTGTTTAGGGCATGTGCAGTTGACTTTTTTTATATACCCCTCATATACATTATCTTTATTGATATTTGCAGAGGTGAACAGAGAGGGCCAAAATAGGATGGTGGCAAGGAAGGAGGGGATGACAGGCTTCCTCTCCCACCCCCTTCAACTCCCCTCCCAGAGCACATGAGCTCTTCTGCCAGCCCAAAGATGTGAACACATAAACCTCTCCCCCCAGATGCCTCTATAATTCTCAGAACTCCACCCAAGCAGGACAAATGAGCTTCCCTTTTAAACTCCTTCCTCTCCAGTTCCTACCTACAGAGTACAGAGTGTGTTGGGGCCTGATCTGACCTGATACTCTGCCAGCCAGAGGTATCTCGGACCATCAAAGAGATGGGGGCTTTGGCCTGCAGGAGCAAAGGATATGGTCATGGACTTGCTGTCAGAAAGGCTCTTCTGGAGCAGAAAGTACAGTCATGTTCTCTGTGACCTCAGAAGATAGCACTCTGGAAAGATTATAGTTCATTCATTTGGCAAATATTTTTTGAGCACCTTTTCTGGGCTTGGGCCTGTGCTGGGTATGTAGGTTGTAGCAGAAGATCTGACACAGACCCTGACTTCTAAGAGCTCCTAGTTATGGAGGAAGACAGACAGTTTTAATGCCAAGTGATCAGTGCAGTTAAGTTAGAAGCAGAAGGGCCTGTGGGAGCACAAAGGAGGTTTACCTAACTGGGGTGGGAGAAACAAGAAAGGCTTTCTGGAGAAGCCTGAACTCAGTCTTACAAGATGAGCAAGTGTTTGCAGGAAGACCAGGATGGGAGTGAGATTAGAGAGAGGTTGGGGCTCAGAATAAGAAGGAACTGCCCTCAGTTTAGCAGGGGAACCCTTGAAGGGCATGAGTCAATACTGAGTACTAGGGATGTTCAGGGGAGCCAGGGTGTCCACCTGTTGTAGTAAAAGAGAGTCTCTTATTAGGACATTGGAAGACCTCACCATTAAGGTCTTTTTCCACTTGGAGTGTCATGATTATGTCAAATCAAAGGCTGACGCTGTGCCTTTGGGCTCCCTAGGCACAGGTGGGCCAGGTCTTCTCTCCCACCAACACTACCTCCACCATCTTTCCCTGTCCTGGGTGATGAGACCCAGCTAGCCACATGGCGTCAACCAGGACTAGCCCCATGACCCCACCCCCACCCCACCCTCCTTTCCTGGCCCAAGCCCTATTGACAGATCCCCAGAATCTGAAGGTATTCAAGACAAATGGTTAGGAGGATGGAGTTAATAAAATTTGAAAAATTGAGGCCTGTCACTCCACTAAACTTTTTTCAATACCATGACAGAAACATATTTCCCCAATGAGTGACCTTCCACAGCTGTAGCAGGCAGGCGCAGCCACAGCAGTGCTGCCAGGAAGCCAGTCCGCTATTTATCAAATATTATAAGGTGGGACAAGCTAATCTGGAATGGATGGGGGCAGGAGGGGAGGGGTGCTACACCATAAGCCTAGGGTGTTCCAGGTGTTTGCCCCAGCCCCAGACAGCCAGTGGGAGGTGACGGATGGCCTGCGATTAACACTCCCCACCTCCACCCAGCCCGTCTCTTGCTCCCACAGGCCTGACCCTCTAGACCAGCTGCTCGGCCCGGAGGGGCCCTGAGTGGGAGGCAAGGGGAGGTCAGGCTGGGGCACGGGCCATCCTGATGCCCCCAGAGGGGGCAGGCGGGCGAGGCCCAGCATGGTTATTTATTGAAGTGTAATGGTTTGTGGCCGTTGGTCGTGGAGGTGAAATCGATCAGTTGTAGAAGTCAGGTTCTATCAATTATTACAGCAATTAGTCAAGTCAGAGCGAGAGTGGGGGGCTGGAGGACTAATATTAGATGGACATTATCCATGGTGCCCTCACCTCATCCTTCCTAAAGTGGGAGCAGACGTGCTGCCCTGAGGCTCCAGAACTTTGGGGAGCCTGGCTGGCTTCCCCATTCTTGAATGATTGGGCCAGGGCCTGGGCTGGGAGCCTTCTGAGCTGGAGATTGACCCACCACTGCTTTAAAAGGAGCCTCTGTGCTGGCTGGCCCAGGTACAGAGATGTCCTACCTGTCCCCATCTCATCCTTTATGAGAAGTGACACGACTCCTGCTAGAAATTACTCAGTGGCCAATGTTTATGGCACACATTTTTCATTCTGTAAGCAAATATAGATCACTGACAGCACTTATTTGAAGCAGCTAATCTCACCCTCTGTTCTCTTTCACTGTTTTCCTCTTTTACCTTATTTTCCTCTTCCCCCACCCCTTCTCTCTTCTCTTTTCTTTCTCTCTTCCTTTTCCATTTCTCCTCTCTTCTTCCCTTGCTCTTCTTCTTTTTAATTTTTCTCTTCCAGAAGTCTGTTCCTAATCTCCCTTCCACTCCAGCCTATATCCAGTGACAGAGAACCCCTTGAGGCTGCCTAAGAAAGGAGAGGCTTTTCATCACTTAATTGTGGCTTCTGTTCTGCCCTGGCTGTCATTCAGGAGCTTTGCAGAAAGGGGAAGATGCTGTCTGCCACAGACACCTCAGCCCTTGTAGAGAACCCCCTCAGTGCTGAGCACCAGACAGAGCAGGGGTGGGACAAGAGGCCTGGGCTAGGTAAACAAGCTCTTTAGCACTTTGTTCCTTCTTGAATTCCCTCAGTGCTCCTTGTCTATCCCTCTTTCAGCACACTGATCATACTTGGCTTGTGTATAGCTATGTACTCATCTCTCTTCCCCATTAGCTCCTGGAGAGCTGGAATCATGCATAGACTCAAACTTTAGGTAGCACCTACTCTTTTTTAATTTTTATTTTGAAATAAATTCAAACTTACAGTAACAGTTGCAAAAATAATACAAACCCCATACACAGAACTCCAGCATGCCCCAATCCCCCTCCACTGGTACCCCGATCTACCAGCTTTAATATTTTGTCACTTTAGCATGTCTTTCTTTCCCTCCCTCCCTCCCTGTCTATCATCCATCATCTATTGCTCTGTCTTCTGAACATGAGAGCAAGTTGCACACATCCTTGAACAAATAATATAATTCACATATATATTTCCTATGGACAAGAATATTCATTTATGTTATCACATTAAGTGTAGTTAAGAAGTTCAAGAAATTTAACATTGATATAAAACTTACATTCTATATTTCATTTTTTTCTTATGTCCCAATTGTGTCCTTTTGAGCCTTTTCTCCTCTATTCTTAGATCTCATCCAGGATCATCTATGGCATTTAATTGTCATTATTTATTTAGACTGTCTTTTTTTTCAATTGTGGAAACATATATACAGCATAAATCTTCCCATTCCAACCCCTCCCAAGCATTCTATTTAGTGGGATTAATCACATTCACAATTGTTGCAATGCCATCACCTTCCCACCATCCATTACTAGAAATTTCCCTTGACCCCAAACAGAAACCCTACACTCATTTTTATTAACTCCCCATTGCCCCTTCCCCCACTTCTTGTAACCCATACTCTACTTTTCATCTCTATGATCATATTCTCTGATACTTTCTTTGTGTTTACCTTGGGGTTTAAATTTAACATCTTAAGTCTATAACAGTCTTGTTTTCTTTGATACCAACTTAACTTCAATAGGACACATAACTATGTTCCTATATTCCTCCCTTCCCCCACCTTTATGTAGTTCTTGTCAAAAATTACATATTTTACATTGAGTCCAAAACCACTGATTTATCATTACACTTCATGTATTTTAGATCCTGTAGGAAGTAAATAGTGGAGTTACAAGTCAAAAATACAGTAGTATTGGTATTTATATTTACCATGTGATATTTACTGGAAATCTTTATTTCTTCATGTGGTTTCAGTCAATTGTTTAGTGTCCCTTCCTTTCAGCCTGGACAGTTCCCTTTAGCATTTCTTATAGGACTGATTTATAGCTGATGAAGTCCCTCAGCTTTTGATTATCTGGGAATGTTTTCATCTCCCTCTCATTTTTAACCTCCAGGTGTTTGTGAATTTTCTAAATCTTTGATGGTTATTGACTTCTATTTGTATTCCATTGTGGTCAGAGAATGTGCTTTGAATAATTTCAATTTTTTTAAATTTATTGAGGCTTGTTTTATGTCCCAGCCTATGGTCTATTCTGGAGAAAGTTCCGTGATCACTAGAGAGGAATGTGTATCCTGGTGATTTGGGATGTAATGTTCTATATATGTCTGTTAAATTTCTCTATATCTCTCTCTCCTTTCTTTGTTTCTCTGTTGGTAGGGCTCCCTTTAGTATCTGAAGTAGGGCAGGTCTTTTATTGGCAAACTCTCTCAGCATTTGTTTGTCTGTGAAAAATTTAAGCTCTCCCTCAAATTTGAAGGAGACTTTTGCTGGATAAAGTATTCTTGGTTGGAAATTTTTCTCTCTCAGAATTTTAAATATGTCATGTCACTGCTTTCTTGCCTCTATGGTGGCCGCTGAGTAGTCACGACTTAGTCTTACATTGTTTCCTTTGTATGTGGTGAATTGCTTTTCTCTTGCTGCTTTCAGAACTTGCTCCTTCTCTTCAGTATTTGAGAGTCTGATCAGAATATGTCTTGGAGTGGGTTTATTTGGATTTATTCTATTTGGAGTTAGCTGGGCATTTATGCTTTGTGTATTTATATTGTGTAGAAGGTTTTGGAAGTTTTCCCTGGCAATTTCTTTGAATACTCTTTCTAGACCTTTACCCTTCTCTTCCCCTTCTGGAACACCAATGAGTCTTATGTTTGGATGTTTTATTTTATCTGTCATACCCCTGAGATCCATTTCGATTTTTTCGATTTTTTTCTCCATTCTTTCTTTTGTTCTTTCATTTTCCGTTCTGTGGTTCTCGAGGTCACTGAGTCGTTGTTCAGCTTCCTCTAGTCTTGTACTATGAGTATCCTAAATCTTTTAAATTTGGTCAACAGTTTCTTTTATTTCCATAAGATCATCTATTTATTTACCCTTGCAATTTCTTCTTTATGCTCTTCTAGGGTCTTCTTCATGTCCTTTATATCCTGTGCCATGCTCCTCTTCATGTCCTTTATATCCTGTGCCATGCTCTCGTTGTTTGTCTTTAATTCTTTGATTAATTGCTCTAAGTACTGTGTCTCCTCTGATCTTTTGATTTGGGTGTTTGGGTTTGGGTTATCCATATCGTCTGGTTTTTTCATGTGCTTTAAAATTTTCTGTTGTTTTTGGCCTCTTGGCATTTGCTTTACTTGATAGTGTTCTTTCAGGATGTGAAGGATTATTCAGATACCAGTCTCTAATTTGTCAGATCTACAGCTTCGTGGAGTACACTTTCTCTAACTAACCAGCAGATGGCATCCGCGAGTCACCTATTCCCCTCAAGTCAGTTCTCCCCAACTTTGTCTTTGTGGTGTGTGGGGGTCTGGTTCTTGTGGGGTCCAGTTGATGCACCAAGTTTGGGTGTCTTGTTGGTGCTGTCTGCCCTGAATGTGGGGCATGTGTCTGAGTGGTTAGGGAGGCAGGGCAGCTTTAATAATTAAACCTCCCAGGTGTTCCTAGAGATTTCAGGCTGTTGCAAGAGTCTAAACCTTCATTTCAGTCTCGCCACAGATTGTCTCTGCCACTGACCCACAAGTCCTTGGTATTGGTGTAGGGTCCCTGGGATTTCCGGATGGGTTCCTCTTCCCAGCCATGCCCTTCTAGGGCCTCTGCCAAGGGAAGGCTGTGCTACATCACAAGTGCACGCCGTCCCTCAAGGGAAGCCCTGAGCCACTGGACCATGCAAGGGTGTTGCCAGCCTGCTGTAAAGATGGCTGAATGGGGCATGTTAATTTCCCCCTTTTTGCACAGCTCTGCCTTCCTAGCTCCAGGACAATTAGCTGTGAGTGCGCGAAAGGCTGTTGTCCATGCCTGATATTGTGGCGTGTGCACGGTGTTGCCAGAAACACTTCCTGTCACACTGGGTCCCTTGGCACGGCTCTGGTCCAGGACTCCGGCGCCGGGCGGGAGCATTCCCAGCCCGCTGGGAAGATGGCTGCAAGGGCGGTGGTTTTTTTTCCCTTTGGCTCACCTCTGCCCTCCTCGCTCCGAGACAACTACCAGTGTGTGCGTGAAAGGCTATCTTCCATGCCAGATATTGAGGCATTCACACAGCCCTTTCCTGCCGCGCTTCACTGTGTGGTTCTCGCTGCCGTATCTGCAGCCATTTGTGGTTTTTTTTAAAAGAAAAAACTAGTCCTCTTCCAAACACCAACCCATGGTTTCTGCACACCGCAACATGGCTGCTGGACATTTCAGCAGGCTCACTCACTCATTTCAGAACACAGACTCCCAGTTTCACCAAGTGCATGGTCCCTGTGGATTTAGCAGACCTTGTCCAGCTGGTGCATCACTGGAACTGGTGTTCTGGGTCACTTCCTGGCCTCTATCTAGTATTTTTCACAGAGGTGTATTTTCGCCATCTCTCCTAGCTGCCATCTTAGGTTCTCCCAGCACCTACTCTTAAAGATGGGAAGAGGAGCCTGCAAAAGAGACAGAGAAGGAATGGTCACAGGAGTGAGAGGAAAACCTGACAAGTGGTTTTATAGAACTCAAAGAAGAGAGGGCCAAAGTATTAGTTGCTACAGAAAAGTCAAGAAATATTAAAAAAAAAACAAACTATTCATTGGCTTTGCCAATCCCCTATCATCCTATATACAGGGTCCAGCAGATATAAAGGGCCCAGTAAATGCCAACAGAATTGAATGAAAGAAGGAGGCTCCAACTGAGCCTCTAAGGACTTACCCACTAGTTAGGAAGACCACAGACACCCTTCTTAGTAAGGAGTTTGCCTTTGTCCTATAGGCAACAAAAAGCCACTGAAGGGTTTTTCAGCAGGGGTATGTCATGGCTGCCTTAGTGGGAGGGTGGAGAATCGGAGTTAGGAAAATCTGGTCCAAGCATATAACTAACTTTGTGACGAGCTATTCATTTCTCTGAGCTCATTCCATATCTATAATATGGGAATTTTAATTCCTACCCCTCAGATCAGTTGTGAGGATCAAATAATATGGTATATATTAAGTACACAGCACAATGCCTGGCACATAGTAAGTGCTCAGCAAATAACAAGCAGGTATTATTATTACCATCATCATCATTATTAGCACTTTTGTCTGAGAACACCTTTGCATCCTCCAGCTCATATGTCCCTTCCCGTGGGAAGGCTTTCCCCAGGGAGTTAGTCACTATATACTATGTTCTCCCATGCACTCTGAGCTTACCTTTTTCTGAGCACTCATCACCTAGCTTTATAATTATTTGTGTCCTTGTTTCTCCTCTTTGATTAAGAACTCCTCAAGAGCAGATATTAATGAACCTTTTACACCTGACACATAAGTAGGTGCTTAGAAGTGTTGGTTAGAAGACTATTAAAGTGGTCTAGATGGAATACAGTGACAGCCTAAACTAAAGTCACTATAGTGAGAATGAAGAGGAAGTAGATTCATAGGTATTTAGGTGGCAGTCTAGTTGTTTGAGACAAGACTCAGGAAGATCAGGATCAGGGCAGGTGATGAGTTTTGTTTCAGGATATATTGAGTAACTGCTATTTGTGGGCAGTCAGATGATGATGTTCAGCTAGCAGATGGCTGCATATTACAGGTCAGGAGCACAGGAGGGCATGGGAAGGAGACAGGGATTTGGGAGTCATCAGTCCATAAGTGGTAAAAGAAACCATGGGAGTAGATGAAATTATCTCTGGAGCCAAAATAGAGGCCAAAGGCTGAACTAAGTGTAGCACCTACGCTTAACGGGCAGACAGATGAAGAGGGTTCTGCAAGAAACAAGAAATAGAGAAGTAGGAAGAAAACCTAGAGAGCATGATATAATAGAACTCAAAAGACGGAGTAGCCAGGTAATTGGCTGCTGGAAGAGGACAAGTAATATAAAAGAGAACTAATCACTGGCTTTGTCAGTTTGACAATCAATACATTGAAAAATCATTGAAGGCATTTTCCAGATCTTATTCAAGTGAAGAGAAGGGAGTGGAAGCCAGGTTGAGTGGGTTGAGAAGTAAATAGCTAAAGATCTCTAGCCAACCAGTGTAAACAACTCTCAAGGAATTTAGTGATAAAGTAAATAAATTTGAGGGGAAAGCAGACTTAAAGGAAAGTTTTTTAGCATGGAAAAAATTAAATGTATTTGAAGCAAGAGAAAAGAGCTACTGAAGAGAGATTGAAGATTCAGAAAAGAAAAGGGAACCTCAAATGGCAGGTGATATCACAGGATGTTGGAAAGCATGGGATCCAGAGCATCTGATGAGATGATACCATGAGGACTTCGCCTCACAGGGCAGTAGAGAAGGAGAAGGAGAGCAGCAGGAGGAAGGAAAGGGTCTGCATGGAGGAAAGTTATTTTACATTTACTTTGCCCCATGTTATGTCTTCCATAGCCCCATGAATTATTTCTTCAAGGTACTTATCAGGTTCTACCTTTACATTTATTTATATGATTTTATATGATTCTTTTGTCTACCTCCCCTCTAGACTGTGAACTCCATGAGGATGTCTTGTTCTCTCTTGGGCCCCAATGCCCAATGTAGGGCCCAGTATATGGTAGACACTTGATATATATTTGTTAAATGGCTGAAAATAATTTTAAAAAAACGTATAGCTTGCTTCAAAGGGCACTATCAATAAAGTGAAAAGACAACCCACAAAGTGGGGGGAAATATTTGAAAATCATATATCTGATAAGGATTTAGTATCCAGAAGATACGAAGAGCTCTTACAACTCAACAATAAAAAGACAGATAACCCAGTTTATAACTGGGCAAAGGGCTTGAATAGACATTTCTCCAAAGAAGATAATCAAATGGACAATAAGCATGTGAAAGGATGCTCAACATCATTGGTCATTAAGGAAATGCAAATCAAAACCACAATGAAATGTCTTTCACACCTGCTAGGATGACTAAAGTTAAAAAGACAGATAATAACAAGTATAGATGAGAATGTGGAGAAATTGGAACCCTCATCCACTACTGGTAGGAATGTAAAATGATATGGCCACTTTGGGAAAACAGTATAGCAGTTCCTCAAAAGGTTAAACATATGACCTAGCAAATCCACTCCTAGGTATATACTCAAGAGAAATAGAAACATATATCCATACATAACTTGTACATGAATATTCATAGCAGCATTATTCTTAATAGCCAAAAAGTAGAAATAACTCAAATGTCTATCAAGTGATAAGCAAATAAACAAACTTGTGGTGTAGCCATACCTGCTACAACATGGGTGAACATCAAAAACGTTATGCTAAGTGAAAGAAGCCAGACACAAAAGTCCACATATTGCATGATTCCATTTTTGTGAAATGGCTAAAATAGGTAACTATAGAAACTGAGAGTAGATTATTGATTGCCATGGGATGGGAGAAAGGGGAATGGGAAATGACTGATTATCAGTATGAGATTTCTTTTTGGAGTGATGAGTATGTTCTGGAATTAACATAGTAGTGATGGTTGTACAACCTTGTAAATATATTAAAAACCTCTGAGCTGTATACTTTAAAAGGCTGAATTTTATGGTTTGTGAATTGTATCTCAATAAAAAAAGTATATCAATATTGTGTACCAAATTTCTATTAGAAAATATGATTGTATATAAGATTAACTTTTCCTTATTGAGAATGAAAGTTTGCTTTGCCTGGCTTATACTTCCTACTTCCTACTGCCTCTTCCCCCTTCTCCTCTTCCCACACATATATAGAGATTTAGCCTCTTCCTCTGCTGCCCAGGGAGACAGCCACACGTAAATGCTTAAGGAATGTAAGTAACAAGTTTATAAGTTTTTTGAGAAGCAGAGACATTCAATAGGAACAATTTTATAACCTTGTGAAAATGTTTTCACAGACTGGGGTTGAGAAACACTGATTTCTGTTGTCCATCAACAAATGGTGATGGGGCACCCACTCGGCCAGTCCTGTGCTGACCCGGCCTCACATGTATATTTATTGTCTCCAGCCAGCCTAGGACATTCTTATGGCAGGAGCTGAGTCTTAACCCTTCTAGACAACACTTCCCTAGCAAGAAAGAAGCCCAAGGAATGCTGATTGACTATTACTTTAATGTTCTGTTTAATATATTTATTGAGGGTCTGCTGTGCACAAAGCACAGCTTTCTTCTTGTGTTTCTATCTTCTTGCCATGATAGCAGTGTCTTTGGGGCAGAGCAAGATCTGTTTTTTCTGTGTCCCCAGGCCCCAATTATTCAACATTTGCCAAATTGAATCAAATGGATGCTTTTTGAAGAGGAAAGCAAGGTGCTCAGACCTAGGCTTTGGGAAGGAGATTCTGACGTGGAGGAGGACCAGAGTAGCTTTTCCTCCATGACTTCAAAGCCTTGCACCAAGTAGACACTTTGTATAGGCTTATCACCTGCAGGCACTTAAGAGAGGGATGGTGGATACACGGCCTCTTCCTTTTATCATACTCAAAGTTCTTTGTCCTCAAATCACAGGAATTAATGATTGGAGGAAATGCCCCACCTCACCCCCACCACACACACACACTCTCTCTCCCTCTCTCCCTCTCTTCGTGTGTCTCTCTCTCTCTCTCTCTCTCTCTCTCTCTCACACACACACACACACACACGTACACACACACACACACACACACACACACACAGCTAGCATTATTAAGGGCACTGAACTGTGGGACTAGCAGATCCAGGTTACTGGTGATTCCCACACCCTTCTAGAGGACTCAACCTACTCTGGCAGGCAGGAAGTATCCAGAGGTAAAAGAGCATTAAAGGAGAAAAAGGAGCAAAAAGAAGGGACCTTTTCATTGTTATTTGGGATATTCTTTGGTTTAGAAAAGAACTGTTTTATATGACTTTGTGAATGAATGTTTATCTGTATGCAAATGTGTTTGAAAATTGGACATTCTAATGAATATATGTATAAATTTCTGTGTTCACATGTATTTGTGCTGGGTTATCTGTATGTATTTGTATATTTGCATGTATGTATAACACATCTATGTGTGTGTGTGTAGCATCTTTCCGAATGAGTATGTTTCTGCACATGTATGAACCCCAATATCCTGACCTCTGTGTCAGAGAGGACTAAGAACTCTCCTCCCAGAGTAGCTTGATGTGTTTTCTCATCATTCTGCAAACTCTTAAGTTTTTGTTGTTCTGTATTTTCATAGACTCTCACAGATTCCTCACACTGAAATTAGGGCCTACACCACCTCCAAGGTAATCACTCATGGAGCCTCTTACTATCCCTCTCTTTCTGCTAGGAGCCAACCCCCTGCAGAGGAATGAAATGGGACATACACCCTTGGATTATGCCAGAGAAGGGGAGGTGATGAAACTTCTAAGGACTTCTGAGGCCAAGGTAAGTCTCAGAGAAAGGAGGCAGCCTCTGTGTATCATTTAATCTTTCACTCATTAAATTATATCAGGCTCCACACCAAAAGGCCCCTTCTCCTTAGGTGATTATTGTCTATTCAAATACAAATCCAACCCCAGTCTTATCAAGAATAGCAAGTGCCTCTGTCATGACCAAGAAGAGGCCTGGCCCACTTCTAACTTCTGAGAATTAACCTTAGAACTCAGTTTTTGAGGTGATGGGCCTCCTAGCTCCTTCTCAGGAGAAGAGCTAGCCAGACACTATCTTTAGGCCAAGTGGTAGCTCCTCTAGGCCTCAAGTAGTCTACAGCCTCATCAAATTCTTTCTCTTCATCATTCCTCTAGAACCATTCTAGAATCAGTGCCTCCTCTACTCTACACATACCCAGTCTGGTCTAGGGTGTTAGCCAAAAAAAGACTCCATGTTAATTTGATTTTCCCAACCAAACTTTTAAACTCTCTGAAAACAGGGCTAAATCTTTTGCTACTCCCAGCCTCAGAGTTCTAACTTAGGAGATACTCAGCAGGATCCAGGAATTAGAATCATGAGTCTCAGAGCTGAGGGACCTTAGAAATGATTAAGTCCAGCAAGTAGAAAAATTACCATAATTAACAAAGAAGTTAGAGAAAAATCAAATGGTTCTGGTTGAAGAGGAGATAGACATAGCCCCGCCCACTTGGCCCATCCCTTCCATCCTGGAGCAGCCTCTTGGAGGCACTGCTATGGTGCATAATTTTTAAATCACTGAACCCTAGATCATCTGACTCATTTTACTGCTGAGGAAACTGGAGCCCAGAGATGGAATGTCATTTGCCTTTGGTCTCAGATTGACTTAATGTCCATACTGAAACTAATAGAGTTGTACACAGGGTCATATGGTAGGTTTAGTGGCAAGACTGGGACTGGAAAACCTGGTTTCTTATTCTCAGTCTTTTGCACTTTCTAGCTTCATGGAGTCCCTTGTCAGTGAATTGGCTAAAGTGCCTTGAGTTATTCAGTGTGGCAGGTCCCACCTAGTGGCAAATATTCTCTATGTCTTGAGTGAAAGCTCTCAGCTCACTGGACTGAGACAGAGAAGACATGGGTTCAGTGAAGTCCATTCACTGACTGGATGACTTCGGGCTAGCACCTCCCCTCATTGAACCTCAGTTTTCCTCTGTGAAATCAAAACATTGGACTAAATGGTTTCTAAGGTTTCATTCAGTATACAACTGTCTGTGTATCAGTCAGGATCAACCTGATTATGCTGTAATAACAACCCAAAATTTCAGCAATTTAAAACACAAAGGTTGATTTTTATCGTATGCTACATGTCCATCATGGATCAGCAGAGAGCTCTGCTCATCTCAGGTACTCAGGGACCCCAATTGACAGAGCAGCCACTGTCAGGATGTTGCTGCTTGCCTGTCAAAGGAAAAGGAGAATTCTCAGGAAGATCTTGCACCTGAAGTTAAATGCTCAGCCTAGAATTGGGACTATTTACTTCCACTCACAGTTCCTGGGCCAGAACTAATCCCATGTTCCCACCCAATCACAAGCAACCAAGAAGTGCCTAGAAGGGGGAGAACTGGAAATATTTGATAACCAGCATTAGCCATACAGAATTTGTCTCCCTGGGATCCTTAGTAACTGTCCTATACTAATTTCCTCCAGAGAAGGGGTGCTCCTTGGGGTGGAAAGTCTGTACAAAGGGAGGGATGGACTTTCCCTCTGTCCTTTCGGACCAGGAAAAGCTTACTAAATTTCAGAGGGAAAGTCCTTCCCTCCCTCTGAGCAGATTTTCCACCCCTAGAAGCAGCCCTGAAAGTTGGGTCAGATTCACCAAGTGCCTTAGGAAATCTCTAAGCACTGTTTTGAATAACCTCAAGGACTATATGCCCATCATTTCCCCTTTCAGGCCCAGTTTCTGTGCCCTGAAAGGCAAGTACTGACTGAGCCTTGGGCAAGAGTACCCATGGTTTGTCAGTTTGTATGACGTAGGGCAGGGGCCTGTCTGGTTGTGTGAAGCATGAGAACAGGCCTCTTAGTGCCAGCACAGGTGGAGGAGTTAGGGCTACCGAGGGACCCTTAACAAGATTTGGCTGCCCAAGACGTGGTTTGATATTGACCATATTAGTACAAGTCTAGTGTCCAGAGTGAACAAAGGTAGTAACTGTCCCCTGTGACAGTCAGACCCTGTCTGGACCACTGAAGGCAGTTACAGACATCACATTCTAAGTAGGACATTGAGCTCTTAGAATCCATGCAGAGGTGGTATTAAGGGTGACAAAAGGAACTAGAGCCCTGTGCAGTGAGAAAAAGCTGAAGGCAATATGAGCAACTGGCCTAGAGAGGAGATGCTGCATTTAGGCACAGGAATGGTTGTGTGTGAGGGGGCGAGATTTGTTCAGTGGTAAAGCTAGGACGGAGCCAGTCTTAGCAGGTAGTAGCTGCAGGGAGGAGCTCCCTAACAGAGCTGTCCCACAGAGGAGGGGCTGCCTTTAGAAAGTGTACAGACAAAGGCTAAAAGACTACTTATAGCCACCAGCACCCCCCACCCCACCCCCCAGAGATTTTGTAGCCTCTCAGCTGGAAGACCATTTCATTTGTTGTCACCTCTCTTCACTTGATCCTGTCATGCAGTCTGGACTTCATCATGAATATCTAACTGTCCACTGAACATGGGATTGCTCTGCTGTCCCGTCAGAATCTCCCCCGTGACCCACACCTCAGCTCTGTCCTTGTATGTGTCAGCAGCATTGTTGTTTCTTGGTTGCTCAATGTCTACTTGATCACGCATTCTTTCTTCTCAACTTTTTTTTTCTCCAAGCTACAAAAATCTACCTCTTCAAAGTTGTGAGGCAGAGTTTCATGGGAAGAACACTATTTTAGACCTGGGTTCTGTCTCCACTCTGCCAATAAGTAACAAGCAGCTGCCCCTCTGTATTCAAATCCTGCATCTGTGACATAATGACTTAGCCTGAATCTCATCTCCTGACTGTTTGTCTAGACCTAGGTTACTGCCACTCTGCTCTTATCTTGTACACCGTTTGTCCATCCAGCATCTCCCTGGCACCTAGCTCAGCCTTCACCCCTTCACCTGCCACTTTGTTGTCAAATGTCTTTTTATACTTACAAAAATCATATGTTCTCATCAAAAATTTGGAAAATAGAGAAAAGTATAATGAAGAAATTAAGTAATTCAGTATATATGTATTGATGACACTATGTGCCAGGCCCTGGGCTAGATGGGAGGAAGATAGATGAGTAAAAACATACAAGGAGCTCGTGGTCCAATTGGGAGACACACTGGTAAACTGTGACATGACTGAGTCATCAGTGGTGTGGCTGAGGTAACCTGGGACAGCCTGCTTGGAAGATCAAGGAAGGCTTCCTGGAAGAATTGACAACTAAGCTGAATCTCAGTAAAAAGGCATTTTAGTCCTATCACCTAGATAAAACCACTATTAATATTTTTAATTATAATAGTAGCTACCATTTATTGAGTATATCTAGGCATTGTGCCAGGTGCTCTAATATTTTTTTTTCTAATCTTGTAACAACTCTGTGAAGTAGCTATTATTAAAAAGAATACTGAAGCTGCAAGAGTGGTGACTTATATAAAATTGAGTTATTCTAAGAGACTGTTATCAGGATTTGAACCAGAGCTTTCCTCTATGGAACCATATTTCCCTTTTCTGGACCATCTTGATAGATACATACATACATACATACATACATACATAGATGGATAGATAGATGGATGGATGGATGGATGGATGGATAGATAGGCAGACAGACAGACCTTTTTTTTTTTTTTTAACCTGGTTGATATCCTAGTATATATACCACAGTTCTCAAACTGGCAGGCATGTTTTGTTTTGCTAACTTAGTTTTTCCAAATTTTGACTTCAGTGCCTTCAGCCAACAGGCCCTACCATTCCCTATTGTATTATATCCCGGCCTGTTAGATATTTATATTTCTTACTTGGCCCTAAAAGTATGTGAGTTATGAGCCTATGTTTATATGTGGAATCTGCTTTTTATACTTAGTATTATTTCTTGAGGATTTTCCTGTTTTAAAATTATCTGTAAGTGTGATGTATTTCATTCTCCCTTTTAGAATTTTGTCACTTGCCCTAAGAACTTCTGTCAGACTGAAATGTCCTAAATAATTTTTCTCCTTGCTGGTTGTATTCATCTCTCACTTCCCTGTGTGCTATTGCCTCCATAGGCCCTTGGCCCACCCTCCACCCCACCCCCAGAATGTCCAGTGGATGAGGCCCAGCCACTGTGGGAAAGGCAGGTGCTCTCACATACAGTATCCATAGGCTGCTTGTGCCTGAAGAGGGGTCCACCCAGAATTGAGGTGTGGATCACCTCCAGGCAGAACAAGCAGGGTAGGCTTCATAGAGGAAGTAGCCTGTGATCACAATTTGAAGAATTTCAGTAGATGGGGAGTTTAATACTTAAAGCTTAGACCATTTTCATGTCATAACTAAGAGGTGAAGGAGAGGTAGAAATATATCTCTGTGCACATGATGGCAGATAAAACAAAAATATAGGGAGCTAGTCCATGATGAATATTCAGCTGAGGGGGACATGTTGGTGCCAGCTCGCATCTCCACTCTCAGATCCTCACTCCACCGAGACTCACGGGGAATTTATTGCTCATTTTAATCATACCCAGAGAATGAATTGGCAGGGATATTAGGCAGATAGGCCTATCACATATATTTTATTTGCATATCCAGTGACAGAATCACAAGCACATTTCCTATCTCTGTATTTTTTCATTTGCTGCAGAGATAGCTGGGGATGAGATGTTCCCTTGAGCCCTCATTCCAGGCTGAGAGCCTGGGTGCTCCCCTCAGAGGGAGGGGTGAGATATGCAGAGGGTAAGAGGGTTATGCTTTTCATTTCTTAAAGACAGACCCCTTCTGCTGTCTTGCTCAGCCTCTTTGCTGCTGTGCATCCCCATTACAAGTTCCAGCTTGCTGTGTGCCCGGCCCTGTAGGGAAAATAGCACTACTTGACCTTAATCATAGGCTTACTACAGGCCATACACCATGCAGAATGCTTTATGGGGACCAGCTCATTCTGTCTCTTTTTTTAACCTTAAAAGAAAAAAATTGGTTGAAATATACTTGTATAAAGTGAGCATATCATATACAGCTCACTGTATTTTCACAAGCTAAACACACCTGATAAAGAAATAGAATATTGTAAGTATTCAGAGGCCCACCTCATGTTCCCTTCCAGTCAATACCCATCCCCCAAGGGTAAGCATTATTATCCTGATTTTTTTTTTACTCTTTATTTTTATATAATTTCAAGAATATCCTAAAAAACCCTTCACCCAGATTCCAGAAATGTTAACATTTTACCACCTTTGCTTTATCATTTAGATAGATAGATAAAGATATAACTTTTTTTAATCATTTAAGAGTAAGGTACATACATGATATAACCCTTTGCCTCTGAATATTTATACGTATCTCCTAAAAAACCAGGACATTGTCTTACATAACCTCAGTACAATTATAAAAAAAAATCAGGGCATTAATGTTGCTATTAGCTTATCTACAGCTATTATTCAGATTTTGCCAGTTGCTGCAATAATTTCCTTTACAGGAAAAGAAAATTCTGAATCCCAAGCTGCTTTCAGTTGTCGTGTCTCTTTAGTCTCCTTTAATCTGTTACAGTTCGTCAGTCTTTCCTGTCTTTCATGACCTTGACATTTTAATGAGTACAGGCCTACAGAAGACATCCCTCAATTTGGATTCACCTAATGTTTTCTTATGACTTGACTCAAAACAGGAACACCCCAGAAATGAGTTTGTATTTTTCTCAGTACATCGTATCAGGGGACATATGGTATCAATTTGTCCCATAACTGGTGTTTTTAACTCTGATCACTTGGTTATGTTGGTGTCTGCCACATTTCTCCACTATCATTTTCCCTTTGTAATTAATGAGTATCTTATTAATAACATGGTCTTATTTACATGAAACCATGTAAATATCTTGTTACTACTCAAACTTTCACTCACTAATTTTAGCATTCATTGATGGTTCTTACCTGAATTGGGACCAGTTATTTTAATCTTCGCAACCCTATGAACCTGACTATATTATGATTCCCATTGTAGAGAGACTAAATAAATTAAAGCAAGGTTCCACTGGTAGCAAGTAAAAGAGACTAAACACTAACCCCACAGTCTGACTCCAGAGCCAGCTTACACTTTTCACCACAGTGATACTCACTCTCTATGGAAATAAGAAAAGACCTGCTCCCTGCCTTCAGGAAGTTCAGTCTATTTAGGGAGATGAGATGAGAAAACACAAATTCATAATATCCCTACTATGGCATTGGGCTACTGGTTCAGGGATAAAGGGACACCCTAATGAATGATAGGATAGAACAATGGCATTGGTTCTAAACATATAAACATGTAAACATTTTCTAAACTACAGATGAGGCCAGGAAGAATAGAAGTCAATGTGTGGGAGCTATTTGAGAAAAAGCTCTTAGAAGTATGGCTTAAATGAAAATTCAGTTAGGATCCTGAGTGCTCACTATGTAGCAGGCTCAGTGCTGGGCTCAAGTAGACAGTAGTCACCAACAGCATTACCAGCCCAACCTCTTGGGACAGGTAGACATTAACCCAATGACTCCCAGATAAATATACCATGTATAGCTATAAAGGACAGGTGGATGGAGCTAGGAGAGCTTACAAAATGGTCCTAGACCTGGCCAGGGTGGTCAGAGAAGACTCCCTGAGAAGGTGATGATTGAACTGAAAGCTCAGGGATGAGGAAGAGTTGAACTCCAGGGAGGGAAAAGCTTTGCACACAAAGTTACTAGCATGCACCAAGGCCCTATGGCATTAGGGAGCTCAGAAAGAGAGCCAGTATGGCTAGAACTAGCAGAGCAAGAGGGACAACAAGGTGAGATAAGGCTGAAGTTTTGTCTGTAAGAGCAGTGAGAAGTCATAAATTGTTTTGAGCAGATAGGTGATGAAATATGAATTTTGAAACAGTCGCTCTGACTACTGTGTGGGGAAAAGAGTATTTAGAGTAGTCAAGAGGTCTGCTTTAGTCCAGGCATGCAATGATGGTAGCTAATTACTAAGGTGGTGATGGTGAAGGAGGAGGATATGCAGAAAAATGGAATGTGAAAGATGTTCAGGAGATAAAATTGATGGGATTTGGTGATAAATTGGATGAGGGCTGGGGGAAAGAGATGTCACCGGTGACTTCTACATTTTTGACCTGTGCAAATGGACAGATGATGTTACTATTCACTTGGAGAGGCAGAGTGGAGAGAGTGTATGTGTTCAAGGTAGTGGGTACTGCATAAGCAAAGGTGCAGAGGCAGGAATGAAAACATGCAAGAGATGGATAGGAGACTCTGCAAATTTGGCTGCTATTTTCAACAGATAGTGAAAATCCCAGGAGCCAGTTAAGCCCCTTGCTGGCTAGCTCATGTGGACCAGATTCCCTTAGAAATGCAGTCAGTCTGGTTCAAGCTGAATTTTTTTTATTTCTGGGTCTAATTCTCTTGGATCTTGCTGCCTGTCAACCGTCTCCCTCACCTGTGCTCCCAGACCTTCCTGTCATTCTTAGATATTATCTAAAAGGTGGTCATCTTTCTTCTTCCTTATCCCCACATTTTCTTATCTGCCCCCTTACGGAATCAACTGTCTCCATTGTGCCTCTAGAACCTCAGTAAATGACAAACAAAATCACCCCCTCCTCACCCTGTTACCAGACATTCTCACCTCCAACCTCAGCTGAAACCTGGTCTTCCCCCACTACCCCCACTTACCCCACTTCCTCTGCAGCCTCTCCAGTGCTGGCTGCATGTTCTCCCACACTCCCAAGTCTGCATCCTTCTTCCCCACTGCTGCTTTTCAAACATCATCTCCATTCAAATAAAACCTCGACTCCTTAACATTGGTTCTCCTGCCTTCTGCTCTTCCTAGTCACTGTCACTTATACCTGATAACTTGTCCCTTGTGTCATCTTCTCTACCCCAAATCCTGGCCTTCATCCTGGGGGCCTTCAGTTACTCACATGCTCACTTGTTATCACCTGGTCACTCTGAAAGCTTAAAATTCAGTGATCTCACCCTCTGATGATAACTTTCCATCAAATCAGCTTGCTCACTCCCCAATTCCTCCTAAACCCCTTCTTCCATCTCACTGAGCACTCCAATCCTTAATCCTTTTATCAGCCCCCTCCTGTCTCCTTTCCATTCTAACTGAGAAGCCTTGCCCCTCTAGCTTCTCTCATCAGTCTTGTCTCTGGATCAACCCAGCTATTTGCAGTGGAGTGACATGATCAAATTTACATGTTAAAAATATTGCTCTGGCAGCAAAAGGAGGATGGATTGGAAGAGAAGAGAATGGAATCCGGGATGCTGGCCGAGTAGTTACCAAGTCTGATGGGGTTGATGCCTGCTCTGCACCCAGCCTTCCCTACGGGGATGTATACTTTATATCTAGTTCAAGAGACTTTCAAGTCCCTTGGGTGCCTTTTATCCCGTTTCCTCTTCCCATCTCTTCTGTATCTCCTGACCACTATGACAAATACCACATGCTGGTTGGCTTAACAGGAATTTATTGTCTCATAATTTCAGAGGCTAAAAGTCCAAAATCAAAGCATGGGCAAGACCACGTTTTGTCCCCAAAGTCTGTAGCATTCTGGTGCTGGCTTGCCACAAGCCTTAGGGTTCCTTGGCTTGCATCTCTGCCTTCCATCCTGTGGTAATGTCCTTGGTCTCCTCCTGTGTGGTTTTCTCTGACTTTTTTTTTTTTTTTTTTTAAATTTTTATTTTTAAATACTTTCAAACTTACAGGATAGTTAAAAAAAATAATACAAACTCCATACTCAGAATTCCAGCATACCCCTGGCCCTCCTGCTCTAAAACCCAGATCCACCAATTTTAACATTTTGCCACATTTGCCATATCATTCTATATCTATCTGCCTGTCAGTCCATTTTCTGAACACTTGAGTGTAGGTTGTATACACATGCTCCTTGAACATTTATTACTGCCATGTACATTTCCTATGAACAAAGATATTTACTTATGTAACCATCTTAAGTGCAGTAATCAAGTTCAAGAAATTTAACATTGATATAAAGCTTACAGTCTATATTCCAATTTTTTCATGGGTCTCAGTAATGTTCCTTTGAGCCTTTTCTCCTCCCTTGTTAGATCCCATCCAGGATAATATTTCTTTTTTTTTTTTTTTTTTTTTTAATGTGGGAACATATGTACATAAACTTACCCATCTCAACCTCTCCCAAGCATACTTTTCATTGGGATTAATCACATTCACAGTCTGTGGTACCCTCACTACCTTCCGTTACTAAAACTTTCCCAGCTGCCCAAATGGAATCCCTACACCCATATGCATTAACTCCCCATTGCCCCTGCCCTCCGCCCCTGACACCTGTATTGTAAGTTCTAAGCTTGCATGTTCTCCAGGATTTTCTTTGTAATTACCATGGGGCTTAAATTTAACCTTCTAAATCTATAACACTCTTGTTTGCTTTGATACCAACTTAACTTTAATAGTATACATAAACTGTGTTCCTGTACCTCAAGCCCACGCACTCACGCCTCCCACCGTTTCTCCACCTTCATGTAGTTCTTGTCTCAATTGCATAATAAGTCCAAAACCATTGATTTATCATTACATTTTATGCGTTTTTCTTTTATATCATGTAGGAAGTCAGAAGTGGAGTTATCTGATTTCTTTTTATGAGGCCTTTAGTAAAATAGAGTAAGGCCACCCTGATTCAGTTACGTCACACCCTAACTAAAAATAACATCTCCATTTATGGGTTCACACCCCACAGGGATGTGGATTAATATTAAAAACATATCTTATGTCAGAATATATAATTCAGTCTATTCCATGCACCACTCTGGGTTTTCTCTATCACCCTCCTTAATTTCATCTGTTATCTCTTGGTCTCCTTTGTTGACTTCCCCACCCAGTCCTCTCTGTCATCCCCAACATGTTAGAAGCCCTGACTGTGAAGTGAGTTAGGGAGTCAGGAGTACAGGTCATATCTGAGTCTGTTTTTGAGCTACGGGATGAACTCTGTGGGCAGGTGATGGAAAACTGCACCTTGCTGTCTCTTTTCTCCCTCCCTCCATAACTGTCCCATTCTTGTCCAAGGTCTCATCTGCCTACTTCCCACTCCCACCTCTGTCCCAGCTGCCCTTTCAGTGAACATACTGCCAGGTTCAGTGTCAGACCTGTCCCCTCAGGGATGCCCAACATAGGGATGCCTGCCATTCCCCTTCTCCCTGGAACCCTCCCCCACAGAGCCACTCAGTCCAGCCACCCAACTCTGAGTGAGCCTTGCTAGGCTTCGCTTCAGCCTCCCAGCCCTTTCCTGTAAATGCACTCACAGCCAGGAGGGGTGCCATATTAAATCAAGACTGATGGAAACCAGTGGCCGTGATTATCCAGCTGAGATGCAGCATGGGGAGCTGGTCATTGCTGGCTCCAAGTAAGGGCTTCTGAAGCTAATTGGATGTGGCTTTTATTAAGATGATCACTCCCCGACTCCTGTTCTCCTGGGTTGTGCCTTCCTAGTTCCTCTCTTCCTGGTGCTTTCTGCTTCTGCAGGCTGGGTCATCTGCCCTATCTTCTTCTCTGGTGGAACCCTTTCTGAGCAGGGCTTTCACCGCAGTTCCTTTAGCCTTCCTCCCCATCGCCTCCAAGAGCTAGGAGCAATAGAAGCCTCCATTTATGGAGCCCTTACCAATTGCCTTCTCCCATCCTTCTTTCTCCTCTCCTCCAGATAGACTATATGGAGACCAAACATTTTCCTTCTCTAGGTCCCTCCACTGGCTAGCCTTTCACAAGGCTGGGCTCATGGCTCATGTCTTAAAATTCATTCATTCATTCAGCACATTTTTTTAGAACAAACTCTGTGCTAAGCATTGGGGAAAGAGCATGAAGCAGTAACTTTCTGCCTGGTTTAATCCCAGTGTCTTGTACATTTTATCAAGAATTTGGATCCATTTTCAGAGGTTTTCTGAATAGGCATAGGTGTTTGGGGCTCCAGATGCAAGTATTTAGGGGAGAATCAGGATGTGCTCAGAGATTTAAGACTATAGTTTGAACCTTTTCCAGAACCATATAGAAAACTCCTGAGAAACCAGCCAGGTCATGGTATAACCTTTCCCTTACCCACACCCGCATAGAAGTCAAGGACTCTTTCCCCTTGCCCAAGAAAATAAGAAGACTAAGACAACCCCAAATCATGACACTGAAGAAGACTTAAAGGACATGTTTACCCTGGAGAGGACTTAGAGAAGCCACAATGGTGTACCCAACTCAACAAAGTGGAGAGAAAAGTCATGTTAGGCTTTGCAGGGACAAAGGAAAAAGATACATTCAATGAGGCCCCATAGACCAATGAATGGAAAATACCTAGAGGTGGAATTCTCTACCATGCACAGAAAACTGACAGCCAGAGGTGCTGCTTCAGGTAGTAGAATCCCTAGAGCCCCATTAGTGTTGAGGCTGTACACTGCAGACCTAGGGTTCCCAGAGGAGGGAGCCTCAAGAGCCACTTCTGGGGCAGTGGGGGAACCCAAGTGGAACTGGGTGTTGGCTTCTGCTTGAACTGGAGCAACTCTTCTTTTTATCTCTGGAACTCCATTCAAGATTAAATTGGTTAAAAGGAGTGTGGTACCAAAAGAATAAAAAGGTACTGAGTTAAATAATCTATCAGAATCCAGTGAAGGAAAAGGGAACTAACATTTATCAGAGGCCTAATAAGGATCAGGTACTGTGCTAGCAACTTGAGTTGCTCAGACTACCATTTATTAAACATACATACATTCGCTATGTGCCAGAGACTCTGCTAAGTATTTTATATACATTATCTCATTTAATCCTCACAAGGATCCCATGTGAGATGAAGAAACTAAGATTCAAGGAGGTCAATTAAATTACCGCAGGTCACCTAGCTAGTAGTGGATGAGATGAGGTTAGAGCTCAGACCTGTCTGGAGTAAAGCTCTTCTTCTGCCACACCACCTTGCCTTGCTATGAGCCAAAATAGGAGCCAAACTTCAGATGGAGGATGACTACAATAATTAAATGAGATACTCTGGATAACATGCTGATTGTAGTGCCTGGCACACAACAGCTATTCCACAGATGGCAGCATGTGTGGACTCCTTCTGAGCCATGCCCTGTGCATGGTGCTGGAGCTATGGAGATGAATACAACATGGTCTTTGTAACTAAGGACCTCATGGTTGAGGAAGGAGAGACCAATAGGAGTTAAGTAAGTGCAGCAGAGATCCCAGGGGCAAGGGGCAAGTATGAAGCTTTATGAAAGGCTTGTTAGACAATATGGCATTTAAGCTGAGATCAACAGGGCACCTGAAGGTAAGGGGAAGCAGTGTGGAGGGGCAGCAGTGAGAGCAAGGGCCCAGAAGCAGGAATACTCTGTGACCCATCACTGAGGGGAAGTGAGTAAACCAAACCACAAATCCTGGGAAGCCTACTTCCATCCATCCTTCAAGCTCCTTCCCAGCCAGGTGACTGGCCAGCACTGTGCGTCTGAGCTGTGTGCATCTCACCATCTTAGCCCTCCAGCCCATTGGACCCAAGTGCTGAGCGAGGCTGGATGGGCAGAGAGGAGGGGGAGGCAGATAGATGGCTGGAGTCTTCAGAGCCAGATGATGTATGTGGTGCCTAAGGGAACTGCACAGTGACACTCTGGATTCCAACTGGCAAGAGTGGCTCCACTGGGATTGGCACCGAATTATTGCTCCATATGAAACCCCAGACTGATAGGAGCTTTCAGTTATAGACTGATAGCAACAGCCAAAATTGGATTGTTTGCTATTTATTTTTTTTTAACTTCTGTCAAGGTCACTACCATAACAGGAAAACACTGCCTGAACAGCAGGTATTTTTCATCCACTCTGCCCGCAAGAGCAATCTGCAGCCACAACTTCTGTGACAAGGCTTTGCCTTGGCAGCTCTTTCTAGAATGATGTCAGTGTTTTTGGGGTCTTAGCGGAAAGGATCCTCCTTAAGACCCAGTCTTTCCTTCCCACTCCAATATCTACTTTCTTCCTGCTAGCCCCTGGCCTCCTTCAGTTCTTTATCAGGCCCACACACTCACCCCTCCCACCTGTTCTCCACATAGTCCCACAGCTCCCACCTAGCCCAGTCCTCCCACTTCTTCAAGCCTCTTGTCTCCCAGAAAGCCTCCCCCAAAATGTTCCACATTTTATTTATCCTTTCTGTCTCTGAACTCTCCTACACCGCCCAATATAGCTGTTAATTCCCTCCTCTGTGTGTGTCATCAAATTCAGTTTTACAAACATTCAGCAGTGCCTCCACTGTGCCAGGACCCATGCTGGAAGCTGCAGTGAATGAAAGGTTGTGCCTTCCTTCAGAGAGCTCATAATTGATTTAAGGGACAGATGCACAAATATGCAACAAGCTGGTTTTCAAGTAGTGTTTTAGTGCTAGAGATAGGCAGTCATGCTTTGGAACCATGAGGAGAGACTGGTTGGTTCCACCTGAGAAGTATTTGTTTACAGGTTCTGCCTCCCCTGCCTGATTTTGAGCTCCCTGAGGGCAAGACCTGGCTCTCCTTTCTTCTCCCTTGCAACGTGACTAAGCTCAGGCCTCTTCCTTGTGCTTTTTCTGGAGTGGGTTAAGCCCAGGGTCGGAAACACGCTAGGCACTCAGCAGAAGACAGGACACAGTCCTCTTCTTTACCCCTACCACTAATCACCCTTTCATCATGGCCATGCCCAGGGCAAGACCTGCAGCAATTGCTGACTAATTGTGCATTTATTTGAAATGAAGAAATATTGAAGTGGAAGGTGTTCATAGCCCCAGTTTGGAAATGAAAAAGGGTTTCAAAAGGATAAGAGGAAAGGGAAAGAAATTTATATTTAATAAGTACTTACTGCATGCCAGACATGATACTGAGCATGTTATATACATCATCTTATTTAATCCCCAATTTACAGATGAGAAAACTGAGGTGAGGTAACTTGCTCCAAATGATAAACACATCTTATAAATGATAAAGCTGAGATTTGAACCCAGGTCTTCCCTCAATCTCCAGAGCCAAGGGTCAATCTACTAGCAGTCCTTATTTTACGGGCAGCTAAGCAGGGTGAGCCGGAACCCCTGAGTGGTGGCCACCTGGAGTGAGGAGATGATGTGAGGGCCAGGACAAAGGGAGAGTGGAATGGACTGGGCCAGTCCTGGTGGTCATGATCCAGAGCTATGCAGCAGAACCCCCAGAGACCCAGACCTGTGGTTTTGCCCCTGGTTTGGGATGAAACTGGAGTCCTACAGTACCTGGTCCCTTGAGCCATGTTCCCTCTCTCCCCACAGTATCAGGAGAAGCAACGGAAACGAGAGGCTGAAGAACGGCGCCGCTTCCCCCTGGAGCAGCGGCTGAAAGAGCACATCATTGGCCAGGAGAATGCCATCGCCACAGTGGGTGCTGGTGAGTATGCAGGATGCTGGCAAAAAGGGCAGGACAGCCTATTGCCTTAGGATCTGCTGCAATGAAGTGTATAGCCCACTGTCACCGAACTGGAGAGAGGTGGTTAATAACATCTGTTGATTACTTTCTATATGCCAGGCATTGTGTCAGCAACCCTATGAGGTCAATACCATTAAATCCCCATTTTACAGAGGAGGAAGCTGAGAGAGCATTTAAATAATTTGCTCAAGGCTGCTTTTCTGTGCTTAGACTTTAGTCCTGAACTTCATCTGATTCACTGCCCCCACTCTCCACTTTTGAGATGGGAAAACTAAAACCCAGAGAAGGGCAGGAGCTTGCCAGTGGTCACCAGCAAAATAGCACCTGATCTAATCCTAGAACTCATGCCTTCTGTCTTCCAGCCCAGGACTTTTCCATGACTTCAGTATGGTTTGTCGGTAGTTGGTCCAAATTTAGGCAAACATTCTGAGCAACTCAGGTGCCTTCTTCTCCACTATTGAAGCTCTTATGTCCCAAACATTGACCCCTGGGAGGCAGACTGCCCTCTAGCGTAACCCCTAATTTAATGACCTTCCTGCCCCTGCAGACTCCACCGAACTAATACATAAAGCTAGGGATCTGCTGAAGGCAATGGCCTCACCTTTGTTCTCTGATTCAGGTGCATGTCTCTCTGAGAGTGTCTTCAGACAGGTTAGGGAAGGAAAGAGGCACCTTATGCCATCCTTAGGCAAAGGGATATCCTCCAGGTGGTTCTCAGAGCATGATCCCCCAGACCAGCAACATCAACAGCCTTTGGGAACTTGTTAGAAATGCAGAATCGCAGGCCTTGTCCCATAACTAAGGAAACAGAAACTCTGTTTCTGTTTTAACAAGCCCTCCAGGCAATTGTGATGCTCAGCTAAAGTTTAAAAACCACTGCCCTGAGGGTCTGTCAGTCCCACCTCTTCTCTCCGAGCTTCTAGTCCCACTAAATGTGGTCTAGCAACTGCCAAGGACAACACCAGATTCAGCTGCAGATACGAGGAGCCAGGAGCCGTCAGACTGAAATTGTGGCTGCCCCTCTGGGACTTTCTGAGGCATATTGTCAGCCCTAGGATAGCAGTTAGAGGAATAATTGAAAAATGAAGGTAGCTGCACCTGTGACACAGCAGGCCCAGCCTGAACTCCATCGTTCTCACACACCAGTGGGACTCATGTGGGTGGAGTGACCCTCATCAGGGCCTGACCCCATCAGCAGATAAAAGGAGCCCATAGACCAGAGCTGCCTCACCAGCTAGAGATCAGAAAGCTGCCGGCACACACAGGAGCTGGGGAAAGCTTTTTTGAATATACAAGGCTCCACTGCTCAGGCCACACCAGGCTGCCCCTACTCCTTTGCCAAGGCCTGGTCTGAGGTGGAGTGAGGGAAGACTCTGGGAATGCTCATAGGTTGAAGAGAGAGGGTATAGCCAATGGGAGAGACAGATTACCTGAGTGGAGGTCTAAGAGTGTGTCTGTTGCTGGAGTTTCATGTCCACGTGGGCCGTTACAGTGTTTTCCCTCAGGTTGTTACCCAGCCCTCTCCTAGAAGGCTACCTGCCTGCTCCGCCTGACCTCCTACTTCTCACCAGCTCCTCAAACCCATAAGATATGAAGCTCCCTAGAAGTAGGGGCCAGGGAAAGCATTAAGATGGAAAGAATTAGACCAATCTGGGCTCAAATAACAGGCCTGCCACTTACCAGCTATACGGCTTCAGACTAGTCACTTAGCTTTTTTGAGCATCAGTTGCCTCACCTGTGGGTGGCGAGCCAATTCCGATACTGAATATAAAGCTCATGCTTTTTCTAGTATGTGCCAGACAGCAATGAATAAAACCTAGTCTCTGTCCTTGAGATGCTCACAACCTAGGGTTAAGCACTGTGCTCCTTAGGTCAAGCCACAGTTATTTTCTTCAAACATCAACTGATCCTTAATCCTAGCCCCAGACTCACCTCTTCCCATACTCCTACTCTGAATGCACCCTTCATCCTGTCTATCCTTGATGTTGATCAGGAGCAACTGTAGATGATTCAGCTCCCCACCTCCCAAGAGCTGTTAGAGTATCTGCCTTAAGTCCTTCCCTCTACCCAAAGCTTCCCTTCTTTCACCTGAACTCTGCCTCAGGCCAGAGGTAAAATAGCTGCCCAGGAACGCCCTACTCTTTGTCCTGTGGCATGTAGGTTGACCTTGCTATGGCTTAGTGAAAGACAGGGAGGCCATGGTGTCTTGGGTTATGGGGTTAGTACTTTATCACCTCAATTTGTAAGGTGGTAACTGTGTGCCTGCCTTGCTGAGAAATCTTGCTGCAGGGATCACACTGATAATGTTCAGAACCGTGTTCAGTCCCTGTGACCAGCTCCAAGAGGTGTATGGACCCAAATATCAGAGAATAAGGCAGCCTAGTGGTTGCAGCTATCAACCCAGGTGAAGCATAAGGCACTCTCTAGGGCCAGAATGTGTGGTAGACAAAGCAGCACCTAATACCTCACGACCTCAAAACTGAAGCAGGTACAGGAAAGTGAGGCTGATATAGAGTAGGCCCAGCCTCCGAGTCCTCTAGGCTAGTGTCAGATGTGTGCTAGGGACTGGCTGGGTGGAGCCTGGCACCCCATGGGTACCATGAGGATGGGTAGCCAGAGAAGTGCCGCAGAATGAATTGATTTGATAAATGGCCATTTATTACCCTCACGAATTGGCTGAAACCAATTTCGGTCACATCAACCCTTGGTAAGTGCTGGGATATTGATTTGTGCAAAGTAATACAGTGAATTTATCAGTGTGATCCCCAGCTGCAGGGCTTCTCAGCAAGGTTGGCGCATAGATACTGCCTCACAAATAGAGGAGACAAAGCACCAGCCCCACAGCCCAGGCCCCCATGGCTTCTCTGTTCTTCCTAGGGTCACTGGAGCCTAAGCAGGACCAACCTACATACCACAAATTGGAACCTTGGCCTCAAATGTGAGGCTCTCCTTCCAGAATCCAGAACTGCTACTGGTCATGGGGAGGGGGAGGATGCTTAACTTGTCAGGGAGACCTTAGCAGCCTCTAGGCCCCACCATCCCAGAAAGGCAATGAGCTATCCAACAGCACATTCAAAACTAGACTCCTCCCCTGGCTTCAAACTTGCCCTCCTCCTATGTTTTTAACTCAGTAAAGGGCACTTCAGTTCACTGGTCTCCTAATTAGAAACTTAGCCCATCAAGAATCAAGTTCTCCCATTCTAGTTCTCAAATGATTCTCAAACCTGGCCTCTGTTCTCTGTTCCTAATACTGCTGCCGTGGCTCTAGACGCCACCATCTCCTGTCTGGAGCACAGTGGTGGTCTCCTCACTGGTCTCCCTGCCTCTTTTCCTTCCTCTGTAATCAGTTCTCTTCACCAGCTGGAAGAGAACTCTAACAATGTCGCACCCCTGTTTAAATCTCTTAGTGGTCCTTTCTTCCCTCAGCCTAGTACACAAGGCCCACCCAAGCCGCTGCTCCACCGTCATCCACTGCCCCTCCCCCCCCCGCCCCTGCTTTGCTCTGCACACACCAGCAACACTGGGATGTTTCTGCTTCCTTACACTCACTATTTGTTGATTTCCTGCCTGCCTTTTGTGATACCGTCCTCTCTGCTTGGAATTTCTTTCCTTTTGGCCCTTCTCGTACCCCACCCTGCCTATCTCCACAATCCTGGCTAGTTTTTAAATAGCTTGACTCAGTTCAGGAACAATAGATTGCAGGCGCCTTGAGAGCAGAGACCATGGCATAATTATTTTGTTGTTCCAATTCTTGGCATAGCTCCCTATTCAAAGTAGATGCTTAGTACAGTTTGTTGAATTAATCTGGTATGACCCCTTGTCCATCTCTATGATATGCATGAGGAAAGAAGAGAAGCTATAGATCCTTCCCTCTACAAGTTCACAATCATACTAGGAATATTACCGTACTGACGTAGTTAATTAATATAACCATAATCCTTGACCTTTGACTTCTTGGACAGACAGGTCATTCCCCAGACCTTCTCCAGGAAACCCAGCTTAGTGGCTTCCCTAGAGCTCCTTCTGAATAGGGACCTGTCCCTGATACCCCTTCCACCTGGTCCCCATTGGTTTTCTGAAGCCAGGCACTCCCTCAGGGAAACTGCCACCTTGACTGCTCTTTGATGCTGGGGTCTGGCCTGAACTATGGAATCTCAGCATCAGCCATTTGCTACACAGTTGGCACAACATCCTGCCTCGGGCTTCACTTCCCTCTTCAATGAGTCTAAAAACAAAATCTTCTACTCGAGCCCTGCACCTTTCTGGACCCCTTCTGATTGGAGAAACATGTCCGGGTCATCCCTGAGTTGTGGCGTGGTAGTGATTAACTCATGAAACTGCTTGCAGTTCTACCCATGCACAGTGCCATTTCAGGCTACCCTGTCTTTGCTCCTGCTCTTCTTACTGCCTGGACTGCCCTGCACTTCCACTTTTCCTGCCAAGACACTTGGCATCTAGGCCTTCTCCAGGAAGCTGCCCCTAGTCCTCCACCTGGATTCAGGATCCTTTCTCTGGGCTTCTGACAAACACCTTTTGTCACTTCACTTAGCGCTTAGTAGCTAACATATTTGTGTGTCTTTCTCCTTCCAAAGGTCAGGAACTACCTCTCATTCAGCTGTTTCCCCAGGGTTGGACACACAGGTGTGTCCCATTTTGACATTCTGCCTTTCCTCAGGACAGATTCTCATCTCGGCCTCTTTCTGAAAGGGCGTTGCTCTTCCCTCAGGTGACCCCTACCCCCAGTACACACACAGTGGGAAGGCTTAGCAAAAGCTCTCCTTTGCATTTTTGATATGTTAATCACTCAGTATTTTATAGTTTGCCTGCAGAAAGAATAATCCTTACAGATTAAGAACTATTCTCTCATGAGTCCCAAACCCAAGGCACCAATATTCACTCAGTCAGTAGGCATTTATTAAGCACTTGCTGTGTTCTTGAACCTATAAACGGAAGACAGGAAATTGTTGATGGTCATTTGGGTGACTCCCAACCATTGGAGTCCTTCTGAAGGATTGGTTCCCCCAGGAGATGCTACAAGCATGGAACAAATATGTTCCAGGTTAGGTTTAAAAATCTCCCACCCTAAATCACTAGAACTTATTAAGAAAAGTGGGTCTGCCTACCTAGATTCCCCTAGGACCTGGAGCTGGACAGAGGCAAAGGCCTGGGATGGGAGGAAGAGACAGCTCTTTCCTCTCCTTGGTTTTGCACACACTGGGTCTTTTCTTCCTGGACTGTTGCATTATACCCCAGCTGCCTGGAAACCCCCTTATCTTTCAAGTGCAAATGTCAATCAGGCATAAATGTCTTTTCCCACTCCTCTCAGTGCTCCTATCCCATTTGGAACTTACAGTTTTCATAACATCATTTACCTCAAAGGCACAACTTTGTTTTAGGCCTTTGCATGGATGCCCCAGCACCTGGCACAGAGCCTGTTTGCTGAAAAAATGCATAAGGCTCCCTGGAGAAGGGATTAGGAAGAGAATGGAAGGTGTCTTTACTCAAGGGCAGTAGTAACCACCTGGAGCACTAAGAGATATTTGGGTCCCAGCCTCACTGTTCTCTGTAAAATGGAAGTTTAAGTATCTGTTCTTTTCCTGTTTGTGATTCCAGAAACACCAAATATCAATTCATTTAGCCACCAAGCACTAAACCAGTGACTGGCTGATCTCAGAGGTACCTCAGGAAATAGAATACCCACACCTGCCCCTATTGAATGCACTGTCAGATAGGGGGCACACCCTCACCCCTGGGTATGAGGGCAGAGGCAGACAAAACCCTTCCATTGCCCCTCTCTGGTCCTCAGTCTTCTTCTTTGTAAAATGGGGATAATACTTCTCGAGATTATTATAAAAATGAAAGTGATATCTGTAAAATACCGAGTCGAATGCTGCCACTGCAACTGCTGTGGCTACCATTATTTTTACTCATTATTATTCCACTCTTTGCAGCTTACAGAATGCTTTCATGTCTGTTAACTCATTTAATCATCATGTGAGGCTGACTAAGCTTTGTATGACTATTCCCATTTTATAGATGAAGAAACTGAGGCTCTTGAAGGATTAAGTGTTTTACTCAAAAGTCTATCAGCTAGTAAGTGGCAGAGCCAAGACTCAAAACTAGATACTGTTACTTCTCCCCTCTCCACCATACCACTGTGCAGATAAGCACATACCAGAGACTACAGACCCCATGAGTCAAAGAAATGATGGTAGATGTGGTGTGGTGGAGTTAATCAAAAAGAGTTGTTGCAGGTGAGTTTTAAGATGGTCCAGTAGTGATGTACATGGCCAGGAGAAGGCATTCTTGTGAAGGGAGAATCCAAGCAAGGTGAGCACTGGTAGTGGCACAGCATGTGGGGAGACAGAGGAGCCTGGGGCCAGCCAGAGAAAGGGGCTGGCTGCCTGCTCAGAAGGCCCAAATGCCATCTCAAACCCAGAGGGCAGGGGTCAGGAGAAGGTCAGGGGACAGGCACCCCCAAAGCCATGTGTTGAAAGGCTGAACACACTGTATTAAGAGATTCAGAGAGACTATTTTCTAGGTTAGGCAAGGGTATGAGGAGGTGCTGTAGCAGTGGGGAACCAGAGGGAGAGAGCTAAAGCACCCATTCAAGCTCAAGAGTCAGCCAGACTGGGCTTAAAGTTCAGTGTCTTAGTCAAGCTACTGGGTAACCTCAGGGAGTTTACCTAACTTCTTTGTACATATTTCCTCATAGGGAATCAAGTTCCCTTTCCTGCCTGCCTCACAGGTTCATAATGAGACTCAAATGAAATTATGCCAACAAAAATTCCTTATAGACTCCAAAGTTTAGCAGAGTAAGTTGTGGCATTTGCTGATCCACAGTGAGAACACCAGTGCATATGGCCACATCCCAAATGGGCCCATCGAGGTCTCTGGCTGTCCCTCCTGTCCCCTGGCCTGAGCAGGACTCTCAAAGCTCACAGCCTTAGTCCCCAGCCACCCTGCCAGCCACACACACGAGGGCTCTCCTTCCCCCATCCCTCCTAGCTGCTTCCATTTTTCATTCTGTCGGACTCCATCTGCTTGGCCATTTTTCTCTTCAGATATTATTAGAAATATCCAGAGTTGTAATTGTTTAATGGTTGGCATTTCACCTGTTTCTTGGGGGCCCAGATCAAGCCCACCCCAGACTCATGCCCTGTGACTGGCAAAATTGACCAGGGACAGCTGTGCAGTGGAGTCTGCCTAGCATTATAAAGAGCTCTCTCCCAGGTGCATTATTAGAAAAGAGGGGGAAAAAGATGGCCCCAGGCATAATCCAGTTTCACACTCACCATGGTGTTTTTTGTACTGCACAGTCTAGCAGTGTGCGGCTCTCAGTGGGCTGGGAAGCTACGCTGAAAAAAGAGAAGCCAAGACAGAACCTCAGGTTCATGATACCCTGGGGAACCCTGTTTCTCCAAGCAACCTATCAAGCTGATGCCTGGGTACCGCTACCTCCCCAAATACCCCATGAACACAGAACCCAGTTTATGCTCAACTTCTTCTAAATTTAGATTCTCAGTTCAGCTTCTTTTGAGGCCAGTGGGTTCCCCTTTTAGCCAACTCTTCCAGAAGACCCAGGCCTCAGAGAAGATCTGGATCCTAGCCCAGGGGAGGGGGTCGGACCAAGTTTTTCTCAAGCTCTTTTAGGATTCACAAGGAGAATCTTCCAGGTATGCAGGAGTAGCTAGTTGGATGTCCACAAGGTAGCAGTTTCTTTTCTGTTGAGGCCAGAACTAGAGAGTAAGTGCTTTAGGTGGCAGCATTAGCGATTGAGGTGAGAGAGACCGCAAGCCTAGGGCTCAGCTCCAAGGCATTCAAGACCTTCATAATCCAATCCTGCCCACAGCTAAGTGTCCATTCCTATCTCTGTACCTCTTTCATGCTGGCCACCTTTGCCTCTCCAAATCCTGCCAGCCTTCATTATTCATCAGCTGTTCCACTTCTTCCAAAAAGCTGTCTCGGACTTCTGCAGCCACTTTTTTGAAACCCAACCACACAAAGTATCACACCGTTAAGCAATTAGGATCACAGTACCTCAAGACTGGCAGACACATCCCAAAGAACACATCCCAAAAGAACTCTTTTTCGATTGTCCTTATTTCTGGGCCTCTTATCCTGTGACATATATCCCTGTGCTAACCTTCCCCTGGCATTGTGGGAAGAAAACCAGACATGCCATTCTATCTGTAGATTAACCTTGGTATTATATAGCTCTCTGTCCCCTTCCCGCCCCTGACCGCCATGTTTCTAATAATACAGTCCAAATTGATGATATTCACTTTTTTTCTAGCAGCCATGTGATAAAAAGAAGGCAAGTTTAGAGAGAGAAAAGATTCTGTCATCTACTAGTTGTGTGACTTAGACAAGTCTGTTCTTGCCTCAGTTTCCCATTCAGTGTAATGGAGTTGAGAATAACACCTTCCTCTCAGGGTATTTGTGTGAGTCTTGACTAAATAGGAAGTTGGTGATTTTTCCAGTTGTGCCTAGCACATAGCATGTTCAGTAAATAGTTATTATGATGAGTCTGCCTCACTGCCTCCCCCTTCTCTTAAACTTGAGCAATACTTCTGAGCCTGATCTCTCCCACTCAGTACTTGGGCATTTAATTTCCTCACCTTGAATATAATCCTTGATTATGCATTCCTCTTAAAGAGGAGAAATCAAGTCTCCCTCTAGCTAAGCTCCCAAGGAACCTAGTACAGATCTGTCCCACTCTCCATGCCCCCACCCCCCACTGAAGGCCATAGATAATGAGATGCTAACCAAGCAGCTTACCCCTTCCATGCCCTGAGCTCCACACCACCCTTGATTGACTTCCAGAAAGTGCGTTTGTCTATGTTTGCACTTCCTTATCCAGACAGTGGAGCAGACCTTGGTTTCCCCAAATGGAAAAGAGTGCAGAGCTCACACCCCGGATCCCCAAGGGTCTGCCATGGGCTTCTGCCTCTCCTATTTGCGTAGGAAATAGGCTCACTCTCTCACCATGGTGAGTAGATGGGTAACCAGCCGAGAGCTAAAGTTCTTCTTGAATTCTCCTTACCATCCCCCACCCCATTCACCTTCTTTCACTATCCACCCGCCTTTCAGTTTCCGTGGCAACACTGAGTGCTCATCCTGGAAAACTTTATCCGAAATCTGCTCTGGGCAGCTTTCCAAATCCATGCTAACCTGATTAGGTGTCTCTGGGGGCCTTGCCAGCTAATCAGATTAGGCAGCACTAATGGTAGTGAGGACTTTGAGTGGGCGCAGAGCAGTAAAACATATTGTATACTTAGTGATAATTATCCTGCCTTTTGTGTCATTGATTTATCTGCCTCCCTCCCTGTCCCCCCTAACTTGTGTGTTTGGCTGTAGCAATCCGGAGGAAGGAGAATGGCTGGTACGATGAAGAACACCCTCTGGTCTTCCTCTTCTTGGGATCATCTGGAATAGGTAACTGGGAGCAGATCAGCCAGTGGGGAAGAGGAGCTGGAGGAGGGGCCGGCCCAAGTCTGACAGCCCAGGTGTTATGGACCAGAGTCACATGACCCACCTCTGGCTCAACTCCCAGCTTGGTATTTAGGCCCAAAACAACTGCCTCCAAGTTACAGAGCCACCAAGGGGACCTTCTGTTTTTGATCATCTTTCATGTTATGAGCACCTGGAATTATGCCCCTCCCTCTAGAAGCTGACTTGCTGCTAGTACAAGGGACTATCTCACCTGGAGGACAGGTCTTTGGGACCTACGAGCCCTGGATCAGCCACTCCGCTCCCCTTTGGAAGCAATTGGACCACCACCACAGCCCAGCCACACCAACCATACTCAGTACAGCCTAGGAAATACCACTTTAGGAAGCTAAATAAAGCCCCTAGTAGCCAGCACAGTGCCAGATACAATAGCAAAATGGGTCACAGCCAAATAAATTGGTTATTTTTCTAGTCAATTGAGCTGGATTATCTGAGGCATTCTTACCCCTTCATTTTCCACCTCATAGACTCCTCCCCCCTACTCCCACCTCTCCACCATTGTCTTGGTGGGGAACTTAATAGTTTAGCTGCCTCCTCTTCCCCTTTGCACATCCTCATGAGCCTAGCTCTCTCTCAGATGTAGGGTCCCAAAAAGTTACCACCACCTGACCATAATAAATAGAACTTGACTTCCTACACTAACAATGGGTTCCAAAAGCTTTATCATCAAACACCCACAGAACCACCACTTCAGTATTGTCATTCCTTCTTCATGTTACAAAGAAGGGCTATGAAGCCAATGAGAGGCACTCTTCATCCCCTCCCGGCCTCTTTTTGGCAAGTAGCTCCAGCACTGGCTGGATGGCAGGACCATGGGTGTCTTGAGAGATGCAGGGCAGTGATCCAAGAGGTCCGGGAGCTCCTAGAAGGGGTGAGGTTTGTGCTGGACTTCAAAGAGCAAGTCTGCTCTGGATTATAAGAGTCAACCTTCTACTCTTAGGATGCTGCTGCAGAGAAAAAGCCTCTATCCTCATCCACAGAAAAAGCAAAAACTGGTCCCGGTCTCACCATTCATTCCCTTGGTGACTCTGGATGGGTCACTGTCCCTCTCTGAGCCTCAGTATTCCCGTCCATAAAGTACGTTATTTCCAGTGTCCATGCAGGCGGTAGTCATCTGTTCCTAATCCAGTTTGTCTGCCTTCTTTCTTACTTAGGAAAAACAGAACTGGCCAAGCAGACAGCCAAATATATGCACAAAGATGCCAAAAAGGTAAGGGCTGGGGCCTAGGCCCAATCTGCAGGCCTTGGAAACCTCACCACTCCTGCTATCCTAGAAAACCCTTGGATTGCTGAACCTGTCAATATCCTATCAAAAAGATGGGCCTTGGGTCAGGAAGCAGGCCTCAGCTCTGGCCCCAACTTGGTCACTAACTGCTCCAGGAATTTGGGCAAATTATCCAACCTCTTTGTGCCTCAGGTTCAAATAAGAATAATAATCCTTGCCCTGTCTACCTCTTGGGGCTCTTGGGAAAACCAAATGAGATTCATCCATACAACATTTTTCAAGCATCTACTCTGTGCCAAGTATTTTACTAGTTGCTGATAATGCAGTGTTTAATTAAGATGCTCTCCCTGCCCTGAGGAACACAGTCTGAAGAGGGAGACCACTTTAGAAACATACCATTATTGTCCAGTGCAATGAAGGCTGTACTAAAGGGAGTCTTGGGGACTGTAAGAGAGAACAAGTAGAAATAAGAGGATGTCTTACTGCTTCTCCCCATCCTCCATGAGCTTTTTTATTATGGTTTAATCATGGTTTCTTATGCCCTCTGCTGTGGGGTGCTTACAGTTTTCCCCCTCCCCACATGGCTCAGAACCCTGGATTTTCCATAGGAGAGGGCTTTCCCTACCCGTTTGTTCAGACTCTGGCTTTCTCAGGGCTGATCAGTTTGACTTTCTAGGCTGACAGGAAATGGTCTCCTACAGAGAAAAATGTCAGAGAGAACAATCCTCAGAGAATGTAGAAGCATTTCAGCTAAAGCCAGACATTCTCCTACCAGCCTTCCCAATGTTAGGGGCTGATACTGATGGTTCCCTGCCATCATCAGACATTGCCTATGACCCCAGGTGCCTATTTCTTATGGAAAGCCACCCCAGCTGAGGTGATAAGGAATTGATCAGGCCTCTTCCAGCCAAGGAGCACCAGTAGCGCAGAGTCCACTTCTGGCTTAGCTGCCTCCTTGCCACCTCCCTGAGAGTGTGGCAACCACAGAAACAAGGCAGTGTAGGCTGTGGCTTGCTAAGCCACACTTCCTGGCCTCAGCATCACCCCCTTCTTCTCAGTAACTGGATGGAGGCTCCTAAGCCTCCCTGACTCTGCTAGTAGCTGTGCGTTGTCTCAACCAAACCCAGAGCAGACCTACTTGACAGGAAGCAGGCAAGAAGCCGCACATGACATGCTAATACGCTCCAACAGAAATAGCATTTTTAAAGACTATTCATCAGCTTGGCAGCATTTGAAACAATTAGCACTCTGGAAAGGGTCATAAACCAGCAAGACTATTAGGGAAGATGCAGTTACAGGCAGGAACCACCTGATTAGGGATGAAGAATTCTAGGTGGTTTAATTTTAATACCGTCAGAAAGGTTAATATTTAATTACAAATTATAATCTCCTTATCCAAGCTGTCTTAATATGTCTTCATATACAGAAGTAGAATGAAAGTATCTGCTGACTTGCTGGTGTAGAAAGGGAAAAGAGTTTGTTAAAAGAATGATGATGCAAATAATTTTTCAGTTGGAGCATCTAAATGGGAGGCAGATTTATACCAGTACAGGGTATAAATACTCTGTGAATACTGTACCAGTACAGAGCATGATGATGGAGTCCTTCAGTACATCCTCATCCTAGAAAGAAGGAAGTCACACTATCACCCCTCGAAGGCAGTGGGGTGTGGTAGACAAAGCTTTGGAGCCAGCTATTCCTTGCCTCAGGTTCCAGTTCTACTTTCAACTTTCTGCTGGCCCTAGGCAGGTTACTTTACCCCTCAGTCTCAGCTTTCTTACCTCAAAGTGAAGCTATCCAATCTTAAGGTTGTCATGAGCATCATAGTGAGACAATATGAATCGCAGCTAGCTCCTAGCACACAGTAATTGCCTACTCCCTTATCTTAAATGTATTTGTCATTTCATACCTTCCACAGCCCATCTACTGTCTTATTTGATCTTATGAGGAAGGTAGCGTAGATGCTAAATTAGACCCACTTTTCAGATGAGAAAAGTGAAGCCCTGCAGCATTAAGGGGCTTGTCCAAGGTCATTTGTTAGGGGAACAAGTAAAACCAGAATCCACTGTCTCAACTTCTCTCTAAATACCATTGATCCCCTCTGCTTTAGGAGGCTAGGTTGTAAACTTACCAATTTGTCCCCATTTCACATAGACATTGGAGATATTAGAAACCCAATACAAAAAAAATTTAAAAAACAAAGAAAAAACAACAAAAAAAAAAGAAACCCAATACATCCATCTCTACATTTTATTTTTAAATCATAGATGGTGCTTATATAAAACTATTGCCTGTACCAGTTCTGGTGGATCAACTCTTCACAGAATCTGTTTAGCATAATGTTTTCTAGCCATGTGACAGGCATGTTCAAGACCTGCCCTCAAAATCCAAGAGTCCATGCACTGTAAGCTGTCTAATCAGTGTACCTGATGCCTCCAGGACTCAAGGAGAGGTTATAGAAAGTGTCATGAACACAGCCCAGTATAAAATAGGCCCTTGCCAAATTGGAGTTGCCCTTCATTTGCTCCTAAGATGGCTGACTACATGAATAAAATACTGGCCTGGGAGTCCAGTGTCTTGAATTCTAATTCTGGTTCTCTGATCCTTAGTTTCCTCGTTTGTATAAGAGACACCAGTACTTCTGGACTTTTCTGCCTCACGAGGCATTGTTTGCACATTTCTGTAGTTTCTTTATCATATCTATCTCTGGTAAAGACTTTTTTTCTTATTTGTTTTCTCTCTCTAGTCCTCTGTACTGTTTTTCCCAAATTGAACAGCTTTGTTAGCTTACATTACTAGAGATAATAATCCTTGAGAAAGAATCTTAATAGTGTTCTGTGCTCTTACCGTGGGTTAGCCCCATTAGGGTGGCAGTGTGACATAGGGATTGAGAGCAAGAATCTGGGTCCAGCTGCCTGGGTTCAGATCCCAAGTCTACTCTGCTAGGTGAAGTTAGCTGGAATCTCTGTTTCCATTAGTTTTCTAATCTGTAAGATGGGTTCAATATAATGCCTCTTTCATTGGATTGTTAAGATTAAATGAGATGTTGTAAAATGCTAAGCACCATTCTGACACATGGTAAGCATTCAATGCAATGGTGGATGTTACTATTATTATCACTTGCCTCATTTTATAGATAACCTCAAGCTAAGATAATATGAAACCAGAATTATTCCAGCTAAGAAACTTAAGCTTAGAAACTTGTTCAAATTTACATAGCAAATCAGTAGAACTAGGACAAGAACCCAGGTATCTTGATATAAGGAAAAAGACTAGAGTGTATTTCCTATATCCTGGGACACTAATTAACTTATGGGCGCAAAGTTCAAAACCCTTCAAATGAAGACTTCCAAGACCCCAGCTGACTGGCAGAAGGAAAACTAGGAGGCAGTAGAGCATAGCGGCTGAGAGCACAGACTTGGAACAAGATTGTCAAGCTTATATGTTGACCTTGGGCAAGTTACTTTAACTTATGATTCAGTTTTCTCATCTGTAAAGTGAAGATAATAACAGTACTTACCTCACAGACTTGTACATGTTTTTAGACCTTTATATCTGACTTAGAACATTGCCAGGCACATAGTAAGCACCCAGTGAATGTCAGCTATTACTCAGGTGCTCTTCTTGTGGCTTCCAGCCCTTTACTCCTGGGCGGCACTCCCAGCTTCCCCATGTCTATCCTTACACCCTTCCTGAAGCCTGTGTTTCTCTTGACTGAGCCGCCTAAGGTCCCTCTGGAAATCCTTGCCAGCTCATGCCCTGTGTGCTCTGATAGCAGTGAAGCAGTGATTGCCCCCACTTGGCCTTAATAACTTCTCCAAGCCCTTTCCCGGTTCTTGGACCAGGTCCACCCCTGGTGAGGCAGGGGGAGGAGCCAAGAGCCTCATGTTACAGGAAGAAACTACAGCTCAAAAGGGGGAGGCAGCATGTCCAAGGCCACATAGAGTGGTAGAACTGGTACTAGAGGCCAAACCCCTTGGCTCCCAACCCAGGGCTCTTTCTCCCACTCTGTAAGTCAGGTACAGAGTGACAGAAAAGAGGAAGAACTAGAAGAGATCACTGAGTAAATTTCTGACCAGGGCTGAGCTAGAAGACAGCTCTGGATTTCAGACATATTCCTGCCCTCTCAGGGTCTTGGCACCCCATCATCCCCAACTCTCAGTAGAAGCAGTGTTCAGTAAATGCTGCCTCTGAAATGGAAGCACGTACCAGTAGGATAGGAGCAAAGACCTGAGGAAACCATGGGGAACCCTATTCTGGATGGAGAGAGCACCTCTGTGAATGCCTTTGCAGCTCTCAAACTCCCTAAATCAGTTAATTTCTTCATGAAAAGGAGTGGGCATTCTGCCCATGTTAACTTTCCAAATCATGCACTACAAGGTATCCTCTTCCCCTGGGGCTAATCATGTTGGACCCCACCCCAGGGATCCATGTCCCTGGAAATCACTCCCAAGCCCAGGGTAGAGAGAGAAGGGCTGAGATCTATTATGTCCTTTTTTAAATGAAATGAAGAAATTATTTATAAATAAATTTATAGATTAATTAGTTCAAAAAAAAAGTAAACTTAATACCGGACATGTACCCACAGATACTTGCACAGTTGAAGGGCAGTACAGAGCGCTCTGGGTATTTGTTGTTACTCTCCATCTCATCACGTTCCACACTGATTGTGACTGACATTGTCCCTATTTGCCTGCCCCACTTGATGGAGTGCTCCTCAAGGGCAGAGACAATGACTTGTTCACCATGGTAGCTCCAGTGCCCATACAGGATGCCCTCAGGAAATGTGAGGTGGATGGATAGGTGGATGATGTGGTGATTAGAACAGTAGAAGCCTGCCTGAAAGTAGTGTCATTCTGAGCAGATTTAAAAGGGCAAAGACGTGATTTGGGTTTAGAAAGATAGTGAATGAAGGAATCATGGGGGGGAGGGGGGGGAGTGGATGGAAAAGGAAGCACAGAGCCAAAAAAAGATGTCATGAGAAGAAGATAGACGTTCTTGGGTGAAAGCTTGCTGGAGTATTTGAGATGCTCTCCTCCTTACCCCTTCCGTCTACCTTCCTCCAAATGGACGCAGTGCCTTATTGTTTCATACAGGGCTTCATTAGGCTGGACATGTCTGAGTTCCAGGAGCGACATGAGGTGAGTAATTGTCCTGCTGAGAAATACCCCAGTGAAGCATGGTTTGGAGGGCCTGTCAGCATGATTCTGCCTTGATCTTTTGATGTGACTTGTCATTTGGGCCTTTGGGCCTCAGACAGTTCCAGGAGCTTTGGTCTTTGTCCTCTGTGTGCAGCAGGGCCACTGATCTGTTTTGTATGGAGTTTGTTCTAAGGAATAAACCTAGAGAAGATCTATCTGCCTTTCCATCATGGCAGCATTCCTGCCACACCAGGAAAGAGACTGCTCTGCCGACCTGATTGAGACAGGCAGTCTTACCAGTGTGTAGAGCCATTTTCCCATGCATGCCCCATATTGGAAACTAAAAGCCTAGAAAGCCTTCCTAACATGTTTTGTTTCCTTCCTTCCACCAGGTGGCCAAGTTTATTGGGTCCCCACCAGGCTACGTTGGCCATGAGGAGGGTGGCCAGCTGACCAAAAAACTGAAGCAGTGCCCCAATGCCGTGGTGCTCTTCGATGAGGTAGACAAGGCCCATCCAGATGTGCTCACCATCATGCTGCAGCTGTTCGATGAGGTGAAAGTCAGCTTGGGAACTAGGGCCAGGATGGGGTGGAGGAACACCTGGAGGCATGGATGCTGGAATCAAGGGCCAGAGACCTGTCTGCTTGCTGCTTCCCCATGTGTGCATTCATTTGTTCAGCAGATATGGCTTAATCTCCACTCTGGGCCATGGCCTGAGCTGGGCACTCAAGGGAAGATCAGCACTGCCCAAGAATTGAAATTTCATGGATGCCCAGGCCACCTTCTACAGAGACAGTATGGCAGCAATGCCAGGAGAAAGACCTATATTTTTAGTTCAGCTCTGCTCCTGGCTGGCTTTGTGGCGCTGGTAAATCACTGTCCATCTCTAGGCATCAGAGACCTTATGTGACAAACAATGGACCTGATTAGCTCCAAGGACCCCTCTGGCTCAAACAGCTCCCAGTCCCTGCTGTGTGTCAAACATTGTCTCCACCAGTTCTTTATTTTTTTTTTTTTTAATTCAGTTTTATTGAAATATATTCATAAACCATACAGTCATCCATTGTATACAATCAGCTGTTCACAGTATGATCATATAGTTATGTGTTCATCACCACAATCTATTTCTGAACATTTTCCTTACATCAGAAAGAATCAGAATAAGAATAAAAAATAAAAGTGAAAAGAGAATACCCAAACCATCCCCCCATCCCACCCTATTTGTCATTTAGTTTTTACTCCCATTTTTCTACTGATTTTTTTTCAATTTTTTAACTTTGTTTATCAAAAAATTAAAAACAAACAGGCAAACAACAACCAAAAAAACCCCACAACATTTCAAACAAAGCAATGGATTAAGGAAAACAAATAACCTAAAATAACTACTTTGCTTCCAATATGTTCCTACCATACCCCAATAAAATTAATAAACCATGTCCAAACAGGGGAGTAAGAAAAACAAATAATCTAAAATAACTACATTGCTTCCAACATGTTCCTACCATACCCCAAGAAAATTAACAACCCCCAAGAAAACAATGGAATAAGAGAAAAAAAAAACCTAAAATAACTCTATTGCTTCCAACATGATCTTACTATATCCAAGAAAGTTTACAAACCATAATCATTCCTGAGTATTCCCATAACCTTGAGATTACCCTCCATAGTTTATCTGTTCTTATTAGATTATCATTCCCCCTCCACTAATTGGTATCTCTAGGTCCCCTACATTCTACAGTATAAAACATTGTACATTTTTCACAGAATTCACATTAGTGGTAACATACAATATCTCTCTTTTTGTGCCTGGCTTATTTTGCTCAGCATTATGTCTTTTTTTTTTTTTTTTAATCTTCATTTTATTGAGATATATTCACATACCACGCAGTCATACAAAACAAATCATACTTTTGATTGTTCACAGTACCATTACATAGTTGTACATTCATCACCCAAATCAATCCCTGACACCTTCATTAGCACACACACAAGAATAACAAGAATAATAATTAGAGTGAAAAAGAGCAATTGAAGTAAAAAAGAACACTCCACCAGTTCTTTAAAATGCTAATAGTGTTGCTGATGATGAGATGATGATACTCTGGCTCATGGAGCCCTTTTCAGAGGAGGAACTCCAGGCTCTTCACATGCTGGGCAATCCCCCATTGGAATTGAGCTCTAACGGGGAGACAAACTCCCTTTTATTCAGCATATACTCGAATAAGCCTGTGCTAAAGACTTTACAGGTGTTATCACTAATCATCACAATAGCTTGGCAGTGAGATAAAAAAATTATCTCATTTTTTGCAGATGAAGAAACTAAGTTCAGAGAGGTTACAAATGACTTCCCCAAGGCCACAGAGCTTCTATGTGGAGGAGCCAGGATTCAACTTCAGATGTATCTGATCCCAGAGCCCCAGTTCTCTCTGTTCTCACCTCTCCTAACCTTGGCCAGGGGAGGGACCATTTATGACAATGGAGAGGATGACTTCCACCTTTTCTAGAGGCCTTGCTCTGCAAAAAGAACACAAGGAGCCAAGAAGGGCAGAACTGGGAGTGAGGCTTCTCTTCTCTCCCCATACAGGGGCTGTATTAGCCAGCATCAGTCCAGATAGAGTCCAGCCCACCTTTCTCCTTGGCTGCCTTCAGCCCTGGGAGAATGGGAAGGGGTTTTGCTTCCCACATCACAGGTGCACATGATAGGGTACAGGAAGGGACCCCCCTGGACCAAACAGCCTACCAGTTACCAAGCCAGGGAGACCCAGGTCCCAATCTCTCCACCAGCTACCCACTGCCTTCCCCACCTGGCCCAGCATCCTTGCCTCTATCCCAGTTCTGTTGCTGTCTTCCTAGCCCCTCAGCTGCTCCCTGCCCTGGGACCTCCCACTGAGATAGAGCAGCCAGGCCTCCAGAGGTCACATAGTCAGTTACCCACTCTGTTCCAGCCTCCTGATGGAATTAGGTGCAGCTCTGTGGACCATACCGAAACCTGCCCTCTGGGAACTCCCAGTCTAGTAGAAGAATGAAAAGGGGCCATAACAATAATTGACATTTTGGCTTTTTATGCCAGGTCCTGTTCTAAGAAATTTACACATTCATCAACTCATTTAATCCTCCCAACAACCCTATGAAGATAGTTATTATTGCTGCTTCCATTTATCAGATGTGGAAATGGCAGTAAAGTGAGATTAAGTAATTCACCCATGGTCACACAGCTGGAAATTAGGGGCAATCTGGGATTAGAACCCGGACAGTCCAGTTGCAGGTCATGCATTCTTAGCCATTGTACTAAAAGAATTACTGTGCAACTGGGGCCAAAAGAAAGAGGTAAATCTGCAGTGAGCCACTCAAAGGAGGGGAGACCCCAGCTCAGGGAGGGTGGGTGCCGTAGGCTGTTGGACCTCTGACATCCCTGGGCAGGTACCTCTGATGCCATCCTTGGCCCCAAAAGAGGGACAGCAACGGCTGGCTGAAATACAGCAGTTGAAATATAGCTCCCTCCTCCTCCTCAGAAGGAGGACAGCCCTCATGTGTTTAACCCTGTCCACTCTCCCTTGATCCTGTCGCTCCACGGACTGCCATTTGAGTAGTTGATAATAATTCCTGCCTGCAGCCTCAGTCAGCCTACTACATTCTCTGATGTTTTTGCTCTTGGTTTCATTGACCAAAGATGCCATCCAGGTTTACTTAGTCAGAATTCTGCATGTATGCTCCTTGAGGACAAAAACTTTCATCTTACTCACTCTAACTATCTCGAGGCCGCAAAGTCAAGGGAAATGCTATACTGATTAACTTAATTCAATAATTCAGCAAACCTTCGAAGGATGAGTAAGTATCTGCTAGGTGAACAGAGTGGAGAAAGGCTAGCAGTAGAAACCTAATGTGTGAAAAGCACAGGGGCATGAGACAGCGTGGTATATTCAGAGAATTACAGCTGTTCAGTGTCACTCAACTGCAGAGGGAAAGTGAGAACGAGTGGTAGAGATGAAGCAGACATGGTGTAAGGGGACAGTTAAAATGCCAGGCAAAGGGGTATGGAGTCATCCAGTGAATAGTAAGGAGTCTTTGGAAGACTTTAAGCAAGAAAGAAACATGGGCAGATTCACACTTTATAAAGATCCTGTATTCAGCAGTGTAGAGAATAGACTGGAAAGGAGAAGGGGACCAGCAAGGAGACAACTGAGTAATCCAGGCTAGAGATGGGGAGACTTGACCTAAAGCAGGGGCAGTGGGGAGGGAGAGAACTATTAGAAGCTTGACTCTGCAGGGCTTATAGTGATTGAATGTGAGGAGAGAAGGGATAAGGAAGAGCCATGGATGGCCGGTGCTCAGATTTCTGGCCTGGGTGACTGGGTGGCTGCTGCAGCCATCAGCTGAGGCAGGGAACTCAGGAGGATGAGCAGCAGATTGGCAAGGAAGGTAATGAGCTGAATTTTGGAATTGATGAAAATGAGATGCCTGAGGGATGGCCAGATGGAAATGTCCAAGAGGCCATTGATCTATTTTACAGGTCTAGGAGAGAGGTCTGGTCTAGAAATAGTTTCAGGAATCATTCAGTGCAGAGAGGGTGATGAAGCCACAGGAATGGATGAGATCTGTCACCTAGGGAACATTTACAGAGAGAAAGAAAATAAGATGAAGAACAGATCCTTGGGAACCTATCATGAAAGAGTCAAAGAGAGAATCACTAGAGCAGTAGAAGGAAAACCAAGAGAATGTGGTTCATCTGTTTATTCGTGAGGCACTGTGCAGGCATACGGGACTTAGACAAGGCAGACTCTGTCCCTGCCTCGGTGCTCATGAATTAGTGGAGAACCAGGCAGCTAAAAAGCAGTTCAGCACAATGGACATGCTGCCGAACGGAAGGCACCTAACCCAGTCTGGGGACATGAGGGAAGGCTTCCCAAAGAGGGGGTATCAGGATTAATAGAAAATCTGGGCCACTTAGCAGGGAGCAGAAGTCCCCCATCCTCACCCCTGCCCAATTCTCCCAAGCCTCGACCCAGAAAAGCAGGCACCTGAATGCTCTTGCCGAAACACCAAACAACATTAATGCTGGTCACTTCCCAAGTGACCCCAGAGCCTACAGCTCAGGGTAGGAGGCCAAGGAAAAGACTGGCTCCCGGGGAGCCTACCTTCTCCTACTCCCTTCAAGGATGCACATATGAGACAGTGGGAAAGCAACCCCTGTAACCCTAGGGTGAGCCATTCAAGCCCCACTGGAATGGTGTGCTCTGGTTGCTGGTGGGAGATGGGACAGTGACAGCTCCTTCTTTGGGACACATCTTTATTGCCAGGGAAACTGAAGAGAAGGAGACATGAATACTGTGTAAGTCACCCTTTGGGTCAGTCATACACTGCACCCATACACTGCTCCCCTCACCCACCTGAGACCCATCCGCAGGCCCAGTTATGAGCAGAGCTTTGATCTCTGAGTGAAATTGCTGCTGGGTTATTGCTCTGGCCAGTGCAGCAGTGTGTGAACTCGGGCCTCAGAGAAGAGCTCTGCCAAGGTGAGCATGGAACACTCAGGATCAACTGCACATGTTTGGCACATCGCTCACACACACATACACACACACACACACACACACACATACACAGACGCAGACCTGGTCCCCAAAATTAGAATTGTTTTCAGTGGGTTCTGTTTTCATATAATCCATAAACGAGATGAGAGTTGAAAACTAACATCCACTTGTACCCCCTCTTTCCCCTTTTCCCTCCCCAAGGCAGGGACAGGAAAGTGACCAGCCTCAGGACTTGTATCACCAGACCCCTTCTGGATAGACCCCTTTGGAACTAACACCTCAGAATGCCAAGGGCCAGTGTAAAGCAAGACTGCAAAGCACCTGGTACCATACCCAGCACATAGTAGGTGCTCAGGGAACATTGCTTCAGCCTGTGCCTCTAAGGGGCAGGGCTGGGTTTGCCATTGCATTGTCTTTACAAGCCAAGGCTAATCCTGAGTCAGGCCTACAAGTAGGGAAAGGGAAAAGCTTGCTGAGGACTGGTACTGGCTGAGTCTGGGGCAGACCCAACATCCCTGGCATCAGGCAGGAGCCAACAGACTGAGGTCAGTGGCCTATGCCCAGAACCATGTTCTCTGGCTTGACAGGAGCTCTGCTTTGTCTGCAACCAGAGGAAATCCCTGTCCCTAGCACTTGTCCCAGTTGCTTCCTTCCAGTGAGGATCAAAGGATGAAAAATGAGAAAAATGTATTTGAGGAAAGAAATTTGCATGAGGTCTTATTTATCCAGCACTATCAGTGTGTTCTCTGAATCCTAGTGCACAAGGAAGGGTATGGGCTGTGGGGTCAGACAGTTCAACAATACCTTTTTCTTATTGTGAGACCTTGAAAAAATTCCTTATCTTCTCTGGGCCTCAATTTCTTTGAAGGGTTGTAATTGCATCTACATCTGAAGGTGGTTGTGAGGATTTAGGCATTCAGCAAGAAGGTATTAAATCCCTATTATATGCCAGCCACTGCTCTAGAACACCATGATGAACAAAACTAATCACCGGCCTTCATGGAGCTGCTTTCTAGTGGACAGAGTGAAATGGTGCATGGAAAGCACTGAGAGCACCTATGAGTGAAAATGTCTGTTAACATTCACCGTTGTTACTGCATTAGCTCCTCTCAACAAGTTCCGTCCGATTATTGCTTTGGTTATAAATAACAGTGTCATACAGTGTTACCCTTGGGGTTTGCTGACTGGGTGAAGCTCCTTGTTCCTGAACTGAATGCCCTCAGACAGCTACAGTTTTATCATTCTTCTGTCTCTTCCCTCTGCTGTTTGCTTCTTTTCTCTTTCTTTGGTATATCTGCCTCCAGTATAGTTGCTTTCTTCTGTCACTTCTAGAAAGAACTAAAGATTCCAGGAAAACTTTCCAAGTTGCTTAAAGGAGGAGGCTTATTTTCTATTCCTCTCTGTCAGGCAAGAAGAAGGCTCCAAAGATGTAGGAATTATATCTGTTTCAATTCATCTCATTCATTTTGACTGAACAAACATATAAAGTATCTGCTACAGTAATTTAACAGATCTGAGCCTGTACACAGCCTGGTTTACTAAGGATCTTTCACTAACATGACCACATCTAGTCTTTGCAATAGCCCTGTAAAATATCCTCCTCTGATCTCCTGCAGCACCTGGGTTTCCCTTTTTCATAACACTTAACACAATTATTACTGCGTCTGACTAATTCTCTAGACTGGGAGTATGTGAAGGCTCAGTGAGTACCTAGTGCCCTAACACAGAGACTGGCTCAGATTGGGCCTCCAAGAAGATGTGTGGATAGATGGATGGATAGGAAATCAGACTGACTTCTGGGAGTTAGGGATAATGGGGTGGCCTGAGCAATGCCAAACAGCAGGTGAAGTCTCACCTGGAGGTGATCTCAGTAGGTGGTGCAGTTGTAGCCAAAGACAGTGAGCTTATAGCCAAGGTGTGAGTACTGCTCAGAAGAGGGAGCATCTGATTCTGATGGGCAGGCAAGGGAAGGCTCAGGGAGTCTGGGGGAAACCTCTTAGAGGAGATGAGAACTGAGAGTGCAAAAGCTTCTGGTTTGTAGCTCCTTGACTATGTAATCACTGTTCTTTCTCAGGGCCGGCTGACAGATGGAAAAGGGAAGACCATCGACTGTAAGGATGCCATCTTCATCATGACCTCCAATGTGGCCAGTGATGAGATTGCACAGCATGCTTTGCAGCTGAGGCAGGAAGCTTTGGAGATGACCCATAACCGTCTTGCTGAGAACCTTGGTATGGCACACAGCCTGAGCTGCCTGGGCAAGTGACCAGGCCACTGACACATCTCCTGGGGCAAGGATAGGATTGGGTCCTGGGCCTGTGAGGGTCCTGATAGGTAGCTTTGTCCTTAGCTGGCGTTAACCAGATACCAGATAAGTAGAGGGAATCAGACAAGAACTACAAGTCCTCCCCCCTCCACACCTCCACTTCCTGAAGAAAGCCCTGAGTATGTTGAGTAACCAGAGGGCTCCAGTCAGAGAGATGAACAGAGCCACCCCAGAAGGGGGTGCCAGACGGAGGCCAGGGTTTTAGGAGACTGAAGAGATGAGCACTCAACAGATAGAGACACTTTGGTGCAGTGAGGGGAGCACCTGGGAACCTATGGAGATGGATACACAGCCTATTTCACCCAAGAAGCCTTCCTGCCTAGGGGGAACCTGGAGAGTGCTGCAGAGTAGTACATCAGGCCAGAGGCTGTGTCTGTAGCTTTTCAATTTACAATTGAATCCTCTAGCCCCCTTTCTCCAAGTCAGAATGCAAATCTTAATCCTAGCTCTTCTCTCCACTCTCCTCCTTCACACAACACCCACCCTAGGCCACCCCAGGCTTTGTAGCACATGAGAGCTAGAAGAGCCTCATAAAGTACGCAGTCCAGTGCCATCATTGTTTGGGTGGGGAGACCAGGCCAGGTCCAGCAAGCCCTAGGCTTTAACCAGTATCACACAGGAGCAGGCAGAGTTCCCAAGGCTTCTTAGGTGTGAGGAATAGGCAGTTTACAATTCTGTCTCTGCAGGGGATGTCCAGATTAGTGACAAGATCACCATCTCAAAGAATTTCAAGGAGAATGTGATTCGTCCCATCCTGAAAGTAAGAAATCTTTTTTGTCCTTCCTGCTGGAGCCTAGGGTCATTGAAAAGATATGGAAGCTCCCTGTGTGCCCCTTGGGGTCCAGTAATTCCCCTCGCCTACTCTGGGTCACTGAGCTCACCCTACCCTAACCTGGCCCTGCAGGCTCACTTCCGGAGGGATGAGTTTCTGGGAAGGATCAATGAGATCGTCTACTTCCTCCCCTTCTGCCACTCGGAACTCATCCAACTAGTCAACAAGGAACTGAACTTCTGGGCCAAGAGAGTAAGAGCGGGCACTGCCAGTGGGTGGGGATGGGCCATCTGCCAACTGGAAATCAGGGAAAACCTACCAGGGAGTACACCCCACACACACAAAGGTGGAGCCCAGTGGTGTGAGGCCAGTGGCCTAGGGGACTCCCAGTCTCTCACAGGCTCAGGCCTCAGGTCTGGTGAGAAAGCTTTGGGCCACATGTGTTCATGCCCCTATCTGACCTGTCTCAGGCCAAGCAAAGGCACAACATTACACTGCTCTGGGACCGCGAGGTGGCAGACGTGTTGGTCGATGGCTACAATGTGCACTATGGCGCCCGCTCCATCAAGCACGAGGTGAGCCATAACTCTCGGAGCAAGGAAAAGTGAGGTACCCCCACACCTCCCTCCCTGGAGCCCCCAGACCCAATCTGTGGGTTCCATTCTGACTCCCTGTAGTTTGTCTGCTGGAATTGTCCATACCCGGAGCCATGCCCCTTCAGAACCAAAAACACAAGAAGATCAAGTAAAATCCCTATCCTATATGAATCCCTACCACAAATGGGAACTGGGCTGGGAGCCTCAGAAACCTAAGCACAACCTTTGTGTCTTCAGCACAACACTGCAAGCTAAGTTTTGTTAGCCCTACTTTGCTGATGGGAAAACTGAGGCTCCAGAGAGGTTTCTGGTTTGCCCCAGATTCAGTAGTAAGTGATAGAACCTGGCCTCTAAGCTCAGACCACAGACTGTTTCTAGGCTGGGGCAGTGATGACCATTTTGCCCACCTGCAGGTAGAACGCCGTGTGGTGAACCAGCTGGCAGCAGCCTACGAGCAAGACCTGCTGCCGGGAGGCTGTACTCTGCGCATTACTGTGGAGGACTCAGATAAGCAGCTATTCAAAAGCCCCGAACTGCCCTCACCCCAAGCTGAGAAACGTCCACCCAAGCTGCGGCTGGAGATCATCGATAAGGACAGCAAGACCCGCAAACTGGACATCCAGACACCATTACACCCTGAGAAGGTGTGCTACACTCTCTAGCATCTACCTCCCTGTCTAGATGTGCTCTCAACATCCAATAAAGGCCCCTCAGCTGTGCCTGGCAACTGACCAATCTTCCCCTCATGCCTTGCTCCCCTTTCTACCCAGCCTAAGGCCTACTTACCTCCTTATAGTCCTGGAAGACCCCTCCTCTGCCCCAAAGTCTAGAGCAGGAATCTTGATTTACTCTAGCCCTTTCGTTGTGAGCCTATAATCTGCTAACAAGTCCCCAGGAGAGGAATTGGCATTCCACTTCCCTGAAGGCAGGGAAGAGGACTCCTCAGATCTTTCCTTCAGCATGATCCCTAAACTCCACCATCTGTAGAACTTTATCATGCTCCCAGGAAGTTCAGAAGTATGGCGGCTAAGAACAGATCTGGTTAGAAGAAGACAGGGACCAGGCTGTGAGCTGCCTACCCTCTGCTGGCCCTCCTGTGGCTCAGTCCCCAGAAATGTCTCCAATGGCCATGGGGAAAGAGTGCAGAGACCCAGGAACAGATGGTTTTGCAGTCTAGACTGTTGCCACCTCTTTCTCATGTCCTAAAATTCCAAGGGATAGGGATCCATAGAACCCTTTCCCCTTCCATTGCTATATCATACTACTGTCCCTTATTACACCATGTACTGGAATAAAGCCAGACCATGTTTCAACAGCATGGGATCTAGGCCAGTATAGGGCACCTTCATGAGGGAGGCTGACTGGTCCATTACCCTGCCCAGTTCTGGGACTAGACAGACAACAGGCCCAAATGACCAAGCAAGCTCAGCTCTATGGGGCCTTCCTTCAGATGACTAACAGCATAGCCATGGGGAAGCTGTAGAGAGAGATCATGGGGCCAGGCTCTACCCAGGTAGCCATGGAGTCTGCCCCAGCCCTGTCTATACTGCTATCCCAGCAGTATATCCCAGGTTAGCCTGGAATAAACTCCTCCCCCATGCATTCTGCATGTTAGTTACTAAGCAGAAGGTCTGGACACCATCCTTCAAGGGCATTCCACAGCCATGTTTCAGGGTCAGCCTAGCAGGGCAGAGCAAGGCACCATTTGCAGTAGCCACTATTAATAACCACGCATCCACCCTTCCCCTGCAGGACCTTCTTGGAACCCTTGTGTTATCTTATATCTCTCAAGAGGCAGAAAGTGAGGACAGGAATCAAATTTCCTTGGGTGATGGAAATATATTCTAACAATATGGTGGGTATGAGACAGTCAAGCCAGGAGGTGGGCTCCAGTAGTTGCTCCTTCTAGTCCCTCAGGGACTAGTCTGCTGTTCTCTACCTCAGTGACTGCCATTCTTTTTTTTTTTTTTAAACATTTTACTTTGAAATAATTTTAGACTTACAGGAAGTTGCAAAAACAGTACAGAGAGTTCCCATATACCCTTCACCCAGCTTCCCCTGATGTTAACATCTTATATATCCATAGTATAATTTTCAAAACCAGGAATTAACATTGATAGAATACTATTAACTAATCTATAGACCTTATTCAAATTTTACCAGTTTCCTTTCTGATGTCCTTTGTCTGGTTCAGAATCCAATCTAAGATCCCACATTCATTATGTTGTCATGTTTCCTTCATCTCCTTCAGTCTGTGACAGTTATCCTATCCTGTCTTTCTTTGTCTTTTATGATCTTGATCCTTTGAAGATTCCAGGCCAGTTATTTTATAGAATGTCTCTCACTTTGGGTTTGTCTAATTTTTGCACATTGATTAGATTGAAGGTATGCATTTTTGTCACAAATACCATAGAATTGATGATGTGTCCTTTTCAGTACCTCATAGCAGGGGGTAGTGTTAACTTTGATCTCATGGCAACTGTAGTGTAAAACTATTAATGTTGTATTTGCTTATGATGATTTTTGATATCCTGTATTCCTTCTGCCTTTAGTAATTGATATTCTACTATAAGGAAGAGCTGTCCCTTTTCCCCCATTTATTTAGTAACTTATATCAGTTTGTTGTATTCTATGGGTTATAATCTAATACTAACATTTCTAGCTCAAATTGTTCCAGATTTGCCGTTGGAAACTCTTTTCATGTTGGCTTCTGTGTTCTCTCAACATTGCCCCTATCATTTTTTGAGCATTTCCTTAGTTTCTAGCATGACAAAATGTTCCAGGCTCATCTTGTATTTTCCCTGTCCCAGCCCCGACATCAGCCACTTCTCCAAGAAGCCCTGGTTTTTTGTTTTTGTTGTTGTTGTTTTAATTCAAGTATTGTACTTAGAAACCAAGATCTGGGCACTAGGTGTACTCATTGCTACTGGGATATCGTTGCTTCTAGGCCCTCTCAGTGGACAGAGCCAGGAAATACATGCATAAATACTAACACACTCATACACATGCATCTGATCTTACTATTTATCTGTCATCTGTATATTTATTGAAAACCATGAGTTCATATTGATACCTCCAGTTCTGATCCAACAAATTACATGGTTCATGACTGCCATTCTTATGGTTTTGCTGTTCTTTCTCTGCTTCCTCTCCTCCTATCTCTGTTTCTTCTCCTTTCTGGTATTGAGACTTCCTTTAGGTCAGTCATCATCCTACATGGACTGTTCCCATTTGATAAGGTTTTTATGCCTGGCTGCCAATCCCTTGGTTCAGTCATCTCTAGCCAGGAGCAATAAGCATATAACTCAAAACTGGGTAACTTTTATACAAGAAAACTCAATGGGAACCTTCCTGAAAGGGGATAGGGGACAGGATAGACTCTCAGATTCTGAGGAACTTCCATATCACTTCTTCCAGGAATTCTTTGCCAGACCTCAGAAGTGATGTTAGATCCATTTTTTTTTTTTTTTGCAAACACTCCCCTCCTCCCATCCCCCAATAGCCTCTAATCTGCTTTTGAGCTCTGTTAATTTGCTATTTCTAGTCATCTTTTATAAGTGATTTCATACAATATTTGTGCTTATGTGCCTTGCTTATTTCACACAGCATACTGTTTTCAAGTTTCTTCCATGTTGCAGCATATCTCATAATTTGATTCTTTTATCTGGCCATACTTTTTTCTTATGGCCAAATATTCCATTGTGTATATGTAACCACATTTTGTTTATCCATTCATTTGATGATAGACACCTGGGTTGTTTCCACCTTTTGACAATTGTGAATAATGTTGCTATAAACATTGGTGTACAAGTATCTATTTGAGACCCTGTTTTCACTTTCTTTAGGTATGTACCTGGAAGTGGAATTGCCAGGTCATATAGTAATTTTATATTTAAAGTTTTGAGGAACCGCCATATTGCTTTCCACAGTGGCTGCACCATGTTACATTCCCACCAATAATGCACTATAAGTCTAGTTTTCTCTCTATCCTTTCCAACATTTTTTATTTTCAGGTTTTTTTAGTAATACTCATCCTTATGGTATGAAGTGGTATCTCACTATAGTTTTGATTTGCATTTCCTTAGTGACTGATGATGTTGAACATCTTTTCATATACTTATTGGTCATTTGCACATGTTCTTGGGAGAACTGTCTATTCAGATCCTTTGCCTGTTTTTAAATGTGTTGTCTTTTTTGATGTTGCATTGCAAAAGTTCTTTATGTATTCTGGATATTAAGCCCTAATCTGAAAGAGGCCTACCTCAGAGATATAGCACATTCAGTTCCAGACACCAATGCAATAAAGCAAGTCACATGAATTATTTGGTTTCCCAATGCATAGAGAAGTTATGTTTACATTATACTGTAGTCTGTTGTGCATAGTAGCATTATGTCTAAAAGAACAATACATACATTAATTAAAACGTGACACAAAGACAAAATGAGCACAAGCTGTTGGAAAAATGGCACCAATAGATTTGCTTCAATTTGTTAAAAATAATAATAAATAAAAATAACAGTATCTTCAAAGAGCAATAAAGCAAAGCACAATAAATCAAGGTATGCCTGCACATGGTTTGCAACAATTTTCTCCCATTCTGTAGGGTGTCTTTTCACTTTCTTGATAATTTCCTTCAATGCACAAAAGTTTTTAATTTTGATGAGATCCCATTTATTTATTATTTATTTTGTTGCTTGTACTTTTGATGTCATATCTAAGAATCTATTACTGAATCCCAAGTCATGAAGATTTGCCTTTGTTATCTTCTAAGAGTTTTGTAGTTTTAACTCTTGTATTTAGGTCCTTGATCCATTTTGAATTGATTTTTTAATATGGTATGAGGTAGAGGTCTAACTTCATTCTTTTATGTGTGGAAATCCAGTTTTCCAAGCACTATTTGTTGAAGAGTCTGTTCTTTACCCACTATGTATACTTAGCACCCTTGTTGCAAATCAACTGGCTGTAGGTGTATAGGTCTCTTTCTGGACTTTCACTTCTGTTCCATTGATCTATTTTTCTGCCTTTATGCCAGCACCACACTGTTTTGGTAACTGTAGCTTTGTAGTACAATTTGAAATCAAATCAGGAAGTATGAATCTTCCAACTTGGTTCTTCTTTTTCAAAATTGTTTTGGCTGTCCAGAGCTTTTGTAGATCTGTGTAAATTTGAGGATCCGTCTTTCCATCTCTGCAAAGAAAGGCTGCTGGAATTTTAATAGGGATTGCTTTGTTTTAGGTAATATTGACATCTTAAGAATATTAACTCTTCCCATCCATGAACATGGATGTCTTGCCACTTATTTAGGTCTTTAATTTCTTTCAGCAGTGTTTTGTTGTTTTTGTTGTACAAGTCTTTTGTATCCTTGGTTAAATTTATTGCTAGATAGCTAGATAGACAGACATATTTTAGATACTACTGTAAATGGAATCGTTTTCTTAATTTCCTCTTTGGGTCATTTATTGCTAGCATATAGGAAGCCAGTTGATTTTTGTGTGTTGATCTTTTTACCCTGTTACTTTGTTGAACTCATTTGTTAGCTCTAGTAGTTTTCTTGTGGATTCCTTTTGATTTTCTATATATAAAATAATGTCATCTGCAAATAGAGATAGTTTTACATCTTCCTATCCATTTGGACAGTTTTGTTTTCTTTTTCTTGCTTAATTTCTCTGGCTAGAATTTATGCAATATCGAATAGCATTGGTGAAAGTGGGCATCTTTGTCTTGTTCCCGATCTTAGGGGGAAAGTTTCTAAGTCTCTCACCATTGAGTATGATATTAGCTATGGGTTTTTCATATCTGCTCTTTATCATATTGAGGAAGTTTCCTTCTAGTTCTAGTTTTCTAAGTGTTTTTATCAAGAAAGGGTGCTGGATTTTGTTGAATGACTTCTGCATATATTACGATAATCATGTGTTTTTTCCTCCTCATTCTATTTATGTAGTGTATTCATTTTTGGCATGTTGAACCATCCTTGCATTCCTGGGATAAACCCCACTTGGTCATGGTGTCTAATCTTTTTAATACGCTGTTGGGTTTGGTTTGCTAGTATTTTGTCAAGGATTTATGCGTCTATATTCATAAGGGAAATTGGTCTGTAATTTTATTTTCTTGTGATGACTTTCCCAGGCTTTGGCATCTTAATAATGCTGGCCTCATAGAACAAATTAAAAAGTGTTTCCTCATCTTGAATTCTCTAAAAGAGTTTGAGAAGTATTGGCATTAATTCTTCTTTAAATGTTTGGTAGAATTCACCAGTGAAGCCATCTGGTCCTGGACTTTTCTTTGGTGGACAGTTGTAATTATTGACTCAATCTGTGTTCTTGTTTAGGTTTATTAAGATTTTCTATTTCTTCTTGAGTTAACTTAGGTAACTGGTGTATTTCTAGGAATTTTTCTATTCTAAATTATCTAATTTTTTGGAGTACAATTGTTCATAGTATTCTTTTATAATCATTTTTATTTCTGTAAGATAAGTAGTGATATAATCATTTTCCTTTCTGATTTCAATTATTTGGGTCTTTTCTCGTTTTTTTTCTTTGTTAGTCTAGCTAAAGGTTTGTTAATTTCATTGATTTTTTTTAAAGAGCCAGCTTTTTGTTTCATTTATTCTCTCAATTGCTTTTTTATTCTCTATTTCATTTCTGTCTGCCAGACTTGGAAATGAAAGTGTAATACCTTTATTGTTCAAAAATAGAAACTCAAAAGCCTGTATTGATTGTTTTAGGAAATTAGAAAAAAAAAAAGTAGAAAGAATGAATAGAAAAATGATTCCTGAATGTACCAATAAAATAGATAAAACCTCCTGAGCCTGATTAAAGGAGAAAGAGGAAAAATAATAATAAAAATATAAGATTAGAGATTGAAAATTATCTTAGGGAAACTCTATGGCAACAAATTTAAAAACAGAGGAAATGAATAATTTCCTAGCAGTCACTGACCCAAGGAACAGAACAGTTGATTACCAAAGAAGAAATTAGAAAATTGATTAAAATTTTCTTTTAAAAGACTTTATTATAACTTTTATTTAAACTTTTCTTTGATATAAATGTAAAGAAAAGTACACAAATCTCAAGTATACAGTTCACTGAATTATCAAAAAGCGAATACACTCCCATAGCTATTATCCAGCCCAAGAAATCAATGAATTATAACTTTTAATTATATGAGTAGTTTCAGTCCATGGAAAAAGATGGAATGTTGCCCAGTTGATTTGAAAAAGGCATTGTAAGATTAATACTAATATTTGATAAAGTGCCAGAAGGAATGCTGCAGCCTAATCTTACCTGTGACTATAGATGCAAATATCCCAGACAAAATCATGCTGAATTATACACCATGATTACATAAGATTCAGGAGCAGGAAATCTATTAACATAATTCACTACATCAAGAACATAAAGGTTATTTAAATACTCTAAATTACATAGTACCCTCAGTGTTAGTTTTCTGGTTTTGTTAATTATACTGTGATTGTGTAAGAGAATGTCCTTACTTTTTGAAAATTGCCATTAAAGTATTTGGAGGTTAAAGGTATTTGCAAATATTTCAGGAAATTTTTAACTTTGTATATAGAGAGAATGAGAAGGCAAACAAAGTATAGACATTTCGGAAATATAGGCAAAAGGTATACAGGAATTTTTTATATTCTTTTTGCAACTTTTCTGTAAGTCTATAATTATTTCAAAATAAACATTTTTATTAAAGAAAGGGGGGAAATAGACAATTATGTCACTAGATGCTGAAAAGGCATGTGGTAAATTTTTAAAGTGCAATTTGATAGAATTAAAGCTCTAAGTAAAACAAGAAAAAGAAGCTATTTGAATATGAAGATCTTAAGAAGCCAATATCAAACATCATACTTAACTGTAAAGACTAAAGCCGTTTATATGGATGTCTGAAATAAGACAGGATGCCCACCGACAACTTTGTTGTTTAACATTGCTTTGAAGGTTCATGTGAAAGCAATTGGGCAATATAAGTATTGGAAAATAATAAGTTATCTTGTTTTGCTGACATACAACTGTATAGATCTAGGAGATTCAAGAGTCTATACTAAAAAACTATCATTAATAATGAAATTTGGTAAGTGGCTGAATAAAAGATAAATGAACAAAAATTAATTGTGTTTTTTCTCTTCTAGAATAATTATCTAGAAATGGTAACAAAGGAAATGCTCTGTTCACACTTGCAACACATATGTGTGTATATTTGTTCATATTTTCATAGAATACCTTTGGAAGGGAGGGGAATTGGGTCAATTGAGGAACAACAGTGGAAGGAAAACTTCACCAAATTCCTCTTTATAGTTTTTTTATTAAATTTTGAACTATATTAATGTTACCTATTCAAAACTATAACATACTTAAGAATAAACTTAAAAAAACAGAAATTCACATTGAAGAGTATAAAATAAGATCTGACAAATAAAAACACATAACATACCATGTTCTTGGATGGGATGACTTAATATCAATAATATTAAAATGTCAGTTCTTAAAGTAATATATAATTAAACTTTACAGCATTTTTAATTAAATAAAATTAATTTAAAGTGTGATTTTGCACTACAATGTTCAGAGATGATGTCATCTGGAGCTACTCTTTTCTGGTCATGTCTCTCAGGAGATAAGGATTACTTATTGCTCCTGTCACAATCCCAACTTATTAATCTGCAAACCAGGGAAAAAGTAAATTTAACTACTGTCAACACACACCCTAACTATAATTATGAGAGAAAGAAAAGAGGAGTTACTGGCTGTGATTGGCATATAGAGGCTGTATGTAGGAAAATGAAGCTTGAGAGGCAAGTTTCCTGATTTCAAAGTGCCTTGAATGTCAATGTTAAAAGAATGAAAAAATAATAATAATAATGATAAATATGTGATTGTGCCAGTTTGAACATATTATGTCCCCCAAAACACCATTATCTTTGATGCAATTTTGTGAAGGCAGACATATTAGTGTTGATTAGATTGTAATTCTTTGATTGTTTCCATGGAGCAACCTACCCACTGTAGATGATAACTCTGATGAGATAATTTCCATGGAGGCATGGCTCCACCCATTCAGTGTGGGTCTTGATTACTGGAGCAGCATGTAAGCTCAGACAGAAGATGCAAGCTTGCTACAGCCAAGAGGGACACGTTGATGAAAGCACAAGAGCTGCAGATGAGAGACAGTTTGAAGACGGCCATTGAAAGCAGACTCTTGCTCTGGAGAAGCTGAGAAAGGACAGATATCCCAAGTGCAACTAAGAGTGACATTTTTGAGGAACTGCAGCCTAGAGAGGAACATCCTGGGAGAAAGCCATTTTGAAACCAGAACTTGGAGCAGACGCCAGCCACGTGCCTTCCTAGCTAACAGAGGTTTTCTGGACACCATCGGCCATCCTCCAGTGAAGGTACCCAATTATTGATGCCTTACCTTGGACACTTTATGGCTGTGTAACCAAAATAAACCCCCTTTATAAAAGCCAATCCTTTCTGGTATTTTGCATTCTGGCAGCATTAGCAAACCGCAACGGTGATATCAGTCATTTTGAAAATGTAAAAATAGAAAAGTATATATAAAGACTCCATCAGCCATAATCCCTATCCTCTATTAAAAAGTTTTAAAGCTGTTAAAAAAAAATTATTAAGGATATGAAATGACCAGATTTGTGTTTTAAAAATATCTTATGATTGCAGTGTGGGAAGTGGTTTGGGGTAATTTCTGATCAGTATACAACAGACTGCGTAGTTCCAAGCAAATGCCTCACCTCAAATACAGAAATATTGGAAATTATTTAACAAAAATAAATGTAACACACAGCTGGGGTTGAAACTAAGAACAGGAAATCCCTAGGTGCCAGAAATGAATGAGAATACAAAAGTCAGAGGATGAGTGGAAGTGGAGGTCATAGAATTCATAGATATTTGGGATTGATATAGGATATATAGTGGGGACTGGGGCTTCAACAATGAGACTAACTTGGGAGTCTCAAAGGACTACCTCCTTGTGAAATGAAGACTAGAATAATACAGCTCATTGGCCTGGGAATCAGCAGGGAATTGCAAGGGGTGTGAGTAGACAGAGTCAGCTGAGAAGTGACATTGCTTGTTTTTGTGTGGTCCAAATTCTCAATGCCCAAGTATTCCTGGGATGTCAGGTTGAAGAACTAACAAAAATCTGGTTCTGGGCCCGTGAAACCTATAGGATCCCATGGAAGCAAACACAACAATGTGCTGTATGGATATTCCCACAATCCAGGTTTCACAAAGGAACTTATGAGAAAGCAAGTCCTACTGAAAATAAACAAACAAACTACCATCCATGAAGAAAAGTCATCAGATGCAGCAAATGGTTGAATTTGCACTCCCAGAATTGTAGGTAATAAAAGAATAAAATAATCTGTTGTTAAAATAAGTATGTTTAAAATGTCCAAAGAGATTTTGGACACTGCTTTATGATGGTAGAAACCATAAAGCAAGAAAGGACAGTATGAAAAAAAGAGCAGGTAGATTTGCAAAAGAACCTTCATCCTGAGTGATGTCCTCAGATTTATTTCCATGGTTTGTTTGTTTTTATTTCAACATCTTTGTTTTTCATTTCTAAATTTTTAATGTTGTAGCCTAATTGATGTATTAGTACCAAAGACCACTAAAGGCTCAGACTCCTAAAGAACAAAGATTTGGGTCACTCACCAAATCTTTGTTCTTCTGGGCAAAGAACCCTAACAATCTAAGGAACTGACCTAGGACAAGGGAAACATGGAATGGGTAGAATGGCCAATAACCTTACGAAAGGATGCTCAGCATCATTATTCAATAGGGAAACCAATTAAAATCACAAGTTGAGATACCACTTCTCACCCACTAGGATGGCTGTAATCAAAAAGTTAGAGAATAACGAGTGTTGACAAGGTGTGGAGAAATTGGAACCTTCATACACTGCTGGTAGGAATGTAAAATGCTACAGTTCCTTTGGAAAACAGTCTAGCAGTTCCTTAAGAACTTACACATAGAGTTTCCGTATTACCCGGCAATTCCATCCTAGGTGTCACCCAAGAGACATGAAAACATATCCACAGAAAAACTTTTACTCAAATGTTCATAGCAACATTATTCGTAATAGCTAAAATGTGGAAGCAACCCAAATGTCCACGTACTATTGAATGGATGGACAAAATGTGTATCCATACAATAGAATATTATTCAGCTATAAAAAGAATGAAGTACTGGTTCGTGCTACAACATGGATGAATCTTGAAAACTCTATGCTAAACAAAAGAAGCCAGACAAAAGACCCAATACTGTATGATTTCATTTATATGAAATGTCTAGAATAGGCAAATCCATGGAGACAGAAAGTAGAGTAGTGGTTACCAGGGACTGGGCTGATGGAAAAAGGAAATGAGAATGGCTGGTAATGAGTGTGAGATTTCTTTTGGGGATGGTGAAAGGTTTTGGAATTACATAATGATGATGGTTGCACAACTTTGTGAATACATATAAACCCCTGAATTATACACTTTAAAGGGCATGTGAATTATATCTCAATGAAAAAGAGACCTCAAATTTTTAAAATGCTTTAGAAAATGTCTTTAAAGATTTAATGTATCAAAGTTAAATGGACTACATTCTAAAATAGAGCTGTATCAAAATAGCCAAGCTTCATATTTTTAACAGGTTAAAATGACAAAACTGCTTGATTCCTGGGGCGTATCTGGCCATACCCAGAAATGCAAAAGATGCTTACCAAGTGCTTACTGAGGAAATCAGTCAGTAAGCTTTCAGTGGCATAATTCCATGATTGGGTTTTTGTCTCTGATACCTTCCCATTGCAGTAACTCCTCATCCACCTGACGTTTTCAGGGAATTAAATATTTAAAAGAAGTTCATGACTGAAGCATACCAGCTTAAAGCCCAGAACTCTGTTTTAATCATCAGGATGAAATTATTTGTAAGTGTATATTTTCCAGTTTTCTTAAGCAGCTATGTATAAATGTAAATTCATCTTTTTGTACTTCACAATAATTACAAATATTGCTTATTGTGTTGTGCTGCAAATACCATAGGTTCCTTTTGTCTCTTCATCATTAGGCTGTCACTTCTTAAGGCCATAGCACCTCTCCCCTTGGAATTTTTTATTTCTAATCTATGTGTACAAAAGCCAAATTACTGTTTTATTTTAAGTAGAGTCAAGACCTTTTTTAAAGAATGATGAGACACCAAAAAAGCTAGAAAAAAAGCAACCCGTTGTCAGGAGACAAAGTAATCAGTAGATGACCCAGATGTTGGAACTATCAGGCCAGCAATTTCAAATAACTATGATTAATCTTTAAAGGCTCTAGAGGAAAAGATGGACAACACTCATGAACAGATAGAGAATTTCAGCAGAGAGATAGAAACTTTAAGAAACAAACAAATGGAAATGTGAGCAATAAAAACCATGGCATCAGATATGACCAATGCCTTCAACTAGCTCATCAGTAGACTTGACACAGTCAAGCAAAGAATCAGTAAATTTGAAATAGGTCAACAGAAATCACCCAAACTTACACACACAGGTAAAAACAGTAAGGGAACCACACAGAAACTTGTACATGAATGTTTATAGCAGCATTATTCATAATAACCAAAAGGTGCAAACCACTCAAATGTCCATCCATGGAAGAATAGATAAATAAACTATGGAATATACATGCAATGCAATATTATTTAGTCATAAAAAGGAACAAAGCACTGATACATGCTATGATTAGGATGAACCTCTAAAACAATATGCTAATTGAAAGAAGTCAGACACTAAAGGTCACATATGATTCCTTTTTTCTATGCTAAATATTTTATTAATGCCTAGCAAAAAAACCTAAAGAAACTTGTCAAAATTTTATTAGTAGTTGCCCATCATCATGGACATGATAGAGTTATGAATATTTTCTTTTCTAAATTTGTCAAAATATTATTAGGAGTTACTTATCTTTAGGGACATGATAGAGGTATGACTACTTTCTTTTCTGTTTCTTCATTCTTTTCTGGACTTTCCAGTCTTTCTATATTCTCTTGTATGATTCCTTTTATATGCTAAATCCAGAATAGGCAAATCCATAGAGACAGAAAGCAGATTAGAGGTTACCAGAGAATGGGGGGAGGGGATGGGGAGTGAATGATTGCTTAATGGGTACACATGCTTTTATAGGGTGATGAAAAAGTTTTGAAACTTGAGAGAGCAGCTGGTTGTACAACATTGTGAATGCACTAAATACCATGGAATTGTACACTTTATATGGTTAATTGTATATTATGTGAGTTTCACCTCAAAAAAAAAAGTAGGGGAAATAAACAGATTTTCCAAGAGCTGTGGGGCAATATCACATGTCTAACATAGGTGTAATTGGAGTCCCAGAAGGAGACAAAAAAATGGAGCAAAAGAAATATTTGAAGACATAATGACTGATTTTTTTTCCAAAAATAAAAAAACACCACAGCTCCAGGAAACTCAGAGAACCCAAAGCAGTATAAATTCTCCCACAAAAAAATTCATACTGTATTACTTATTTCTATAACAAATCATCCTAAAACTTAGTGGCTTAAAACAACAATAAGCATTTATGTACTATCTCACACATTTTCTGAGAGTCAGAATCTGAGAGCATCTTAGCTGGATGGTTCCACCTCATGGTTTCTCTTGAGGTTGTAGGCAAGATATCAGCCAGGGCTTCAGTAATCTTAATGTTTGCAGCTGGAAGTTTCACTTCTAAGATTACTCACTCACATCATTGTTAGGAGGCCTCATTTCTTCACTGGCTATTGGTAGGAGCCCTCATTTCCTCTCCTTGTGAACCTCTCCACAGGACTGCTTGAATAGAGACATTAGCAGAGCTGAGAAAGTTGAATACCAAGTTACTACAAAGGGGATGTCAAAAAGAAAGAATCAAATTCATACTACAGAATCCCAGAGAAGCTCGGTAATGTGAAGTACTCGATGCTGTGAGAATTTGGGATGAAACTTGGAGCTGAAAATAGGGGAAATGGTTAAAAGTTTATTTTTTAAAATGCTGTACGACTTCTAGGTCCCCACCTCTATTATGGGAGCCAATTGCCCCTCCTCCCACAGGAGCAGTTGCCTGAAGCCTTAGCCCGTGGAAAAATTCAACCAGATAGTCTCTAGGCTCAAGGCCACCGGGAACAGCAAAGGTGAGAAAGAAGAGCATTGCCAGAAACTGAAATTGAGAACAAGTCTACTATCATACCCCGGCCCCTTCTGCCACATAGTTCCAAGAACAATGGCAGCTAGATACATTTCCTTGGTAGGCTGAACATTGAAAGACTTGCCTCCGGAGATTCTAAATGACCCTAGAGAAAAGATCTATAGATATTGACATTTTGAGTTTCCAACAAAATGGCTGAGTTCCGACCCAGTCACTGTACAGTGAAACTACAGTTCACAAGCTCAGCCAACACCCACAGAGCCAACCAACGTTTTGGTACCTCACTCTTAAATATGAAAGGAAACCACTCACTCACCAGACGTGTGAGGAGGAAAGCTTGAACCTGAAAGATCAAAACCAGGGGTAGGACACGGAACTAAGAGGGAGCAAAGACAATAGGAAAACTTTCCAAAAAACATCTTTATCTAGTGAGATACAGACAAAATAATATAGCCATGAAGCAAAAACAACATGCTTTCTTTTAAGTAACAATAACAGAACAAGAAGCAACTCTGGGAATTTTAATATATGTTAGCTAAATTATTTTTTAAATCTGTAGAATAATTGAAGATAAACTTGAGAAAATCAGGAAGTAGAACAAAAAGAAATGGAAAAGAGAACAAAGTTAGAAAAGCAACATCCATCTAATAGGAATTTCAAAAAGATGAAGTGAAGAAGAGAATATATTATCAAAGAAATAGCACAAGGAATTTTCACAGCTCTGAAGAACCTGAGTTTTCAGACTGAAAGGGCCCACCAAATGCCCAGTGGTCGAAAACAGATTCCCACCAAGCCATATCATCATGAAATCAGAACCTTCAGGATGTAAACAACATCCTAAAAACTTCTAAAGGAAAAATCAATGTCACCTACAAATAATAAGAAATCATAATGATATTCCTCAAAAGCAACACAGGAAGGTGAAAGACAATGAAGAAATGCCTTCAAAATTCTGAGAAAATTATTTTCAATCTAGAATCCAAATTGTTAATCAAATGTGATGGCACAATAAATGTGTCCAGACATAACAGGATCTCAAAAAATATTTCTACGATGCACCAAGTCTCAGGAAGCTATTTGAGGATATGCCGTTAAAACAAGGAAATAAAGTAAGAACAGAGAAGTCACAGAATCCAGTAAATGGGGGATCCAGCTTAAAAGATAGGCAAAGGGATATCCCAGGACAATAGCTATGCAGAGCAACAACAAATCCAGATTGGTGCAGGATAGAAGGTATGTTAGGTTTTTCTACGTAATAAAAGAAAACCTCAAAATCTCGATGTCTGACTACAGTAAAGATTTATTTTTCATGTCTAGGGGCCTGCATATTGGCTGGGGTTCAGCCAATCTGGCTGGGCTCAGCTGGATTTGGCTCTAGCCCAAGGTTTGGGTTCAGGTCTTCTCCCCATGTTTTCTCACTCTCCTTGAGCCAACAAGTATCCAAGGCATGTTCTTTTCATGGTGGATGCCAGAAGTTCAAGAAGCAAGCCAAATTACACAGTCACATTTAAAGCCTCTGATCTTTTCATGTGTATTAACAATCTTGGGTCAAAACAAGTCATAGGGCCAAGCTCAACATCGATGGAGCAGGGAGAGTATCCACCTTCCCCACACTCTGGTGGGAGATTCTACAAAGTCACATGGCAAAAAGCATGGGTGTATGGAGTTAAAAACTGGTAACAATAATCCAGTCTATCCCAGAAAGTTCCAAGAGAGATGGAGGGATGTCTCCAGGAAAAAAAATAATGCTACTAATAGAAACACCTAACCTTGTCTGATTGTGTGGAAAAGATTATCTCTAAGGGTTTTACAATTCCTTAGAAGAGTGATAATGATAGAGACTTAGAAAACTAAGCAAATGAAATTAAATTAATTCTAGGAAAAGCAAAAATGTGTGCAAAGAAGGTAATGTAGTTATAGTACATATACATACATAACTCAGACATAAGGTGCACATTAAATGTTGATATAGTAAAAATTTTTATACAACTGCTGTTTTTGATGGATTCCAGAGTGCACTTGTTTTCAAAACTGAAATCTGAAAATTTGGAATCGAGATGCATCATAATCACTGTTGGTCATCACAGAGATGCCATTGTCATGTGTAAACGTGATTGTCATTCCTAGTGGCGTGCCTGGATAGCTGCCACCCTTTGACATTTCAGTCCACAAATCATTTAAGGACCATTTGAAGAAAAAATATAAGTCCTGATTGTTGTCTAAAAAGTTTTGATTTTGTCTTCTGGAAAATCAAGGAAATGCCAATTTCAAAACTTGCAGATTGAAAATCATTGGAATTTGAAAGAAAATTCCATTAATGATAGTGGATGTTTTTAAAGCTGCTGGATCACCAATACTCTTGAAGGCACAGAGTATGATATTGTGTGGAAACCATGGGCATTGACATCTCTGGGGGAAAAAAAAAGATTCAAAAGAATGGAACTCTGACTGTGAAGAGGTTTCAGAAATACCTTAACCAATTTATTTGTTTGTATTTTCGTTTTTATGTGCATGCACAAGGGTGATGTATAATAAATTACACATCTAAATTCCAAAGGATCTCTTTCAATAAGTATAAAAATCCTAAGTAATAAGAAAGCATTGTGGTTGTGTGGCCATTTTTTTCTTTCTTAATGGTACATAAAGGTATGTCTGAGAATCAGTGAAATATGGCATACTGGGAAAATAGATGGAAAAAAATTGGAGGCTTGTAATATTCATAAAGGAAGTCAATAGTCTAAATAAATAGTCTAAAATCAGTAAATCAAGAAATCACAGGGCAAACATATTACACCAAGAGAACATGCTGCCTAGGATCAAATCCCATCTGCCATTTGCTAACCCTGTGGCGTTATGCAAACTTCCTAACTCCTCTGCATCTCAATTTCCTTATCTCGAGAATGGGAATAGAAATGGTGCCTACAATATAAGATCATTATGAGGACTAAACAATGCATGCAAAGCACTTAGGAGAAAACAGTAAAATGGTTCTGAGAATGGTTTCTGAGGATAGGAACGGGTAGAAAAGAGGACTAAAGATCCAGCTTTCAGTCAACCAACTAAAAAAGCAATTAAATTCATATACACCCACCAGAATAGATAAAGACTGGCAATATCTAATGATCATATGTCTATCAAAGAAGAACAGCTAAACAAACTGCAGTATTGTATTGATTTTCTACTGCTGTGCAACAACCCCAAATTTGGGGCTTAAAACAACACCCATTTATTAGCTCACAGTTCTGTAAGTTAGAAGTAGTAGAGCGTGGCTACATTCTCATCTGCTCAGTGTCTCAGGATGTTGGCCAGGCTGCATTTCTTTCTGGAGAATCTGGGGAAGAATCTGCTTCCAAGTTCATTCATTGTTGGTCTAATTCAGTTTCCTGTGGTTGAAGGACTGAGATCCTCATTTTCTTACTGGCTGTCAGCTGGAGGCCACTTTCAGCTCCTAGAGGTCACCTGTGTCCTTTGCCATGTGGCCCCCCCCTCCATCTAGGCACCAAGACTCCCTGATGATTCAAATCCCTCTGACTTTTCTATCTGTGACCTCTAAACGCAGCTTTAAAGGGCTTGGGTAATTGGTTCAGGCCCACCTGGATAATCTCCCATGTTTTAAGTCAACTGTGCTAGATGGTATAATCTAATCAAGAGAGTGATATCCCACAATATTCACATTACAAACATACCTCATTTTACTGTGCTTTCCAAATATTACATTTTTTACAAATTGAAGATTTATGGCAACCCTGCATTGAGCAAGTCTATCTGTGCCAGTTTCCCTTCAACGTGTGCTCACTTCATGCTTCTGTCACATTTTAATTACAGTATGAACATTGATTTTTTTAGATATAATTCTATTGCATACTTAATAGACTACTTATATATGGAGAGCAAAACCAAGAGAAAACAGTAAAATGGTTTTGAGAATGGTTTCTGAGGATATATTTTACCTAAAAACTTAAATTTTTTCTCCTTAATGATATGCACACTGATGTGTTCAAGGTGAAGAGCCCAGCTGTCTGCAACTTACTTTGAAATGCATCAAAAAATACAATGGACTGACAGGTGGGTAGAGGAATGGATGGATGGATGTGTGATAAAATGAATATAATATTACTATAGTCTCTGGGGAAAAAATAATTTCACCTTCCAAGAAAAGTAATTAGAACTACTCCCAGCTGTTAGACCTGGCGCAAGGAATCCTGATTCTCAGGTAAGTGTACCCATTTTGATAAATTCATGCTAATTTTAAATTGTGTTCCTCCTCCCTGGTCCATCACCCTCAGAACCCATTCCCACATGTATCTGCCAGACTTTTATTCAAATAAATATTTTAAATATTTTCACTCTTGAAGTGGGAAGCCCTCTCCTTATGAGTTTGGCCTCCTATTTGGTCCTGAGACGTTGGGGTCTGATTCTAGGTACGAGTGTAGAAATAATGAAGTCAGTGGAGATGGGGCATGAGGAGATTGAGCTTTCCCTTACCAGGCCACTCCCTGTGGAGAGGCTTTCCATGGTCTTCAAACAAGAGAGAAGCCATCTCTTTAGACAGGGGAGGGGGCCTATCTTGGCTGGGCGATTGGGGTTTTGGCAGAGATTGCTAGTTGCCCACTGTGGTGGGCAGCTTCTACCCTGGATCCCAATGATCCTGCCTCCTGGTGTGCATGCCCTATGGGATCCCTCCCCTTGAGTGGAGGCAGGACCCAGTAACCAGCACCTAAAGAATTTAGAATACCTCAAAAATGATGGGATGTGGTTGCTGATGTTCTCACAAATATTGGGGACTAACAGCTTGACATGCTGAGCCCTCTGTCTTGGGGCTGGCCCCTATGAAGCTTTTACTGCAAAGGAGAGGCTAAACCTGCTTATAATTGTGCCCAAGAGTCTCCCCCTGAGTGCCTCTTTGTTGCTCAGATGTGGTCCTCTCTCTCTCTAACTGAGCCACCTTGGCAGGTGAACTCACTGCCCTTCCCCCTACATGGGACCTGACTCCCAGGGGTGTAAATTCCATGGCAACACAGAATATGACTCCCAGGGATGACTCTGGACCCGCATCATGAGATTGAGAACATCTTCTTGACCAAAAGGGGGATGCGAAATGAAACGAAATAAAGCTTCAGTGGCTGAGAGATTTCAAATGGAGTTGAGAGGTCACTCTGGTGGACATTCTTACACACTATATAGATAACCCTTTTTAGGTTTTAATGTATTGGAGTAGCTAGAAGTAAATACCTGAAACTACCAAACTCCAACCCAGTAGTTTGGACTCCTGTAGATGACTGTATAACAATGTAGCTTACAAGGGGTGACCGTGCGACTGTGAAAATCCCATGGATCTCACTCCCTTTATCCAGTGTATGGATGGATGAATAGAAAAATGGGGACAAAAACTAAATGAAAAATAGGGTGGGATGTGGGGGATGATTTGGGTGTTCTTTTTTACTTTTATTTTTTATTCTTATTCTGATTCTGGTGTAAGGAAAATGGTCAAAAATAGATTGGGCTGATGAATGCAGAACTATATGATGGTACTGTGAGCAGCTGATTGTACACTATGGATGATTGTATGGTATTTGAATATATCTCAATAAAACTGAATTTTTTAAAAAAGGAAAAAAAGTGATGGGATGTGGAATTGCACAACACAAACAGTGACCCCTAAGTTAAACCATGGACTACAGTTACTAGTACAGTTATAAAAATGTGCTTTCATCAATTGTAACAAATGTACCACACCAATACAAGGTGGTAACAATAGAGTGGTTTATGGGAATTCTGTATTTCATGTATGATTGTTCTGTAAACCTACAACAACTCTAATACAAACACACACTCACAGAAAACCTGGGTGTACGAGGGGATGTCCTAACTGGGTTTTATTAAGTAAAATTAAATTAAATTAAAAATTCAGTTCCTTAGTAGCACTAAGTGCTCAATAGCAACTGTGGCTAGTGTAGTGACTAGACAGATACAGAACATTTTCATCATCACAGAAATTTCTATTGTATAGCGCTATGCTAGAGTCTCCATCTCCCTTAAAGGCCTGTAGGTTTTCCTTCCTAAATCTCCCTCTAATCCACACCGTCTGCCACTGCCTTAAAGGCCACACAACTTCTTGTCTGGACTCCTGAAAGCCACTCTGCTTCCAGTGTCAGCCCTCTAATCCCACAGTCTCCAGAGTGACATTTTAGCTCCAGTGGCTATTTCCAGTAGGACACCCGAGTGCAGCATCCAAACCCTTTGTGATCTGGTCCCATCTTGGAACCAGCCTGCCTTCACCCCGCCCAGCCGTGCTGCCTATGCATCTCCTGTGCGGACATCAGGTGTGCTGTGACTACAAACAGATGCTCACCTGATGAAGTGCCAAGATGGCCCCGGGCCCTGTGGGGAGAAGGACAAGACCTCACTTAAAGAAGTAAAAAGGGCCCAACCTCAATTCCTGGACAGAAAACTGGAGGCCCAGACAGCCCTGAACACATCTTTTGGGTCTGGGCTTCAAGAAGCTTAGCCATGCTTGAGGAAGCCACGTGCCCACTGCCACCACCTTGGTCCAGGTCACCTGCTCCTCTCACATGGTTTTGCTTCCTCCAAACAGTTCTCCCCCCTATACAGCCAGAGCCCTCCTTCAAAAATGCACAAGCCCCCTTGACTCCTTTACCTTTCAGTGGCCTCCCACTCCCTTCAAGTCCCCCCAAAAAAGTGATTGGATGTCATTTCTGGGATTAGGTTATAAAAAACTGACTTCCATCTTGGCATTCTCTCTCTGATTCTTATGTGCTTGTCCTGATGGAAAGGTCCATATGGCCAGCAACTGAGTTCCAGTGAGGAACTGAGCCCCTTCTTTCAACAACCCTTGAGGAGCTGAATCCTGACAACAACCACGTGGTGACGTTGGAAGCAGCTGCTTCCCTCGGTCAAGCCTTCATCTGCGGCCACAGGCCAGACTAATACCTTGATTGCAACCTTGTAGAGACCCTGAAGCAGAGGACTCAGCTAAGCCACACCCAGATTTCTGACTCACAAAAACTGTGAGGTAACACATGTGTGTTGGTCTAAGCTAATAATTTTTCGGGTAATTTGTTAGGCAACAATAGATAACTAACACACCTGCCATATATCTCCTCTCTCCTTATTCATCAGCAACAGAGCCCCTCTTTTACTGATAGTAATGGGCCCAGTTAAAATCCTCCCTTTCCTATCTCCCTTTCAGTTCCAAAATATGACCAAGTTCAGACAAATGAGAAGAAGTGTTGCATAGAACTTCTAGAAAAGTTCTCACTGAGAGATGCACCTTTTTGTTTTCCTGCTTCCTCATTTTTGCCACCCAGAATTTAGATGTGATGGTTGGAATTCCAGCAGCTATCTTGGGGCATGAAGTAATTTTGAGGATGGTAAAACAGAAAGAGGAAAGTAATATGAATCTCTGATGACCATGGAGCAGCCAGACTACTTGTAAGGAAAAAAAAAAGTATTCTTTTTTTATTATACCATTGTTATTTTAGGGTTTCCCTTACATGCACCAAATCTAACCCTAACCCATAGAGGGTTGAGGGCTCTCTTAATCACCCCAATACTCTCATATATTACCATCCCAGTGTGTCCAACTCTCTTCCAAACACATGGAAAGAAACTTTGAGTTTAATTTTTTACATGCCTTGCATACTGATCTATGACAGTCCCCCAAGACTATGTTCTCAATGGGCACTTCATTCTGGTCTACCACTGGTATGTTAATTGAAAGGGTAGCTGTTACAAATTACCACAGTGACGTAACAACAACAGAAATTTATTCTTTCACAGTCTGGAGGCCAGAAGTCTGAAATCAAGGTGTTGATAGGGCTATCCTCCCTATAGGCTATAGGGGAGAAAACTTCCTTGTCTCTTCTAGCTTCTAATGGCTTCATGTGTTCCTTGGCTCTTGGCAGCATAAATCCAACCTCTGCCTCCATCTTCACATGAACTTCTCCCCTGTGGGTCTCCAGATCTTCTCCTTCTCTGTCATTATAAGACCCTCGTCATTAAATTTAGGACCTACCCCAATCCATGATAGTCCCCTCTCAAGATCCTTACCTTAATTCCATCTGCAAAGACCATTATTCCAAGTCAAGTCACATTCTGGAGTTCCAGATGGCCATATCTTTGCAGAGCCGCTATTCAACCCACTACAACTGGTAACAAATTGACTAACTGCTTTGTACCTGTGCCAGTTTGAATGTATTATGTCCCCCCAAAAGCCATTATCTTTGATGCAGTCTTGTGTGGGCAGACATATCAGTGTTGATTAGATTGTAATCTTTGAGTGTTTCCATGCAGATGCCACCCACCCAACTGTAAATGATAACTCTGATTAGATAATTTCCATGGAGGTGTGGCCATGCCCATTCAGTTTGGAAAGTTTAAGACCTTTTCTCATTCTTCAAGAATCTCTGAGAGCTAGACATTTTGGGCCCTGGAACGACCTTATGTTAGAAGCTAACAACAAAAATGGAAATTGGTAGAAGACTGGGCAGCCTGAGGTAATAGTGGGAAGAAGAGAATGTTCAAAGTTTGTCCCAATAACAGAGGGATGGGCAAGAGACTGTGGGGTCTGATAGGTTGGAAGAATGAGCCATTAATGTGTTTGCCTCCAATCCTCTGGACCAGAGGTCACAGCAGAAGAAAAAAGGGACTTGGAAGAAGGCTGCTTATGGAATTCATAGACAAATAAGGGTGAGAGGAGTTCTAGAGTCCTTACATAACCAGACAGTGTGTTAACTTTTCACTGATATATAAGCTCTATAACCCAGTAGAAGGTAGACAAGGAGAGCTGATCAAACTTGGCTTCCAATCATAATTGTACAATGATGACACAGAGGACATTGCTTCGGAGGATGAGAAAACACCTTTTGAGGGCAGAATTCACTGTTCCATCCCGTCCACCCAAAGGAAAGCAAGATTGACAAAGAGCGCACTGGAGTAATAAATCAGTTTGGTGACCATGCTCTGAGCCCAGGAGATCTTTGCTCAAATTTCTTTTTTTTTTCATTAGAGCAGTTGTAGGTTTACAGAAGAATCATGCAGAAAGTATAGAGTTCCCATATCCTCTCTCTCACATGCAGTTTTCCCTATTATTAATATTTTGCATGACTGTAGTATCCGTGTTGTAATTAATGAGGCAATATTATTATAATAATGCCAAGAACTTTAGCCCACAGTTTATATTAGGGTTCACTCTGTATTGTACAGTTCTATAGTGTGTGTGTGCGCGTGTGTGTGCGTGCGTGTGGTAACTTATATACAAGCTAAATTTTCCCTTTCTATTCCTTTTCAAATATACAATTCAGTGGTGTTAATTATTTTCCCGAAGTTGTGTCTCCATCACCATCATCTGCTGCCAAAACCCTTGCTCAGATTTCCAAGGAGATGCTTAAGAACAGTGGCTGCTCATAGAAGCGGGTATAAGGTGGTGATACCTGGGAATTCCCAGGCTACCACTCTCCAAATAACCTTTGGCAGAAAGAGTTCTCCAGGATGCAGGTCCTTCCTCATCTGTTCTCATAGCCCTTCTACTGCCCAGGCTCATAGAGTAAGTTAGTGTCAGAACCGGGACCAGAACAGAAAACATAAGGCATTTCCCCTGAACCCTCAGGAGGTTCCTCTTAGCATGCTGCTCCCTCTATCGGGGGAATCCTCCCATCCTGTTGCACTCCCTTTGTTTTCACTCTGCAAAACCACTGCTCTCCCTACCAGATCCCTCTCTGGGCCTCAGTCTTTTCATCTGTAAAAAATTAAGAGAGCCGGCTGAGTAACCTGGTGGCATCTAAAGTTGTGGAGTGGAGGTGATGCTGAGGTGCAAAGATGGGGTCTATGTCTGTATTACATATCCTGGTGTCAGGGGTAACAAATGCAGGGAGCGTGGCCAGAGTCTGGTCTGGGTCTGACAGTCATACAGTGCTCAGTCACCAGGTAAGAAGGAGAAGGAGACAGTCATAGTGGTGGAGGTGGTAGGAGCAATAACTAATTTGTTTACTATGTGCCAGGCACTATTCAAAACAAATTCACATATTTTAACTCATCCAATCATTAAAATAACACCATGTTATAGATGAGAAAATTGTGGCCCAGAGAGGGTAAAAAACTTACCCAAAGTCGTATAGCTCATAAATGACAGAGGCAGAATTGGAACCCAGCAATCAAGCTCCAGAATCTGTTATCACTCATGGGAGTGAAGACATCATGCTCAGCAAGGAGGTTTTCCGGCAAGATTTCTGTGACAGTGTTTCATGAGAGAGCATTTTCAGTTTCCCCTGCAGTACACTCATTGTGGAGTGACAAACAGGATGAGTTCCCCACATCAGACCCTCAACCACTAGTCTTTCCAGCCCACTCTGTCTGTTTCCTTCTTTTAAGATGAGTTCTCAGAAAGTCCCCCCGTTGCCTGTCCTCCATCTCATACACACACACAAACACGTGCGTGCACGTGTCCACACATATGTGCACACAGGCACAGACTGGGCCTCCCGCCCCCACTTTCTAAAAGACCTGTTTATATGTGTCTGAACTCAATGGTGGACAAAATTCAAAGCATTTTCATGGGAGGCTTCTCAGGTCCTATGCCAATCAGCAGATGTAAAAGGATACCTGCAAAGAGGGAAACCCGCAACAATCCTGAAGTGTGGGAAGGTCGGCTCCTGCCCAGTTAACCCTATAACATGAGTTTTACAATACAACTTGTAATAACTACTACCATTTGTTGATTACCTGTAAAAGTGTCAAACCTTCAAAACCATATTGGTCAGAACTTGTTGCTGCAAGTGACAGAAACCTAACCAAAAACAGACAGAGAGGGGAATTTATTGGCTCCATGATCAAACCACAGAAATGCCAGGGATGGACCATGGTCTCTGAGATAGCTGGAACCAGGGTCTTAAGCAGCATTGGACCTCTTTGCCTCCCACGTACCTCTGCTTGTCCCTGCATGCAAGCTTCAGTTGCTCCTACTGCAGGTCAGCTTTATCACTGGGCAAAGGATATAGCCACCTGCAAATTCCTCAAGTAAGAAAGGACTTTCTTCCAGGCAGAAGGCAGATCCAGGAGAAGGGAGTTTCCTGTTTCTGGGTGGTGGGTAGGGAAGAAAATCAGGGGATGGGGATTTCTTCCCCAGAAACAAAGGCTGGATTCCCCAAAACAAAGATTTCAGGTTAGCCTTCATTAATTCATTCAACAAACAGATAAAGGAAAGCCTAAGATATGCAATGATGTGCTAGGCACCATGATGGAGCCAGGGAGAAAATGATAAACAAGAGGACATGGTCCTGCCCTGGGACCTTGCACTTTATTGCAAAAGTTTCAACAAGGTGACATATACTTCCCAAAGAGGGAGGGGTAGGGGACACAGCAGGGATACCAGACCTGCTCGAGGGACATCAGGGAAAGCTTCCAGGCAGCAATGATGTCCGAGTTAAAGCCTGACAGATAAACAGGAATAAACCAGGTACTTGCTTTGTTTTTTGTTTTGGGTTTTTTGTGTGTTTTTTGTGGGCAGGGGCGGGGGCAGTAGGGGGATTGGAAGAGTGAGCATTCCAGCCAGAGAGAGCAACTCTGACCTAAAAGAAGATAGATGTGTTGGAGGTGCAAAGACAGCCAAGATGAGGGGGAGGAAAGCAGGGGCACTGGCACCAACGTAAGGGCTCGGACTTGATCCTGAGGGCAAAGGACAATCATGGGAGATCTAAGGAGAGGGGTGGTACCATTTATTTCCCGGTTCTGAGATCCCTTGGGCTCCCTGCAGAGGATGTGTGGAGGGGGCAGGTGCACCTCACCCACCAGTGGGAGGAACTATTTGAAGGGGCTGAGCTGTCATCAGGAGTTTAAACCTGAAAAGTAATTTAAAACATCTCAGAGAACTCCCCTAGTACAGAGTAGAGAAATTGGGGGTAGTGGTTTTGTATGAAACAAAGAATGGGTGGCCAGGGAAGGGGTGACCTGAAGGGGACGTGCTCCCCACTGTGCTGGTAAACTGGGGAGGGGTTCTGGGAGCCCTTCTCTCTACCCCCAAGGACTGTGGCTGATAATAAGGACGTGCCTCTGCCCTGACCTCTGGATGGGTCCCAGACTCTCACATCTGCAGGACCAGCCGAGATGTGTCTGGAAAAGGCTGGGGGCTGAGTGGGAGGCTCCTCCCACCCCTCAGGCAAAGACCTGGCAGGGCAGAGGAGGTCTCCATCTGGCTTCCCTGGTAAAGATTCTGAACATGTCCAGTTGTCCTGCAACCTGGAAGGCCCCATGGCTGGGCCTGGGGAGGGGCGCCTGTGTAGTCAGTTGTTGAGATTGTCTGGGTGGTTTTCCTAGAGAAGAAAAGAGCCTCTGGTGGGGAGAAGTAAGGGGCTGAAGGACAGTGAAGGGGTCTTGCGGTTACTCTCCTATCCTGACATTCATCTCTCTCTCTGTCTCTGTCTCTGTCTCTCTCTGTCTCTCTCTCTCTCTGTCTCTCTCTCTCTCTCTCTCTCTCTCTCACACACACACACACACACACACACACACACTCACACACACCACTGTGCCGCGGGCACTGCGGACCAGAGGGTCACACCGGGCAGCGAGGGGGAGGACCGACCTGGGGGGGTGGAGGAGGGGAGAGGCGGGCCGGGCCCGGAACGCGCAGGGCAGGGTCGTTGGCCCTCGGGGACGTCGGGACAGAAGGACCCCAACTCCTTGGCGACCCTCCCCCTCGGCCGTCCCCACGGATGGGTGTCCCCAGCGCCCCCGCCAGAATTCCTCAGACCCCTTCTGCACTGCAGCTCGCGGCTCTCAGCTCTCCAGAGTCTCTTTCTCTGCGCTTCTCAGCCTCTGTTCCTCCCTTGTGTTGCGTGTCTGTCCCTGGCCTTGTCGCTTTGAGACGGTCCCTTCATGTGTGTCTGTCTCACTAGAACTATCCCTGTTTTGTCTCAACCCTCTCCTTGTCTCCTTCGCAATCCCTGCTTGCGTTCGCTCTCATCCCTACGCCTTCCCTGTCTCCAGGCCCGTCTCAGTCTGTTCCTCTACTCCGGCCTCCAGCCCCATCTCGGTCCCCATCTTCTCTGTCTCTCTCTTATCCTTGTCTCCTTCTCTATCTCTGCCATGTCCCCGCCTTCATTCCCGTCGCCTGTCCATGTTTCATCCTGTCTCCATCTCTGTCCCTGCTTCCATGGGTCTCTTGTCCACGTTTCATCTATTTCGTCACCTGGGTACCTGTATCTCTCTCCTTTCTCCATCTCTGCTTCTGACCCCTCTCCCTGTCTGCGTCTCTGCCTCTCTCTTCTCTTCATCCACGTTCCCTCCCCGTCGCCGTCCCAGGCTCAGTGTCTTCCTCGTTCTTGTCTTCTTCCCCTCTCCTGGGCCAGTCTCTGCGGTCCCCGCCGGGATGGGACCTCGCCGGGGGTGGGGCCGAGAGGCCGGATCGGAATAACTCGGTTATCACGACGAATTGAATTAACTTCTTAACACCAGCGCCGCCAGGCCTGTCTCCCTTCCTTTCCGCGGGGCCGCAGGTGGGGAGGCCCGGGAAAGGGTCGGGCCCCTCGGGCCTGGAACGATGTGTAGAGACCCAAGGTCTGGTCCGGATTGGGACGGGATGGGAACCACCGGGATGGGGCCCCGCGCCGCCCCGCCCGGCACCTCGAGAACCCCAAGAGGCCTGCAGAGACCCTTTGGGCTGGGGTGGGGATGGGGGTCGGGGGCGGCTGGGGGCGGGGCCTTGATCGCCCAGACCCCGCCCCCGCGGAGCTCGCCCCGCCCCGCCCCCTCCGCGGGGGTCCTGCGCGTTAAAAGGCGCGCGGGCTGGGCCGAGCTGCACTTGCGTTGCACCCGGGCTAGCGCGGCTGCGACGGGGCGGGCGGACTTGCAGGCGCTCAGAGCCGACCTCGAGAACTCGGCGTCTGGCGTCCGGACACCCAGCCCGAACCCTACGCGGCGCGGGACCCCGACCCGGCCCGGCCCCGCCCCCGCCCCCCGGGCCGATGGACTACTCCTACCTCAATTCGTACGACTCGTGCGTGGCAGCCATGGAGGCGTCCGCCTACGGGGACTTCGGCGCCTGCAGCCAGCCTGGTGGCTTCCAGTACAGCCCCCTGCGGCCCGCCTTTCCCGCTGCCGGGCCCCCCTGCCCCGCGCTCGGCTCCTCCAACTGCGCGCTTGGCGCCCTACGGGACCACCAACCCGCGCCCTACTCGGCAGGTGAGCGCAGCCCCGGCCCAACCCTCTCTACAAATCCTAAGGAATCCCCAGCCCCTACCCTATTCGACAGGTGATTGCGACTGTCCCCCCCGCCACCGCCCCTATCCTGTCCTGGCCATGCTCTCCACAATCTGTGGGATCCCCAGTCCTCCTGTAGGGACAAGGTTCCCCTCGGCAGGAATGAGCCCCGATCTCTTACCCTTCCACCTTCGTCACTATCATATCCCTATCCTGTGCCCTACAGGCCAAGGGAATAGATCCCCCTAAGCCCCTCACCAGGCCCTCCCCTCCCCTCCTGCAAAGACTAACCACCAAACCTTTCCATCTTCTTTATCCTCTTGAGAGGCTCCCAACTGAGCCCCGTCTGACCCCCATCCTTAACACCTTCGCCCCCTTCATATGAGATCCACAGCAAGGACCCCTGTGACAGCTGAGCTGCCCAGATGGGAACCTTCCTGGAGCCCAGGCAGTCCCCTCCAGCCCCACCTGGCCCCATCCACCGGGGCCCAAATCCTTCTTTGCTGATGAAATCGTGTATGTGACCTCCAGAGAAAAGGGGGCTGTGTCTCTAAGCCACTTTCATTTCGCCATTCCCCTCGGAGGCTCTCCCAGATAGAGTCCTTCCTGCAAAACCAAGCAGTCCCTGTGACCCCAAGTCCCTTGACCCAAGTCCCCGTCATCATCGAACCCTCATCCTCATGGAGCGGAGCGCCCCAGCCATCCCCATCACTTAGGCAGATTAGAGAGTCCCAGCCTGCCCCACCCAATCTCATTTCCTCCTGGACCTCGAGAGAAGACTAGGGCCGGCAGAGGGGGTGAGATAGGGGCCCGGATTTGGAGACATGAAAAGCAGAGGTGTGGGAACAGATACTGGCACAGAGATGGAGAGATTGAGGACCTTGGACTAGATGAGGACCAGGTTTGGGGAAATGGGAAAGAAATGAAGAGATGGGACCCTGGGGAGAAGGGGTTCTGAGATGGGGATAGGTACAGAAAGTTGGGAGGAGAGATAGGAATATTGGGGACTCTGGGAGAAATGAGGACCCAGGGTTGGTGAGTAGAGATAAGAACCTGGTGATGGGAACAACAATTATGGGAAATGGGGACTAAGGAAGATTGGGGGCAGAGATGAGGAAGATGGCGATAAGAATGGGGTGTTGGAGACAAGGCTTAGGGGAGATAGGGACCTAGGGAGATGGGACAAAGGTGAAAGAGATTGGTACTCCCTGGAGAATATGGAGACATAAACGGGGTGGAGACAGGGATGGAAAAATAGCAGCAGAATCATTATTGTGGGGGGCAGTGAAGACTGGGGTGGGGAGTGGGAAGAGAGGGAGGGGTGAGGCAGCTTGGGGAGAGAAAGGACACTGAGAAGGGCCTGGGAGGGAGAAGAGGGAAGAGAATATGGAGGAATGTGGGTGGGGAGAAATAGGAACCCTTCTTAATGGATGTAAAGGGAAGAGTGGTCCAGAAAGGGAAGGTTGAAGAGAGATGAGGATGGAGAGAGATGAGGAAGGGGAGAGAGGGACACCTGAAGGAGAATGGGGACCGGGGTGGGAGTGAGATAGGGCTGAGGAAACAAAATCTGGGAAGGAGAGAGAGGGCAAGGTGGAGGGGTCCAAATGTCAGAGAGCCTATGGCAGGGCTAAAAGTAGTCCAGGGCAGGGACTGAGGCCCAGGACTGGCTACTAGGGAGACTTGTGATGCTGATGAGAGGGGACAGTCAGGACTGTGGTAGACTGAGTAGGACCTGAAATGGGGCAAGCGGACAGGAACCAGAAGAGAGAAACACATGGAGGGAAAGGTGGAATGGCTCCTTGGTGGGGAACTGACGGGGGAAAGGGGGTGGGGGCGATGATAGGTCTGGTTCCCTTGAGACCTCTCTTGGGCCCCAGGTCTCCCCATGCCCTATCCTCCTTCACCTTGATGGATAGGTTGAGTGAGGGGAAAGACGCCTTTCAGTGGGAGGCTGAGAGGACGATGCTGACCGGCTAGTCCAGCGACGGGGGGCAGTGCCTGACCTGGCGGACCACCACCGACGTTCCCTCTTTCCCTCCCCGCACACATCCGTAGTGCCCTATAAATTCTTCCCGGAGCCGTCGGGCCTGCACGAAAAGCGCAAGCAGCGGCGCATTCGCACCACTTTCACCAGCGCGCAGCTCAAGGAGCTGGAGCGCGTCTTCGCTGAGACCCACTACCCTGACATTTACACGCGTGAGGAGCTGGCGCTCAAGATCGACCTCACCGAGGCTCGCGTGCAGGTGCGTGTGTGTTGGAGTGTAAGTGCAGGGTGGGGGGCGCGGGAGGTTAGTGAGGGAGATCTGGCTGACCGCGGGACAGAGGGACCTCACCCCAGCCTCGGGCAGATGCAGCCTGGGGTTGGGGAGCTCAGGGCCCGAGACCAGGGTGCATTCCTGGGCGTCTGGGCAGAAGAGGACAGGCAGCCTGAGGGACGCAGCTGGCTGTGATTTGGCAGACCTGAGGCCCTCGGGAGATCAGAACTATTTCCGCCCCACACTACCTCCGCTTTGATTTCCCTTTGATCCCCTGTTGGGCGGGCATGCGGGACAGCGTAGAGGGGTGGGCCCAGGCGTTCTCAGGACTGAGCCCGGCGCGGGAGTGGGGCAAGCCGACCAGTGCCTCCAGGTCCCCCACCCCCACCCGCTCTGCAACTATGAAACCCCTGAGCCTGGGAAGCCTAAGTTTGGGGCAGGCCGCAAGGCCGACGGAAGCAGGGCCCGGGCAGACCCTGTTGTCCATCTGTAAAAATCCGGAGTATAGATGTTCAGCCGCAGGCCTTTACCGGAAGCCCGGAGAAAAATGGTTTTCTCTAGGGCCCTATCCCATTCTCCACCGGCCTGGGATACTCCAGGCAGGAACTCCCGGAGCCTCCTAAAAGAGGGGATTGGGAGGAAGGGCTTAGGGTGACGGGAATAACGGAGACAGAATCCCTTCCAGGAGGTCAACATTGGGAGGCAGCGGGACCCAACGGAAAGCAGATCCCAAGGGTAAGATCTTAAGGGAGAAGGGGGCAACAGGAGGAGGGGAGTGGAGAGACGTTGCGGCAATGGGACGAGTGGGGAGGGCCTCCTCAACAGCTGGGAACGGCCTCAACCAAGGCCTGGCACCTTCCAGACGGAGGTTCCTCCCGCGCCTTGAGGCAGGGGATTGACCCAATGCGTGCGCCCGCCGACTCTCCGCCAGGCTGACCGGCCCCTGTGCTCGCAGGTCTGGTTCCAGAACCGCCGAGCCAAGTTCCGCAAACAGGAGCGTGCGGCCAGCGCCAAGGGCGTGGCGGGTGCGGCGGGCGCGAAGAAGGGCGAAGCGCGCTGCTCGTCGGAGGACGACGACTCCAAAGAGTCCACGTGCAGCCCCACGCCTGACAGCACCGCGTCGCTGCCGCCGCCGCCCGCGCCCGGCCTGGCCAGCCCGCGCCTGAGCCCCAGCCCGCTGCCCGCCGCCCTCGGTTCCGGGCCCGGCCCACAGCCGCTCAAGGGCCCCTTGTGGGCCGGCGTGGCGGGCGGCGGGGGCGGCGGTCCGGGCGCGGGAGCGGCGGAGCTACTTAAGGCCTGGCAGCCGGCGGAGCCCGGGCCGGGACCCTTCTCGGGGGTTCTGTCCTCCTTCCATAGGAAGCCCGGCCCCGCCCTGAAGACCAACCTCTTCTAGCCACCGGACTTGAGAGGCTGCGGGCCTGTCCCCCAGAGCCGCCCCTGCCCCTCCACGACCCGACAGAATCCCTCCCCATCGTGGCCGCCGGCCTGGAAACCACCATCCGTCCCCACCCCACCCCCCATCGTGTCCGGCCCTTGGGTGTGCCCTCCCTAGTGTGGGGACCGAGTCCGGGCCACTCCGCGCCTCACCCACCCCCACGGGGCAGTGCGGCGGTACTTCTCACCGGGATCAAGTAACACCCGTCCCTAACAGTTCCCGAACGTGGAGGTCCTAAAGACGAGCGGCCCAGCTCCCTCCCGCGACCCTGCAGCTGGCTGGTCCTTACCCTGGGGACTGAGTGCCCGCTGGGCCGTGCCCGGGCCAACCCGCACTGACCCCACCCAGGCACGGGCGGGACGTCGCTGGGAGAGCTGCCGGGACCTCTTCCTCCCTCACGTGTGCCCTCCCATCCCAGCCGGCCTGGCTCGGAGGGCAAGCCTGCAAGAGGGGTGGAAGGCTGCCCAGGCAGTGGGACAGAGTGGGTTCCCATTTTCCCGATTTTTTTTTTTCATTTCCTTTGAGAAACTTGTCTGTAATTTATTGAGGTGCATTCTTCTCGAGTCAAATAAAACTTAATTTATTGAAGATATGCGGGCGGCCTTCTGCGTGCCCAGGATGGGGACAGGGTCGCTGCAAGAGCCCTGTCCCCAGTTGCCACTAGCGAGGCACCCCGGACTCGCTTGCCATGCTTGCCCAGCGCAGGGAGGTTTAGACCCGCCCCAGCGAGAACCAAGCAAACTGCCATTATATGGCTGAGAGCCTATCCCCACCCCCCAACCGACCCCAATAAGATTAAGGTGCCCTCCCTCCCCAGACCCACGCGGAAAAGTTTAAATAAACCTCAGCCCAGTCCTCAGGCTGTTCCTTCATCTCTGAACGTCCATAATATCCGGACGGACACCCCCAGAGCAGGGGGACTAGGGGGAGGCCCTAGCTGACCCCCTCCCCTTGTGGTTCGGGCCCCACGAAGGGCAACAGAAACAGCGGTGAAAATGGGGGCCCTGACGTACCCAACTTATCCCCTCACACACGGGCACCCCTGGGGCTGGGAGGAGGGGTACAGAAAGGGAGGACAGCACCAAAGTAACCAAGACTCCTGGTAACCGTGACAACTGATCTCCCAAGCCCTGGGCCTGTAAGGTGGGGGGGCTGGATGTCCCAATCAGGGCCCTCCAACTGACTGGGCAGTGGGGAACGTGGCTCCCCAATAAATAGGCAGAAAAGCACTGCCCCGCCCCTCCTATCTTTTCAACCCCGGGGCTATGGCTGGGCCTTCCTGGGAGCCCGGGAGGCGCTGAGCCCGCAGCTTCTTGGCCTTTGCCATCACTTGCTGAGCTGAAGAGTATCCAGGAGGAGGCGCTTGTGAGCCGGGTCCTGCACCCCAGCTTCCTCCAGATCCTCCTCAGTGATGTCGCTGTGGGGATAACAGGCTGCATGTGGGCGAGAGGATCCTCAAGTGCCTGTAGCCCCGCCCCCAGAGCCAGTCCCACCCCATCCGCTTCCAGCTCCACCCCCACCTGAGAAACTCCAGGTCGTCCCAGCCATTGTGCAGCAGGCCTTCCTCATAGCGCTCCAAGCCGATGGCCCGCAGCCAGGCACCCATGCCCGCTTCGCCCAGCCCGCCGGCCCGCCCGCCCTGCGGGCATGGAGCCTGAGGGAATAGGGCATGTCAGGGGAGCACTGCCGGTGCCCACATACACAGACACACAGGGGTACCTGCAGACAGCACACGCTATAGTGTGCCCTGGGGGAAGACAAGGACTGGGGCTGATACATGTGTCCCCGACTCCGCAGTGCCCAGTTCAGGGCAGAAAGGGCACCAGTGAGTGCTGCCTGGTGGAGGGAGAGATACCACAGACCATGCGCACACATGCACACAGACAGCCACCCCTGATCCACACACCTCCTCTGCCAAGTCCTCCTGGATGCTCTCCCGGATGCGGGGTGGAGGGAAGCTGAGGGGCCGGCCATAGTCCAAGGGCAGTCCCCGGGACGGCTGCAACTCCAGGGGACTTGGGAGGAGCGCCGAGCGGCCAGGCCCAGCAGGGGCGTAGTCCACTTCACTCAGTGTCTTAGCCATTTGCAGCACGGAACAGGAGCGGTCATCCCCACTGGCTACCTCCCCCAGGAAAGTGCTGCCAGGTGAGGGGCCTGGGGGCAGTGGGGGCCTTGGGTGGGCCTTGGGAGGTGGTGGACCCCGGGCCTCACCCCCACTGCGGCCCCAGACCACTGGGCCTGGCAAAGGATCCAGGCTAGGGGGCAGGAAGATGGCCGAGTCCGGCAGCGGTGGGGGTGGAAAGTCTGGAGGGGGCAGTGTGCCCCCGGACTCCTCATCTGATGAGCTGCCCTCTCCCACACGAGGGGGCCGGTGGCACCCAAGCTGAGGGGCAGGCACTGTGATGGCCACTTTGTTCTTGGCAGCAGGTGGGACTGGGGCCCTGGCAGGTGAGGGTGGCTCCGGGGGCAGCAGCTGATGCGGGACCCCCTCAAGGACGTAGTAGGCAGGGTTGTTGAAGCTGTTCTTGGGTGGAGGGGCCACAACCCCTTCCAGCTCTGGAGCCCCCTCTGGCTTGGACCTGCGTTGGGAAGCAGGGTAACTGGGTCAGGACCCATAAACCCAAGCTGAGGGCAAAGGGCACAGTGGGAGCAGAACTGGACTGAGTCAGGAGATGGGCCCCTGGCCCCAGACCTCTGGCTGACTTTGAGCAAGTCCACTTTCCCTTTCTCACCCTTGGTTTCTTCGTCTCCAAAATCTAGAGGTGGGATGGGGGGTGTTGAATGAATCATCCCTAAACTCCTTTGCCTCACTCACTAAGATTCTCAGATCTTTTATGACTTTGTAACAGTGACACCTGAGCTCAAAAACAAGCAGCGCCAGAGAGCAGGGCAATCAAGGCCTTCAATGAGAATGATGGGCTGGACTGGTAGACCAGAGGCATACCAGTTGGAGGCATCTGGGCTCTACCAGCCGAGGACTCTTCCTCAGTTGAACAAAGCCAAGGAATAAGTAAAGCCAAGGTGACTGACAACAGCTGAAGATGAGTGAAAAGGCACCAAATTATATCTGGGAGTTTTAGTTAAGTTCAAGCAAAAGCTGTATATAGTTAGGTAGCAAGCCTCACTTCCCCAAAGTATGAGCCATGGAACACTAGTTCACAAGATATTAATAGTTATTATGTAGGGGGAAAAAGTTTCCTGGCCCGTGAAGGTTGGGAAGCTATATTAAACAGAGTTGGAAAAAAGGTTTCCTTCCTGTCAACATGCTCTGAGCTTCTGCTAATACTAATGTGCACTGTGAATATCTAAGAAAAGAATCTAGTAAGAAGCATTTCCCAAACTCATCGGACCACAAACCGGTTTTAGTGGGGCATCTTATCAGAAAGTGTTCCATAGAAAACGCCCTGGGAAATCCCGCGCTTACCATGTGCTTTCTCTAAACAGGAGGCTCCAGTGAAGTCTGTTTACATGGAGGGAGCTGTTTTAAAAGCAAGTGCTGATTCTATTTTTTAAGGCAGAACAGAGAGGAAAGGCCGACTGAGTTCTTTGACTCGGAACCACAACCAAGGGAGGCCTAGCTGGCCAGCATGTACCTCTGGTCATGGGGTAGCACAACACCCAAAGGGCAGATGACCCCCGGCTGGTCCTGAAAGCAAACAGCGATGGCTAAAGTCGGGGGAGGACAGGTAGCTCCTCTCACCTGGAGGTCAGGGGCTCCTCCCGGGGAGCTGCTCGGGGTGGAGCTGGGGGCCTCCCCGTTGGTGGCGGTTTCTCCGGTTCTTCGAATAACTTGGACAGAGGGCAGGGGGCCTCTGCGGGGGCTGGCTTGCGGCTCCCCGACCTGCCAGGGATGCATAGGGCAGGGGAGATGAAGTGGGGGCTGACCAAAAACCCCAGGCACCATCTCACACACTCCACCACTACCAGAGCCCCAGCTCACCTGGGCTCCTGGCTGCCCCGTGACACGGAGGGAGCTTTGCTCTTTGCTCCTGCCTCGTCCTTATCAATGCTGATCCACTCTGGGAGGGGGAGAAAGGGAGGCTCAGAGGGAACCTGGGATCCTGGATCCCAGACACCTGCCGGGCCTGCCAGCCCCTCCCAGCTACTCCCCAGGGCAGGTCCACTCCCAGCTCTGGCTACAGAACTTTCAAGTGTCCGAGGTATTCCATCATGCCCCCCAGGTCCTCCCCTCCTAGATCCCACCTCCACACCACTCCATCTTATGCCCCACACCCCTCCAACAGAACTCCCACCATAGAGGCGTTCACGGGTGCCCAGGCGCTCCGTGGGCACCCGCACCTTCATGGAGCCACGGATGTTGCCTGTCTCCTCGCCCCGGTGGGACAGGAAGGTCAAGAACTGCTGGGCTGTGCTGCCAATCATGGACTTGAGTGCAACCACGCACTCCCCTGAGGGCAGGTGAGACAGACCAGCAAGTTGCCAAATTTTTCTAGACCCCTGCCCAGCTTCCCATACCTCTCAGTACCTCGCAACCCTTACCGTAGGATTCATAGCCGTCCATGGACTTGACTGTAAGCAGGAGGTGCTGATCCTGCAGGTACTCGATGTCAGCCAGAATGGGCTTTAGCTGGGGAGCAGAGAGGCCCAGTGAGGAACGAACCCCAGCAACTCCTGCTCCCACGTGACCCCTGACTCCACTCACGTCTCCCTCAGCTTCTTCCATGCTCATTCACGCTTAACTCTTAAGGAAAGATCCCAAAGGCTTAGTATAGAAGACTCAGCCCTGCATGGGCCTTTCATAGCACTCAACAACATGATAACTAATTAATTTTCTGCATCTTCAGTGTCCAACACAGGACCTGACGTTTAGCAAAGGCCCAAGTGGTTTTTACTGAATGAAGGAAGGAACTATAACTTGGTCCTTCACTCCCCAAATGTACTCATTCTCACTCATGCCCAACCCCCCCCCCCCACACACACGGGTTCTGCAAGACTGCCCTCCTTCTGATGGGGGCTCCCTCATGTGCTCTGCTGTGCCCCTCTCTGTGCTCACCCCCCCAGTGCCTGCGTCCCTGTGTGTCCACACCCTGCTCTGTTCCCATGCCCCTCTCTGTGCCAGCTCCCACAAGCCTCGGCTCTGCCTGCAGCCTCACCGTGGGCAGCTGGCGTGAGGACCACTGCACCTTGAGGAAGTTGATGTTATCACTGCTCTGGGCATCGTTCTCAAAGCTCTTCTTGTACTCTGGGTGGAGAGGGGGAACATCCAACTGAACACCACCTTCCCCTCTTTCCTCCCCTCTAAGTAGGGGGCTGACTGCTCTGGTACCCTCTGGCCTCCCATCCCCCTTAGCCCACACCCAGCCCTGGGTCCTGCCTCTGACCCTCCAGGCAGGTGGAGTAGAATTCAATGAAGAACTTGGTGCGGCTGGCAGTCTTCACAATGGCCTCGATGCTCTCAAACTCAATGTAGGCCTGGTCTGAAGTCTTCGAGAGTCCTGTGGGACAGACAGGAGAACAGCCAAGTGGGCATGAGAGGGTCACAGGCAGAGTGGGGCAGAGAAGCTGAGCCTTGGCAGAGTGAGAGGGAAGGCCAGGAGGGGCCTTCCCAACCCCAGGCCACCAACAGAGACACCTGAAAGCCCAGACCCTGGACAGAGCAAATGGACTACCTAAGGATATGACACCCATCTAAGAGGGGTCTGGGGACCAGAATGCCTGCAGGGATTGCCCCAAATCCACCAGCTATACTCATGGGCACATGTGAGGCCCAGGCAGATACAGACATACATATACATGTTTACACTCACACACATCCACACACGCTCATGGATATGCACCCCACACAGACACCCTCACACATTCACAGACACTCCTGCACATGTGCATCACACATAGACACTTCCTTACATATACTCAGACCTATGCACTTTCCCAGGCCACCACCTGTGTCCATTCAGAACGTATGCTACGCCCACAAGTACGTCCAGAATAGTCACCTTTCTTGGAGATGAACTGAGAGGTTACTCCAACTTCAAATGTTCCAAACACAGGGGAGTGGTCACTGGTGACTATGTCATCGGTGCAACCTGAGAGGGGACAGGAATAGGGACTCAGCGGGAAGAGCTCGAGCATGACTGGGACAGTGACTGCCCAGGATGTCCCCTCACCCCATCCGGGAGGCTCTGACCATAGGAATTGCAGATGATGTGGGTCTCAGGGTAGGATTTCCACAGAATCCGGTCACACCATGAGGGCACATTGGTCCGGACCTGGGGCAGGGGATGGCAGGATGGTCAGAGCTGACAGTTGGGTGCTGCTCAGAGTTGGTGAAGCTCCACGCTCCCCCTCCACTGGGCCCCTGCGCCCACCTCCTTCTCAGACCCTCACAACACCCCGGGTCACTCCTAAGACCCTGATGGGCCAAAGGAGCTGGAGTGGTGGCTGCAGAAGCTCAGACCTGTGACCCCACACACACTAATTCACTGTAGTCCTGGGGTCTCCCAAGGCCCTCCCCACGCCGCTCGCTCACCCCAGTTGGCTTCTGCTTGTGCCAGGCATACGTGTCCCGGGAACCCCGCTCATAACGGTAGGTAGGTGGGAAGGAGATCTCCTCCTCACCTAGAGAAAGGTGGGGGTCAGGGCCCCGAAGGTCCAGGGATTCCACAGCCCCCTTCCCTCAGGGACCACCTGCTGGGCCCCACACTCACTGAATCGAAGGAAGACCTTGTGCTTCTCCCGCTCCAAGTTGAGCTGGTCCACCCTGAGCAAGGGCTCAAACTCCTTCCTGCTGATATAGTTCAGGATCTCCTGGGGTGGGGGACACAGAGTCTGGCCATTTCTCCTCCCAAGACACAGCCAGCCCAGCCTCCCCACTGGCCACCCGCCAGGCCCTGCTCACACCTGGATATCCATGTCCAGGCGGTAGTTTAGGTCCCCGAACCAAAAAAGGTGAGTGAAACGCAGAGAGATGTCGAAGGCACTGAGCTGCCGGTCGCCCAGCGAGAGCAGCCGCAGGATGTCCAGGTAGTTCTGGTTTCGCCTACAGTGGTGGGGTCCCCAGGGTCAGGAGTCGGGGATAGGAGTAAAGTTCCCTCTCTGGGTTTGGGGATGGGGTAGGGATTGGGGTCCTTGAGGCCAGAGGGAGGAGCCAGGGACAAGGTCAGAGGGGTCTTGAGTTTGGAATAAGGGAGAAGGTGGCACCTGGGACTGGCATGCGGGAGAGTCACACACTGGGGTGTGGGAGAAAGATAAGGTCTCAGAAGAGCAGGGGAGGGGATGAAGAGCTATGGGAAAGGTGCCCCTCACCGAGCAGTCTTCTCATTTCCTGAAGTGAGGTGGCAGTTCACAAACCCAAACGAGGTACCATTGAACATGAAGGAGACACCCACAGCTCCCTTGTTCCCTGCCAGGGCAAGAGAGAAGGGCCCAGGTCACCCTGGCAGGGTCCCTAGCTCTCCCCTGAAGCAGCAGTAGGAGGACCCTTCCAACCCCTCAAGAGGCCATAAAGCAGGAGGGCCCCTGAACACACACCCACACCCTCCCTGTTGGTCCACACAAGGCACAAAGGGTCTGTCTGGAGGGCCTGAGTCTCTCTGTATGTGTGAGCAGATCCCAAGGGTGAGGCTGGAAGGACCTGCAGACCTGAGCAGTGAGGAAGCACTGTGCTGCAAATCAAGAAGCCTGGGCACTAGGCCTGACTCCACCACTTACTTGCTGTGTGACCTTGGACAGGTCACTCAACCACTCTAGGCCTGAGTTTTATCATCTATGAGATGGAGGTAAAATCCTGGCCCTGCCTTCATGGTGGGGCTGGAATAAATTTAGAATATAAATATGCAGTACAAAGTTGAAAGTACCCTATACATGGGGAAGCTGAGACCACCCAAAGGGAGAAGACCTTGGGCCAAGAGGCAGCAGGAGGTGTGGGCAGGAGGGGCCCAGCCTGCCCTGCTCACCCAGGGTGTTGGCGATGCCAGTCTTCACGCTGGAGGTACTGACGTGACTGATGCGGTTCTCGTGCTCAGGCTTGACCAGCACAGCCACCTTGATGTTCCACAGGGACTGCATGGCAATCTGGATAGAAGGTGTGGGGTCACCAAGCCTGTCCTGGCCTGGGGCCACCGCCCCATTCCCCCAGGCCTCTAGTATAGACTGTCCTCAGTCACAGAATAGGAATGCCTGCTACCTTTTTCCCTAAGGGACCAGAGAGACACAGACCTCTCTACAGCACGGAGGACTCAGGGATGTGCTTAGGGAACAGAGGGGGAGCCAGCCGAGCTTTGGTTGCCCAGGGTTGCCCACGAAGGATAGTCTAGGGTGGTATGTGAGGACAGGGAATGGACAAGATGCCCTCCATGTCTCCCTCACCGGGCGGTAATCCAGATCTGTGAGTTCCTTAAGGCCCCCGCGCAGTAGGTCCAGCCACTCGCGGTCGCCCACCGAGTTCTCCTGGGTCCCAAAGACATAGATGTCATGCGGTATGGTCACTGTGACCTCATCAAGGGCCTTCCCAAGACCCTTCGATGTGAACCAAGATGTCACGTTTTTCGGAGGTGGCACACTTCCTGGAGGAGGAAGGGACGGGCAGGGGTAGAGTCAGGCCCCTGTCCTGGGACTGTCCCTCTCTCCCACCCCAGCCCCCAGCCCAGGCTGACCCATGTTCCAGGTGCCTATGAAAACAGAGATCATGTCGGGCTCATCCTGCTTGGAGTGCTTATTCTTCATGAGCTGTAGCAGCTGGCAGAAGGCCTCCCGCTTCTAGAAGGACAGCAGCCAGTCAGGGGCAGGTGGGACAGCCAGGAACCCCCACCTCCCACAGGGATACCCTGCTAGATAGCAAGTACCTTGAGAGAGGCATGCCTGTCTGGTTCACCACTGCATACCCACTACTCAACTCAGGCACACAATAGGTGCTCAATAAACGTCCATTGAATGAATATTTAAATCCACCCTCAGGCCACCCACTCAGTACTGACTCTCTCTACCCTGCCAGACCCACCTACTATGCTTTCCAAAACGCCCATCTCGGGATCCCTGCAGTTCCCAATGGTCTGGTCCCACCTGCCACTCACTCTGGCACTGACAAAGATGAAGTCCTTGCGCTGGGTCCGGTCCTTCTCCTTCTCAAACACAACACCCAGTTTGTTCTGGACACGCTGGGACTTAATGAGCTGACGGACTAGGAGATAGAGGATGGGTCACACAGGCCCACACCCCTGGAGCAGGGGTCCCCACCCCACCCACCCTCCCCAGGTCTGGCCCCAGCTCACTGCGGTCGTGCGTGAAGGTTGTCCAGTCCTCCTGCGAGTCCCGCTGCCTCCGCAGCAGCACCAGCCGCCCACCCTCCACATCCACGCTCAGCGTGAACTTCTGTGACTTCCCAATTTTGGTCAGGTCACCCAGGGTCACATCCAGCTTCACCTGCAGCCCAGGGGCAGGAAGTAGGGAGGCTGCTGAAAAGACCTTGGGGCAGGCAGCACCTCTTCACCTGCAACCACCCTTTGCCCCATGAGGCCCCAACTGACATGCCCTGCCATGTACCTCGAAGGCCTGCACAGGGATGGTCTTGGCCTTACGTGTGGATGGCTGCTGTGGAGCTGGGGGTGCTGTGGAGCTCATGTCCTGCAGGGCCTTCAGGGCCTGGAGAGAGCAGGGGCAGGACTAGGTCAGGTGCATGCTAAAGGCTGGGGAAGGAAGGGGCATGGTTGATACTGGGGGTCATTGCTAAACTGGAGGGTCAGGATTGACATCAGCGTTAGGCCATTGTGAGGAGACAGGAAATGGAGGAGTCAGGGGACAGAGGTCAGGATTCAGGCCACCTTCTTCTGGATACCAGACAGGAAGTCCTTTAGCACCGACAACTTCATCACCAGGCTCTCTAGTTCCTGCTCCCCAGTCTGCGGTGCGCTCTAAGGGCAGAAGAATGAGGCTTGTACATGAGGTTACCAAGCAGTACCTCTCCCCCAGAGAAGTTCAGCCCCAGAGCATGAATCTGTCCCCCTGGGGTCTTCCCACAATCTCACCTGCTGCTGCAAAAGGCGGGTCACCATAGGTGAGCTCTGCTGGTCAAACACCTTGGACAGGATCTCCAGGCCTGACAGGACCTTGTCTACCTCACTAGGGGAGACATCAGGTCAGAACCACCCCTCCACCCCAGCTTAAGTACAGGGGATGGGGGTTGAGAGCGTAGCCTCAGCCACCACCAGAAGAAAACAAGGGTACAGGTGAGGAAAAGTCGAGAGGCAATGGCTAGTTCAGGGTCAGAGGTCAAAGGTCAGGGCACTTGTGCAGCAAGGGAATGGGTGAGAACACATCAGAGGTCAGGGTTCAGTGCATGGGTTTGGATGTCCCAGGTACCTGTGCAGCCTCCGGCATGAGGTGGTGAGGGTGCGGGTGAGGTGAGGCAGGTTGCTGGCTCCACCCCGCACGGCCTCCAGGTCCAGCCCATAGCTACCCTTCAGGTACTCGTGCGAGACAGTGCTCAGCCCATTGGGGGCACTTTGGGGAGGGGATAAGAAGTCAGTGGGGGCCCTGCCTGGCCCTGCCCCAGCATCCCCACTCCATCTCTAGCAGGAGACAGCACTGGTGGCAAATGGATGGGACAGATCAGGGCGTCTTGCCTCTGGGGCTGAGATGGGTTTGGGGGTCCCTAGGGGTGCAAGGACTTAGAAGGTCTCCCCACCCTTGGTGGGGACACAGTTCCCAGATGAGAAAGGGACTTCCTGTTCATTGGAGGGGTAGGGGTCTCACCTCTCAGCAGCTGGAGTTGCAGGGCTCTCGGGGACTGGCGGGGGGCTGCTGGGCCCCATGGGAGCAGAAATGCTGGTGGAGCCAGAGCGTGGGGGCAGTGGGGGCTTCTCATCCTCCCCATCTGTGGACAGGGTCAGTGGGACAGGGGGGTTAAGTCACAGCTGCCGGAGACTTCCATGGGAAAAGGAGCCAGGCGCCCTGGCACCATGGTTAGGGAGGCAGGGGGCTTTAGGGAAGGGGGGAGGTGAGAAAGCAGATGAGAAAAAGCAGGTGGCACCCGAGGCACCGCAGTGTCTGGGGCAGGGAAAGGGGACTGCCCTGGGCAGTACCTGAGGCGTCACGGTCATCTGGGGGGTCCAGCTCCCGCTCCCGCTCCACAGGCAGCAGCAGGGCACACACGAGGCCTTGGTTGGGCTGGGCATACAGGCCGATGAGCTCACCCAGCGTCTGGAAGCGGCGCACAGGCACGCCCTGCGAGGTCTGTGGGCCACCAGGGTGGGAAGAGGGGTCAGCCAGAGGGTCCCAAGCCCCAAGCTGGAATCAGGGTTAGGGGTGAGGGGCCAGGAGTCAGAGCTCCTACCTGCACGGCCAGAAAGTCTTCTCCATCAGGCAGAATGCGGTAAGTATGCACATGCTTCTGATATCTGATGGGAAGGTGGGGTCAGACTCTGTCAAAACCAGCCCCCAAGGCACCCCCTCCTGCCACCAGGTTCAGCCCCTTAGCATGGTTTCCCTAAGAGTGCCTGCCCAGGCTGCACAAGGTTAATGATGGGGCCAGTCTATTTCCACCTCCCTCCCCCATCACCACCCTCAGACCTGCACAGACTCCACACCCACCACAGGGCCTGGGAAGCAACAGGCAGTTCTTTTGTGGCCTTCACAGCTGTCTAAACAGCCCCTCTGGGCTGTGGTAACCGCCTGGGCCCCCCCGCCAGAGTAAGAGTCCTCAGAAGTCTGGTTGCCCTTGTCTGCGCACACAGGCAATGTGCAAACACATGCACGCCTGCTGTGTGTTTATGCTGGTGCCTGGCTCTGCTGGAGTTGGGTGTGTCTGTGGGAGTCTGGCTAGTGAATATGGGGGCATCACCTGAGGACCTTCTCTACCCTCCTCCCCCAGATACCAGGAAACTGGGATGACCCAAGGGGGTCCCCTTATGGGAGACCCAAGCCTCTAGGAGCTCCAAGCTGATAAGGGACAAGGGGGTGCTGACAGATGGCAGCAACAGCTGAGCAGGTGACAGCTGAGCTAGGCCTTCCTCAGGCGTATACTCTGGGAGGCGGAGGGTTCTCTCTGCCTCCACCACACCTCAGGGTAGCCTTGCCCAAGGGAGTCACCCAGCCTGTGTGTGTTGGGTGGGAGGGAACATTGGTACCAGAGAGGGTCACAGGGCTGATCTCTCCCCTCACATAACTCCCACCCTCCCCCCCAAGCCCCAGGGCTCTCAAGGCTGGACCCAGCACAAGCGGTGTGGTATCTGCGTGGCTGAGTGTGTTGGTTTGCAGACTTCAGTCTGTGTCTATAACAATAACAGCATCTTATTAACTGAATTGTATCTCTATGTAGGTAGGGTACTAAGCAACCTACAAAGGTCACCTCACTTAATCCTCATATTTTGAGCCAGATATTATCATTCTTATTCCCTAGATGAGGAAACTGAGGCTCAAAGAGGAAAAATGATTTGCACAAGGTCACCGAGCCAGCAAAAGGCAGAGCTGGGATTTAAAGCCAGGGCAGAAGCCAGGGCCTGTGCCTATCCAGGCAGGGCTATGTTTTGAATGTTATCTGTGAACATGAGGGTACGTATACAGATCAGCAAGTACCTATTTGTTTGGGAAATACAAGAAATTCCTCATTTCTGATTTCCACCCCCAGGCTCCTGAGAGGCAGAGAGCAGCCTCTCACCCCACCCACCTCCTCCCCTGGCAATGGAGCCGGGATTCCCCCCTCCCAGGACAATAATGTCCCTCACCCAAACACAGGCCCCAGCTGTCCCTCTCCCCTCAGCAGCTGACGTAGCACCTGCCTCCCTCCCCTCCCTAATTAGGGGGTACACCTCAGAGGAGGCTGGGAGGCAGGACTCCTAGGACATGCATCTGCCTAGGCTGACCCTCTTCAGTCCCAATACTGGGCCTCAGGCTTGAGGGATGAGCTGAGATGTGTAGGGTTCCTTCCTCTTCAGGTGAACTGCCCAGGTCAGGGTTTCTCAACCTTGGCACTAGTGACATTGTGAGCTGGGTAATTCTTTGTTGTGGAGGACTGCCCTATGCATTGTAGGATGTTTGCACCATCTCTGGCTTCTACGACGTCAGTAGCACCATCCCAGTAATAACAATCAAAACTGTCTCTAGACATTGCCAAATGTAACAGAGGGGGAAGCAGGCGAGAGGGGGTCAGGGGCATGGGGAGGGGAGTTCACAGGGCTAAGGAGCATAATTCGATCTAAACAAAGCAGCCCCTATAGCTTCCCACCATCTACCTCCCATTCCAGAGGCCCACAGGAGCCCACTCAGTGTCAGATTGAGTGTTTGTGGGGGGCTGGTAATGGGGGGTGAGGGAGCAGATCTGAGAGAATACTCCAAAACTGAAAGTGCAAACTCCAACACCACTACCACACACAGCTAAGGGGTATAGCCACAGGACCAGGCCCATCTTGAGAGCTGCCAAGTTCAGCCCCACACCTCGCACCCAAAGCTCAGGGCTAGACCAGCTCCATACTGCAGGGCTCAAGCACTAAGCCAGGGGTACACACCTACTCATGGATCCATGAAATAATGACATAGCCAGTGCAGCCTCACATGCTCCACCTCTTCCCCAACCTTCCTCTCAACACCAACCCCCAAGTCCCAGCTATGCACAGCCAGGATGTCCCAACCTCAGTCCTCGGGGCACAGAAAGGATCCTAACAAAGCTGCTGGGGATCCTCACACATCCTATCAGTCCCTCTGTCCCCAACTCCCTCTACTGCCTGCCACTCCGACACTCAATCCCCATATAAAGGGAACTGAACACAATCTTGGAATACACATACTTTCTCCTCTGGCACCTTGGAGCTGGAGGGTGCCTGAGAGAGTCTACGGGGGACTGCCTGCATTTTTTCCCACCACAGCCACTTTGGGCCACAGGACCCCACACACTCTGTCTTCCAGGCCCCAGAAAGTGACCCCAGATACACAGCAGGAAGTGCCCTGCATCCTTCCTCAGCTCCAGGATAATGCCAAAGCCCCTACTCTGGGGGGCGCTGGCATCCCACCGCCCCAGTCACCCGGAGCCCGCCCTCTCCACACACTCCCGGAACCCCAGATCGCACTCCAGCCCCCTCCCCTGCCCAGACTGCCGGGAGCCCCCGCCCCACTCACAGGACGCAGAGCGCGAAGGCCCCCGCCACACTCTCGCTGTCGCGGACCAGGAAGCTGCCATCGCGGCCCGCCCGAGCCAGCAGTTCCTCGGCGGCGGCGCGGCTCAGGTCGCGGTGGTACCAGGCGGGGGCCGGGCTGCCCAGCGCGCCCCCGGACCCGGCGCCCCCCGGGCCCGGCGCCCCGCACGCCGCGGCCATGGCCCGCGCAGGGCTCAGCGCTGCGGGCGCCGGCCGTCCCGCGCCATCCGTCCCTGGCTGCTCTGGGCTGGGGCCGGGGCCAGAGTCGGATCCCGGGGCTGAGGATCCGCGAGCGCGACCGGGCCGGGGATCGGGGCTCCGTGCCCCACCGCGAAGGCCGCCTAGTTCACCGCGCAGCCGCCGCCGCCAGCAGCGCCGGCCTCAACTTGAAGAGAAAGAAAAGTTTGTTCGGAGGCGGCGGGGGAGGGGCGGGAGCGGAGCGCAGCGCCGGGCGGCTGCCTCCCTCCCCCTCTCCTCGGCCCACGGCCCAGACACCCCTGCCCCAGCCTCTTCCCCGCAGGGCTCCTGGACCCCACATTCTTGCAAGGACCCGGAACCCCCACAGCCGCAGCGGTAACCGATCTCCCAAACCCCACAGTGATCCTGCCCCCTCCCCACCAGCACCCCGCAGAAAGCCAGTCCCGAAATCCCCTATCGAAGTCCGAGTCTCCCCATCCCGTACCCAGTCTCTTCGGGGCCCCGTCCCCCCTCACCTCTCCCCCGAGAATTCAGCCTCCCTTCCATGCCCGTAATAATATGACTCCCAAGTCCCATAAAGGTCTGATTCTACCCCAAATCCTTTCCATCCGTTTCCCCTACAGCACCGCAGAATCGGGTTTCCAAAATCTGCGAAGAATGAGCCTCCCTTCATCCGTCTCCCCATCATCCGAGGGGGCCGGACCCTCAACTCTCATGAAGTCCGGCCACCTCTTAGACCCGAACCCTGAACACCACTGGGTCTGGCCCCTAACAAATCCCGCGGCGGTAACCCTCCACAAGGATCCGATTCCCCCAGACAAGGGCCTGTGCCCCCGAACCCCCCACTCCCCATCCCCGGCAGCCCTTCCCGGCTCGAGTAGGGCCCTAATCCCCTCTCGGCCAAGTCCCCTGGCACCACTCCCCCACACTCGCAGGCCCGGCCTTGGGGGGTTCAGTGGTCCGAGACAAGGAGCCCCCTCTTCACCCAACTAGAAAAAAGTTCCCCCAAATCCCCGACCTCTCACAGCCTCAGTCACCTCGCGCAGACCCCCACCTCCGGGCTTCTCCAGTGCCCCCTTCCCCGGGGAAGCGGCCCTGGACTCTCCGCGGCCACTTAAGATGGCCATCCGCCGCCGCCGCCGCCCCCCAGCCCCCGCCTTCCGCCCCGCCCGCCGCTCCGCCCCCGCGGCTCCCGGCGGAGACAGTGGGGAGGACTCGCGCGCCGCCTCAGCCGTGCCCCCGTCTCGGTTCCGGAGCTACTGACCCGCGCAGTGACTTCGGGCAAGTCACCGCACCTCTCCGAGACTCGGCTTCCCGCTCTGTAAAATGGGGATACTGTTAGGAGCGCAGACTCAGTGGGACTGTGCTTGTAAAGCTCTCGGCACAGGGCCTGGCACCCAGCAGGCGCTCCCCAACGGCGGCTATTTTTATTATTAATTAAGGAGTAACGAAGGTGACAGCTGTGTAAACTGTAAAGCGCGGCTGCGGAACGAACGGGTATTATTAGCACCCACCCCCGCCGTAGCTACTCCCTCCAAGTCAATAAACTTGCTCTTCTGTGGGCCGGACGCCGAGCTGGTTGCACCCAGCGCTCTGCACGCTCCGACGCCCCCGGCCCTACCCGGCCCTACACGGCCCCCTCTGGCGGTGGGCTGGGGGAAGAGGCGGCCGCCGGGGAGGGGGCGGGGCGTATAGGAGGGTCTGGCCCACCCTTTCCCAAAAAAAGACCTAGCCCGTGGCGGCGTCTCTGGGGAGTCCGCTTCCTGCCCCGCCCCCCCGCCCCCTGGCTCCTTAAAGGCGCAGGCATCCAGCCGGGCTCTCGATGTCGCCAACTTCTGGTCTGCCGTCCCTTTTAACCTCTGAGAGAACTTTCCCTTTACTAGTTTAAACCTGTTGACCGAGTGCGGGTCAGTCCCGACGAGCTCCAACGACCTCCTTTCTCCAACTCAAATATCCGTTGGGTTAGCCCCTCTGGTACAAAGCCTGGTACGTGGAGGGAGCTTTGTGGAACCTTCCAAACCAGATAAATATAATAAATAAGAAGCCTTCTCCCACACCCAGCATGGTCCCCAGACCGCGCCAGGACCCAGTAATTCATCCTCCAAACTGTACCCGGCTTCCCTCATCAGTCACTTTCTGATATGAGGGAAGGAGCCCGGCGTGAGGGGCACCCTGGTGTGGAGGCAGGAGACCTGGACTAGGAGCCTGCACATCTGTCCTAAGACGTCCACCCACCTGAGGGTGTTCTCAGGCAGGTCCCTGCGCTTCACGGTCAAGGTATGGAGACAGACTTCCTCGAGGGAAAAAGGGAGATGGAAGGCCCAGAGACCAACTCAGGCCCAGCCCCTGGGGGCTAAGAAGAGACCGCAACCCTCCCGGACAGGTATATCTACCAATCCCAGGAAGGGGCAAAGGCCTGGCTCCTGCCCCTGGGAAGCCCCTAAGCCTTCCCAGCCCTCTGGGAAGGGCGCAGCAGGGCTGGGCCAGTTCCAGGCTCTTGAGTATTTCCTCCCCAGTCGGCTCTCTCCTTTCTGAAGGCCCCAAGCCCCAGCTCTGCCCTTTCAATCCACATCATAATTGGGCAGTGTGAATTTTTTCACCCCCAGATCCTTCCCTGGACTCCCGTTCCTGGCTCTCCCATTGCAGGCTGAGCACAGGGCCAGGCAGACTAGGGTTGGGGAGAAGGAGAAGGGAGATATTTTGGGACCAATGGAAATAAGTCTTGGGACTACAAGGGTAACAGAATCCTTGAGTACTAGTAATGTGCAGGCACTGGGCTCCCATGCTTTCTAGGCAGCAGCTCCTTTTCCTCTTACACTCAGAAGAAACTAAGGGTTGGAACAGTGGAGTGACCGTTTCATTTTCACCTAGTAAGTGGCAGAGTCCGGATTCACACCCAGATCTAGTTGCTCTAATCTGAAGGAATCCAAAAAGCTATGGAATTTGTCCCCCACCCACCATGAACTCACAACCAAAATAATTCGTCGGACACATGGATGTCTCAATCTATTTATTGGAACTGGCTGTCAGAGAAACCCCAATTCCCACCATGGAGCAGGACCTGGGCATTGGAGGGGTGGGGTGAGTAATGGACACAGGCATGAGTTGGGCTCCCTCATTGGTGAGAACTGAGCTGAGCCCGGCCTGTTCACCCCTGCTGGGGGCAGGCAAAGGGGAGAGCTGGGCAGGTCTGGACTCAGGCAAAAAGCCGGAGTAACAGCATCAGTGCCAGGCTGAACAGGAGTGGCCAGGTCCCATGGGGCACGGCCCCAGCACTCCCTAATACAGGCTTTATGTTTGCGGCATAGAATTTGGCCACCTCCTCGTTGGGGTTGCCCTGGGCTGGATCGAACCACATCTGGATGCAGCGGCCGCTCCCTCGGCTATAGTTGCTGACCTTGTAGGAGTGACTCCAGATACCCTCACACAGGGTGGCAGGCGTGGGGAAGTAGGACTCAAATGTACGGCAGGCAGCCCCGGCTGGACACTTGTTACTTCCTGTGGGGAGAGAAAATGATGGACACAGACATTTATCCCCTAGGCCCAAAGCTCCCCATTTCTGGCTGCCCCCAGAAATCCTCATCCAATCCTGAATCCTCAAGCTTCCTTTTCCAAACCCACTTCCATCTCCTCTCTCTCCCCAGGCCCTCACCTGAGGTCCAGTCCCAGCCCTTGTGCCAGTTGCTTTTGCAGGTGTAGGAGGTACGGCAGTCCTCCCACCAGTCCTGACAGTCCTCTTTGCACAGAGGTACATTCAGGATCCGCTCTTTGCGCCAGCTCTGGTTCACCTGCGTGGAAGGAGGAAAGGAAGGGCTCCTCTCAGCCAGGGATGGTGGCAGCCACAGCCTTGAAGGCAGCCTGCTGGGGTTGGGTGAGGGAGATACCAGTACCTGCTGGATCCAGGGCCCAAGGTTGGGGGAGCACTCATAGAGACAGTTGTCCTGAATGAAGTGGCGCTTGCAGGCAGGCTCCATCTTGCCACAGTGTTCCCAGTTGAAGTTATACAGGGCAGAGGTGTCCTTGTGCAGCTCCTGGCTGGTGTTGACAGAGCAACAGGCCTTTTTCCTCCAAGGTATGCACTTGGGGAAGGAGAGTGGATACAGGAATAACTTTCCCCTGCCACAACTGTCTGCCACCTCCAGCCTCTCCCCATTTGGTTCTTGCTCCCAATCCCCAGTGAGTTCCCTAGGAGTGCTCACTGTGAGGGCCTCCAGGAACCCCATCTCGGGAGAGACAGTTACAACCATGTGGTCAGGGGGCTATGGGAGCCCAGGGAGAGCCCTGTCTTGGGGGAAAATAGCTATCATTTATATAGCACTTACTTCTAAAAAGTTATTATATTTATTCATTTAAAAAAATTATTGAACACCTACTGTTTGCCAGGCAATGTTCTAGATGCTGGGAAGATAGCAGAGAATGAAATAGAGAGAAATACATTCCAGTCAGGGGAAAGAAACAATAAAAAACTAAAAGAGAAATACATGGTATGTCAAGATATGATAAATGATACGGAGAAAATGAAAGCAGGGAATGGGTAGTTCGGGGGATTGTTGACATTTTAAATAAGGTGATTGGGAAAAGCCTTACTGAAAGATGACATTTAGGCAAAGACTTAAAGGAGAAAAAGGAGTGAACTATGTAGTAATGAATGTTGAATAAATTTATTCTTCCAGGCAAGTATTAAGATCTGTGTCCTCAGGGGCTAGGCCAGTGTTAGACACACAGAAGGGCCTCAGAAATATTCGCTGAAAATATAAATGAAGAACCTATGTATGACTTCCTAAATCTAGAACCTAACTCCATCTTCTATATAGATATACCATATTTTAGCAAGTTTTTAACATAGACGGGATTTCCAGGACTACAAAGGCTATACTATATGTTTTGTTTCACTGTAGTTTTTCACTATTTCAGAAAATTATGTCATCAATGGCCATACTGCTTATAGTATCTTACAGTGTTTGAGTTGTCAGAACACACCTGTAAGAATCTTCACTCCATTCATAGTGATCTTGTGAATAAAAGGAAGCATGTGCTATTCATGTCTTCTAATATAGTCATACCAGAGAATTTACATATTGAAATATACATTATTTTATTATAAATTACTTTGTTTGCTTCTCCTTTGTGTTACAGAGAGAGCATTATGTTGATATTTTAAAATTGCATGTGCAAATAGGTTATATTAGCTTTGAATTTCATTCCCAAATAGTAAAGATAGTATAAAAAATATTTGTCATAAAAGGAGACACTGAATGTAATAGGATTGCAATCCATAGGCATAAATTTCTATAGGATTTATGAATGTACAAGCACTATACCCTGTAACACAGTCGTAAGGGACCTTCTCCTTCTCTAGCCTTGGCACTCTATGGGCCTGGGACGTAGTGAACGTAGGAAGAGTCATCTGCCCCTACAGTTTCTCAATCTAAATACCTAGAGGAGGTTTCCCCAGTCCTACCCCTAGCCCACTACAAGGGCTGGTCATGTCCAATTCCTCTGTGTGCCCATGTGCTTCTCTGGGCCTCAGTTTCCTCATTTGGGTCAGGTGGAGGAGAACCGTATTTACATCAAAGGGCCACTGGGACTATGAAATCACGTACAGAAAACACATGGTATCTAGTGGCACCCACAGATAACCACGTTATTGATGACATGGTGTTGTTTTTGAGGGGAGCACTAGGATCACTTCAGCCTCTCCCCCGCCCCACCTTTATCTTCTCCCACAGCAATAACTCAGGGTGTGGGGGTGTCTGACCCTTTGACCCTTCCCCAACCAACCCAACTTCCTCTTCCCTGTCAGGATGTGCGCCCTCCTCGACCCAGAGCCACACTCCAGTCACACCTGGTTATGCAGCTTGTCCTCAGGGCCAGGCTTTGTCTTGTGGTGCTTGGCATCCAAGCAGATGTTGAGCAGGTCTGTCCTGTCCCGGGCACTGCACGTGGCGACTGCCCAAGCCAGAAGCAGCCCAAGCAGAGTCAGTTTCCCGGTCATGTCTTTTGTGCCTGCAGGGGGCACTGTGGTTAGGGAGAACAAGGCCTGAGGGAAAAGAGCCCCATGCAGGGTGCCCCACTTCACTTCCTGCCTCAATCTACCCAGCTCCTGTCCCTTCAGTGTCGCGGTTCTGAGGCTCCCTGGGGCTCCTTGAGGCTGAGGTAGAAAAGGCTGGAAAACTGTGGACCCCCATCCCCTCAAAAGATAAATTGAGGTTAGTTGGCGGAGACATGTCCCAAGTGGGAGGAGCTGCCTTTTGCCCTCACTTTCCCTCTGGATCGTATCTATGAAAAGTAATTAAGTAGTTTAGGTCCATCTCTGCTCCCCTGGAGAGGGCCAGGGGCACGCAGTGTCCTCATCCTTTGCCCAGGAAAGACCCTGTGATTAGATCCTGGATCACCTGGGTTCCCAGGTCAGTTTAGAAATCCTGTTAGCCCAGGGAAAGATAGTGACTTAGCTCTGCTGAATTCTCCAGACTGTTATAAGGATCAAGGGATGTAATACACAGGATGCCATTTGATTAAATGATACAGAAATAGGAAAAGTGATAGTATTTAATTTTGTTTCCTCAATTTTTTTCCTTCCCTATTTTCTGAAATCCATTCCCCCTTCTTACCCCATCCTGACTCTGACTTCCTCAGCTTCCCTGGGCTAATGCACCAGCTCCCTATCCTATCCTCCAAAAAACAAATGCAGAGACCCTTGGGCCTGAGGGATGGCATAAAAGTTCCCCATGGTGGAGCAGCCAACCAGGCAAACACTTGGAGTCATGGGAGACAGCCAGAGAAAAGTGATGGCTCCCTTCTCTGTTCATTACCATCCCTCACCCCCATTCCTACCATTAGCATCTGTTCCTTTGGGTCCTCTCAACTAGTACCCAAGAGTTGATAAAGGAAACCGTTTCTCTCCACCACCCCCACATGCAGTTGGTCACCAAGCCCTGGCAAGGATCCCTCCAAAAATCTTTCTGGAAGTTACTTCCCCATGGCTGTATGTTTGGGCTCAGGTCTTCCCTCCTCCGATTCCTTTTCCTTCAGATCACCTTCCCCACAGGAGTTAGAGTGATCTTTCTAAAGAAAAATATGCCCATCCCCTATGCACAAACCTGCCATTTCTCCCCATTGTCCTTGTCACCCTTCCCGCCTAAGGCATCTTGCCTGAATCTCCCTTGCTGCTGTGAGCACGCTCAGCTGTGTCTGGGTTGATCTTCCAGGCTGGCTGCAACTCCAGGCTCCAGGGCTGTCCCCCGTGGTCTCTGTCCTCAGCACAGGACAGACTATAAGAGTCCTGGAGAGCACAGAGTGTAGTTTCCCCACTCAGCTCTTCTTCCGTTCTTCCTTCCCTAAACTCTTGATCTTCTCTTCCAGACTCCGCCTTCTTCAAGGCTGCTTTAGTCTGTCAGTGTATTCGTTCCTGTTTTCATTCATCTCTTTGCTAATTCATGCCTTCTAGGATCCACTCATTCAACATTCATCAAAACCTAGAGAATCACTCGTTCTCCAAGGGGAAATCAGCATTTTTAAGATACTTCAAGTCGTTCTTAGGATGAGGCTAGTTTGGTGGAGATAAGGTCTGGTGGAGAAGAACCCAGGCTTTAGGGTAAGGCCAACAGGTCCCGGTGATAGCTCCATCCCTTTCATGACGTTGCCAAACAAACATTGACTCTTGATGAGGTTTAGTTTCCTCATCAGAAAATTGTTGAGAATTACACATGGAAAAGCCTGATACATACTGAATGGGCTTAAATGATAACTATTAGGTTAATTTATGAGTAGCTAGGAGGACAGAGGTGGAAGTTGAGGTACAGAAGTCAAGGGATTTCTTGAGAGTCATAGAGTAAGAAAAATTGTCTCAAATCTGATAAATGTCAATATCTCACTCCAGCATTTCTGAGAATATAATTAAGCAATTTTTGTGCCTGTTTTAAATAGAACTTTGTTTTTTATATTTGAAGTTTCCACCAATTGGTAGCACCATATTTCATCAAATCTGAGTCACCATTATTTAATGTACGAGAAAGAAAGACAAAAAAAAAAGCTGCCAATTAAATCAGCACAATGCCTTTTTTTTTTTTTCGCAGTGCCTTTTTATCACATTGATTATAAGATGCATTCCTATTTTAGTGGTTAAAATGTGAAAAAATGTATATCTTAGAATGACTGAAATATTAATCTGATTGACAGCCCAGCCTCTAAAGATCAGTTCGGGCAATTTAAAGGAACTTTATCCTGATTAGGACATCTTGTTATCTGAGATGAAAAATTTGAGGGGGGTTTTGAGTCCCTAGAGAATTAGGTATCCTTGTGGGGGTCACCATGGTGACAAGTCCCTACAAGATAGGAATCTGGAGTGGTTGTTTGACATCTGCCTTACCATTTAGGGACTTGGGAGATGGTTGTGGTGCCAAAGAAGTTTTATGACTGAGAGATGATGAAAGCTCCAGACAGTGGACTAGGGTATCAGCTCACAGGTGTCTGTGTTCCTGGGTATGGGAACTATGAAATTCCATGGGTGGGAGGCAGATTTATGGCTCATAGACATCTGAGTCTTTGTTATATGTTGGAGAGATTATTTAAGTACCCAGGGGACAAACACAAGCTCGGTGAGCAGATAACCATTGCAGTATTGTGATTACCTGTATTTGTCTTCTGCCTCCAGGAGGAAATTTCCTGCTGTTTGGCCATTGTGCAGTGTTCAAGATCATAGCTGCTTCATCATCCTGGATTTCTGAGTGACTATGAGGAACAAAACTCCCAGCTAACCCACAACATGCAGGGAGCACAAGTGAGAAGGAAACTTTTATTCAAGTCAATAAGATTTGGGGTTTATCGTTGTTATTATCGTTGTTATTGTTGTTACCACAGCATACCCCTGGCAATTCTGAGTGATAAATTAAGTAATATTAAAACTTGATACACATTGGTTAAAAGTCTTAATACAGAAGGTGTATGCATCTGTGTTGCTAAGGTGAAGCAGCTGTAACTATCCTAAGTGGCTTAGAGCAATAAGGTTTTTGTTTTGTTTTGTTTTGCTTTTGCTTGCTCTAAATGTCTATCTCACGTCAACTTGGGGAGCTGTACTTGTCTCTCCACTGTAGAATCCAGGCTGGAGGAGCAACCACCATTTTGAATGTTGCCTAGTCACCGTGGCAGGGAAGAAAGAGAGTTCTGGAGAGACTAGCAATTGAATTCCCTGATGTGGAAGTGATTTTTGAAATTTGCTTTAAAATATTTCAGAATGAGAAGAGAAAAGCCTAGATGAGGCAGTGTGGCAAACCATGATAATGATTAATTGGTTTTGAATATATTGGTATTCATTGTACTATTCTCTTTACTTTTATGTATTGAAATTTTAAAACCCACTTTTTAAAGTACTTGGTAACCACAGAAAAGTTCTTATTTACATATTCTTGTCTATATCAAACATATTTATTCTTCATAACACTCAATTTAATGGGGTAAGATCAAAGTATTAACAGTGTCTTATAGGATGCTTGATAAGAATGATTTCACTTTTTTATAATAGTTTTATTGAGATATAATCCACATACTATATGATCCATTCTATTAAAATGTACAGTTCTGTAGCTGTTAGTACATTCACACATTTGTGCAACTATTACCAGCATCCAATACTACATTTTTGTCATCCTCTGCCAATCACTCCTCATTATGTCCTCTCCCAGCCCCTGATAACCACTAATCTACTTTCTGTCTCTCTGGATTTTCCATATTCTGGGTATTTCATATAAATGGAATTAAACAATATGTAGTATTTTGTGACTGACTTCTTTTGCTTACCATGTTTCCAAGATTCATCCATGTTGTAGCAGGTAGCAGTACTTTTTATTGGCAAATAATACTCCGCTATCTGGATATACTACATTTTATTTATCCATTCATCAGTTTGATGGACATTTGTGCTGTTTCCACTTTTTGGTTGTTATGAATAATACTGCTGTGCACATTCATATAAATTTTTGTGTGGACATATGTTTTCATGTCTCTTAGGCACATACCTAGGATAGAATTGCTGGGTCATATGGATAGACTATGTTTAACTTTTTTTTTTTTTTTAGAGAGGATGTGGATTTACAAAACAGTCATGCATAAAATACACAATTCCCATCTACCACCCTATTATCAACACCTTGCATTGGTGTGGACCATTTATTACAACTGACTATAGCACATTTTTATAATTGTACTATTAACTGTAGTCCATGGTTTAACTTAGGGTTTTAGGTTTAACTCTTTGGGGAACTGCCAAACTGTTTTCCAAAGTGGCTGCACCATTTTACACCCCACCAGCAGTGTATGGGGGTTCCAATTTCTCCTTACCAGCTCTTTTTATTGTCCAGCTCTTTGTAGCAATCCTAGTGGATATGAAGTGGTATCTCATTGTGGTTTTGATTGGCATTTCCTTCATGACTAATGATGTTGAGCATCTTCTAATGCATTTATTGGCCATTTATATGTCTTCTTTGGAGAAACATCTATTCAAGTACTTTGCCCATTTTTTAAATTGGGTTATTTGTCTCTTTTATTGTTGAATTGTAAGAGTTCCTTATATATTCTAAATCGATGTCCCTTATCAGATATATGATTTTCAAATATTTTCTCCCATTTGCTAGATTGTCTTTCTGCTTTCCTGATGTTGTCCTTTGAAGCAGGCAAGTTTTAAATTTTGATGTAGTCCAATTTGTTTTTTCTCTGGTTGCTATGATTTTGGTGTCATATCTAAGAAACAAACATTAATTGATTTTCACATGAAAAACCAACTTGCATTCCAGGGATAAAACCTAGGTAGTAATGGTGTATGATCCTCTTTATATGTTGCTGGATTCAATCTGCTAGTATTTTGTTCGGAGATTTGTGTCTTTTTTCATAAAGGATATTGGTCTGTAGTTTTCTTTCCTTTTGATATCTTTGTCTAGTTTTGTACAGGGTAATACTGGCTCCAAAGAATGAGTTGGGAAGCACTCCAACCTCTTCTTTTTTGAAAGAGTTTGTGAATGATTGGTATTCTTTAAATGTTTGGTAGAATTCACCAGTGAAGCCAGCTGGACCTGAATTTTTCTTTGTGGGAAGTTTATAAATTAGTAATTCAATCTCTTTACTTGTTATAGATCTATTATGATTTTCTGTTTCTTCTTAAGTCAGTGTCAATGGTTTGGACTTTCTAGGAATTTGTCCATTTCACCTAATTTATCTAATTTATTAATACACAATTGTTCATGACTCCCTTATAATCTTTTTTATTTCTATAAGGTCTATAGTGATGTCCCCTCTTTCATTCTCAATGAAAATTTAGTAAATTAAATCTTCTCTCTTTTTTTCTTGATCAATCTAGCTAAAGATTTGTCAATTTTGTTGATTTTTTCAAAGAACCAACATTTGGTTTTATTTATTTTCTCTGTTGTTTTTCTATTCTCTATTCCTTTGTTTTCTGTCTAATCTTTATCTCCTTAGTTCTACTTGTTTTCAGTTTTCTTTGTTGTTCTTTTTCTAGTTTGTTTAGGTAAAAAGTTAGATAATTGATTTGTGATCTTTCTTCTTTTTAAATATAGGTGTATACAGCTATAAATTTACCTATGAGTCCTGCTTTATCTGAATCCTGTAAGTTTTGGTATCTGTTTCATTTTAAGTTGTCTCAAAGTATTTTCTAATTTCCCTTGTGATTTATTCTTTGACACACTGGTTATTTAGGAGTGTGTCATTTAATTTCCACATTTGTGAATTTCCTAAATTTCCTTCTGTTATTGATTTATAATTTTATTCCATTGTGGTGGGAGAATATCCTTGGTATGATTTTAATTATTGTAAATTTATTGGTGCTTGCTCTATTACCTCATCTATGGTGCTCCATGTACATTTGAGAAGAATATATATTATGCTGTTGTTTAGTGGAGTGTTCTATAGATGTTTGCTAGGTCTGGTTGGTTTATAGTGTTGTTCTGTTTCTTTGTTGATCTTCTGCATAGTTTTCTATCCATTATTGATAGTGGTGCCTTGAAATTTTCAACTGTTATTGTTGACTTGTATATTTCTCCCTTCAATTCTGTTAGTTTTTATTTCATCTATTTTTGGGACTCTGCTGTTAGGCACATTTATGTTTATAATTGTTAGGTCTTCTCAATGGGTGAACTCTTCCATTATTATAAAATGACTTTATTTGTCTCTCATAACAATTTTTGTCTTAAAGTCTATTTGTATAATGTTATAGCCACTCCAGATCTTCTTTTGTTATTTTTTAAATTCAATTTTATTCAGATATATTCACAAACCAGTCATCCACAGTGTACAATCAATTGTTCATAGTACCTACAATCAATTTTCACAGTTCCTGGTTATTGTTTGCATGACATATCTTTTTTCCATCTTTTTACTTTCCACCTATTTGAATATAAAGTATGCCCGTTGTAGACAGCATATAATTGGATCATGTTTTTTTAAATTTGCCAATCTCTGCATTTTGAGGAGTGTTTGATCCATTTATATTTGATGTAATTACTGATGAATAGGGTTTACAGCTGCAATTTTGCTTTTTTTATATATTTATTATGTCATTTTTGTTCTATTCCTCCATTTCTGCCTTATTTTATATTTAGTGGATATTTTCTGGTATAAATATCTATTTATACTAATTTAATTCCTTTGTAGTTTCTCTCTCTCTCCCTCTCCATATATATATATATATATATATATATATATATATATATATTTTTTTTTTTTTTCCCCTTGGTGTTGCCCTGGGAACCACAATTAACATTAATTTATAACAATCTAGTTCAGATTAATAACACCTTAATTTCAGTAGTATATAAAACATTTGCTCCAGGTTAGCTCTATTCCCACCCTTCTTTGAGCTATTATTGTCGTACAAATTACATCTTTATAAATTTAAGGCCATCAACACAATTTTATAATTATTACTTCATGAGATTGTCTTTTCAATTAGATGGAAGAAAAGAATTACAAGAAAAATACATTTATGCTGTATTTTATGTTTATCTATGTGGTAACCTTTTCCAGTGCTCTATTTCTTCATGTGGATTCAAGTAACTGTCTAGTATCTTTTCATTTCATCCCGGAGGACTCCCATTAGTATTTCTTTTAAGGTAGGCCTGCTAGTAACAATTAGCTCAGTTTTTGTTTATCTAGAGATGGCTTAATTTTTCCTTCATTTCTTAAATTAACACTGTTCCTTTTTGTTTTATTGTGATAACACATATATAACATAAAATTTGCCATTTTAACTATTCTTAAGTATACGATTCAGTGGCATTAATTACCTTCATAATGTTGTACAACCATTCTTTTTCATTTTTGAAGTTTCATTTTTTTCTGGTTATAGAATTTGTGGTTGATGGTCTTTTACTTTCAGCACCTTGAATGTCACCCCACTGCCTTGACCTCCATAGTTTCTGATGAGACATTAGCTGTTGATCTCATTGAGATCCTTTGGACACAGTGAGTTGTATTTCTTCTGCTACTTTCATGATTCTCTCTTTGTCTTTGTCTTTGTTTTTGGATAGTCAGACTATGATGTGTCTTGTGTGAATTTCTTTGAATTGATCCTACTTGGAGTTTGTTGAGCTTCTTGGATGTTTTTCATCAAATATGGGGGATTTTGGACCTTTATTTCTTCAAATATTATTTCTTCCCCTTTCTCTCTCTCTTCTCCTTCTGGGACTCCCATTAGGTATATTTTGATATGCAACTCTAAAGCTCTGCTCATTTTTCTCCATTCTTTTGTTCTTAAGAGTGGACAATTTCTATTTTCTATCTTCAAGTTGCAAATTCTTTCTTCTGCCAGTTCAAATCTGCTGTTGAACCCCTCTTGTAAATTTTTAATTTGTTACTTAGTTTTCAATGCTAGAATTCCTGTTTGGTTGTTTTAGAATAATTTCTCTTTAATGATATTCTATTTTTGGTGAGACATCATTTTCGTATTTTTCTTCAATTCTTTGGACATGGTCTTCTTTAGTTCTTATCTATAATACAGTAGCTGATTTAAAGTCTTTGTCTGGTAAGTCCAGCATTTGAGCTCCCTAGTAACAGTTTCTATTGACTGCTTTTTTTCCTGCGTATGGGCTGCACTTTCCTGTTTCTTTGCATGTCTCATAGTTCTTGTTTAAAACCAGACATTATAAATAACAGAATGTGACAACTCTGGGAATAAGAACCCCCACCCTGCCAGGGCTTATTGTGTTTACTGTTTGTTGTTGCTGCTGCTGATGTTGTTTATTTGCTTAGTGACTTACATGGACTAATTTGTTAAAGTCTGTTTTCTTTGTTGCCTTTGGTCATAAAGTCTCTGCCCCATTCGCTTGGTGGTCAGTTAATGATCAGGCAGAGATTTACTTAAATGCCTTGAACCAATAAGTCTCCCACTCTGTTGAGGGCAGCTATATGTTAATTGGTCTAAGCCTTCAATCCTCTGGCAGTTTACTCTGCCAGACTTACTTCCTTCTTATGTAGGGTTTCAAGATCATCAGAGTTAAGAGATTGGGGCCTTCTCAAGTATTTCCTAGGCATACACACAGCCCTGCACTTGTGTGTAGACTTATATATAGATCTCCAGGAAAATGTTACAGCTTTTCAAAGCTCCCATGGACATCTCACTTCGCAGGTATTCCTTTAGGTGGTTTTTGTGTTTTTGTTTTATTTGGGTTTTTTTTTGCCAGCATCTTGTTTGTCCCACTTGTATTCCCACCTCAGGCAGCTTGCATATTAAACAACTTGTTACTGATTGTTTAGACAAACATCCTGAGGGTAGAGTTTCTCACTGAGCAGTTCTGAGTCAGGTCAAATAAAGACTAGCCTGTGGCTGGGGCTCTTACAGGGAGCTACCAGAGAGAGTGACACTTCTGCAGGAATGGGGCTTTTTGTGTAGTTCCAAAGCCATTCAGCCCTCCTGTAGCTACGGGGCTGCTGGTTTTTATACCTGCTGTGGTTGTGAGGCTGTGACATTGAAGACTACTCATGGAGTTGGGCAGAGGAGGATGGGAATGAAACAAGTTCAAATGCTACAAAGCTCACTGTTCTTACTGAAATTCAGGCATTTTTCTCAAATAAAGGCTCCTCAGGTTGTTGAAAACCTTTAGTTAATTCCCAGGGTTCTGAAAAGGTTGCTTTTGACAACTTTACAGTGTTCTTATGGCTTTTAGGGAGGAGCAGATTTTCAAAAGTCCTTATATTTCCGTTCCAGAGTTACTTCTTCAGATTACTTGTATTTTAAGAAGTGAATTTGAAGTTTAAATTTTGTTGAGTACTGTATTAGTTTCCTGGGACTACCATAAAAAATTACCATGAACTGGGTTGCTTGAAAACAGTAGAAATCTATTTCCTCACATTTTCTAGGAGTCTTTAAGACTGAAATCAAGTTGCCAGCAATGTTGGTTCCTTCTGGAGGCTCCAAAAGGAGAGTCTGTTCTATGCCTCTCTCTTAGGTTCTGGTGGTCATAAGAAAAATGGTCTTTGAATATATAGTCTGTTCTTAATGTGAAGTAGTAACAGTTTATTAAATTAGTTAAAAAGATTAACTCTCCCTATCCCCCTCTCCTGCCTCAGGTTCTAATAATATGTTCTCCTCAAAGTAATCATCAACTGAGATCTCAGAAGATACAGCAGTCACCAATAAGTCTGTGCTATAATGTGTTACACTCCAACAAAAATTTATCTCTTTCATTTTGATATTGAAGATACTGTAATAGGGCGACCAGACCACTTGGTACTGTCAGTGGGTGATTCTAGTCTCCCCTTTTGTTTGCCTAAAGATCCCTATCAAAATTTACTGACAGGAAATAGACTCATGAATCTGACATTGCCACCATAAATTAATATTTGGATGATTATACCTATCAAAGGTTGATAGGGATTTCCAGAAAATCCCAGCCCTATAGCAGAAGATATCTACCTAGGGAAAAGCCAACCCAAGAGAATGAAGCTAGAAGTTATTTCAAAGGAATGAGGGAACTTAATGAGAGAGATTTGATTGTGATTATTTGTCTTGGTATTTTCGGTAATAAACTTCATGTTCTTTTTATAATTGTTATTATAGTCTCTAACCCTCACTTTAGCAGACCATACGTGTGCCAACTGGACTAAACTCTCTTTCTAAAAAAATTCCTTAGTCATTGGGCCACACTCTTAAATGCTTCTACTGGCATTGCCAATACCTACACCAAGAACAGACTCCCTTCTTGATTGCCATGTTCCAACCAATCTCACAAAGTTCATGACGGAATATGGTTTGTCTCAGGTGATAGGTTTTTATGGAGTTATAGACTAAACTCCTTAGAATACTTTCCCTCATGGGTACACAGGAAATTCGCAATCATATTGTGATTCAGAATCACAGAAATTCAGAATCATGTAAAATTCCCGATGTGCTAACATGACACAGGAGATTATCCTATAGACAATATTTTATTTTATATTTTATTTAATTTAATTCTATTTTATTTTATATATAAAATTCAATTATTTTGTCAAGTGTTATGACCTTACCATAAATCAGTTTTAGAACATTTTTATGCCCTCAGTAAGATCCTTCATGCCCATATATAATTAATCCCTGTTCCTACCCCCATCCCCAGTAGCCACTAATTTACTTTCTGTTCCTATAAATTTGCATTTTCTGGACATTTCATGTAAGTTGAATCACATAACACATGGTCTTTTGTGTCTCACTTCTGTCACTTACCATAATGTTTTTGAGATTCATCCTGGATGTAGCATGTGTTAGTAGTTTGTTACTTTTTCTTGCTGAATGGTATTACATTTTATGGATATACATTTTGTCTACCCATTCGCCAGTTGATGGACATTTAGGATCTTTCCACATTTTTGACTATTATGAATGATGTTGTTCTGAATGTTCACAGGCTAATCTTTGTGTGGACATATGTTTTCATTTCTCTTGAGTTGATACTTAGAAGTTGAATTGCTGGCTTATATGGCAATTTTATGTTTAACTTTTTGAGAAGTTTTCCAAAGTGTTTTTCTAAGTGTCTGCACTGATTTTTGTTCCTACCAGCAATATGTGAGGGTTCCAATTTCTCTACATCCTTGCCAGCATTTGTTATTGTCCTATTTATTTTATAGCCATTCTAGTGAGTGTGGAATGGTAACTCATTGTATTTTCCTCATGATTAACAATCTTGAATATATTTTCATGTACTTATTAGCCATTTGCATATCTTGTTTGGTAAAATGTCTGTTGACTTCTTTGTGTATTATGGATGTATACTGTTTGAGATGTAAAGATACGTGTTTTTTATCTGATGTGTTTTGCAAATATTTTCTCCCAGTCTGTCTTTTCATTTTCCTGATGGTAACTTTTGAAGTGCAAAAGTTTGAATTTTATAATTTAATTTCTATTTTGGTAACATATATAAACACAAAATTTCCCACTTTAACCACTTTTAGGTATATAATTCAGTGGTGTTAATTACATTCACAATGTTGAGCTACCATCAACGCCATTCATTACCAAAAGCTCCAGTCACCCCAAGCAAAAGTTTGAATTTTGGTAATGTCCAATTTGTCAGTTTTTCCATTTATGGACTGAACTTTTGGTTCAAAACAGAAATAAGTGATGGATGGACATTTTAATCTAAGAAATATTTGCTTAACACAAGGACTGGAAGATAATCTGTTTTCTTCTAAAAGTTTGATTGTCTTGGGTCTTATATTTAATGGTCTATGATCCATTTTGAGTTAATTTTTGTGTATTGTATGAGGTAAGGATTGAAGTTCATCTTTTGGCAAGTGAGTAATTAGTTGTCCCAATACTGACCTTCCTTTCCTCAATGAATTGCCTTAGCTCCTTTGTCAAAAATCAATTGAATTATATATTATATATTATATATATATATATGTATGTATCATATATATGGATTTATTTCTGGATGCTCAGTTCTGTCCCATTGACCTATATGTCTATTCTTATGCCAATACCAGTACTGTTAGGTAGTCTTAAAATATGATCTTAATATAGAAAATTATTAATACCTTCTACAAGCTAATGACTTCTCAGAATTTGAGGATGACAACTACAAAAAATGGGATTCAGACAAGTACTTTTATAAATGGTTCAGAAATAGCACATCAGGCCTTTAATAAGGTATATTAAATTGAGACAGCACTAATCTTAAATTTCACTAATTGTAAAAATCTGTAAACAAATCATAATTGTAAATAGTGCCACTGGCTCTGTAGAGAATATAACCTACCAATTGGCCTTGTTTGCAAGACTACTTAGGATAGTGACCAGGGGATTGCTTCATTTTCCATGATATCGTTGTGTATATAGTTTCAATGAGTTGGTCTTCCTTCTCATTAGAATCTAGCTGAAAAATTTGTAACCATAACCATTCCAGAAATGTAAACTGACCTTAAGATAACATGGTCTTTGTAGTAGTCATTGGATTTATTGATAAACATTCCAGTTCTCTCCTTCCAGGCATATGATAGGATTGAATTTTCCTCGTCTTCTTGAAGTTAGGCATGGCTATGACTCGGTTTGGGCAATAAAATACATGATGGGTGGAATTTCTAAGAGCCTGTATGGAATTCATCAAGGTCCCTTTTCCTGTCTCAGGGAAGTGTGTGACAAAAGGAAGCCTCCATCAACCTGGGACCCTTAGTGAGAAGCAAAATCCCCCTGACAACCCACATTAAACATTGTAGCTTGAGCAAAAAGAAACGTTTGTTTTGTTGAGCCACTGAGATATTAGTGATGTTACTGTAACATAGCCTGGCTTCTTCCAACTGTTATAAACTATACTTAACATGGGATCAAAGCCTAAAAAAACCTCTCAAGTCACTGGTTGGAGACCTGCTCTAAGAGTTTAGGTTTGGGTTCCAGTCCTAGCTCTGCCAGGAACCAGCTCAGCCTCAGCTCCTCTTGTCAAGGGAAAAGAGCTTGCTCTCAAGAGCCAGACTGCCTGGGGTGGAATTCCAGTTCTTATGGGGGGGCACCTTTGGCCAAGTTTCTTAATTTGGGGCCGATTCCACATATGTAAAATGCAGCTAACAGTACCTAACCTTGTAGGGATAAATATAAAGCATTAGGAGTGCCTGGTGGATAGTGTTTGTGGGTATCAGCTGTTAGTGAAGTAGGGCTCTTGCTGGCCCTGTCCCACTCCCATCTCGTCTATTGCAGAGCTGAGCACAGGGCAGGACAGTCAACACTGGGAGACTTGCGACCAGTTTACATGGTAACATCCTGGGCCTGACTCTAGATTAGTGCTATAATGAAAAATGAAATTGACAGCTATGAATGTATCCTATGTGAGAAGGGTAGTTAGGCTTCTGGCTCAACTTCACAGCAAGTGTCAGAGTTGGGAATCAACTTAGTCTAACTGGCTTCAATCAATGGGACCTGGGAAACTAAATAGTCACATCCCCATTCACCCCCAAACCATTCTTAAGACATATGTGAAGTGTCTGTTTATTTAAACAGGTTGTCAGAAGTGCCGCCATGGAGCAGGAACTCATAGCTAGGAGCTGTGAGGCTGAACAGGGCAGGGATGTGTAAATAACAGAAGGGGAAGGAACTCAGCTGAGCAGCCGGAGCATCAACAGGGGCAGGGTGAACAGGAGAGGCCCCATCCTATGGCACCCAGCCCCACTCATCATCTCAGCATAGAACCTCGCCACCTCTTCATTGGGGTTGCCCTGTGCTGGGTCAAACCATATCTGCATGCAGCGGCCGCTCCCTCGGCTGTAGTTGCTGACCTTGTAGGAGTAAGTCCAGATTTCGTTGCACAGAGCAGCAGGTGTCGGGAAGTAGAAACTGAAAGAGTGGCAGGCAGCTTTCACTGGGCACTGGTTATACCCTGTAAGGAGGAAGGAAGATCAGCTATTGGACCCAGAACTGTCTATAGCTCTGCTAGCTCCCCTAACCCCAAATCTTCACATAAACCATTCCACACCCTCTCACTTCCACCTTCACTTCACCTCCAACCACTCCCCCTGGTCTTCACCTGAGGTCCAGTTCCAGCCCTTGTGCCAGTTGCTCTTGCAGGTATAGGAGGTGCGGCAGTCCTCCCACCAGCTCTCACAGTCCTCTTTGCACAGGGGCACATTCAGGATCCTCTCTTTGCGCCAGCTCTGGTCCACCTGGGGGATGTTGGTTGAGAAGAAGGGCTTAGGCTCAAGAATCTCAACAGTCCATCCTTGAATAGAACTATAGAGCTGGGGGAGAGAAGCTTGCAGAGATGTCTGGAAAGCTCCTCTGCTGGGTTGGGGGTGCAGGGGCAGACATTCTTACCTTCTGGATCCAGGGCCCCAAGTTGGGGGAGCATTCATAGAAGCAGGTGTCCTGAATGAAGTGCCGTTTGCAGGCAGATGACATTTCTCCACAGTGGTCCCAGTTGAATCTGTACAGGTAGGAGATATCCTTATGGGCTTCCTGGCTGGTGTTGACGGAGCAGCAGGCGTTGTTCCTCCAGGGACTGCACTGAATGGGAGAAGTCATAGGGACTAACTCTCATGCCTACCACAGCCAGAATATTCCCACATGAAGCTTCTCTCTATCTAGTTCTTGCTACCCCTACCCAAGGTGTTTTGGGAAATTCCTTGTTGTTGGGGCCCTCTGGGGGAAGGGACTCTTGGAGACTGTGGGAGCACAGGAGGGAGCCACTGCTCAGAGGTGCAGTCATTACAAAATTCATTAATTTAACTCATTAATTCCTACTTACACTAAGCCAGATGCTCTTCCAGGAACTAGGGAAATAGCAGTGAACATTTATCACAGTCCTCTTAGCCTGAAACACTCAGACCCAGGCACCTCTGTATACCTGTTTACTGTCTCATGGGCAGTCACCAGTGGCTTAGCAATCTGGTCAGATTCATGGAGGGAGCATAACTGGAGAATTCAAGGTTCCCCAGTGTGGGGAATGGACCTTTGGAACAATTGGTGGCATGAAAAGTCACCGTCTATGTTACTCATGTTGATGCACATGGCAAGGGCCCATATCACGATGAACACCATTGGAATGACCTAGCCAATAAAGGATGCACTGGGCTGCTTTTCACACCAGATGAGGCTGGAGACCTCCTGGAGCAGAAGCAGAGGATGAGCACTGCCTGGAGGATGAGGACAACAATTTACCCTTCGCAACATCCGTGAAATAGCTGAATTTCCCATGGATGCTGCTGGATGGATTCACTACCAAACTGGACATGGAAATTCCAACACCAGGAAATTATGGGCCCAGGAGCATGGAATGACTCTTTTGTTAAAAGAGGCCCAATCTGCCATTTACTGATGTGAGAGATGTCAACTACAACCCATAGCCCCCAAAGGGCATTTACGAGCTATTCCCAGAGGGGCCGCACCAGGCCACTCATGGCAAGTGGTCTACATCAGCCCTCTCCCACCATCCCCAGGTATTCCTATGCCTCAGCTGTTGTAGACACCCATTCAGGCTATAGTGTTGCTTTCCAGCTTGTGCAGATGCAGTGCACACATGGGATACCTTGGAAAAGCAGCTTTGCCACCCAGATGACATCTCCTCTGACCAAGGACCCCCACTTTACCGCACAATCCACTCAACGATGGACTCAGACTCACAGAATTAGACGAATCTTCCATGTCACCCACCACCCACAGGAAATTGGCATTGTGGAGAACTTTAATGGCCATCTGAAAAAGGAGCTTTGATGTCTATACCCTGACTGGATGAACTGTCTGTCTTTCTGTCTTACTCAGGCCCTCTGGAAGCTGAACTCAACAGTTGCCCAGAAGAGAAACATTACCTTTCCTGCTTCCTAGCTCAGGGAGGAACTAGGGTGGGGGAGGAACCCAGGCTTTGCTGTGCATTGCCCTTACACCCACCAGGATGAGAACTGGCCCCGAAACGGGATCCGAGGACACACCACTTGGAACTCTCCTTTCCAGCCATTGGAATTCTGCTTTCCAGCCACTGTCTGGAGATCGTCCCTCTTTTTACCCCATTATATCCTTCACATGATTCCCAGGATGGTGGGAGGTTAGGGCCACCAGGCGGAGAGTAGGCCTAGAAGTGCTTGACACACAAAGGTGACAATCCAGTGGGCAGGACCTGACACCTGCACACTGGAAGTGTGGGTGATGCCTACCCTGGTTGGTCCACCAGTCCCCTTGGGAATGGTCATAGAGGATGGAAGTGGGCTGGAAGATATGGGTTAGGCACTCAGATCAGTGGAAAAGGGGTGAAGTTACAGCTCAGGACAAGGGGCAGATAGACCGGGTAGCCTTCGAAAGACAAAATGTTACTGCAGATAGGTCAAGAAAAGTGTTTCCCGTGGGCAGTGGTTGAGGACCAGCCTATCAGGACTAGTTACTGCTCCTCTCTCCGTATCTGAGCCACCAGCAACCTGGAAGGAAAACACCTTTGTCCAGCTGACCAAGGCCAGCATGGCAGCAGGGCACCTGACCAACCACTGAATCTGCCTTCTGATCCCTCACTCCCTTTCTCCTCTTTGCCGAGTCCAGATTGACATTCAAAAAGGTGATCTTCCCTGACTCACATTTTAACTAACACCAGGAAGTCCTTCATTTATGCCCTGTGACAAAGACAACAGCACAGCCACTCTTTTCCACATCTGGATAACCTGTCAGGATGCAACAATTCCTGATGTAATGAAACTGGCAAGTGGCTCAGTCATCTTTCCAATTTATTCACCAATGAACACAACATGCAATCTGTCAGCCACCTTGGCTAACATTGCTGAATTCACAGCATAAGCCCTTCAGGCTCATCAAAAATCTCGACTCTCTGACCAAAGTAGTGTTTGATAATCACATTGCCTTAGACTTCCTCCTAGGCTAACAAGGAGGCACGTGTACTATTGCTAACACCACCTGCTAGCTGTGGTTGCTACCTCAGGGGAGGTAGAACAGGTGACTGAAATCCAACAGCAAGCCCACTGCCTGCAAAGTGTACCAAGAAATTCTACATGGGGCCTCTTCAGCTTTCTCCTGAGGTTTAGAGGAATATGGATACAACCATTACTCTGACAGGCCTGATCACCCTGCTTGGAGTCATGGTGTGCAAACATGAGGCCCTCCTAAGGTGCCATAGCCACTGTTGTTCCCAAACCTTTGCTAACCAACATTGTCAAGAGCCACAGGCCAACAGACCTGGCCCATCTCCGTCTTCGTGTCCGAGGTGGGAGGTGGGCTTATGTTGTGGAAGATGATACAGAGGAGTAGGCCAGGCCTGGTTGAGAGGACGAGGGGTGGACTACTGGGGAAGTCATGGACACCCTCAGTGGACATCTCCCAACCCTTATCTACCCCCCACCTCCTCTCCTATTGGGAGATACTTCTGTCTGTTTCCATTCCACAACTCCAGGGGAGATGTTAGGTCTAATGAAAAGGCCTGAGCAGACCTTAAACCTGAAGACCAGATGCTTATCAGGGCAGGAATTCTCAGTGGCAGGGACCCTCACCCTGGGGTCAATAAATACGTAACTCTCAAACAGCACAAATTTGTCTCTCCTCCAACACAAAGTGGGGTGTGAGGAGCTGCCACCCACCAACCTGACTTGAGCAGTTGGCCTCCCTGGGAGACCAGCCAAGTGTAAGTAATAAAGGGGTCATTTGCTGAAAGTTTCTGTTGTTCTCACAGAAAAGAGCCCGTTGTTCCCACGGTGCTCCATGTGGCACCTCACTCCACATTGGTGATCTCCTCAGGCAGCCTCTCAGCCTCCACCCTTCTCCTGCCAGCAATACCCACATGGGGGTTTGGGCACTTCCGTCTCCTGACTCATCTTCCCGAGCCAGCTCCTCTCCACCCCAGAGCCCCACTTGACCCACCTGCTCATGCAATTTGTCCTCAGGGCTTGGCTTTTCCTTCTGGTACTTGGCATCCATGCAGATGTTGAGAAGTTCAGTCCTGGCCCGCATAGTCCTGGGCTGGCCACCCCATACTGCGGCCACCGACACGAGAAGGAGCAGCAGCTGTGTTGTCATCAGTGGGGCCATGTCTGTCCCTGAAGGAAGAGCTGTGATCAGCGGCACCAAGGGAAAAGTGAGGCTTCAAGGTGTGGGAACAGCCCCGGTGGGAGGAGCCTGGACGGTGAAGTCTGGAGCTGTCCCGCTGCATCCAGCCACAGTGAGGGGTGGGATTAGACACCGCCCCTTCATTGTGTGTGCTCTTGAGGATCCTCGAGGCTAGGCATAGGGTCTGGAAAGTTAGCAGAGGGGGCTCCCTGCCCTCTCCCCTGAGACCCTGGAGTTCCCCATCTTGGTGTGAGGGAAAACCCTGTTGATAGAACTGTGCGCCCTTCTCCAGGAGAAGAGGCTCAGCTTCCCACCCAGCGCCCTGATTATTTCCATTCTTTCTGGCACAGCCCCTTGCTGGAGCCTCACTGACTTCTCCAGGTGGTCTTGAGGACCAAATGATGCAACTAAGGGTTTGGGCAAAGGCAGAAATAGCAAGGAGATTGCTATAGGTCCACAATACCTTATTTGAAATCCTTGGAGCCAAATGTTTAGGGTTAAAAAGTTTTTTAGAACTTTTTAAAAGGCAGTATAAAGGAGGGAATACAATGCACTTGCACTCAATAATCAAGCACACATTCCGTAGTGAAATATTTACACTAGGGGGATAAACACCCTGAAAACAATTTAAATACAGCCAATCAGCTATCGCCAACTCCCTATTCTTACGCCAGCTAACTTCCTCATTGCTAAGCAACTGCTTGCACTAACCCTACTAGGAAACGTAGTCTGCATTAACCAATGAAAATTTCCTCCCAATGTATTCCCTTGTTCCATCTATAAAAGCCCATTGCTCTCTTATTTCAGCGGAACTCCTCCCTACCTTGTGGCAATTGGAATCTTTCCAATTGGTGAATTGTTTCAATAAAACCCTGAGATCTAACTAAATTTTGCTCAAGTTTTTATAAACACCTGTGTTAAAAAATCCTGTTCAGAAAAAAAAGCCTTTTGTTCCAGCCCTTCCCAATGTCATTTGGCCTACTACATTAAGTGCCTTCAAGGAACACTGTGATCTGGGACATAACACAGGCAGATTCCAGGGCATGGGACAGCCCCTGTGTCCCTCTACCATAGAGCCAACTCCCCTAGGCTGTCGTGGCACCTTAATCCTTTAACTTGTGGGAGGGGACCTGTCCTTCACACCACTAGCCACCTGGTGTACCTCCTAAAATGCTTGGAATTTGTTTCCTGCAGCTCCTTTCAGTCTCTCTCCCAGGAACCCATTCTCCACCCAAGAGTTGCAAAAGCTTATGCACCTTCCCTACCTCCACAGGGCCCCCCATCACCCTCCAGGCCCTTGGTAGCTACTGAGCCTGAGCTGGTCACCTTTGAACTCAGATAAGCCTGGAATTGAATTCCCACACAGCCCTCCTCCTCTGTGCCCCCTGCCCTGCCCTTCCAGAAACCATTATTATGCTATCCTATTTATTCCAGTGTTCATTCATTCTCTTACATGCTAATTCCTTCATTCCAGGACTCAGTCATCCCTTCATTAACCATTAACCCATTCACTCACTAATCACCGAGGAGAACTAGAGAAACCAGCTCAGGGTGAGCCTGTTTTGGATTCCAGCCCTCACACTGCCTTGGGGGGGGAAACGCTCAAATACCTTGAGGCTTAGTTTCGTCATCTGAGGAGTAAATATAGAGAAATAACAAGTGATAGCCAACTTAATCTGTGGAATCAGTTGGACACTGAGGGATGTGCCTGGAGCCACATAGCAGAGACCACCCAAGTCTGACTCCAGACCCTCAAGTCCAGAGCTCCTCCGACTTTTCCCCCTGAACCTTGCTGTGCTGAGGCTCTCCCAGGGGAGAGGGGCTGAGGGGAACTGTGGGAAATGAATTCCAAACATTTGGGAAGGTCTGAGAAGACCCTTCACCTGGCTCCTGGTGGATCCCACTCTGGGGTGGGGGTTAGGAGCCTCTCTTGTTATGGCTGATTTCCCGGGGCCAGAGCTTTCTCCCTTTCCTTGTGACCTACATCACTCTGTAAGCCCCCTCCCCACCTTTCTAGTCTCACCTTCAAATCTTGATCCAGCTATGACCACTCCCCTCAACAACCCTCCTTCCCTCTCTTCCCACATAGAAGAGCTGAGAACTCAGTGCTGGCTGGAAAGCAAAGCCCTGCATGAGCACTAACCTGTAGTTTCACCTTGGGCAGCCCATGCTCCCAGCCTGGGCCTCAGATCGCCCTCCTGGATACTCTGGGGTTTAGGCAGAGGAGCCTCCCAGCTCAGCAAGTGCTTTAACACATACCAAGGGGTGTGACACCTCTGATGGAGAGGGTGGGGAGTGGCATACCTGGGAGAGGAGGTGACTCTCAGTCTGGTTCAGACTTCTGCTCTGCACTCCCCTTTCCTTATTCCAGAAGACAACCGCGGTTTAGTGGCCTTGGAGACGGGCAGTGGAGCAAGCAGCGGGAATGGGGCCTGGAGTGGAGCCTAGGATCGGGCGAAGGCCACTCAGCAGTTAATTATTGCACGTGGGCACCAGCCAGGCCTCAATGGGGGGTGGATTAATAGTGTAGGACTAAGGCCAGTCCCAAGCCCTGCTTAACTGCATTGTATCCCAAAAGCTCAGGTCTGATAAAATCTTGCAGCCTGAGCTGCTGGAATCCTTTGAGATATTCTAATCCACCCCTCTCCAGTTAAACAGAAGAGAAAGAGACCCAGAGAAACAGGGCAGAGCCAATTGCAGGGCAAGAGTTGGAACTCAGACTTCCAACTTCCCAGCCAGATATAGACAACAAGAAATTCCCAAGTCCCCAAGCTAGAGAGCCACCAACTGTTCCATCCCTGCTAGCCCCAGGTGTCACCCACCTCTGTCAGCAAAGTCACAAACATTTCAAATCTTTTGACCAGAGTCTTGGCTGTTCTAAGGCAATGGTCCCCTGTGGCTCCCTCTCACTACCCACACAGGTTTTCCTTTCTACAGCATCCCGCCAGAATCTGATCTAATTTATACATCCTCCACACATGCTCTCCCCCATGCCAAGCACAGAAACCCTTAGACCACTGTGATGCCACTGGGGGGGAAGGGGGAAAAGGGGAGGAGGAGCAGATTTTGGCAGGATGAAACACAAAGCCCCATTTTGTTGAGATGCCTATATGAGCCCCAGGGGCAAGATGGAAAGTCTAGGGGAAGAGTCTGGGGTGGGTGCAGATGTGGGAACCATCAGTCTCTGTGTGGATGGCAGTGGAAGTGCAGAGAAGGTGGGGGGCCCAATGCCCTGGGGAATGCCACAGGCCTGGGTCCAGGGAACCTGGGTGTTGGGTCATTGGAGAAAAATCAGCCAAGAAGGCAGACTCTAAAGCTCCTGCAAAGAACCTACTCCCGGGACGCCCCCAGCTCGTGCCTGGCTTTCCCTCTCCCTCTGCATTGAGCCTTACTAGAATCCTGTGACAAGCTGGGATGGTGAAATCCTCTGTAGATCCCAGCTGGTAGAGGATCTTGGAAACGCTCACACCTCCCTCCTCTCTTTATAATCCCAGCTCAGCCTGTTGATTGGAGAAGGGTGGGCCATGTGTCTAAGAATGTCTGAAGGGTAGGAGCTTCCCTAACTGTGACCCACCCCTGCTCCCTACCCCCACCCCCATCCTCCAGCCCCTGGGGCCTGATCTTTAAAAGGGCTTTTGTCTCCTGAGCCAGATCCCTAGACCGAGAGGGCTTCAGAATAAGTGACCAGCAAGTGGGAGGTCAAGTTTTGATCCTCAGGTGAGTCCCAGCTCCTTGTTGAGTCTCAGGGCCCTGCTCTGTAGGTATAGTTTCCCCACCTCGTCTGGCCATCTGGCCACCAGGGAGAGACAGAGTCCGGCAGCCACCTTGGAGCCGACTTGGAGAGTATTTGCACTGGGTTGGAAGCATAACATCAACAAGATGAGCAATTGGCATCTCTTCAGGCCCCAACCGGAAGACCTCCCTGTGACCTGGCAAAGATAGCATGAAGGTGTTTGACCTGCAAGGGTGGGAGTTCTGGGCTTCAGGGAGCTGGAGGGTGGCCTCAGAGTGGGGGATAGGGGAGAAACCTGAGCTTTACCTGAGTGTCAGCCCTTTGAGTATACTATCTCATATCAACCACCTTCACTGGTGTGAAAACTGTGGCTCCCAGGCTAGCAAGTGGAAGGACTAGGATTTGGATCTGAGTCTAAATCAGGCTTCTTTCAAGTAGCAGCTGCAGGAGACAAACTCTGGGAGGGGTTCTCAGACCACAAACTAAAGGATTGCAGATGCAGTGTTTCTTCCATGGCCTCATCTCCTGCCCACACCCCCTTGAAACTTCTATCTCAGCCACCCAGAAATTCTACTTGCACTTATATTACCTCCAAGCCTTTGTACTTGCTGAACCCTCTCTGTGGAATGCTGTTTCCCCCTGCCATTTTCTGCTTGGAAGCCTTCCCTGACCTCTTTGGGTTCCCATAGAACACCATATGCTGTATTTCCCTCTAGCAAAGCCTCATTTCATTGTTCTGAGAGTTACTGGTTCTTAGATCTGTTTGTGCCCAACAGTCCATGACAAGGGACTCAATTCCCTTCTTGTCCCTGAGACCAGTATGTGCTAGCAGACTGGGTGCTGAGAAACTACTTGTTGACTGACAGAATGAGTGCCTGGATTCCTTAACTTACTGAGCCAGGCACTGGGATTCTGGTGCTAAAAAAGTAGACATGGCCCCTTCTCTCAGGAGTGTGTGTTTTATTAGGGAAAAGCCAGACAATAATCACAGCAGGAATATACATGCAAAAGGGGAACAGAGTGATATGCTAGAAAGCCCCTGGATGACTTCTTAAGGTTGAGTGGTCAGGACTTTTAGAGGGGGCAGATTTTAAATAGAGAACTAAGTGGTTATAAGGAGCCAGCCTGCAGAGGGTGAAGGAAGAATGTTCCAGGCACATTCTAGGAAAGGAATTGTTTGAGCAAAGGCTTCAAGGTGGAAAGTGTGATTGGAATGGAGCTTATATATGGGGATAGAACGAGGGGCATGATTTCATGTGAGATCAAAAAGGTGGGGCAGGCAGCTTGGCAGGCGAATTCACTGCCCTCCCCTCTATGTGGGACCTGACTCCCAGGGGTGTAAATCTCCCTGGCAACGTGGGATATGACTCCCGGGGATGAACTTGGACCTGGCATTGTGGGATTGAGAACATCTTCTTGACCAAAAGGGGGAAGCAGAATGAAACAAAATAAAGTTTCAGTGCTGAGAGATTTCAAATGGAGTTAAGAGGTCACTCTGGTGGGCATTCTAATGCACTATGTAGATATCCTTTCTAGGGTTTAGTGAATTGGAATAGCTAGAAGTAAAAACCTGAAACTATCAAACTCCAACCCCGTGGCCTTGACTCTTGAAGACGATTGTATAACCATGTAGCTTACAAGGGGTGACAGTGTGATGGTAAAAACCTTGTGGCTCACTTTCCCTTTACCCAGTATATGAATGGATGAGTAGAAAAATGGGGACAGGGACTAAATGAAGAGTGGGGTGGGTTGAGGGGATGATTTGAGTGTTCTTTTTTACTTTTGTTTTTTATTCTTATTTTTATTCTTTCTGTTGTAAAGAAAATGTTCAAAAATGCATTCGGGTGATGAAGGCACAACTATATGATGGTACTGTGAACAGTTGATTGTACACCATCGATGATTGTGTGGTATGTGAATATATCTCAGTAAAACTGAATTTAAATTAAAAAAAAGGTGAGGCAGGGCCTTCTATGCCATTGAAGCAGCAGCACCCCCCCCCCATGATTTAGAGAATACTTTATTAGTAGATAAGACCTTACAGCAGTTTGGTTTTTACAACAAATACCATGGGAAAGCATTGAAGGATTGAAGAGAGGATTGTTACATAAGATATTTTTGGCTTTTGTTTTTACCTTTTAAAAAAAAGCCCATCAGATAGTAAAACATAGGTAAAAGTTTGATAATAAACAGAATATCTACCATTCTAAAAGTGTCTTCCTACAAAATACTTAATAATTACAAAAAGTAGTGGAGAAACCTGGTAGACACCATCTCAACTGAAAGATCAAAGTTATTGCCAGAAACTGGAAAATCTGGCATCAACTGTCTCCATTAGGGTACACCGAGAAGGACATAATGTTGCTTTTGGACTATTCCTGCCAAAAATGAATAACTTAAGTCTAATCATGATAAACCCAAGATAAACCCAAATTGTGGGATATTCTGCCAAATAAGTATGTGTTTCAAAGATGTCAAGGTCAGAAAAGAGCTTTCCTCCCCCAAATATCTGTCAGTAGGAGACTGAATAAGATGTGACATATACCTAGATGGATTACCCAGCAATTAAAAAGAATAAACTAGATATTGATAGATAATATGGACAGATCTCCAAAGCCGTGTTCTCATAAAACATATGGTAAATGAAGACTACACTGAGATGCCCCTTTTCCCGCACCTATCAGCTTAGCAGAGAACCAAGTTTGTTACTACTGAGTTGACAAACCTGTGGGGAAACAAGACACTTTCATGCATTGCTGGTGGGAGAACAAATTGATACAACTCCACTCAAGTTGTAACTATCAAAATTATAAATCCATTTACTCTTTGTATTATTTTCCCAGACATGCCGTAACAAATTACAACAAACTAGGTGGCTTAAAACAACAGAAATTTATTCTCTCACTGTTCCGGAGTCTAGAAATCTGAAATCAAGGTGTTCGCAGGGCCAAGCTCTCTCTGAAGGCTCTAGAGGAATCCTTTTTCACCTCTTCCAGCTTCTGGTGGCTCCAGGCTTGTGGAAGCATAACTCCAGTCTCTGCCTCTGTCTTCACCTGGCTGTTTTCTCCCTGTGTCTCTGTCCCTGTGTCTTTGCCTCTTTTTATAAGGACACCAGTCATATTGGAATAAGGGACCACCTTAGTCCAGTATGACCTCATCTTAACTAATTATATCTGCAACAAACTTTGTTTCCAAATAAGGTCACGTTCTGAGGTGCCGGGGGTTAGGACTTCAACATATCTTTTTGGGGGACACAGTTCCACCCATAATATTCCTTGATGCAGCAACCCCTCTTGTGGAAATTTACCCTTCAAGTATAACATTCTGCTGTGTACAAGATTGCTCATTGCAGCATTATTTGTAATTTTTTGAAAAAGGAAACAATGTAAGTGTTCATTCAGCTCTCCACCAATGTTTCCACCCTATATATAGTAAGGGAAGGGGAAAGAAACTTTTTCCCCACCAAGAACCCAGGAACTCATCCACCAGTTTCTGTCCCCCTTCCCTTTGTCAGTCCCCTTATAGTGTGAAGTGATAACTTTGGAACAAGGGGGAAGACTCGTGCAAAAGAAAGAGCCCCAAGCCAAGGGATCAGGTACATAGATTGTTATTCACCTTCCACCCCCTACTTGCTGGTAAACCTGGGGCTAGTCCAAGCCCTTCTTTAGAGCTTTCAATTGGAATGAAAAAGCATTGAGGCATCCCCCCCCCCACCACCTCAACTTATTCATCCCTGTGCCAGTATGGATGTATTATGTCCTCCAAACGCCATGTTCTTTGATACAGTCTTGTGGGGGCAGATGTATTAGTGTTGATTAGATTGGATCCTTTGATTGAGTGTTTCCATGGAGATGTGACTCAATCAACTGTGAGTGAAACATTTGATTGGATAATTTCCATGGAGGTGTTACCCTGCCCATTCAGTTAATTGCATCACTGGAGTCGTATAAAGGAGTTCACAGACAGGGGCAGAGCAAGTGAGACTGACATTTTGGAGAACAGCTGCAGCTAAGAGAGGACAAAACACCCCAAGAGCAACATTTTGGAGAACACCATTTTGAAACGCAACCTGGGAGCAAGTGGACACCAGTACGTGCCTTCCGAGCTAGCAAAGGTTTTCAGGATGCCAATGGCCTTCCTTCAGTGAAGGTACCTTACCTGGACACTTTATGGCCTTTAGACTGTAACTTTGTAACCAAATAACCCACCTTTATAAAAGCCAATCCATTTCTGGCGTTTTGCAAATGGCAGCATTGGCAAACCGGAATAATCCCCAAATTATTTACAAGACACAAGACACACATGACCTGTCTATCAGAATTCATTGTCAGAGGAACCCCAGGGCCCCCACCTTGGATCAGGAACAAATGACCAGGGCATGGGCTCTGAATTTGTTGTGAGGCCCCATCATCTGGGAGAGCTGGGCTGAGCCTGGGTCACCCAGGCTGTGTGCAGGGCAAGGCTGAAGTCTGGGCTCTGCTGTCCAGATGTACAGGTGTCAGCAGTGGGAGCCACCTCAGCCAGGGAGGCGTAGCAGCATGAGGGCCAGGCTGAGCAGGAGAGGCCAGGTCCCATGGGGCATGGTCCCAGCACTCACTTCTACAACCCTTATGTTTGCGGCATAGAACTTGGCCACCTCCTCGTTGGGGTTGCCCTGGGCTGGATCGAACCACATCTGGATGCAGCGGCCGCTCCCTCGGCTGTAGTTGCTGACCTTGTAGGAGTGACTCCAGATACCCTCACACAGGGTGGCAGGCATGGGGAAGTAGGACTCCAATGTACAGCAGGCAGCCCCGGCTGGACGCTCATTAATCCCTGATGGAGAACATGGGATACTTAGCTACTAGGCCAGACCTCATCTCTTCCCACCCTAATCCCTACTCCTGTTCCATCTCTCCCTCCCCAGGCCCTCACCTGAGGTCCAGTCCCAGCCCTTGTGCCAGTTGCTTTTGTAGGTGTAGGAGGTGTAGCAGTCCTCCCACCAGCCCTGACAGTCCTCTTTGCACAGGGCAATTTCAGGATCCACTCTTTGTGGCAGCTCTGGTCCACCTGCATGGGGGCTGGAAAGGAAGGGCTCCTCTCAGCCAGGGATGGTGGCAGCCACAGTCTTGAAGGACACCAGACTTGAGGGAGGAGACTGTGCCTCCACTACTCTCAGAGAGAACCCCTAGACCAAGCTCTCCCTGCAAGCAGCTGGCAGGCCCTGCCTTCTGCATGTTTGTGGGGACAGCACTCGTACCTGCTGGATCCAGAGCCCCAGGTTGCAGGAGCACTAGTAGAGACAGGTGTCCTGGATGAAGTGGCGCTTGCAGGGAGGCTCCATCTTGCCGCAGTGGTTCCAGTTGAATTTGTAGATGGGGGAGGCATCCTTGTGTGACTTCTGGCTGGTGTTGACTAAGCAGCAGCCATTATTCTTCCAGGGACTGCAGTGGGGGTGGGGTGGGGCAGGTAAGGCACAGGACTAAGTCCCTTCCCTACCACAACCATTTCCTCCATATAGTTTTGGATCCCCAGCCCCATTAGGTTATCCAAAGAAGCACTTGCTGGGGAGGACCCCTCTATACCTGGCTCTGGAGGAGCCCCTATTGAGAGGAGTACTGGCTTTTAACAGAGAGTAACACAGGGGCTGTGTCTAGGGGAGCAATTTTATTTATACATCTCTTAGCAGTTTACAAGGTTAATCTTATATTATTTGGGTTATTTATATTATTCATTTTGCATCCAGCCAATATTAATTGAGTTTTTATTTTATATTTATATATCAAGCACTGTGCTAGGTACTGTGGATACTGCAGTGACCAAAACAGATAAAAATCTCTGCCTTCATGGAGCTTATGGTTTTAGTCAGGGGTGGAAGAGGAGATGAACATTTTAGGTACAGATAACAGCAGATGCAAACAAAGGCCTTGGGCTTTTGTACTTTATCCTCTCAAACAAACAAACAAACAAACAAACAGTAAAAAATCATCATTGTCCCAATTTGCAGAGTTAAACATATCCCTGATAAAGGGTGGAGTTAAGATTTTAACTCAGGACAGGGAGGAGAGAATGCTGGCCCCAGGTTGTGGTGGGAGGTGGAGGCCAAAGGGGCAGAGCTTTCTCTCTCAGGGTCTGGCACTCCAGGTTAGGTTCGGAAAGCAGTGGGGAACAAAGGAGCCATAGCCTGCACATGGGTATATACATGGACCTGACTAAATGTGGGGAGGTTATCCCAGAAAGGTAAATTCAAAGCAGGTAAGGCAGGTGGAAGTGGTGGAAGTTTCTGTTTAGAAATCACTCTAGGCTGAGACCCAGAAGAGCTGATGTGTGGGGTAATCTTGAGCCAACTGCTTAAACTCTCTGAGATGAGCTCTAGCACCCAGGGTCAAGTGGCAGGGGAGATGTGGCAGGTCTGAGCATCCAGGAGAAACTGTAAGGAAAATCCATTGGGATTTGGCCTAATCTACCCCTCTCCAACAACCCCGCCCACTCCTGGTGCTGGCTGGCACAGGACATCTCCAGGCCTCCCCTACTTTGTGCATGCTCTTCCTTTGATGCCCCCAATTCTTGGTCATCTTGCCAGACCCCATCCACATCATCCCTGACCTGCAAGCCAGGTCAGTAGTTCCTGCCTCCAAAAGAGTTACTCGATAAAATGAAAAGCACTAACCCACTCCCTAGTCTATGGTAGAGACTTCACAAAAACAGCCCATATCACTCAGAATTATAATCACCCCATCTCCCTCAAAGGTCTGCATCTGTGCCATCTCTTGGCTTAGAAGAAGTCCTCCAGAAGTTTCTAAAAGGAAACAAAATGTTGGAATTGACTCAGAAGTCATGTGCTGCTCGGGCTGCCCTGTTCCATGCCAAGCTCCTGATGTCTGGCTATGCCACAGTCTCTCCCTGGGAACATCGGTACTCTCTGACAATGTGAAACCTTGTGGGGAGCACAGGAGACTGGAAGGAATGAAATGCTGGTGTCTCCCATGAACCCGCAGTTCAAATTCGAGTTCATATTCTCTGAGCTGCTTCAGTGGCCTTGCCTGAAAAATGGGGACGCTTGCCTCACTTCCCCTTCTTTTAGCAGCATCCTTGGCCCTGGCCACACCAGACTTCCTGCCACTGCTGGTGCTCTCTCTTCAGCATGTGCTGTCCTCTGTCTGGCTGCTCTGTCTTATTTTGTTTTCCTGGAAAATTCTTACTCATCCTTCAAGGCCAAGGTCAACGTCCCGTTTACTGGGAAGCCTTCGCAGTGTCTCTTCACTATCTGATGGGGGAAGGGGACCCATTGCCCAGTCAACTTTACCTTTGAGCTCCTTAGGCCGGCATATATTTAAGGTTTGGCAAGGTATCACCAGGCCCTCTCCTAGCTCCTGCTAATGACTGGCCTCTCAATTTCCACATGTATCTGTGCCTGCTCTGGGCCTCAGTTTCCCTCATTTGTGTAAGTAGAGAACACCACCCACCTACCAAGCAGACCGTTGGGACATATTCACTGACATGGTGTAAGGAAAGCACGTGGCTCATGGTGGGTGCTAGGCAAATGGTCCCTCCGTTCTTGTAGATTTGGTGGCTTCCTGGTGGGGAGGCCCCTCAGAATCACGTCAGCCATCCCTGCCTCCATCTCCCCCACAGCTGACCCCAAACTTCTTTGCTGTCAGGATCAGCCCCTCTCCCCCACCCCAGACTCCATGCCTTCCTCACCTGCTTGTGCAGCTTGTCCTCAGGGGCTGGCTTTGTTTTCTGGTACTTGGCATCCATGCAGATGTTAAGCAGGTCCATCCTGGCCCGAGGAACCCTGGGCTGGGTGCCCCCACACAGTGACCGCCAAAGCCGAGAGCAACAGCTGTGCCACCTGCCAGGCCATGTCCATCTGTTCCTGTGGGGGAGCCACGGTTGGAGTTGGGCAAGGCCTGAGGGAGAGGCAACGAGCCCTCAAATCTAGCCCAGGCCTCCTGACCCCCTCCCAAGCCCAGATCTTCCTCCCTCCCCGCTCTGTATTTTCACTAATGTTAAGAGAGATGCCCACAGGGCAGCTGAGTCAAGGACTGAGGGGTGGATAGAAGTGAGAGCAAGCTCTTTCCCAGGTGGCAGCCCAGAACTCCTCCTGGACGTGGAGGCAGGAATCCTGGCCTCCCCCTTAGCTGCTTCCAGTCCAGGCTCTGACACTAGCTGGCTCTGTAACCTTGCCAGGAGCCACTGTGCTTTGCTGGACTTCCCTTCTAGATTTTGTCCATAATCTAAGGGCCCCACCAACGTGCAGATTGTCTCAAATCTGCATAAGGAGAAATCACAGGGCATGGGGCTAATGGTGGGTGTGGAATGAGAAAAGGTAGTTCTAGTTCCCTCAGGTTCCCACTTTCTCAGTCCTTCCTCCTTGCCCCAGGGCAGCTGAGGTTGAGAGGCCCGGGAGACCGGGATGCACAGGGAAGCTGAGCCGGGGCCAGGTGGAGGCCACTGAACCATTCAGCTATTGCTCATGATGGCTGTCCAGGTGCCCTTGTGGACACCGGCGGGGGTCCGGGGTGGGGTGAAGATGTGGAAAGCCAGTGAGAGTGCCTGTACAGAGAACGGGCTCTTCGGGGAAGGCCAATGGGTGAGAGGCACGTGGAGGAGGAAACTGAACAAGGGCAGTGCAGACACCGGAGGAAAAGTCAACAGAGAACCCAGCTTCCCTGGAGACCTGGGGGAGACCCCGCCTCACCTCCCACCTCCCATCCTCACTTTCCTTCTCTAACCTGTTCCTGAGCCTCACCTCTGTTCCCAGCCCACCTGGGAAGATGGAGCCTCTTCCCGACTTCCCTCCCCTCTTAACCCTCTTTATAACCCCATCGGAACTGCTTGGCTGGCCTCTCTGGTGGGGAGTGTGGGGCAGGCTTTGTCTAGGAAGCAGCTCAATTTCTCTATGCATAGGGACCAGTTAAATAAATTATGGTACATTCATCCAGTGGGACTCAACTGGTAAAAAAGTGATAAAGCTCTTGATGTACGAATATGAAAAAAATCTCCGATTACACTGTTAAGTGAAAGCAGAAAAGTATCTGAAAGAATGCTATCCTTAATGGGTGGTGAGGGATGGTGGGCAGTAGCATGACTGCAATTAGTACCACTGAGTTGCATACTTCAAAGTGGTTAAAATGGGAAACTTTAGGTTGTATATACGTCACCACAATAAAATTTTAAAAATAGCTAGCTATCTTTTGTGTTAAAAAGGAGGAGGGAGAATATATGTGTTTGCCACAGGAAATTCTGGAAAGGTACACAGGAAGTTAATAAAGTGTTTACCTTGGGGAAGGGACAGAAGTGGGAATGTGACCTTTCTCTGTAACCTTTTTCTATTGTTTTGACTTTTGGACCATATGACTATATACACTTGTGCCAGTTTGAATGTGTTGTGTCCCCCAAATGCCATTATCTTTGTAGTCTTGTGGGACAGACATTTTTGGTGCTGGTTGGATTTGCTTGGAATGTGCCCCACCCAGCTGTGGGAGATGATTCTGATGAGATGTTCCCATGGAGGTGTGGCCCCACCCATTCAGGGTGGGCCTTGATCAGTGGAGCTATATAAATGAGCTGACTCAAGGAGAGAAAACGGAGTGCAGCTGGGAGTGATGTGTTGAAGAGGAGTAAGCTTGCTAGAGAGGAACGTCCTGGGAGAAAGCCGTTTTGAGGCCGGAGCTTTGGAGCAGATGCCAGCTGCCTTCCCAGCTAACAGAGGTTTTCCGGATGCCATTGGCCATCCTCCGGTGAAGGTACCTGATTGTTGAGGTGTTACCTTGGACGCTTTGTGGCCTTAAGACTGTAACTGTGTAGTGAAATAAACCCCCGTTTTATAAAAGCCTATCCATCTCTGGTGTTTTGCATTCTGCAGCATTAGTAAACTAGAACAACACTATTTAGATATAAATATATGTAATGTACATATGCATGCATATGTATATAAATATGTAAAATGTTGACTGAAAAAACAAGATACCCAATGATTTCTCTGACTTGATACCATTTATGTAAATTTCAATAACCAGGGTAGGCACAAAACAATGCCATATAATGGTTATGGATGCTGTCCTTGTGTTTGAAAAGTATAAACAGAAGGTCACCGATAGTACTGAATCACTGGATATACTTCAGAGAAATTCTATGCAGTCATGTTTATATTCCATTTTTGTGTGCACAAATGGTAGCATACTATTTTATGCTATGGGTAGTTTCACAACACATTTATGTTTTTGACAAAAGAAAACAAAAACCTCAAAAACCCAAGTTCCCCATACTTATACACTTGAATCTTACTGTCATGTATGATAACACTTTAAAGTTTCTTCTTTAGGCCTTTGTGGTAGTTTGGAGTCTGTATGTACCCCAGAAAGGATCGTGTTCTTTTAATCGTTTCCTATGAGTGCAGACCTATTGTAGGTAGGACCTTTTAATTAGATTTTTTTCAGTTGAGATGTGATCCACCTCATTCAAGATGGGTCTTAATCCTCTCACTGGAGTCCTTTATAAGAGGATGAAGGACATACAGAAAACCCAGAGAACCTCAATGAAAAAGCCCTAGAGAAGCCAAGAGACAAGAGAGGAAACACAGAAAACAGAGAGGAAGTCACTGAAGCCAGGAGCTGAAAGCAAGGAAACCCTGGAGAGAAGGACCAGCAGATGCCGGCCACAGACCTTTCCATGTGGCAGAGATGTCCTGAAGACATCCTGTCTTCAGAGTCCAGGTATCATCCTGTTGATGACTTGAGTTGGACATTTTCATGACCTAAGAATTATAAATTTTAAGTTAATAAATCTCAGTTGTAAAAGCCAACCAATTTCTGGTATATTGCATTCTGGCAGCTTTAGCAAACCAAAACAGCCTTGTATGGTCTGAAATTCATGAAATTATTCTCCATGGCAAAAGCCTTTCATTAGCCATTATTTTAAAAAGTTAAGAAAGAAAAGTTCACTTTTTCAAATTAAAAGAGCTTAATCCTTAGTCTTTATTTCTCAAACTTTGTTGCAGACTAAAATTCCTACTAACCTAGGAAAATGAATGGTACTGCTCCTGGTTTTGCTTATATAGTAAGGGTAGTGATGTTTTCCCATTATGATATTGTCATTATTTATTGAACAAGTAGGGTGTGTTGGTTAGGTTCATGCGTCAACTTGGCCAGGTGATGGTGTCCAAGTGTCTGGTCAAGCAAGCGCTGGCCTAACCGTTACTGCAAGGTCATTTGTAGTTGGTTAAGAAACCAGAAGGCTGGCTTATTAAATCATCAGTCAGTTGACTGCAGCTGTGACTGATTACATTGATGAAGGGCCGTATCTTCCACAATGAGAGAATGCAATCAGCTGGATTTAATCCAATCAATTGAAGACTTGAAGCAAGACAGATAGAGGACCTTCACTTCTTCTTCCGCTAACCAGCAAAGCATTTCCTGAGGAGTTCATTGGAGTTGCCAGTTCGCTGCCTGAGGAGTTCATTGAACATCTTCATTGGAGTTGCCAGTTTGCTGCCTGCCCTACAGAATTTGGACTCATGCATACCCACAGTTGAGTGAGACACTTTTATAAAATCTTATATTTATAGATATCTCTTATTGATTCTGTTTCCCTAGAGAACCCTAACTAATACTTAGGGTGCCTTCCCTGGAGCAGGGTCTGTGGTTTTGGTTTCTTCTCACTACCTGGTCCTGCCTCGGGTGAGTCTAAGGTGACAAGGTTAGTATCCGGTTATGAGGCGCTGCCTTACTCTTCCCACCTCCTCAGAGCTCTATAACTGATGAATACTGGACCATAACCAGCAGCCCTCTGCCCTCCTTCCATTGTACCAGCCTGTGACCTTGAATGTAGCACTGGGTCTTAGTGTTGTTAAAAGAAACACAACAAAATAGAGTTCCTATGGCTAAGAGATTTCAAATGGAGTGTGGAGGTCATTCTGGAGGTTACTCTTATGCAGGTCTCAGCCACATGTCACAAACTGCCATAGTATGCAGAGCCTCAAGCAACAATGTTCCTGAAAAACGTAAGGACATCCAGACACCATAAACAAACCATAAGATAAAGAAATCAATTAACTGTCTAACCTGAGGGACAGGTACCCCAAATATCCACCAACTACAATTAAATTGTGTAATCTTCTTCTTTTCCTTTAAAAACCATTGCCTGGAAATGCCAAGACTGGGCATGATTTGGGTTGCTACCTGAATCTCTGCTCCCCAAATTGCAATTCTAAAGACCTCAAATAAATGCCGTCATTGTCTTGCAGCTTAGTTTGTTATTTCTAGGTTGACAGTGTCTTTACTTCCTGAGTAGGGATGCTTACCTATCTTCCCTCTCAGGAGTGGTTTGAAGGTGTATGTGAAAGTATTTTTGTAGCTTACTAAACATTAACATACAAGATCATGTTGTTTATTGAAAACTACTCCAGGTGTAACAATAAGATTAAGTTTAGCTTTCACACAGGGTAGGTGTGCCTGGAGGGGTGGGGCAGTTCAGGAATTGGCAGAAAGTTAAAAAAACAAACTGTAGTCCATGGTCAGTCCCCCTGTTTATCTGCCCAGTATCCACAGTCAGTCGCCCTGTTTATCTGCCCACTATCCACAGTCAGTCGCCCTGTTTATCTGCCTACTATCTACTATCCTTGCAAGGTGGAGATTCGGGGTAAAGGTTCCTAAAATAGCCTCATAACTTGTTACCAAACTAGCCCAGACTGGCTGTAAAGAGGCCTGTGCATAACCATTATAATCAGGGGTGGAAATTTGTTCCAACCTTCAAATGTTGCAAATTCATAGGGGAAACTTATTTCAAATGTTTCCAATTTGCCAGGGCTGCATGTTTCAAATCTGCCCAGGCTAGTTAGGCTTGTCGAATAAAATGTAACCTCTGAAGTATCCAGCCACTGGAGAAACAGGGGAGGGACTTGTGAGTTAGGCGTAGAGAATAAATACTGCTGAGTCTATTGTTCTGGGCGCCAACCCCCCACATTTTGGTTGGCGCCCATTCTTGCAAAATCGTGAATAAATTCTTTTCGTCTCCACAATCAGGTAAGCATTTATTCCTTTTAGGAAGAGTGCTTGTTTCTCACAATTTCTTGGGGGTTCATCCAGGATCCGAAGCATTGAGGAGGACCCCCAGGACGGAAGAAGGGAAGGCATGCCCTGCCAGTTAAGTAACCTCAAACTCCGTTGTTGGGGGATGTGCCAGTTTGAGTGTATTGTGTCCCCCAAATGCCATTATCTTTGTAGTCTTGTGTGGGGCAGAAGTTTTGGTGTTGGTTGGATTTTCTTGGAATGTGCCCCACCCAGCTGTGGGCAATGATTCTGATGAGATGTTCTCATGGAGGTGTGGCCCCGCCCATTCAGGGTGGGCCTTGATCGGTGGAGCTACATAAATGAGCTAACTTGGGGGAAGAAAAGAGAGTGCAGCTGGGAGTGATGTTTTGAAGAGAAGCAAGCTTGCTAGAGAGGAACGTCCTAGGAGAAAGCCGTTTTGAAACCAGAACTTTGGAGCAGACGCCAGCCACGTGCCTTCCCAGCTAACAGAGGTTTTCCAGACGCCATTTGCCATCCTCCAGTGAAGGTACTTGATTAGTGATGTGTTACCTTGGACGCTTTATGGCCTTAAGACTGTAACTGTATAGCCAAATAAAACCCCTTTTTATAAAAGCCAGTCCATCTCTGGTGTTTTGCATTCCGCAGCATTAGCAAGCTAAAACAGATTTTGGTACCAGAGAAGTGGGGTGCTTTTGCTGCTGACTTTGCAAATACCAAATATTTTGGAATGGCTTTTTAAATGGATAAGGGGGAGTTTCTGGAAGAGTTGTGAGGAGCTTGATAGAAAAGGCCAAAACTGCTTTAAAGAGACTGTTTGTGGAAATATGGACTCTAAAGATACTTCTGATGAGGACTTGAGCAGAAATGATGAATATGTTGTTGTAAACTGGAAGAAAGGCGATCCTTGTTTTAAAGTGGCAGAGAATTTGGCAAAATTGAGTCCTGGTGTCAGATGGAAGGAGGAATCTGGAAGCAACAACCTGGAATACTTAGCTGAGGAGATCTCCAGACTACGTGTGGAGGACGTAACCTGGCTTCTCCTTGCAGCTTATAGTAACATGCGAGCGGAAAGAGATAAACCTAGAACTGATTTCTTGTGTTCAAAGAAACCAGAAGCTGATGGCTTAGAAAATTATGAGCTTCCAGGGGGTGGAATCCCAGAAACTACAGCCCAACATGAGGATGTAACCAAACATGGAATCCAGCCGCCATTTCAGTACAAGCCAAGATTGGAGATGGAATTATCCAGAAAGGATTTGTGGAAACTCCTATTGTCTGATGGCTTTGACCTCTGTGTGCTTCATGCAAAGCCAACAGAATTTTTGCGAGAACTTTATAGACAGAGCCGCTGCCAGTCTGGACTGGAGGAGACAGACAAGGAACAAATTGCAAGAAAAGTTTCTTCAAAGACAGAGCCATGGAGGTTGAGGTCTGGAGTCAAGAGGCCTTGGGCTGGGAGAGTGGAGCAGCCCACATGCATCGAAAGGGTGAGTTTGCCCCGGAGGTCGAGGGTGGGCATTCCACCTCGATGCTCTGGAAGAGTTTTGCCACCCGAGGTCCCAAAGAGGGTGGAGCACATTCCCAGGGAATTGGGGAGAGCCTGGCTGCCACCACATTGTTCTGAAGGGGTTGAGCGTGTGCCCCGGAGATGGAAGGGAATCCGGGAGCAGCCCCGATGTTTGAGGAGGGTAGGGCCGAGAAGGTGGTCTCCCCAATGTGTGGGTATGTTGGAGCACTCACCTAAGCGTTTGGAGAGGAAAGGGCTGCCGAAAAGGTCCTTAGGAAGGGTTAGACTCCCGCTTTCTCAAGCCCCAAGGATGCAACGTCGTTCTGTTAATGACTATCTGACTTTGAAATCTTATGGAGTTTGTCCTGCAGGTTTTAGGAACTGTTTTGGTCCTGTTATGCTTTCTCCTTATGGCAATGGAAATGTTTATCCTATGAATGTCTGTCCTTTGTATATTGGGAGCACATAACTTGTTCTAAGTTCACAGATTCACAGCTAAAGAAAAATTATGCCTTAGGACTGGCCATGCCTATAATTGATTTTGATGGGATCTTGTACTTAACTTCTGTTACTGAAATGATTTAAGATTTTGTGATATTGTGATGAAATGAATGTATTTTGTATTTGGAAAGATAGTGTCATTTTGGGTTCCAGGGGGTGGAATGTGCCAGTTTGAGTGTATTGTGTCCCCCAAATGCCATTATCTTTGTAGTCTTGTGTGGGGCAGAAGTTTTGGTGTTGGTTGGATTTTCTTGGAATGTGCCCCACCCAGCTGTGGGCAATGATTCTGATGAGATGTTCTCATGGAGGTGTGGCCCCGCCCATTCAGGGTGGGCCTTGATCGGTAGAGCTACATAAATGAGCTAACTTGGGGGAAGAAAAGAGAGTGCAGCTGGGAGTGATGTTTTGAAGAGAAGCAAGCTTGCTAGAGAGGAACGTCCTAGGAGAAAGCCGTTTTGAAACCAGAACTTTGGAGCAGACGCCAGCTGCCTTCCTAGCTAACAGAGGTTTTCCGGACACCACTGGCCGTCCTCCGGTGAAGGTACCCGATTGCTGAGGTGTTACCTTGGATGCTTTGTGGCCTTAAGACTGTAACTGTGTAGTGAAATAAACCCCCGTTTTATAAAAGCCTGTCCATCTCTGGTGTTTTGCATTCTGCAGCATTAGCAAACTAAGACAGGGGACAACCTCTAACTGCTGGTGAGACCCGCAATCAGATGCTTAAGTCTGCCGATTGTGGACAAGAAAAGGGGAAAAAAAATGTGCCTTGCAGCCACCAGGTAACTCTGTGCACAGACCAAAGTAAGAAAAAAGGACTATTATTACCTTGGTGGTGGGGACATTCTGCTGAGTCTGAGGCTGATCCTAAGGGAAAAACGCCCAGGTAAGACTCAGACGGGGGAATTGAGGCAGTTGGCTGGCTGGGGAACAAAGGCAAAAGGGTACCTGTAGGGTCTCCCAGAAACATTCCTCTGAATGGTCCATTAGGGAGGATGTTGAAACATTGGGCTGAAAGTGATTGGACCAAGGGAAAGAATAAAAGGAAAATGATTAAATATTGCTGTTACCTCTGGACAAAAGAAAGCATTTTGCTGCCCGATGTTTTCTGGCCAAAATACGAGGCAGATGAGAAATGGCTTTGTGCCAATCTCGTGCATTATGTTAACAAAAAGAAACATTTTTTCCAAAGAGAAATCTAGCTATGCCATGTGCTGGCTGCAGGAAAAGGAGACCAGTTTTTATCCCATGAAAGTTAAGAGCCCAGATTCAGGGACTAAATCTTTAGAGACTAAAACCTGCGATCCTTTATTAAGCTTTCCCCACCTTATGTTTCCCCTCCCCTACTGGGGCAGAAACAGTTGAACCTTAAAAATTCAATGGAACCAGGCCACGCCCCTAGGCAATCAAAAGGGCAATAGGAGGGGCAATCAGTGTGGACTGCTCCACCAGTTACAACCCACCAACAGTTAAGAAAAGAACTGAAACTGTAAAAAATATATACAGGAGCTTCTGTTTCCAGAGGCTCCTGAGGAGAGGAGTATGAGAGCATACAAACCTGCTGAGTCTCTGTACCCTCTCAGAAAAGTACCTATTGGGCCAGGAGAAATTGGTTATGTAACTGTCCCATTGACAAGTACAGAAGTAAGGAAGTTCAAGAGGAAAATGAAATCATTAATGGAGGACTCAGTGGGGCTAGCCAAAAAATTAGTTTAATTCTTAGGCCCCAGTTTATATACCTGGTCTGAACTAATGTCCATACTAAACATCCTCTTTATAGGAGACGAAAGGGGAATGGTGAGGAAGGTGGCTATAAGAGAATGGGAGAGGCAGCACCCGCCCGGACAAGGGGTAATGGCAGCAGAGCAGAAGTTCCCCAATGTGGACCCCAATTGGGATAATAATGAACAGGGGGCTAAAACACACGTGGAAGATCTTAGAAAACTTGTTTTACTGGGAATTAAATTGGCTGCACCCAAATTCCAAAACTTAAGTCTTTTGAGGTAAATCAGAAAAAAAATAAGACCCCCTCAGCCCACCTGCAAAGGTTGAGGGACCAGGTGAGAAAATACTCAGGGATGGACCCTGATGATCCTGTGGCCCAGGGAATGCTAAAGATCAGCTATGTAAAGAGATCTTTGCCTGATATTCAGAAAAAGATCCCGAAAATGGAAGGATGGCTGAATAAGCCCTTGGAGGAGTTACTGAGAGAGTCTCAGAAAGTGTTTGTAAGGAGAAGGAAAAGCAGAAGCAGAAAGCTAAGGTCATGATAAGTACGATTAATCACATGGTCAAGGAGAGATTAGGGACGAGGCAGGGAGGAGATAGACGGGCGAAATAGAGAAGCAGTTGGAACCAGTTGGAAAGAAGGGAGAAGGGTACAAAACTTCACAGGGTGCTATCACTGTGAGAAACCTGGTCATTTCAAAAGAGAGTGCCCGAGTTTAAAGAAAAAAGGTCGGTGGTACCCCTGATGAATTTTAAGGATTAGGGGGGTCAGAGGCTCCTTATCCCAAGAGCCTACAGGGAGCTTCTAGTAAATCTGAAAGTGGGCCCATTTCAAGAAGAAATTACATTTTTAGTGGACACCAGGGCAGCTCGATCTTCTGTAAGTCATCCCCCAAAGGGGATCGAGCTTTCTGGTAGTTCCTTTGCGGTTTTGGGGGTAAAAGGGGAGAAATTTAAAGTTCCCATCCTTGAGCTAACTAATATTTGTTGGGAGGACAACCAAATTGTAACCCCCTTGTTGTATATCCCAGAAGCCTGGAGTAATTTTCTGGGAAGAGACCTAATAATACCCATGAGGTTAAATTTAAAAGTAAGGGATGAGCAAATTGAGGTTGTTTTAGCCTTCCTCACCAAAAAAAATAAAAGGAATATAAAAAAAAAAGTATGGGTAAAGGAAGAAAATAGAGGAGGTTGCAGTTACCCCCTATTAAAATCAAATTGAAGAAGGAAGGGGAAGTTGTTTGCCAGAGACAATATCCCATTCCACTAAGGGGAAGACAGGGACTTCAACCCATCATCGAAGGTCTCCTTCGAGATGGACTCTTGGAGGCCTGTATTTCCCCTTTCAATACTCCTATTCTGCCTGTCCAAAAACCAGATAGTAGTTGGAAGATAGTGCAGGACCTAAGAGCCATTAATCAAATAGTTCAGGTCTGACATCCTGTGGTTCCTAACCCTTACACTCTCTTGAGTTAGATCCCCTACCATCATAAATGATTTAGTGTAATAGATCTAAAAGATGCCTTTTGGGCCCATCCCCTTAATCCAGAGAGTAAAGACCTATTTGCCTTCGAATGCAAGAATCCCTTCACTGGGCGGAGGCAGCAATACCAATGGACAGTCCTACCCCAGGGCTTCGTGAAATCCCCCAAATTCTTTGGTCAGGAGTTAGAAAAAGTCCTAAAAAGATTTTCAATCCCGTTGAAAATCACCCTTTTACAGTATGTAAATGATTTGTTAATATCAAGTAAGGAAAGGTAGACGGTGGCTCAAGCTACTAAGAATCTATTAAACTTTCTGAGAGATCAAGGCCTGAGGGTGTCAAAAAGTAAACTACAGTTTATGAAAAAGGAAGTTGTATTCAGGCCATCTCATCAGTGAGGAAAAAAGGAAAATTAACCCCCCCAAAATTCAGGCTATAGTTAACCTGGGGAGGTCAAAAGAGACCTGTAGTCTTTCTTTCCAAAATTTTAGACCCTGTCTCTAGAGGATGACCTGAGTGTGTTCAAGCTGTTGCAGCAACTGCGCTCCTAGTGAAAAAAAGTAAAAAATTAACCTTTGGAGGGGCATTAGTGGTCAGCACCCCTCATCAAGTCAGGACGATTTTATCTCAAAGGGCAGGGAGGTGGCTGACTATTTCTCAAATGCTGAAGTGTAAGGCAATCCTAATGAAAAAAAGATAACTTGGTTTTACCCACAGATCATAGCTTAAACCCTGCCTCCTTCCTTTGAAAAGGGCCTGACCAGGCAGGAAGCCCTGAACATAGTTGTTTAAATTTAATTGAATATCAAAATCGAGTTCGGCCTGACTTAAGAGATCTTCCGTTGCATTCGGGGGAAAAATTATTCATAGATGGGTCCTCTAGGGTCCTTGAGGAAAAAAGACATAATGGTTATGCAATTGTGGATGGGCTAACTTGTGCAGTAAGGGATGCTAGCCGACTGCCCAATGAGTGGTCAGCTCAAACTTGTGAGCTGTATGCACTGAATCAAGACCTCAAATTATTAGAGGGAAAGGATGGTACAATCTACACTGACTCTAAGCATGCCTTTGGGGTAATCCACACCTTTGAAAAGATCTGGGAAGAAAGGAGATTACTTAACAGCAAAGGGAAAGAATTGGTCCACAGGAAATTAATGAAACAAGTGTTAACCAACCTACTCTTACCTAGAGAAATATCAGTGGTGCAAATAAATGGACACCAGAAAGGTTATTCTTTTAAGGTAAAAGGCAATAGGTTAGCCGATGAAAAAGCTAAGGAAGCCTCCCTCTGTCCCTCTATAAAGTTAATGGTTCTGATACCCTCCATCCCCAAAAAGTTTGGGGTCCCTATATTCTCTGAGAAAGAAGTAAAAAAACTGGAGCAATTGAGAGCAAACCTAAATGATCAGGGGAAATGGCTCCTCCCAGACGGCAGACAAATGTTAAATAAGCAAATAATGAGGGAGGTCTTATCAGTTTTACACCAGGGGAGTCACTGGGGAGTACAGGCTATGTGTGATCTGGTTCTTAAGCATTTTGGATGTGTGGGCCTTTATACTGTAGCTAAACAAATATGTGAACCATGTATTATTTGCCAAAAGGTTAACAAGAAAGTCCTAAAAAAACAAGTACAAGGGAGAAGGGAACCAAGCCTCAGACCATTTGAAAGTATTCAAGTTAATTACACTGAGATGCCCCCAGTGGGGCAGCTAAAATATGTTCTGGGTCTTCTAGACCATCTGACAAAGTGGGTGGAGGCACATCCTGTTGCCTTGGCCATAGCATCAGAAACTTCCAAAATTATCCTAGAACAAATCATTACTCGCTATAGGTTAGTAGAGAACATTAATTCCGACAATGGCAGCCACTTTACCTCCTGTGTATTGCAAAATGTTATGCAAAGCTTGGATATTGCATGGGATTTCCACACACCCTGACATCTGCCATCCTCAGGAAGGGTGGAAAGAATGAGTCAAACCTTAAAGAAACATCTTTCTAAGCTGGTCTTAAAGACCAAATTACCGTGGACTAAGTGTTTACCCATCACTCTGCTAAGAATTAGAATTGCCCCTAAAAAAAACCTAAGAATCTCCCCCTACGAAATGCTCTTTGGCTTGCCTTTTCCAGGGAAAACTAAAATTCTCCCTTTCTTAGATTCAATGGACGTCTTCCTTAAAAATTATGTACTGGCTTTGTCTCCTACTCTGTCATCCCTCAGGCACCCTGGTTTGCTGGCCCAGACTCCACACCTTAAATTTGCTATCCATCAACACCAACCTGGCAGCTGGGTCCTGATCAAGTCGTGAAAGGAATCTAGACTTCAACCGGCCTAGGAGAGACCTTATCAAGTTTTGTTAACAACTGAAACAGCAGTCTGGACAGCAAAAAAAGGCTGGATTCACTACACCCTAGTAAGGGACCGGTGTCTGAACTGGATGGTAAGTACCCAGCAACTCCACCCAAATCTTGGACAATAACTCCAACCTCAAATCCCTTAAGAATCACTCTAAAAAGACAATAGAAAAAAAAAAAAAAAAAAAAAAGGAAGGGGGGGATCTAATTCTGTGTCTCCATACCACTTAGTTGGGTGCTTTAAAAAACTGAAGAATGGGCAGTTTAAATCTCAGATTAAAAATGGGGCTAATTATGCTAGTCATAATGTTCCCAGTTCAGAATGCAACAAGTCCAGTCAAATTAGTAATAAATATAACTGAAGGCTTAAAGTTTCAAACACTGCAATTTGATGCATGTCAGGTAGTGAACTGTGAAAATTTGGAGTACCAGCAGTGGCTGAGTGGGAAGGGTAAATATCTATGCCCAGAGCCAGTAAAAAGTGTTTTCAGCTGATTCCCCTTGCCTCTCTTGGGCTGATGTATGGTGAACTACCCAATACAAGGGATAAACTGTAGATAAGAGTTGGATCTGCCCAACCCACTGGAAATTAAAGAATAAAATAACTTTCTACAAAGGTAACACCCCACCAAATTGTAGGAATCTTCAATGCAACCCAGTGGTAATAACTATTAAAGGAGCTGATAAATAACCCACTACCAGTGGGGGAGTTAATGGACTATATGGCATAAGGGTAGAAGTTACTGGTAGAGATCCTCTGGGGAGATTCCATGTACAAGTTCTTTCCTCTCCATTAAACTTGTCATTAACCACATTCTCTCCAGTTAACCCTTCAGTAATACTGGAGGGAGTCCAATCGGAGGTCAGTTTCCCAGTTCAGATTGATCCCAAGGTAATTAGAATAATTAAAGCAGAAAACTTAAAGCAAACCATAGAAATAAAAACAGAATATGGGAATGCAAATGCCTGGGTAGAATGGGTTAAATATATAGTCCAAAGCCTAGACAAAAGTAACTGCTATGCTTGTGCAACAGACCGACCCACTGTTTGAATCATGCCCTTTCCCTTTAGTGTAAAAAAGCATGAGCAGGAGTTCAAGTGTGTGGTGCTCCTTTTCCAAAATACTACTCCTGGTAAAAATTGTAGTACGTTGTCCTCCCTTTTTCCTCCAATCAGGAGAGGAAACACGAAGGCCAGGCTAGCTCCTCACCCTGGTTCAGGAAACCACTCTGCCTGTCTCTCTAGATGGGGTGAGGGGCTCCAGGATCTCAGGACCATGGCCTCATGTACCCAAGTGTGGGATGTAACTGAAAATAGTACTGGCAATTCCTCCAGTCTAACCACACCCTGAGCAAACCTTTGGTGGTACTGCAGAAAGGACGTCCTCCAACCAGTGTTACCTGAAAAGTGAAAGGGACCTGTGCTCTGGTTCAATTGGCCATCCCAGTCACCCTAGCATTTGAGAAAGGGGAGGAAGTAAAAACCCGAGAGAAAAGGGAGAAAAAGGGTTTACCTGGTTCTTTCGATAACCGGATATATTTAAACAGTATAGGAGTTCCACGGGGGATCCCAAATGAGTTTAAGGCTAGGAATCAAATAGCTGCAGGATTTGAGTCATTTTTGTCCTGGTGGGTCACAATTAATAAGAATGTAAACTGGATTAATTATATATATTATAACCAGTAAAGGTTTATCAATTACACCAAAGATGCAGTTAAGGGCATCGCAAAGCAGCTAGATGCTACTAGCTGAATGGCATGGAAAAACAGAATAGCCTTAGACATGATGCTGGCTGAAAAAGGAGGCATTTGTGTAATAATTGGCAGCAGTTGTTGTACATTTATCCCAAATAATACGGCACCTAATGGAACCATCACCAAAGCTTTACAAGGTCTAACCGCTTTATCTGAAGAATTAGCAGAGAATTCAAGTATTAACAATCTCTTACTGGATAGTTGAAAAGCTGGTGTAAAAAGTGGAAAGGGTGCGTTGTCCGTCTTGACCTCTCTTATCATTGTAGCTGGAGTACTCACAGCAGTCAGCTGCTGCATCATTCCATGTGTCCAGAGGCTAACTCAAAGACTTATTGAGACAGCCCTAACCAAACAAATGCTGGTTCAATACACGTGAAATAATGTATACCCCCTCAGAGAGGAGGATTTATACGATGAGGAATGTGCAAAAGCTCTTCAGAGATTTGAAAAACTGGAAAGTGAAAGCTAAAGATAGTTTAAAAGAAAGAGGGGGGATTTGTAAAAATAAGATTAAGTTTAGCTTTCACACAGGGTAGGTGTGCCTGGCAGGGTGGGGCAGTTCAGGAGTTGGCAGAAAGTTAAAAAAACAAACTGTAGTCCATGGTCAGTCCCCCTGTTTATCCGCCCACTATCTACCATTCCTTTTAGAAAGAGTGCTTGTTTCTCACACAGGCACAGTAGATGGATGCCTACGTTATTTTGCCTGCAGAGCTGGATTTATTCTTCCCAACATACAGAAAAGGAAATTGAGGCTCTGAGAAGTAAATGAATTCCCAAGGTCAAACAGCTAGGAGGTAGAGGAGTCAGGATTTCACCAAGTCGGTTTGATTGCAGAGCCCATGCCCTTTACACAGTAATACTGCTTCCAGATACAGGCTCTCCTTTTCCTGCCTTGTCTCCAGCCAATTTAGCTGAGAAATCACCCAGAAAATCAACACAGCCTGTGTCAACATTCCAGAACAGCCTTCAGACCTACTCCCCACCAGAAACCCCTTTGACTGTAAAATTATTTTTAGTTCTGCTAAGCTTTGCTAAACAAGGCAAATAGAGGAAATAAGATAGTTAAGGAATAAGAGTATCATGTCCCTGTCCAAACCAGAGAGAAACTTAGATTTTTCATCAGAAGTTCTTCCTAGCCATATTATCAAGCATGTGTACAAATCACAAATGACACAAAAAGGAAAAACGTAAGAACTTCCTTATTTTTTTTGAAAACAGCAAAGCAAAAAACACAAGCAAATAATTAAAAGCAGTTCATGTCTGGGCCAATGATGAGAGCATGTCAAGAACCAAGGGTTCCTGATCCATAAAATCTTGAAATATAATAAAATAGTGTTCAGTCACTGATTTTCTTTGCTTTTTAATTTTGTATTTAGAAATAATTTTAAACAGAAAAAATTGTAAGAGTAGTAAAACAAGGTTCCCATATACTTTTCATCCGGCTTCCCCAAATCTTGACCTCTTACATAATCAAAATACAATTCTGGAAATCAGGAAAGTAATGCTGATGCAGTACTATTAAGTAATCTACAAATTACAAATTTGCCAGTTTACCCACTAAGGTCCTTTTTCTGGTCTGGGATCCAATCTAGGAACCCACTAGATGTCTTCTCTTCCAACTTGAATGTATTATGTCCCCCCAAACGCCATTATCTTTGATGCAGTCTTGTGTGGGCAGGAAACGCACTGGTGTTGATTGGGTTGGAGACTTTTGATTGGATGTTTCCATGGAGATGTGATCACTCAACTGTGGGCAAGATCTTTCACTGGATAATTTCCGTGGAGGTGTGGCGCCGCCCATTCAGCATGGGCCTTGATTAGTTTACTGGAGCACTATATAAGCTCAGACAGAAGGAGCGAGCTTGCTACAGCCAAGAGGGACACTGTGAAGAACGCACAGGAGCTGAGAGAGGAGCTGCAGATGAGAGATAGTTTGAAGACAGCCTTTGAAAGCAGACTTTTGCTCTGGAGAAGCTAAGAGAGGAAAAAATGCCCCAAGAGCAACTAAGGAGCTGCAGCCTACAGAGGAATGTCCTGGGAGAAAGCGATTTTGAAACCAGAACTCTGGAGCAGAATCCAGCCACATGCCTTCCCAGCTAACAGAGGTTTTCCAGATGCCATTGGCCATCCTCCAGTGAAGTACCCGATTGTTGATGCATTACCTTGGACACTTTATGGCCTTAAGACTGTAAGTGTGTAACCAAATAACCCCCCTTTATAAAAGCCAATCCATTTCTGGTGTTTTGCATTCTGACAGCATTAGCAAACTAGAACATCTTCTTAGTCTCCTTCAATGTATGACTGTTCCTCAGTCTGTCTTTGTTTTTTATGACCTTGACACCTTTCAAGAATACTGGTCAGTTATTCTTTAGAATGTCCCTCAATTGGAATTTTTCTGATACTTTCTCACAATTAGATTGAGATTATGAATTTTTGGAAAGAAAACCAGAGAAGTGATTTGTCCCCTTCTTGGTACATCATATCAGTGGTGTTGCTATGTATTATTGTTAGTGATGTTTACTTTGGTAACATGTTAAGGTGGTGTCTGTCATGTTTGTCACCATAAAATTAATAGTTATCCCTTTGTGATTTTCAGTATTTTGTGGGGAGATACCTTGAGACTATGCAGATACCCTGTTTCTCATCATACTTTCATCCATTTATTTTAGCATCCATTCTTGTTTGCAACAATAATCCACAAAGTTATGGAATGATTTGTTATGCACCAATAGATAACTGATCGCAAATACCATGGTAGTTAACGTTGCTTTTTTTAGACCCTGAGAAACAATTCTGTTTATACCTATATATAGCCATATAGCAGTTACTCAATGAAACAAGGCTATAAGAAACAACAGGGTACTAGCCACATTAATCTTTAAATTCAATCAGTTGTAATAGCCGCACTTGTTTCTACTTTCTTAGAACATTCTGCAAATGGTTTTAAGACAGCTGTTCTAGTTTGCTAATGCTGCCAGGATGCAAAACACCAGAAATGGATTGGCTTTTATAAAGGGAGTTTATTTGGTTACGCAGTTACAGTCTTAAGGGCATAAAGTGTCCAAGGTAATGCATCAACAATCTGGTACTTCACTGGAGGATGGCCAATGATGTCCAGAAAACTTCTGTTAGCTGGGAAGGCACGTGACTGGCGTCTGCTCCAAAGTTCTGGTTTCAAAATGGCTTTCTCCCAGGATGTTCCTCTCTAGGCTGCAGTTCCTCAAAAATGTCACTCTTAGTTGCACTTGGGGTATCTGTCCTCTCTCAGCTTCACCGGAGCAAGAGTCTGCTTTCAATGGCCGTCTTCAAGCTGTCTATCATCTGCAGCTCCTGTGCTTTCTTCAAAGTGTCCCTCTGGGCTGTAGCAAGCTTGTGTCTTCTGTCTGAGCTTATATACTGCTCCAGTAATCAAGGCCCACACTGAATGGGTGGGGCCATGCCTCCATGGGAATTATCTCATCAGAGTTATCACCTACAGCTGGGTGGGTCACATCTCCATGGAAATACTCAAAGGATTCCAACCTAATCAGCACTAAAATGTCTGCCCCACAAGATTGCATCAAAGAATATAGCTTTTTCTGGGGGACAATACATTCACACTGGCACATTCCACCCCTTGGACCCCAGAAAAACATATTCTTTCCAAATACAAAACACATTCATCCCATCACAATATCACAAAAACTTATATCATTTCAGTAGCAATAGTTCAGTACAAGATCCTATCAAAGTCAATTATAAGTGTGGTCAGTCCTAAGGCATAATTCTTCTCTGGCTCTGTACCTGTAAACTTAGAACAAGTTGTGTGCTTCCAATATACAAAAGAGGGACATTCATAGGATAAACATTCCCATTGCCATAAGGAGAAACTGAAAGGAAAACAGGGTTCACAGGACCAAAACAGTTCCTAAAACCTGCAGGACAAACTCCATTAGATTTCAAAGTCTGAGAGTCATTTATAGAAGGGGCTTGGAAGAGCGGGAGTCTAACACCTCCTAAGGGCCTTTTCAGCCTTTCCTCTCCAAACACTGGGGTGAGTTCTCCAACATATCCACACACTGGGGAAACCACCTTCTCGGCCCCACCCTCCTCAAACATCGGGGCAGCACCCAGATTCCCTTCCATCTCTGGGGCACACGCTTAACCCCTTCAGAACAGTGGGGTGGCAGCCAGGCTCTCCCCAATTCCCTGGGATTGTGCTCCACCTTCTTTGGGGTCTGGGGTGGCAAAACTCTTCTGGAGCATGGAGGCAGAAGGCCCACCCTTGACCTCTGGGGCAAACTCACCCTTTGCATGCATGTGGGCCACTCTGCTCTCCCAGCCCAAGGCCTCTTGACTCCAGACCTCAACCTCCATAGCTCTGTCTTTGAAGAAAATTTTCCTTCACTTTGTTCCTTGTCTGTCTCCTCCAGTCCTAACCAGCAGCGGCTCTGTCTGTAAAGAGCTCACAAAAATTCTGTTGGCTTCGCATGAAGCACACAGGGGTCAAAGCTGTCAGACAATAGGACTTTCCACGAATCCTTTCTGCTTAACTCCATCTCCAAACTTGGCTTGTACCAAAATGGCAGTGGGGTTCCATGTTTGGTTAAATCCTCATGTTGGGCTGTAGCTTCTGGGGTTCCATCCCTTGGAAGCCTGGAATTTTCCAAACCATCAGCTTCTGGTTTCTTTGAACTCAAGAGTTCAGTACTAAGTTTATCTCTCTCTGTTTGCATTTTACTATAAGCCGCAAGGAGAAGCCAGGGTACTTCCTCCACATTTAGTCTGGAGATCTCCTCAGCTAAGTATTCCACATTGTCACTTTCAAATTCTGCCTTCCATTTGACACCAGGACACAATCTTGCCAAATTCTCTGCTACTTTACAACAAGGACTGCCTTTCTTCCAGTTGGCAATGACACATTCATCATTTCTGCTCAAGGCCTCATCAGAAGTACCTTTAGAGTCCATATTTCCATAAACAGTCTCTTCAAAGCAGTGTAAGCCTTTTCTATCAAGCTCCTCACAATTCTTCCAGAATCTCCCCCTTATCCATTTAAAAAGCCATTCCAACATGTTTGATATTTGCAAACTCAGCAGTACCTCACTCCTACCAAAATCTGTTCTAGTTTGCTAATGCTGCCAGGATGCAAAACACCAGAAATGGATTGGCTTTTTTTTTTTTTTTCATTTTTACTGAGATTGTTCAGATACCATACAATTATCCAAAGATCCAAAGCTTACAATCACTTGCCCCTGGGTACCCTCATACAGCTGTGCATCCATCACCACACTTAATTTTTGTTCAATTTTTAAAAACTTTTCATTACTCCAGACAAGAAATAAAGTGAAAGATGAAAAAAGAAAAAAAGAAAAGGAAACTCGAATCCTCCCCTATCCCTAACCAATCCCCCTCAATTGTTGACTCGTAGTATTGGTATAGTACATTTGTTACTGTTTATGAAAAAATGTTGAAATACTAACTGTAGTATATAGTTTGTAATAGGTATATAGTTCTTTCCTATATGCCCCTCTATTATTAACTTCTAATTGTATTGTCATACATTTGTTCTGGTTCATGAAGTGATTTCTAGTATTTGTACAGTTGATCATGGACATTGCCCACCATAGGATTCAGTTTTATACATTCCCATCTTTTGACCTCCAACTTTCCTTCTGGTGACATATATGACTCTGAGCTTCCCCTTTCCACCTCATTCACACACCATTCGGCACTGTTAGTTATTCTCACATCTTGCTACTGACACCTCTGTTCATTTCCAAACATCTAAGTTCATCCTAGTTGAACATTCTGCTCATACTAAGCAACTGCTCCCCATTCTTAAGCCTCGTACTATATCTTGGTACCTTATATTTCATGTCTATGAGTTTACATATTATAATTAGTTCCTATCAGTGAGACCCTGCAATATTTGTCCTTATGTGTTTGGCTTATTTCACTCAGTATATTGCCCTTGAGGTTTTGTCATCAACCCATTTTTTTTTTTTTAATATGTTTTTGTTCACTCACCATACATTCCATCCTAAGTAAATAATCGATGGTTCTCTGTATGGTCATATATTTATGTGTTCACCACCTTCTCCACTATCTATATAAGGGCATCTACATTTCTTCCACAAGGCAGGAGGGAGAGTCAAAGAAGTTAGAGAGGCAAAAGAAAGAGGAAAAAAAAAAAATGACAGCTAGGAAGCAGCAAAAGGAAAAATAACCTTAAATCAATGTAGAGTAAAGAATTAGACAATATCACCAATGTCAAGTGTCTAACATGCCTCCCCTATCCCCCCCTCTTATCTGCATTTACCTTGGTATATCACCTTTGTTACATTAAAGGAAGCATAATACAACGATTCTGTTAGTTACAGTCTCTAGTTTATGTTGATTGCATCCCTCCCCCAATGCCTCCCCATTTTTAACACCTTGCAAGGTTGACATTTGCTTGTTCTCCTTCGTAAAAGAACATATTTGTACATTTTATCACCATTGTTGAATACTCTAGATTTCACCAAGTTACACAGTCCCAGTCTTTATCTTTCCTCCTTTCTTCTGGTGTCTCACATGCTCCCCACCTTCCTCTCTCAACTGTATTCATAGTTACCTTTGTTCAGTGTACTTACATTGTTGTGCTACCATCTCCCAAAATTGTGTTCCAAACCACGCACTCCTGTCTTCTATCACTCTGTAGTGCTCCCTTTAGTATTTCCTGTAGGGCAGGTGTCTTGTTCACAAAGTCTCTCATTGTCTGTCAGAAAATATTTTGAGCTCTCCCTCATATTTGAAGGACAGCTTTGCTGGATACAGGATTCTTGGTTGGCGGTTTTTCTCTTTCAATATCTTAAATATATTACACCACTTCCTTCTTGCCTCCATGGTTTCTGCTGAGAGATCCGCACAAAGTCTTATTAAGCTTCCTTTGTATGTAATGGATTGCTTTTCTCTTGCTGCTTTCAGGATTCTCTCTTTGTCTTTGACATTTGATAATCTGATTATTAAGTGTCTTGGCGTAGGCCTACTCAGATCTCTTCTGTTTGGAGTACTCTGCGCTTCTTGGATCTGTAATTTTATCTTTTATAAGAGATGGGAAATTTTCATTAATTATTTCCTCTATTATTGCTTCTTCCCCTTTTCCCTTCTCTTCTCCTTCTGGGACACCAATGATACGTACATTATTGTACTTTGTTTCATCCTTGAGTTCCTGGAGACGTTGCTCATATTTTTTCGTTCTTTTCTCCATCTGCTCCTTTGCGTGTAGGCTTTCAGGTGTTTTGTTTTCCAGTTCCTGAGTGTTTTCTTCTGTCTCTTGAGATCTGCTGTTGTATGTTTCCATTGTGTCTTTCATCTCTTGTGTTGTGCCTTTCATTTCCATAGATTCTACTAGTTGTTTCTTTGAAGCTTCAATTTCTGCCTTATATATGCCCAGTGCTTCCTTTACAGCCTCTATCTCTTTTGCAATATCTTCTCTAAACTTTTTGAATTGATTTAGCATTAGTTGTTTAAATTCCTGTATCTCAGTTGAAGTGTACGTTTGTTCCTTTGACGGGCCATAACTTTGTTTTTCTTAGTGTAGGTTGTAATTTTCTGTTGTGTAGTCATGGTTTCCTTGGTTATCCAAATCAGGTTTTCCCAGACCAGAACAGGCTCAGGTCCCAGAGGGAAGAAATATTCAGTATCTGGTTTCCCTGAGGGTGTGTCTTAGAAAATTGCTCCACCCTGTGATGCCTCAGGTCACTGTGCTTTTCTGCCCAGCAGGTGATGCCTGTTAGCCTATAATTCTTGACTGGTGTGAGGCAGTATGGCTGTGTTCCCTCAGGCTCTGGGGTCTGGTTCTGAATGGAAAGGGCCCCACCCCTTTCCTCTTAGAGAAGATAGACCCCCTAGGGGGAGGTCATTAGCATTTCAATGGTTTCTCTCTCTCTGCTTGTGCTGTCTCCACCCTTCTCTGAGTCACAGTCCTGGAAACTGAAAATGACTGGGGCTTTCTCCACTGAGCCGAAAAAGAAACAGATAGTCCCCTTCAAACCTAGTCCAAGGCGACCCTCTGGCTCTCCAAGGTCAGTCATCACCCAAAGCCTCTGTCTGTTTTTTGGGGATTTGTACCTGTAGTGAGCAGTTCACACTCGCTACTTAAAACCCCAGTTGGAGCTCAGCTGAGCTGTATTCGCTTGCTGGGAGAGAGCTTCTCTCTGGTACCACAAGGCTTTGCAGCTCAGGCTATGGGGGAGGGGGTCTCGCAACTTGGATCCGCAGGTTTTACTTACAGATTTTATGCTGTGTTCTCGGGCATTCCTCCCAATTCAGGTTGGTGTATGATGAGTGGACGGTCTCGTTTGTCCCCCTGCAGTTATTCTGGATTATTTACTAGTTGTTTCTCGTTTTTTGTAGTTGTTCCAGGGGGAATACTTAGCTTCCACTCCTCTCTATGCCGCCATCTTGCCCAACCTCCTGGATTGGCTTTTATAAAGGGGTTTTATTTGGTTACACACTTACAGTCTTGAGGCCATAAAGTGTCCAAGGTAACGTAACAACAGTCAGGTACCTTCACTGGAGGATGGCCAATGGTGTCCGGAAAACTGTTAGCTGGGAAGGCATGTGGCTGGCGTCTGCTCCAAAGTTCTGGTTTCAAAATGGCTTTCTCCCAGGATGTTCCTCTCTAGGCTGCAGTTCCTCAAAAATGTCACTCTTAGTTGCACTTGGGATATCTGTCCTCTCTCAGCTTCATCGGAGCAAGAGTCTGCTTTCAATGGCCATCTTCAAACTGTCTATCATCTGCAGCTCCTGTGCTTTCTTCAAAGTGTCCCTCTGGGCTGTAGCAAGCTTGCATCTTCTGTCTGAGATTATATACTGCTCCAGTAATCAAGGCCCACACTGAATGGGTGGGGCCATGCCTCCATGGGAATTATCTCATCAGAGTTATCACCTACAGTTAGGTGGGTCACATCTCCATGGAAACACTCAAGGATTCCAACCTAATCAGCACTAAAATGTCTGCCCCACAAGACTGCATCAAAGAATATAGCTTTTTCTGGGGACAATACATTCAAACTGGCACAACAGCAGACTGAATAATTGCTCAGGAAATCAGCATGACCTCAATTACTTTCTGACTCACTAGTCATTGTCTTTGTGATCGGTTAACAGGAGATTTCATAGATAAAAATAAAGTCTCCTTGAGGCTTCTTCAATCATGAGAATGTTTCTGAGCAGCTTCTGAGCAAACACCTCTATGGGGGCTGATCACAGATCTGGGGTCTTCACTTGTAATGATTCCAGCAACCACAGTCATCTTAATCCTACCTCTGCATGTTTATAAATACTATTAGGGCCTACCCCACCATACTTGCAGGGTTCAGAGAAGGACAGTAGTAGCCTCAACCAATGAAATTATGGCATCATCTTCCATTAGCTTCATGCCATCCAAACTCAGATTCTACTGTCACGGCCAAGACCGGGTCTGGCAGATTTGTCAATGGTGCTAAATACTCTGCTGTAGTTCCTGGTTGAATGCCAAGATCAACCTTCATCCAAGTCTCCTAAATATCGTTAATCAATGCCCTTGGGTCTCAGTAGCTTCTGTGTGTTGATTTGCTATACCTATAACTACAGCCATTTTTTTTTTTAAATTTTCCTATGTCTTGTTTTCTGCTTTGCATTTCAGCATTTTTGTCAAACTTTGAGAGCTTTATCAAATTTATCTTCTAATACTTATGTATGTTGAATTTTTATCCCTGCTATTTCATTTTCAAAAGTTCATTCTTGTTCTGTTACTGTTCCTTTTTAAGAATATCCTGTTCATATGTCATAGGTACAATATCTTCACATATCTTTAGATACACTATCTTAACATATCTCTTGAGCATATTCATGTTTTAAAGCTTTCTTCTTTTGCTTCCTGCATTGTCTCTATTTCCTCAAAGTTTCTTTTTCTGTCTGTTCCAGTCTTTCTCTTTCAGGTTAAAGGGTTACTCAAATGTCTGGTTATCCTTGGTTGTCAGTTTACATTTTTCTTTTTTATTATTTAATTTTGCATAGGCAATACATAATACATTCACATGCTTCAAAATGAAAAAATTATAAAATTGTGTTAAGTAAAAAATTTCCCTACCATCCTTGCCACCCATCTGTCCATCTCTCATTTTTTTGCCCATAGGTAGCCACTTTTCTTGGGTATCCTTCCAGAGTTCCTTTATGCATATGCATGAAAATATGAATAGATTCTTCTATTTTCCACATTTTACATAAAAGACAGCTTATTAAACATACTGTATTACAACTAGCCTTTTTGCACATAACAATGGATCTTTTAGATTTTTTATGTCTCCATAATATGTGGTACATATAATGCTTCCTCATATGCTTTCACAGTTGCATAGTATTTATTTTATTCACTATTAATTAATCCTATAGATGAACAAGTTGGCTTCCAATTTTGGACTATTAAAGAAATCGTTTCGGGGGGTTAAAAGTCCAAAATGGGTCTCACTGGGCTAAAATCAAGATGTCAGCAGGGCTGCATTCCCTTTTGATGTTCTAGGGGTAGTCCATTTCCCTGCTTTTTCCACTTCAGAGGGGTCTCTATATTCCCTTGGCTCATGGTACCCTTCCATCTTCAAAGCCTGCAGTAGCTGTCTTGTATTTCTCATATCCCATCACTCTGATACTGACTCTTCTACCTCAGCCATTGGTTTTTTACTTGCTCGTCTGACTTGGAGACCATTATGTGCAGGCATGGCTGCTTTCAAAGGCTACCCATCCCAGGGAACCAAAGATGATGCCAGGACCAAAATGCCTGGCCGTTACCTCAAGGACAGATGGTCAGCCCTGAGTCCCACGTCTAGGACTGTTTCTCATCATGCTGTCATCCACTTATTTTAGCATCCAATTTAGGGAAGCCAGGCTGCTTGTCAAGAGTGAATGGGACAATTTTGTAGCAGGACACCATGGTACCGGTTCCCAGGATAGTTGTCTTTCACTTTGCTTTCTTCACTTAACAAGATATGCTAGAGGTGGTTCCATATCAGTGTATATAAATCTATGTGATTCTACTTAATTAAATTATTGGCTTTAAGTGACTTCTAATCTTTCTCTATCATAGATAGTGCTGTAGTGGATGGCCTTGTATATCTGTCTGTATTTGGATCTAAGAACCTATATAGAGGATAAATTTTTAGAAGTGGAATTGCTAATCAAAGGGTATGTTACCTTATTAATTTAAGTGATATTATCAAATTGCCCTCTATATGCCTATATACCAACAAAAGCAACTGTTTCCACATAATCTCATCAATGCAAATTATTTAAGCATGAAGAGTTTTATGCAGGTGAATGGCACAATCCAATTGGTAGTCAAACAAGATATCCTGGTTGTTGTGTGTAGAAGAGATTTGGGTGTGGGCAGGAGTTGAGCAAGGTAGACTAGTTAGGAAACTATTTCAGGAGTCTAGGCCTGGGATGATAGTGCTTTGGACCAGAAGCATGGCAGTGGGGATTCATTCAGCAATTAATTTGATTAGTCATTGAGTGCCTACTAATTGCTAGGCTGTTCTAGGAGCTTCAGCTACAACAGTGAGCTAGACCAAGTCCCTGCTCTCAGGGAGTTGACATTCTAGTGCAGGGGTTGGGGGTGTTTGAACAAACAGATAATGTGATATATCAGATGATGATGGTGCTCTGAAGAAAAATAAATCAGGGTAAGGGGATAGAGAGTGACTTGGGGATATTTGATGTAGGAAAGGCCTATGAGGTCATAACTGGTCTGAGACCATACTGAAGTGAGGGAGTGAGCCATGTGGATATGGAGGGGGGAGTGTTCCAGACAGAGGGAATAGTAAGTCCAGAGGCCTTGGGGCAGGAATGTACTTAGTGCATTCTAGGAACAGGCAGCTCAGAGGCCAGCTGACCTCTGACTGATGACTGGCCATCAGTGAGCAGGGAGAGGAGCAGGAGTGCATGAGCCAGGCCAGCACCTGGAGGGCTCCATGCATCAGACTAGGTAAGGACTTCCAATTTTACTCTGAATTAAATGGAAACTTTTTATTTAATTTTTTTTCAATATAGCATCTTCTCTAGGAATATATTCCAGGGACAAGAGAAGCAAACAAGCAATGTAGAGGTCTATTAACAACAGTCAAGCCTCAAGATGAACATGATCTGACCCAAGGCCAGGAAGTGGTAGAGGTGGAGAGAAGGATGGGATTCTGAATGTATTTCCTTTTTAATTTTTTATTTTGAAATAATTTCACATTTACAGGACAGTTGCAAAAATAATACAAACCCCATACAGAAAACTCCAACATACCCACCCCCCAGATACCCAGATCCACTAATTTTAACATTTTGCCACCTTTGCCTGCCCTTCCTTCCTTCCTTCCTTCCTTCCTTCCTTCCTTCCTTCATCTTCCAAACATTTGAGAATAGGTTGCACACTTCATACTCCTTGAACACATAGTACTTTCAGGTACATTTCCTAAGAACAAGGATGTTCACTTTGTAATCACCTTAACTGCAGTTACCAAGTTCAAGAAATTTAAGGTTGATATAAAGCTTACATTCTACATTCTAATTTTTTCTTATGTCCCAGTAATGTCCTTCTGAGCCTCTTCTCTTCCATTCGTAGGTCCTGTCTAGTATCATGTATTGCATTTAATTGTCCTCCAAATGCATTTTGAAGGGAGAGTTGATGGGATTTGCTGATGGATTAGAGGTGGAGTGTGGGAGAAAGGAGGGATCAGAGATGACTCCAAGGTGTTTTGGCCTGAGCAATTGGAAGAGTGGTGTGGCCATTCACTGCGATGAGAAAGGCTAGGAGTGGGATATGGCTGGAGACAGATAGGGAAAGAAGAATTTTAGAAAAGAGAAACAGCGAATTCAGGAGATATTTCATAAATAACATCCATAGAACTTGGAGGGTTTTTGAGTGTGTGTGATGGGGGGGAGGAGAGATGGGGGACAAAAATTCTTAGTTTTCTGGCTTGTGAACTGGGGAGCTGTTGGTGCAATTTTCTGAGATGTAGAAGGGGGAAGGTGCTAGCCGGTGCTGCAGGAGTTCAGGAATCAGAAATCTGGGTGGGCAGCTGCTGGCAGTAATACTGATTCTGGCCTAGAAAATCCTTCCTCCACCTCCACTGGCTCCTTCCCTCACTTACTCAGGAATCTGCTCAAATGTCACCTGATTAAGGAGGATTTTCCTAACCTTCTCTTGAATACTCCGCCCATCCTCACCTTCACAGTTGCCTGGATTTATTTTTCTTCATATTACACTACAGTTTATGCACCACCAGGGCAGGGGTGGGGCTTGTCCACTACTTCGCCCCAGTGCTTAGAACAGTGCTTTGCACATAGTAAGCGCTCAATAAATATTTGCTCTCTGAAAAAATGGAGGATAGAGGCTAGGACCATTTCTGGAGGCCAACCCTGATTTTTATTTCTTTGAGGCTGCTCCCACTTTGGACTAGGTGAGCCATGGTGAACTTGACCTGTCCCTGGAGGCTGAGAGAAGAAGGGGGTAATGGCAGCAGGTAACAGGGAGCTGAGTGAGGAAGAAGAGCTTCAGAGTCCTCACCTTAAAGATAAAGATAGTGTAAAATGAGGCGTGACTTCCCTAGGGGTCTGTGAGTAGTGGACTGGCCTGGGAGAAAGAGAGGAATCAAGGTTCCTGGAGTGGCAGGATGGGGGTTAAGGGGCTGGGGATAGGGTGGGACAGCAAATGTTTGCTGTTTAGTAGTGAAGCATGGTTTTTTATGAAAGGCTGGTAATTGGGGTGGGGGAGATGAGCCTGCCTGTCTGGAAGTGCCCAGGAAAGGGGAGGGAAGGGCAGAGCACATTTTGGGCAGGGGGGTAGGTAGTTCCTGGAGAATGTGACAAGATTGGGGGAATCTGTGAGAGTTAGAGGTGGTCATGCAGGCGGGAACTAAAGCCCTGGAAAATATTGGTTCACTGAGTTATGCAGAACTTCCAAATGTTAACACATTGAGCTATATAAAGTCAGAAAACCACATTCATTAATATCACCAGTCTCGTCCAAAAGTCTACAGAGCTCATGAGTGTCAGGACTGTGGAAGACCCAGTGAGAGGGAAGGGAGATCTCTTTCCCCCTCTCTCCTTCTCTCTCTCTTTTATCCCACACAAGATTCCTGACTCCAGGAGAGCTCCACAGGGGGGTGGTTTCAGGAAGGACAGAGCAGAACTGATGCTATTATTTTCCTGAAGAAAGACCAAGACCCAGAAAAGAGGAGAGGGGATTCCTGCAGTAGGACTGAATAACAGCCCCCCGAAGGTGTCTATATCCTAATCCCCAGAAGCTGTTACATGGCAAAAGGGACTTTGCAAGTGTGATTAAATTAAGGCTCTGGAGGTGGGAAGGTTAGCCTACTTATCCAGGTGGGCCCAATGTAATCACAAGGGTCCTTACAAGAAGGAGGACAGGATGTGAGAACAGTATGAGATGTGAGGGGGGAAAGCAAGAGGTTGGGGTGATGCAAGGAAGGGGCCAGGAGCCAAGGAAGGCAGGTGGCTCCTGGATGCTGGAAAAGACAAGGAAACAGTTTCTTCCCTGAAGACTCCAGAAGGCATGCCGCCCTGCTGCCACCTTAATTTGACTTCTGACCTCCATAACTGTATTGTTTTTAAGCCACTACATTTATGGTTATTTGTTACAGCAGCAGAAGTGAACTAATACAGTGCCTGAGGTCACTGGGGGATTTATGGTGGACCTAGGAGCGGGATACTCAGTCATTCCAACTCTCCCAGTAGATCTCCACTTCCCTCTGTCCTTAGATCCAGGCCTCAGGTCCCTGTGCATCTCCCTGTGTCATAATGAGACCCTCATCCCATGTTTTGTTTTGTTTTGCTTCATTTGTTCCTGACAAGAGCCCCTGTGGGGCAGGCAGTTCCCTATTTTACATGGAGAGAACCTGAGGTCCGGAGGTGAAGCATCTTGGTCAAGGTCAGAGCACACATTGAGGAATCAGTGAGCTGGGTTCCCTAACCAAGTCCTCCGGCCTTTCTGGGCCCCCAAACCGGGTCCTTTTGCCTTCCTTGCATACTACAGACATGTGTGTGCTGAAGTAGATACATTTGTATGTCACATACAGTCATTCAACAAATATTTGCTGAATATCTGTGCTCAGTGCTGAGGATACACTATTGAACATTCATTATGCTCAGAGACTAGTAGGAGGGACACAATTTAAACAATTAAATATGCAATTAAATATATAATTTAAATTAGGTGATGTGCTGTGAGGAAAAGAGAAGCAGGTGCCATGGAAATATGAAAGAAGGAGAGCTCACCTGGTCTAGGGCCTCTTGGGGGCATCTCTGAGACCTAAAGGAAGGGAAGGAGCTGGCCCAGTGAAGAAGGGGACAGCATTCCAGGTAAGTGGAACTACTGCGCAGAGGCCCTGAGGCAGCAAGAGTTTTCGTGGATCTGAAGAACTGCAAGCCTCTTGGGGTGTATTTGGGGTGCAAAAAGCAAGGAGTTTGGCTGTAGGTGAGGGTAGACAGGAAGGCAGGGCCAGAGTTTGACTGACAAGGATTTTAGTTCACAATCTAAAAACAATGGGAAGCCAAGCAAAGGTTTTAGGCTGCTGGGGGGTGAGGGGCAGGGTGTTGGAGTGAGTGCAGGAGGCTAGTCAATTATCCCAGTGGTGCAGGTGACCAGGAATGACATTCTGGACTAGAGGGGGAGGATGGGAATGGATAGAAGAAGTAGTGGCAGTAGGGTTGGGGTGAGAGGGAGGTGTCAGGGACCCAATTCTGATAGGAGCACTGTAATGGGAGGAGGTTGGCTGGTTGCTCCAACAGAGTCCATTCTCCAAAATGGTGCCTTGATGGTTAAGTTCATGTGTCAACTTAGCCAGGTTATGGTGTCCAGTTTATTCAAGCAAGCAATGGCCTAATTGTTACTGTGAGGATATTTTCATGGATTTAAATCATTAGTAAGTTGATTGCATCTAAGGCTGATTACATCTACAATCAGGTGAGAAGATTACCTTCAACATTGAGAGATGTCTCCTTCAATCAGTTGAAGGCCTTAAAAGAACTGATGACTTCAGCAGTCAGAAGAATTTCCATCTCTACTTCAGCCAGCCAGCTTCTCCTGGGGAATCCCAGTTTGTGGCATGCCCTCAGGGAATTTGGACTTGCCCATCCCCACAGTCATGTGAGCCAATTCCTATAAAAAAATCTCATAATATTTACATTGTATGTGTGTGTGTATATATATATATATATTTCCTATTGTATTAGTTAGGGTTCTCTAGGGAAACAGAATCAACAAGAGATGTCTATAAATATAAGGTTTTATAAAAGTTTCTCATGCAACTGTGGGTATGTACGAGTCCAAATTCCAGGGGCAAGCAGCAAACTGGCAACTCCGGTGAAGGTATTAGATGAACTCCTCAGGCAGCGAACTGGCAACTACTCAGGAAACATTTCCCTGGCTAGCTGAAGAAGAAGTGAAGTTCCTCTGTTGAAGAAGTGAAGTTCCTCTATCTTTCTCACTTAAAAGTCTTCAACTGATTGAATTAAAGCCAGCTGATTGAATTTTCTCATTATGGAAGACACACCCTTCATTAATAGAATCAGTCACAGCTGCAGCCAATCAGCTGATGATTTATTAAACCAGGCTTCTGGTTTCTTAACCAGCCACAAATATCCTTGTAGTAACGGTTAGGCCAGTGCTTGCTTGATCAGACACCTGGACACCATCACCTGGCCAAGTTGACACGTGAACCTAACCATCACAGTCCACCCCTTGTCAACTTGGCAGTTATGCACATCATCTTAAACCATACTTTATCTCTAAGTAGAGAACAATAACAGATGTCTTTTTTACCTAACAATACTCAGCTGTCCTGTGTACAACTGGAAATGCACTAAATCTCTCCAGAATAGGGTGCAAGTCCTTGGGTGACATTAACTCTTAAACTTGATTTTCTTTAACTTAAATACTGCAAAATGAACAATACAGCTTATGTCATATGTTAAGGGGATAAGATAGAGAAGAAAACAAAGACTTTGCTTTACAGACAAATAAAAACATAATCATAACAAAACAAGGAGGAAATATTCATGCCATCATAGTCCTCATTTCTGTAACTGGTCACATGGTCATAGTTCATATTTATCACTACCTTCTTCCACTACCCATTCCATGTTCCCTTTACCCTCAGCAAGCACTTCAGCTGGTTGTGGTTCTTTGCCTGGTGGGGTGACCCAAATCTTCATTCCTGAAGTTTCTTGGCCATTGGTAGTCCTGCCTGGATTGGGTTGTTGCAGTTTTCCATTGACTTGAATCACAGGGCATGGTAGTACTAAGAGACGCCCTAGGGGATCTCCTGTATTCCAGGAAAACTCTTCTTTACCTCCATTGTGTAGTTGCAGTGCTATTTCCCCTTGATAGTCAGGATCAATCACCCCAGCCAGTACAGTAATCCCCTTCCTTGCCTCTTGATTCAGAGGCATAAGAAGACCAAAGTGGCCAGGTGGCAATCTTAACTTCCAGTTCAATGGGATTATTGTTGTGTTTCCTGGTGGAAGCACTCCTCCTTTTGGAACTAAGACTTGAAGACCAGCAGAGCTTAAGCTTGCAGGGACAGGAAGCAAAAATTTTCCTAGTGGATCACTAGGAGTGATAGTGAGTGGTGCCACTCCTGTTTCCACCCCTTGATTCCTGGACCTGTGAATCCTGGCTATGGAAGAAACAGCACCATAGAGTGGATGCTGATTCAGAGCACACACAGCCTCCTAGAGAACACTGCCCCAGCCCTGCAAGGTATAGCCGCCTAGTTGGTACCATAATTGAGTCTTCAACAGGCCATTCCACCGTTCTATCAACCCAGCTGCCTCTGGATGATGGGGAACATGGTAAGATCAGAGAATTCCATGAGCATGTGCCCATTTCCTCACCTCACTTCATTTACTGTGAATTGGGTTCCTTGGTCAGAAGCAATGCTGTGTGGAATACCATGATGGTGAATAAGGCATTCTGTAAGTCCATGGATGGTAGTTTTGGCAGAAGCATTTCGTGCAGGGAAGGCAAACCAATATCTGGAGTATGTGTCTATTCCAGGAAGAACAAATATCTGCTCCTTTCATGATGGAAGTGGTCTAATGTGATCAACCTGCCACTAGGTAGCAGGCTGATCACCTTGGGGAATGGTGCCATATCAGGGACTGAGTGTGGGTTTCTGCTGCTGGCAGATTGAGCACTCAGCAGTGGCTGTGGCCTGGTCAGTCTTGGAGAATAGAAGTTTCTGAGCCCATGCATAACCTCCTTCCTTACCACCATGACTGCTTTGTTCATGAGCCCATTGGGCAATGACAGCAGTTGCTGGGGAAAGAGGCTGGTTGGTATTCACCAAATGGGTCATCTTATCCACTTGATTATTAAAATCTTCTTCTGCTGAAGTCACCCTCTGGTGAGCATTCACATGGGACATAAATATCTTCATATTTTTTGCCCACTCAGAAAGATCTACCCACATACTTCTTCCCCAGACTTCTTTGTCACCAATTTTCCAATCATGTTCCTTCCAAGTCCCTGACCATCCAGCCAAACCATTAGCAACAGCCCATGAATCAGTATACAAATGCACTTCTGGCCAGTTCTCCTTCCAAGCAAAGTGAACAACCAGGCGCACTGCTTGAAGTTCCTCCCACTAAGAGTATTTCCCCTCACCACTGTCCTTCAGGGACATCCCAGAAAGTGGCTGCAGTGCTGCAGCTGTCCACTTTCAGGTAGTGCCTGCATATCATGCAGAACCATCCGTAAATCAGGCCTGAGTTATCTCTTCCTCAGTCAACTGTTTGTAAGAAGCTCCCCAAGATGCCATAGCTGTGGGCTGGGAAAGAGAAGGTAATGTAGCAGGAGTGGAGGCCATGGGCATTGCGCCACTTCCTCATGTAACTTACTTGTGCCTTCAGGACATGCTCGAGCTCTCTTGTATATACCATTTCCATTTTAGGATGGAGTGCTGCTGGGTGTGCACTCCCGACTTTATGGCTTGGTGGGCGTGCCAGTTTGAATGTATCGTGACCCACAAACGCCATTATCTTTGATGTAATCTTGTGTGGGCAGACATTATCAGTTTTGATTAGATTTCTTTGAGTGTTTCTTTGGAGATGCGCCCCACCCAGCTGTGGGTGATGACTCTAATTGGATAATTTCCATGGAGGTGTTGCTCCACCCATTTGGGGTGGGTCTAAATTGATCAGTGGAGGCATATAAATGAGCTGACAACAGAAGGAACTCCGTGCAGCTGTGACTGACATTTTGAAGAGGAGCTACAGCCAAGAGGGACACTTTGAAGAATGCACAGAAACTGAGAGAGGAGCTACAGATAATGGGACAGTTTGAAGACAGCTATTGAAGCAGACTTTTGTCTGGAGAAGCTGTGAGAGGAAAAACATCCCAAGAGCAACTAAGAGTGACAGTTCTTTTGAGGAACTGCAGCCTAGAGAGGAATGTCCTGGGAGAAAGCCATTTTGAAACCAGAACTTTGGTGCAGATGCCAGCCACATGCCTTCCCAGCTAACAGAGGTTTTCTGGACACCATTGGCCATCCTCCAGTGAAGGTATCCAATTGCTGATGTGTTACCTTGGACACTTTATGGCCTTAAGACTGTAACTGTGCAACCAAATAAACCCCCTTTTATAAAAGCCAATCCATTTCTGGTGTTTTGCATTCTGGCAGCATTAGCAAACTAGAACAGGGGGTTGGACAACACCCAGCTCATGATAGGTAACTCAGGTCTCATGGTAACTCGGTAGCCCATGTTTACGCATTCTGACTCTACTAAGGCTCAATAATAGGTCAAAAACTGTTTCTCAAATGGAGAGTAGTTATCTGCAGAGGATGATGGTAAGTCTTTACTCCAAAATCCTGAGGACCCGCAATGTGATCTCTCATAGGAGCCTGCCAAAGGCTACAAACAGCATCTCTATTTGCCACTGACACTTCCAACACCATTGGGTCAGGTGGATCATATGGTCCAAGTGGCAGAGCAGCTTGCACAGCAGCCTGGCCCTGTCACAGAGCCTCATCTTGTTCCAGTCCCCACTCAAAACTAGAAGCTTTTCTGGTCACTCGGTAAATGGTCCAGAGTAGCACATGCAAATGAGGAATATGTTATCTCCAAAATCCAAAGAGGCCAACTAAGCATTGTGCCTCTTTTTTGGTCGTAGGAGGGGCTAGATGCAACAGCTCATCCTTTACCTTAGAAGGGATCTCTTGATATGCCCCACAACACTGGACACCTTGAAATTTTACTGAGGTTGGAAGGTCCTTGTATTTTTGTTGGATTTATGTCCCATCCTCTGACACGCAAATACCTTACCAACAAATCTAGAGTAGTTGCTACTCGTTGCTCACTATGTCCAATCAACATGATATCAATATAATGGATCAATGTGATATCTTGTGGGAGGTAGAAATGAACAAGATCCCTGTGGACAATGTTGACATAGGGCTGGAGAGTTAATATACCCCTGAGGTAGCATGGTGAATGTATACTGCTGGCTTTGCCAGCTGAATGCAAACTGTTTCTGGTGGTCCTTACTAACAGCTATTGAGAAAAAAGCATTTGCCAGATCAATAGCTGCATACCAGGTGCCAGGGGATGTGTTGATTTTCTCAAGCAATGATACCTCCATCTGGAACAGCAGCTGCAATTGGTGTCACCATCTGGTTAAGCTTATGATAATCCACTGTCATCCTCCAAGACCCATCTGTTTTCTGCACAGGCCAAATAGGAGAGTTGAATGGGGATGTGGTGGGAATCACCACCCCTGCATCCTTCAATTCCTTAAGAGTGCATTAATCTCTGCAATCCCTCCAGGAATCTGGTATTGCCTCTGGTTTACTATTTTGCTAGGCAGGGGCAGTTCTAATGGCTTTCAGTTGGCGTTTCCCACCAAAATAGCCCTCACTCCACGAGTCAGGGAACCAATGTGAGGAGTCTGCCAGTTGCTGAGTATGTCTGTTCCAATTGTGTATTCTGGAACTGGGGAAAGAACCAGAGAATGGGTCTGGGAACACACTGGACCCACTGTGAGATGGACCTGAGCTAAAACTCCATCGATCACCTGACCTCCATAAGCCCCAACTCTGACTGGCGGACCAGAGTAACATTTTGGGTCTCCTGAAATTAATGTCACTTCTGAACCAGTGTCTAATAATCTCCAAAATATCTGATCATTTCCTTTTCCCCAATGCACAGTTACCCTGTTAAAAGGCTGTAGGTTCCCTGAGGAAGGCTGGGAGGAAGATTAACAGTTTAAGTTTTTGGCAGTGTAACAGAGTCCTTCCCCAAGGGTACCCAGCCTTCCCCTCATTCTAGGGGCTCTGGATCTGTGAACTGTCTCAAGTCTGGGAATTGATAAGAGGCCATGACTCTCTGTTTTTGTAATTCAAGGTAGACTTTTGTTCACTTGACCTAGAATCCTGCTTATACAGCTCAAACAAGAATTTAGTAGACGGCCCATCTATTTTACTGCTAGGTACTCGAAGATCTACTAGCCAACGCCATAAGTCTCTGTGAGTCAGATTATTTTGCCTGCTGCTTTGAGCCTGTTTTCCATTATGGTAGCCACGCCCACTTTGTCTTTAACTGTTAATTGCTGCCACATGATTTGTGCCAACTCAGGATCTGCTTATCCCCATTGTGTTTAAGGATTCCAGCTCAGTGACAGCAGTTCCCATAATAATATCTGACCTGCAGAGAAGGGCAACTACAGAGCTCTTCAAGGGATGACAGAGCTAGTCTCACAAATTTATTCCTCACAGTCCTGGTAAAAGGTGTGTCCTCTGGACATTCCAGGGGTGTGAGAACAGGTCTTCCATGATAAATCCACTCTAACATTCCAGTCTCTCTAAGCCTTTGAATCCCCTCCTCTACATTATACCAGGGCAGTTCTGGCATTTCAACCTCAGATAATGTTGGCCACCTTTGGATCCTCATTTCAGCCAACCACGCAGACAAACACTATTAATGCCCTTTCTAACCCCTCAAGCTACAACATTGAATGCAGAATCTCTGCTTAGTGGGCCCATATCAATAAATTCAGCCTGATCCAACTTTATGTTCCTTCCACAATTATTCCACACCCTTAGTATCCATTTCCACACATATTCCCCTGATTTCTGTCTGTATAAATTGGAAAACTCATACAGTTCTTTTGGAGTATGGCATACTTCTTCATGGGTCACACTTCGTACCTCACCCTTTGGGGCCTGTTGGGACTTTAGTCTAGTTACAGGTCTTGAAGCAAAGACTGGTGGTGGGGGTGGGCCATGAAAAGGATTAGAAGTATCCCTCAAGGCACTTACCTCAGGACATTCTGTTGCAGTTTCATCTCGTGAAACAGGATTAATCTCTCCAGACAGAGGAGTGAGGGCTGCTTCCTCAGGGGTGGTGATTACAGGTTTAGTAGGCACTGAAGGGTTGATCTCTTTAGGTGGAGGTTGGATGGAGGTCGGGAATCTGTTTCCTCAAAGCAGACTGGAGGTTGGGTAGCTGTCTTCTCAGGGCAGACTGGAGGTGGGGGGGCTATTTCCTCAGAACAGACCACTTCAGGTATATCTAACAAAGACTCAGCAGAATCCAGGGTTCCAATGTCCTCACTGCCATTATTATCAATCAATTTGTCCCCATCCCAAGTTTCAAGATCCCATTCTTTTCCAATCAATGCCTTTACTTTAACAGCAGACACCCTGTGAGGTTGAGATTTTAGGTTTACATTGTAAATCTGCTACTCGTACAGTGAGACTCTGGGTCTGGTTTTTGGAAATCTCAATCTGCCACCACAGGAAATAAGATTTTCTTTCAGGGCACACACAGAAACCTTTACGTCTGTCATACAGTGCTTAAGTTTCAAATTTGAAGCCTTTAGCTAGTTCCTTTCTCTTATAAATTTATCCAGGGTATCTAAGAGCAACCAGCCAACATCATTATACCTCTTAACTCTGCAAAACTCTGTGAAGGTGTCAAAAACACTGTCACCCAGAGTCTTGCTTCATACAAGAGTATGATCAGGAGAATCAAAAGGTGCTATTTTGCGTATCTCTATTGCCAACTCATGCCATGGACTGTCAGTGCCATCTTGATTATTAGAAATGGAGTCATTAGTGCCTTTGAATCTAATCAGAGTAGAAAACCAATTGTAAAAGCCCATTTTAAGATTCTGTTTCTCAAGAACCACTCCTGGTACCAAGTTATATTAGTTAGTGTTCTCTAGGGAAACAGAATTAACAAGAGATATCTAAAAAATAAGATTTTATGAAAGTGTCTCACACAACTGTGGGTATGCATGAGTCCAAATTCCATAGGGCAGGCAGCAAACTGGCAACTCTGATGGTGTTCGATGAACTCCTCAGGCAGTGAACTGGCAACTCCCCAGGAAATGCTTCACCAGCTAGCTGAAGAAGTGAAGTTCCTCTATCTTTCTTGCTTAAAAGTCTTCAACTGATTGGGTTAAATCCAGCTGATTGAATTCTCTCATTACGGATGACACACCCTTCATTGATGTAGTCAGTCACAGCTACAACTGACTGATGATTTAATAAACAAGCCTACTGGTTTCTTAACCAGCCACAAATGTCCTTGCAGTAATTGTTAGGCCAGTGCTTGCTTGATCAGACACCTGGACACCATCACCTGGCCAAGTTGACACATGAACCTCACCATCACACCTGTCAATTCTGTTTCCCTAGAAAACCCCAATGCAGGTGCCTACTCAATAATTTTCAAGGTAAAATGTTGGTGTAAATGTTTTTAAAATTATGAGGTAAAGACTTAGAGGGAGCGGATGAAGGCAAGACCGAGAAGCATGTCAAAGAGCGAGGCCTTTGCTCTGTGCTTTCTTCCTAGGAGTCAAGGAGCAGGACTCACTGCTCGCCCCTGCTGCACACCTGAAGGCTCACTCTTCCCTACCATCCCACTTAGAGCCTGCTGATGTCTCCAGGTCACCCTGCCTGTGTGTGTCTGCGAGTGTATGACACTGTGATTCTGCCTCTGTCTGGGTGTGAGGATGTAGGTGTATACCTGTGTATTAGTTTTCTGTTGCTGTCGTAAAAAATTACCACAAACTCAGTGGCTTAAAATAATATACATTTTTTTTATCTTACAGTTCTGTAGGTAACAAGCTGGTCTTCCTGATAAAATCAAGGTTTTGGCAGAGCTGTGATACTTTTGGAGGCTCCAGGGGAGCATCCATTTCCTTGTCCATTTCCGCTTCTAGAGGCCACCTGCATTCCTTTGCTGGTGGTCCCCTTCCTTCATCTTCTAAGCCAGCAATGTAGCATCTCTCTGACTGCTCTTCTGTTGTCATATCTTTTTTTCTGACCACAGGTAGGAAAGGTTCTCTTAAGTTTAAGGACTCATGTAATTAGATTGGAATCACCTGGATAATGCAGAATAATCTCCCATTTCAAGGTCTGTTAACCTCAGTCACATCTGCAGAGTCCCTTTTGTCATGTAGGCACCGTACTCACAGGTTCCAGGATTAGGACCTGGGCATCTCTAGAGGGCTATTATTCTCCCTTCCTCACCTGTGTGTGCTGAGCAGGTGTGATGGTGTGTGTGCGTGTGTGCATGCTTGTGTCCCCTCAGCCTCCAGTACAGAGGCCTTCTCTTCTTACATATTGTCTATTTTAAATTTTGTCAGAGTAAGAAAACCTTAGCTGCCATAAGCAAATAATATATGCAAACCCACTATGCAAATTGGGGCTAGGCTTGAGGACCTCTCCTGGGACTAGCTCTCAAGGGAATTGGAAGAGAAACACAAAGAGCACTTGTAACCATCTGTCCGGAGAGCCCTCCATGACTGTTTGCCAATCAGAAAATAAATGGAGATGTCAAGTGACCCAGGTTGAGGGGCAATCCCTCAGCCAGCCCACCCAGAGGAGTTCTCCCTCCAGCACCCTTTCCACACAGCACACTCTCCTGCCTGGGCATTCCCGTCTCCCACTCTACCTCCCAGCGCCTGCTCACAGAGCTCCCTTCCACCTGGAATGTTTCCTCTTTCCTTCCTCCTCTTGACTCCCCAACTTTGAAGCATCCTTCAAGGCCCAGCTGGAGTCTCCCTTGCTCAAGGAAGCCTTTATTGAAGTCTCCTCATTTTCCTCCAAGGATGTGTGTCATCCTTTGAAGACACGGGTACAGTCTTCGGATCCTGCTTCTCCCACGGTGCCCCTCACCAAGACAGAATCACACAGACCCTGAGTCAGTGCCATGTCCAGAACACACCACACCCTTTTAGGCCTCTGTGCTTTTGTATATGCTCTTCCCTCTTGTCTGGAATGTCCTTTCCCAACTTCTCCTCCTGCAAGGTCTCGGCTCCTCTGAGGACCCTTCCCCACCTCTCCTCTCACAAATTGCCCTTCTCTTCTCAATGTTCCCACTCTTCTCAGAACCTGACTCCATCATGGCATTCATCATATGAACTATATATAATTCAGTTGTTAGATTGGTTAAAAAAAAATACTGTGCAAACATTTATTGAGTGGCTACTCTGTACCAGGCACTGTGCTAGGTGCTGGGGAAATGGAGGAGCATAAGACAGAGATCTATCCTCAAAGGCCTAATTATTTGCTTTATGCCTCACCAGATGAGGAGCTTCCAGAGGATTAGGTCTTAGATCTGATTCTTCTGTGGGTCTTCATCATCAAGCACAGAATGGAACAAAGCCTTGTGGACTGAATGCAAGACCAACATTCTTGGGTTGTAGCTTCAGCTCAGACATGCCACTTCACTTTCCTGAACCTCAGGTTCCTCATTTGCCAAATGGGGGCAGGATCCCAAGGGCCGGTGTGAAACGAGTTGCTACATGGTGTGTCGGAGAAACACAGGCTCAGGGCACAGCAGAAACTTTCAGCAAATGACCACTTTATTACTTACACAGCACAAAGGGTTCAAAAGAGCAGGGGAAGAGACCCCATCATGGCCAGTCCCCTGGTGGCCAAAAACTGCTCCAGTTGGGGTCAGTAGATGGCAGGTCCATAGGCTCCAGTTTGTCAGAGAAGAGAGATCTATGTTGTTTGAGCCTCGTATTTATCCCCTGGGGATGAGGGCCTTGCCACTAAGAATTCCTGCCTTGATTAGCATCTGGGACTGCTTGTTCCCCATTTCTGGTTTTAAGGTCTGGCCCAGCATTTTCATTAGACTTAACATCTCCTCCAGGTTGTGGAATGGAAACAGACTGAAACATTGTTGCACAGTAGAAGAGGAGGAGGTGGGGAATAGCTGCTGAGCATGCCTCTGTGACTTCATCAGTAGCTGGGGTGAGGATAAGAGGAGACTGCAAGTGCAAAGACCTTCAGGAGACCAAACATGCTCGGTATGCATAAGAGATGGTGACTGTGACACTCCATGGCCAGTCATGCTCCTCAAGGCTTGTGGAATGAATGAGTAAATAGCCCTTGCTGGAATGGAATTCACCTCGCTGAGCTCTGGCCTTTCCTGGATCCTTACAAATTCTCTGCACAGAGCCACGAGTTTCCCTCTCCAGCCTATGGGCTCTGGATTTATTTCTGACTACTGAGAAATCCCCATCCTTACCCTGTTTTCAGTTACCAGATCCTGGCTTATGCGAAACACAAAGGAACAGCAGGTAAAATCTCAGGACAGAAAGGGCCAGGCCTGGGGAGTCTCTTCTAGGGACCCACTTCAGAGCTAGAGTCATGGTTAGGTTAGAGGAAACTGAAGCTTGTGGATGGGGAGGGATCTCTTTGGGGTCTCAGCAAGTCATTAACAGGGCCAAGGTCATTCAGGCTGCCCAGCTCCCACCCTGTCTACTATATCTCAATGTCATCAAGGCCCTTACCCATCCGGGTCCCCGTAACTTTCTTCCTCATCTCTCTCCATTCCCAGACACCTAGTTCTGCCCAAATACATTCTCACTATTCTCCAAACACACCATCTGCTTTTAATTCTGTGCCCTTGCAAATGATGCACCTCTTTCTGCAGCCCCATCTTCCATTTCTCTACCAGGTGAACTCCTACTCAACCATCAAGACCCATTCAAATGTCTCCTTACCTGCAACAAAAGTCTTAACTCAGTTTATGCCTCTATGCTCTCATAATACTCTGTTCACGTGTAGATTTTAACATTTACCACACTCTTCTACAATTGTCTATACTTTCCTTGGTCCTCTTTAGACTGTATTTTTCTTTAAGGTGGGATTATTTCTGATTCATCTCTCTGCCCCCCGGGTCTGGCAAAGTGTCTTGTACTCAGTTGGCACTTAATAAATGTTGACCTAACAGTGGAACAAATGAATAAAGCTGAGGCAAAATTCTTAATGTTTCAGAGTTTTAGTTTTCTTATCTTTGAAATGAAAGGAGTCTAACACTGGCAAAGATAAATGATGGGTAATGCAAATGATGGATAAAGCAAAATGGCTATTATTGACTCAGTTGCCTCAGCCCCAAAATAGGCAGTTGCCCAAGATTTCCACTTCTCCCTCTCTTCTCCCCCCCCCCCCCCCAGCTTAACAGTCACCATTACTTATTGAACCTGGCTGAGGATCTTGGAAAGAAACGATACTGGGGAATTTCCATCAGGTGAGAGCTGTCAAGAAGGACATGAGGTAGGGATCCTGTAAGGAAGAGGAGCATGAGAAGACCCTGGTGGAGACATGGGCACAGGAGGAACTGATGAGAGGCCCAGGGGAGAGATGTCGGGCTGGGCCCTGAGGACACAGAAACCACTCAGTCCCTGCCCTCAAGTTTGCTCAGAGTCTGCTGGGGTAACAACAGAAATACAGTTTTATACAGAACTAGGTTGTAGTGGATCCCAATATTTTTCCTTTCCTTTGCTTCCAGGACACCATCCAACTCACCTGGCTTTCCACCTACCTTTTGGGCCGTCCTTCTCAGTCTTGTTTACTGCTGCTTCTAGTTTCCTCAAATTCTGAATACTGGAATAAACTATTTTCCATCTACACTCACTCCTCCCTTGGTGATCTCACCCAGTTTCATGACTTTAGATACCATCTCTGTGCTGATGACTCCCAAATATATATATTCAAGCCTGATCTCTCCCTTGACCCGCAGACTCATATATCCCCCTGCACCCGCAACATCTTTACTCTAACAGGCATCTCAAACTCAGAATGCCCCAAACTGAGCGCGAGATAGTGCCCCCAAACCAGCACCTCCCCAGTCTTTCCTATCTCAAAAATGACAACTCTATTTTCCAGTTGTTCAGGCTAAAATTCTTGGCTCCTTTCTTTCTCTGATATTTTATATCTAATCTGTTGGCATATCTTGTTGCTTCTACCTTCAAAATATACTCAGAATTCGATTTATATCTCGTCTGCCACCTCTAGATTATTACAGTAGGCTCCCAAGTCCTCTCTCCACTTCTGCTCTTGTCCCCCTGAATACATCCTTAATAGAACAGTCAGAGTGACACTATTAAAATGTAAATCAGATTGCTTGGATCCTCTGCTTACAACCCTTCACTGGTTCCCCTATACAGAGTAAAAGCCAAAGTTCTTCTTATCACCTGTAACGCTCTACCTTTCTGGCCTCTACTACCTCTCCTCCCTCATCTGTTATTCTCCTCATGAGCACACTATGCTTTAGCCACTCGAGGCCCTTTACACTCTCTGTTCTCTCTCTCTGAAATGTTCTTCCCCAAATATCATCATGGCTCTATTCCTCTTCCTTCAGACCTTTACTCAAAAGTTACCTTCCCAGTGGGGCTTTCCTTGGCCTCCCTGTCTAAAATAAAACACCCCACACCCCAACCTCGTATTCCCATATTTCTGATTTTTCTTCTCAGTATTTATCACAATCTTAAAACTATACATTTTACTTACTCTCTTTATTATTAATCTCTCTCATTAGAATGGAAGCACCATGAGAATAGGGATTTTTAGAATGTTTTGTTCACTACTGCTTACCCACTACTTAGAATAGTGACCAGAATACAGTAAGGCACTCAATAGGTATTTGTTGAATGAATGAATGAATGAAAAGGATGGAGGTTTCCAAGAGCAAATTTTACTTGTTAATAGAAAACTTTATAATAGCCAGACATGCTTGGCAACATAATCACAGTGGATATTCTCAGTACACTTACAGCTTAAGCATTTGTTATCAGATCCTCACATCAGCCAGGATAGAAGGAAGGCTGGGCAGAGATTATGATGCCATTTGAAGAGGAAACTGAGTCTCAATAGGGAAAAAGGACTTGACAAAGGTCACACATCTGGTCGAGACAAGAGTGGAACTGTGGATGACTGCTGGCCCTGGAAGAGGCTGATGGCTGACGGAGCTTAATGGGGGTTGGGTTGTAAGGACCTCTGTTGCCAGAAGGCATAAGGATCTCTGATAGGAAGGCTGAGTCAGAGGTAACTAGGACAGGCGTCAGCAAAGGAGTGGGGGGGATGACGAGGCTGACCTCTAAGGGGGTTGGGCCCAGGCCTGAGGAGGGCATCTGAGTTCACCGGTAGCAGAATGCTATGCCTGAGGCTGACTAGTCACTCAAACCTGAATAGCGTCTTCCCCGTCGGAATCTTAAGAAACCGTGAAGCCACTGCGGGTCTGGATGGTCTGGCTTTCCAACTGGACTGTGATGTCTTTGGGCGCAGAGACCACGGTCATAATTTTATCCCCAGCTTCTAGTAGAGCCTGGAATAAGGGCTCAAATATTTTTGTTGAAGGCATAAATAAAATACTAATTGTGCCCAAACGGGAAACGGAGGTGCAGAGCGGACAGAGTGGAGGGGCCTAAAGTCACCCAGCGATTCTAGATTCAGTCCAGAAGCAGACTAATTTTCCTGGGAGCGCAGCAACAAGACAAACAGCCCTCATACTGACGCAGGCAGCTAGCACATACTTTACAACCGGAATTGGTGAGCAAACACTGCCCAAGGGGACAGGGGCGTGGTTAAGTGGAGATAATGGGGCGGGGCCAGGCTGAAGAGGTCGATTCGCTGAGACTCAAGGCGGGGCTCATGGAGTGGGCGCGGCAAGTTCCCTCCCCAACAACGTGAACCAAGGCGTGTCTAACATTACACCCGTTCTGGTGTGGCGGGAGCGGGAAACAAAAGGAGGTCAAGGGCGCATGCGTTTGGTAGGTCCCGGATTCTGGTGGGTCCTTCCGCTCAAGCAGGTGGAAGCGCTTCCGGGTCGCCGGCGGCTACCGCCTTGCGGAGCGGTAAGTACCGAAGTAGGACTACAGCTGCTGTCTTCTTGCCTCTTCCTTCCTCCCTTCTCCAGAGAAACCTAGTTCCCTTGACCCGGCTGCTCAGGAGCTCTATTTCAGACCCTTTTTACTACTAAAGAGATACAGTTCATTTGCCACTTCCTTGAGACTAAGCCCCACCCCAGCACACAAGGTCCGTTATTCATTGGTGTCACTTCCTGTCAACCGACATTTCTTCTAGTCAATTGGCCCTACTCAGGCCCCGCTCCTTTTGCGATTAGCAGCCCTATAAGGCGAAATTCCTATCCAAGTCCCACCCCTGCCCTCTCCCTGTTGGTCAACCCCACAGTATTATAGCGAGCAAACACTGGAAGAATGGGTGGAGGCTTTGCGGCGTTGGGTTGGGCTTTCGGATCCACATTCTCTGGCCTCTCAGTACTTCTGGGAGGTGAGGGTGGGTTATCCCGTACTCGATGGATAGGTTGGGAAGCTGAGGTCTAGAGAAGAGCAGTGGCTGGCTCCGGGGGTCGGTCAAAATAAATCAGGGCAAAAGCAGGACTAGACATAAATCCTTTTCTGCTCATCGTCTCTGGTGACCGTCCTAGAGCCCGTCTCTACGGGAATTCTGAGCCCCTGAGTCTGAGCCCCGACTGGCCAGTAGCTGTCTGTCTCTGGGGCCTCAGAAAACTGAGCCGAGGGGTTTTAATTTAGAATCTCTAGGACCTTTCTGGGTGGCTCCCTCAGCCACTCAAACAGGGCTGAAGTTACTTGTTCTCTTACATGTTCATCCATTCAATGTTCCATCTATTTATTTATCCGTTTACCAACTAATATACTCAGGCTTTCTAGAACGTCTTACTGAACCCATGTCTGCACATGATAGTGCCCTTCCTCCCCATCCCACTCCCAATTTGGTTGTGGTCCATGAGAAAGATGGATTAGTATCCTAAATTTAGTATCCTCAATTTCTGCCGGTGTGGTATGAACTGTAATAGAGTACCAGAAAGTTTTAGTGTTTGGAGGAGGTAAAGATATTTCAATAGAGAACCCTGCTACCTTTCTTTTTGTACAAGTTTGTAATTACAGTCTGCATTCTGGATTCCTCTCTCTATTCTTGGCTCCCATTCTCTTCCCTCCTTGGCAGCTTATAAACAGCTTTTCTTATCCATTACTTCATTTAATTATCAAACATACATGAGGTTGGTATAATTGTTATTCCCATTTTACAGATGAGGAAACTGAGGCTCAGAAAGGCTAAGTGACTTGGCCAAGGTCAAACAGCCAGTAAGTGATGGAATCACAACTTGAACTCAAGTCTTCCTGATTCTCAGAGGGAAGGGCTGATTCACTGCTACCTTCCACTCCACCTCATCCCCAGATCAAATTACAAGCAAAATAAAAACCAAACCAAAACAAATAAAAAACCCAAATCTGAGGACTGGATTCACCTGACCCTTTCCCTCAGTCTAGGAGTCATGTCAACTTTGTTCCCCTCACTCTTCCCCCGTGTGACTGAGACACTGTGGTTTAATCTGGATCGACCCTGTGTGGAGGAGACAGAGCTGCAACAGCAGGAACAGCAACATCAGGCCTGGGTGAGTGAAGATCTAGCCTGGTAGGGGCACAGTGGTGAGTGTCTCAGTCAAGGAGTCCCCTCTGCTGGAGAGCAAGCAGGTTTCCTTGCTCTGGAAACCTGTCCTGGGGGGGGTTTTGCCCTGAGCTAGACAAAATCTGGAGCTGGGAGTCAGGGGACCTAGGTTCTTATCTTTGTCCTGCCTTAAATTGCTAGGGGACCATGGGACCTCTGGCCCAGATTGGAGCCAAGGCTCCTGACAGTTAGCCCAGGCTCTTTTCCCTAAAGCATAGGAGATAAGTTTGACTATTTACTGAGAACCTAGCAAATACCATATTCTAGGCTTATGTTCTCTCATTTCACCCTCACCATAATCCTATGAGGAAACCAAAACCCAGAGAGTTTAAGTAGTTGGGTCAATTCATAAGTGGCAGATGACAAGAAAGAAAGGGATTGGGTCTTCTTGACAACTGGAAGAAAGTGTCTCCTCCCCACCCCCTCACTTTGGAGTCTTTTTGGGGGCAGGGTGGGTCAGTCCCATGTCTAACCTGCCCTTCCTGGGCCCTGGGCTTGCTCCCCTACCCTTTTGGCCATAGCTCCAGAGCATCGCAGAAAAAGACAACAACCTGGTACCTATTGGCAAGCCAGCCTCCGAGGTGAGTGGCTCTAGCACGTGGGGCCAAGTGGTGGGCCAAAGTCTGCCCTAGTTCCAAAGGTACTGCCTCTTGCACCAGAGCAGTTGTGGTCCTCAGCTCTGGGTGGGTGAGGGTGGGTGGGTGTTGGGGCCAGTGAAGAGCTGGCCTCTTGGCCTCACCACTGAAGTCCTGCAGAACATGCACCAGGCTGCTGGACCAAGGATGGTGGGGTTGGGGAGTTGGAGGTCAGTCATTGGTCCCAGAGAGTAGCTCCAAGTAGGCCAGCCCCTGAATTAGTCCAGGCAGGCCTGTAAGGCCCATAGGCACTCCCCTACCCCACCAGCACTATGATGATGAGGAGGAAGAAGATGACGAAGATGATGAGGATAGTGAAGAAGACTCAGAGGATGATGAGGACATGCAGGACATGGATGAGATGAATGACTACAATGAGTCACCTGATGATGGAGAGGTCAATGAGGTAGGTGAGGGTTTGTGGGGAGGGCCACTGCTCCTGGGCCCCTGCCTCTGACCTAATCAGTGGCCAAGGGATTCCAAAACCCTGGATTCAGCCTGGGGCAGAAAGGATGAGGTCCTTGGGCCTGAGGCTGGCTGGGCGGCTGAGTTTCTTTCCTACCCCCACATTGCTTCTTCCCCAGGTGGACATGGAAGGCAATGAACAGGATCAGGACCAGTGGATGATCTAGCTAGACAGGGCAGGGGTGGTTTCAGGGAGATCCCTGGCTAGCCCAACCTGCCTTGCACCATCTGCAGAACCAGCTGATGGCTCCAGTGCCTGAAAGTGCAACTTCAGGTACCTCCTCACCTGCTGCCAGGAACTGGTCTCCTTGGCCCTTCCCAGGCCATCAGCCTGCCCTTGAATCCCTAGGGTCAGAGCTAGTACCTCAACCCATGATTCCCAGGTCTGGCCTCTTTCTAACTCTCTTTAATAAAGACACAGGACTGATTGTTTTTTCCCCCATGTCTATTCCCTATTTGTTGGTGGGTCCCAGAGGAGTCCAGCATCTTCTCTTGAGCTTTGGGAAGAGGGCAATGAAGGGACTCCAGGCAAAACCTAATTGGTCAGGTGGGCTTGGGAGGCTCAGGCTCCTATGCTATATCCCCTGGCCCAGCTTGCACTAGCCATTCCTGCAGGGCTTCTTTCTCAGTATCTGCTCTCTCCTCTGATCCTTCCCAGAACTGCATGGGCTGGGGAAGGGAGGCTTTCTGAGGGCCGGAGCTGGGAGGCCCCTGGAGCTCTCTCAACCTGTTCCCTTGGTGTTAGAAGAGAGGATTAAAACTCAGGGAAGAGGGGTCAAGGACTCCTGGAGTCACCCAGTGAATGACTGGGTTGGGAGCTCAGGCCTGTTGCCTCTCAGTCCATGGCTCTCTCTGGAAGGAGGGGGACCAGTGGGACCAAGCAGCCTGACAGAGCTTGGTTCCTCAGGTCAGTGTGGAGCCTGGAGGGAGGGCAAAGGTGGGAGGAGAGCCTCCTTAGTCCTGAGCTCAGCATGTGTCAAGCTACAAACGGGAGAGGAGTTTCTGAGGTCCTTGCTTGGGTGGGTGGGGCAGCACTAAGTACCCCTGACCCTGGACCTCAGCCAGGTCCAGAGTAGGTGAGCTGGGCAATACCGTCCTTGATGGCAGGGAAATCTGGGAGGCCCGTGTGGTGGAGGCGGCAACGGTAGCGGCCACAGCTCTTGGTATACTGCAGGAAGCGGGGTGCACCAGGGAAGAGTACATGGTCAGCCAATACAGTGGCACCAGCTGGCAGCAGGGCATGGGCCTCCAGCAGCTGCAGGTTCCTCAGGTAACATCGGGGCTGGTGTGCCAGGAGCACCAACTCTGCCTGGTGCAGCCCATGCTGGGCTCGCAGGTGTGGGATCACCTCCTCTGAGCTACCCATGATGAGCTCCACCTGTTGGGGGTGGGAGGAGCTGGACGTGAGGATGAGTGGGAATGCTCCCCCATCCCAAACCCCACCAGGATCTGGCTTACTCCATACCAAGCCCTGGCCTACGTCCCCACAAGTGTGCCCATGTTTCCTCTGGCCTCACAGCCCAAGAAGTCAGGATCACTATTGTGATTCCCATTCTGCCCATGAAGAGGTCACACAGCTAACAAGAAGCATAGCTAAGATGTGGGACCAGATATGCCAGAAGCCAGAGACCAACTTCTTAACTGTTTCTGTCACTCAGCAGAAAATATGTGTAAATGACTTGGGACAGGAGAACGTGAGCTCACATACCCTCCAGGATTAGAGCCCTCTAAACGGAGTTGCTTCCTTCTCTGTAGGTGGGATCCCCCACAGGGGAGGCCTGGCCTGGGCAAGGCCTAGGGTTGGCAGAGAGGAGACCAGATTTTAGGAGGTGGGGGACTGACCGTGCACTCATCAAAGCCAGCCAGGCGGATCAGTTTTTCAGCCACTGCTGCTGTACGTGGGTCCCGTTCCACCGTGAGAAGGTGACCCCCAGGGGGCAGGGCACAGGCGATAAGCAGTGTGGAGTATCCGCAGTAGGTTCCCAGCTCCAGCACACAGGTAGGAGCCTTCTCCTTCACCAGCCGGGTCAGGATCTGACCTGTACAATGAGATGGCTGTTGCAAAAGACATGGGAGTTGGATGCAGGGCCCCTGATAGAAAGGGATCTAGAATGCTCACCTGCCTCACTGCCACCCCCAATCAGCTGGGGTCCACTTCACACAGTAAGGCAGAGGCAGGTCCTAGACGGTCATTTTGGGAAGGCTTCCTAGAGCAGAAAGCTACAACACACTGACCTTTGACAGGCCCCATGTGGCTCAGGTATTCACAGTGGCTGCTCCAGTGGTCCAGGGTGGTGAGGATATGACCAGTGTCCCCGGGCAGGGCATGGGTGAGCACGTAGCTGAAGGCCCGCTCCTCGGTTCGCAGCCCTGAAAGGCAGTTTCGGAGGCTCCGCAGCAAGACCGTACGTACCAGCAGCCGGAAGTAGTGCCGGTACCGCACCAGCAATGTCACCACCAGTGGCAGGAAGGCCAGTGCGATGGCAGGGGACATGGTTCCCTCCTGTGCCCTGGGGTGGGAGGGAGGAAAATCCATACCAATGATTTGCCTGCCATTTGTGCAGCCCTTACCAGTAGCAATTATTACTCTTATATTCTACAAGTCAAGGATCAGAAAGGCTATCTGTCCAGAGTCACATAGAACTGGGATATGCTGGGTTGGTATGATCCCAAGCCCATGTACTTTCAAGGACTCCACGCTGTCCCCAAATCCCTCTTCCCCGTCCTGACCCCAGCTCCATCTTCACCTTTCTCCCCTCATCTATTTGCCTTCATTCCTATAGTCACCCCTTCTTCAGACTCCTTTTACCAGTTCTTCTCTGGATGTCCTCCCTGCCCCCCATCACTTGGTCTCCTCTGACCCATCACTGTGTAGCAAGAGAGCACAGCTTTGTGGTCTGGAATTCCTTTTACTGTCACTGCCTTTTGCCTCAGTAAAAGTCAATCAAAACACTTATACAATAAGGTAAAATATCCTTTTTCCCATCCGAGGACTCTCCCTCTGTTTACTCTTCCCTGAAGGTGATAGGAAACCTTGATTCTATATTTCTTCTCCAGTCCTCTCTCCCACCCCCTGCATTCCCCTCTTCTATTCTCTCCCTCAGGATTCTCTGCACATAAGTATACACACAGATACACACACCCCACACTTTCCCCCTACTCAGCCCTCTTCCCTAGGGTCCTCTTTGGGAGATGGGTGCCCTCTCCTTTTCCATGCCCTCAGCCAGCCTCTTCCTCCTACAGATCTGACCCTTGTAAGGACCCTGGTGGTGGTGGTAGTGGTGGAGGGAGACTAAAAATGAAAGGTGAGAGAGAGTGTATGAATGGGTGTGAATAGGTGAGTAATGGTGAGCTTAAGCCAGTGTGCCTGGGAACCCAGACTCAAGGTCCCAGCTTACCTGGGCTGGAGGCTTCTTGGGGAAGACCAGAGCACAGGACAGGAGGAGTACTTTGGGTGGGGGAGCACTCTGAGGCAGGAGGCTGAACCTGCTCTCAATTATTGATGATGAGGCTGCTGCTGTCACTTGAGTCCTGTGGTTCGAGTTACTAGATCCGGAGACAGTGTAGAGCTGTCTTCAACCCTTTAGGAGCCCTCAAAGAACTTACAGAACTCGAGGGTCTTGATTTGAGGGGTAATAAGAGCTACTGGAACTGGTAGCTGCAACCCCTTGGATCAGAACATGGGGGATGGTGTGAGCCAAGGTGATGGGGGGGGGGGCGGCTGCCATTTATTCATTAACTCAAAATTCAAGTTTTCTCTAAGCATGACCTATGCTTGGATCACAGGGAAGAGTCAGATTCTGCCTTTGTCCTCCAGGAACTCCCAGTTTGGTAGAATAGACTGACCAGGAACAGAGAATATGAAACAGTGTGATCACTAGATTGGATGCTCCATGAGTACAAGGATTTGAGACTGTTCTGTGAACTGCTACATATCCAGATAGAACAGTGCCTGGCGTATAGTAGACCCTGAAAGTATTTGTTGATAATAAATGAATACTGACTTCATAAATGAACACGGGATAGGGATTAAACCCAGGGAGCTAGAGATGCCCAGAAAATGGGGTCAAAGACGGTAATGAAGAAGATAGTTTATTTGTATTGGCTTGGCAAAAGTACAGTAGGGAGACAGTGTACCAGGCTGCATGTGCAAAGTCCAAGAAGTCAGTCGGGAAACTAAGTATTTCCCTGTTGCTGGTGAGTACCCTTCCCGCTGCACCCCCTTCAACCCCAGCCTGGAGTGGGATGCAGGTCTCAGGCTCTGCAAGATCTTGAATTGGCAGGCTTGGACAAGTGTTCAGGGCCCAAGGGAACATACGAGAGGGTTCTAAAAAAAGGATTGATAGTCAGCTTCATGTGTTAGATTACTATGTTGAAATGGCTGCATTGAAGGGAGATAGATGGCTGAGGACAAGGAGACAAGTGACGAGGCTTCTATCTCTTTCACCAGGACTCATCCCACCCTGCTTCGGCTGGTGAAGGCATACTGTCCCTTCTTCCAGTAGGTCTCAGGCCTCAGGCCAGGTTGGGAACGCCTCTGGGTGCCACCTCGACTCGCGCGCCGGTCATCAGGGACTTAAGTGTGTGCACCGAGACTGTAAGCTCTAGGAGTGTAGGGCCTGGATTTTACTCGCCCCTCGCACGGCACTTAGAAGAGAGTATAATGGCAGCATTTGGGATAAGAGTTCGTTTTCTGGCCCGGAAAGGTGGTCCCGAGGCCACATAAACACATAACACGACTCGAGTGTTAATGATTCTACATGTCTTTTAGAACCAAAGAGTAGCTCTGGAGCTTAGAAACTAGGAAAAGATAAAGCCACGTGATCTACCCTGCCCTTTCCTCGCGTCACGTGTCCTGCGTCTAATCCACAGGGTGAGTCTTCCTATTGGCTGGCGACGATCACGTGGTGGGGCGGGGCCGAAAGCGGGGCTTGGCGGTGGCGACGAAGAGGCTCGGAAGGGGAAGGCACGGGGGTGGAGGTTGCCGGCGGGACGCAGCCACGGGTCATGTGACCGGAAAGGCTCCTGACGGACGCCGTCCCTCCTCGGCGCGGCCTGAGCGCCCGGCCCGACCCCGGCCATGGGGTGCTGCTACAGCAGCGAGAACGAGGACTCGGATCAGGTGCAGCCGGGGCGGGCGGGGCTTGAGAATCAGGGCTAAGACCCTGGGGCGTGGGGCCTAGAAAAATACCGTGCAGGGAGGGGTTAGTCGGACCCCGGGGCTCGCTAGTACGGAGGCCTGAAGGGGACAGGTTACAGACAGGAGGCCAGGCTGGGCTCTTGCTCTTATTAAAACCCTAGGTCTCTGCACAGTCCGTGCCTTGGGGGCCTGCAGGCTGTCGTTGTAACTACTCGCTCCTGCCCCTTCTCTCTCTCTGTCTGCCTTTAAACTTTATTTACAACTTCAAGGATCTTCACCCTAGGTCCTTGACAAGCACTTCCTTTTCAGCTTCCCGTGCCTTCTCTGTGCTTGTTTTAGCGGGCGTTATGAATCCGTAATAGACGGGGGTAAGTGGAGGCTGTAAGTTAGCCTGTCCCTAGATGAATCAGAAATTTGTGTATCGTCTCAGTCCCTGAGGCTGGAGAAGGGAAAGGCTTTGCCAGAGAAGGTCTCTGGAAGTTGGTAGCATTTGAGTTAGCCAGTGAAGGATTTAATAGGTAGAGACAATGAGGGCCGCGGTACATGTGGGAAAGTTGTTTGGAAAGGAGCAAATAGGATTTAGATTTGGCTGGATTTGGGGGAAGAGAGGTGGATGGGGTGCTTATTTGGTACTGATTTTGGCCTCCCTCAGTGCAGTCCCTGCCTCGAGCCTAAGGATTCTTCTAGCGAGAGGGGTGCCTCCCCTGAGAATTTGGCTGTAGATCTGACCTCCTGGGAGAAAGTACTAGGTTGGGGACACCTGTACAGTTTTAAGTGCCTCCTCTTCCCTTTGGTGGGGGTCTCACTTCTCTCCCCACTTTAATCCCTGCCCTCATTTGAGGAGGGGCAGAACTTTCCAAGGATGAAGTCTCAAAATTGATGGCTACTCAACGTTTTTGATCGCCTCTAAGGCTGGTTCTACACTTCAGTACATTCTGGGTGCAGAGACAATAAATAGATTTTATCAAGTAGCTCACATTCTGGTGGGGAAGATGGTCACAGAAATAGATTGTCAGTGGTACTTGGAAAGTCTGTCCTTTCCCAGTTCTTGGATTAAGGATTTAAACTTGGAAAATGTCATTTGTGTGGGAGACCTGGCCCTCATTAATAGACCAAACACCCGTTGAGTATATATTCATATATCCTGGGCCCTATGTTAGACATGAATCATGCTCCATTCTTCTCACTTCACCCCAGCTTGTTAGAGGAGGAGGAGACAATATCCCTGCCTACTGGGAGAGTGGTGAGAAATTTGAGATGAATCAGGAATTTGTGTATCCTCTCAGTCGCTGAGGTTGGAGAAGGAAAGACCTTGCCAGAGAAGGCATCTGGAAGTGGGAAATTGTTCCTTAAAGCAGAACAATGGACTCTTGCAGGGAGTGAGTCAAGAAGAGTTAATGCCTCATGAGAGAAAGAATACCAGCTTGTGGCTGAATAGAGTGGTGTCCTTAATCTTCATCTTCTCTTTAATGGGCTATCATTTCTGTTTCTAACCCCCAGAGAAGGCACTTGCTCATTGTTTAATGATTTGAGGACTCATGTGGCAAAAGCAGTAATTATCATTATCCTGTTGTCATGGAGTGGGGATTCTGCCCCCAAGCCTCTCTTTCAGCTCTTGGACAAGTTCCTCTCCTACTCTCATTTCTGCCCCTTTATTATAATAATAATAAAAAAGTGTGTAACAATTTGTTTGCAAAGGGCTTTTACATTTATCTCATTTGATTCTTACTATACATTCATCAGCTAGGTAGGGGGTTATCACTATTTACAGGGGAGCAAAAGGTTCAGAGAAGCTGAGTGATTTAGCCAAGGTTACAAAGCTGAGAAGTGGCATAGCCACGGTGTTCTGGTGTCCATTCGGCCCAGCTTTCTCTTCCAGCTGTGCTTACAGACTAGGTGGCCATTCACAGGCAGTGGACATCTGTGTCTGTGCAAGGGTAGACAGTGAAACCCTGACTCCTGGGTTACATTGACTTGGGGACAAGCCATAGTGCCTTTGCCTCTCTCATGCTCCATTCGCCCTTGGGGGTGGGGTGACATTTGTCAACTCTGATGGTCTTCTGGGAGTCTAGGTCTCAAGGAAACAATCTTGTTCTTGGAGAACTCCTGATAGGGGAGAAACTGCCCTGTCCTGTAGGAAGATCCATCTAACGTGGGGCTGAGGGAAGGACAAACATAAGGGAAGCAAACTCAGGCCCCATTATGGAGTCGGCTTTCTTAGAGACAGTTTAATCTTTGGCAAGCATTTTGTCTTTCTAGCCCTTTAATCCTGTGCCTTGTCTTTGGAAGGGAAAGAGGGTATCTTGGAGTTTGGAAGTGAAGGGGTAGATAGAAGCTTACAGCTTCTGTCTTGTGATGTTGGGAACTGGATCAAATGGCCTGAGTACACTTGGGTAACCGACTCTTGAGGAGGAAGAGTGAGGTAAAAAGGCTGGGCCTGCCTAGGGCAGGACAGAAAGGGCAGGAGGAAGTAGCCCTGGTTAGGAGAGTTGTGGGCTGGGGGGAGCTGGGAGCCTGCAGCAGGAAAGTGTGGTAGGAGCTGAGATAGGCCTGTGGTGGAGCACTGAGGAGCACTGAGCATTCAGGGTTTGGCACTGAGGTTTGGTGAGTCAGCATTAGCCAGGATGGTTCTCCTGTCCTTGACTTTGTCCTGGCACCCGTCCTCTTTATGACTTGGATAAAGATACCCAACAGGTTGGCTTATCCATTTGCTGCTGACACAAAGTCAGCAGGGATTTGCAGCTGATGAGCTCAAGGCAGAATCATATCCAGAAAGATTATAGTAGATTAGAAGAAGGGATGAAACAGGACAAGAAGAAATACTTACAGAATTACACAGGATTGGGAAGACTTTCTTTGGCCCCAGATTAGCATAGGCTAGTGGTAACAGGGCTGCTGAAAATTAAGGAAGCCTCTCAGGACACATCAATGGTGGCTTGACAGAGAGGAAACAGCACTACTGTTCAGGTCAGGATACACCAGGTATACTCAGTTTGGGTTTGGGAATAACATACATAGAGAGCCTCAGAGGAGAGGATGGTGAACACCTGAGAATAGAAGGCACCTGTCCTCACAAAGGGAGCACACTTAGACTGTGTGATCCAGAGGATGGGGTTGGGAGTCCTGAGCTGATTTGAGGAATGGCTACTGAGAGGTTGGGCTTGCTTTTCCTTGGGGCTTAGGGCCTTGCTGGGGAGGGCCTGGTCCTGGGGGATCAGGAGGGCCATTCATGGGCTTCTGACTTGCATCAGTTTCCCCTCTAAACTCTTCTCAGTAGCTCACAACTCCTGTGTCTTCCAGCCTCAACTATCCTTTCTTCACTGGGTGGTGGACTATTCTGAAGCTCCAGGGCTGTTCAGAATTGTCATTGGCTACTGGGCCATTTCATCCAGGCTAAGTGCCTCTGTCTGTCTTTTCAGGGCCTCTGGGAATGCTCAGTTCCATTCCAGTTCATCCCTTTTGTGCCAACTCAGCCAAGCTTCCACAGGCAGGCAGGAACCGAGTCCTATCTGACATTCCACCAAATTGGGCACTTTGAATATTCCTAGTAAAAATGTAATTGGTGCTTAAAGGTCAGAGCTGGGCTGAGAGAAGGAGCGCCTCAGGAAAGGTAGGTTGGACTGAGCCAACCTGACTTCTCCACCATGGCCTCTCCTAGGATCGAGAGGAGCGGAAGTTGCTGCTGGATCCTAGCAGCCCCCCCACCAAAGCCCTCAATGGAGCTGAGCCCAACTACCACAGCCTGCCTTCTGCTCGCACAGATGAGCAGGCCCTGCTCTCTTCCATCCTCGCCAAGACAGCCAGGTAAGCATCACAGGACTAGGCCTGTGGCAAAATTTCTCCATACAGATTAAAGGCTGGGATAGAGGTTGCTGGGCCCAGGACATGGGAGCTGGGACAAGGTCAGTGGGGAGAGGTGCCTCTCCAGTGGGCAGGCAGGGACACTGATATCAGATAGCCCTGGAGTCAGACGCCCTCCAGTAAGTCTTGTTTGTCCCTCCCGGGAGCACCTGTCACATCATCTCTGTCTCTTCCCTGCAAAGCAACATCATTGATGTGTCTGCTGCGGACTCCCAGGGCATGGAGCAGCATGAGTACATGGACCGGGCAAGGCAGTACAGGTGAGCACCTGGCCAGCTTCAGTCCCACAGGTTACTTGGGCTCTTCCCTAGCCCCCTTCCCTGATCCAGCTTTGGAGCCTGGACCCCAAATCAGGCTTGTTTGGGTGCCTCAGTAGGTGTTCAAGTTAGGTCTGTTTGCCCTATTATGCTCTTGAGGGTGCTGAGGCCAGGGGAGGTGGGCATATAGTGAATATGTAATGCACTGAGACCCCCTGTAAGCCTGTTTCTCTCCACACCCACCCCTCCCTCTTGGCCAGCACCCGCCTGGCTGTGCTGAGCAGCAGCCTGACCCATTGGAAGAAGCTGCCGCCGCTGCCATCTCTTACCAGCCAGCCCCACCAAGTGCTGGCCAGCGAGCCCATCCCCTTCTCCGACTTGCAGCAGGTGAGCCACCCCATGCCCCAGCCCAGCCTACCCTTCCTACCCTGCCCAGGGTATGGCAGAAGGGTTCACTCTCCCATCCTCAAAGGAGGTAGGGAAGTGGATTTAGAGGCCCTGGTAGCTTGGGGGCCCCAACTCACTCCCATCTCACTCTCTTGCTTTTTATATTCTTCCTATCTCCTACCTTCAACTTCTATTCTTTTTCTCCCCTTTGTTCTTTTCCCTCTGCCTTTCCCATCCCTTTCTCTTTTGTGTCTTGTCTTCTGTCATTCCCTCCTCCCTCCTCCCTCCTCCATTACCATCCTCCCCCCCTTCTTTCCTGATCTCCTCTCTCACCCATCTCTCTGTTCCTCTCCTTCCTGACCCTTCTCTGTCTCAGGTCTCCAGGATAGCTGCTTATGCCTACAGTGCACTTTCTCAGATCCGTGTGGACGCAAAAGAGGAGCTGGTTGTGCAGTTTGGGATCCCATGAAGAGAGGGGTCCTTGGACAGCTCTTCTCCTTTCTTCACCCCGTCTCCATCCCACCTCCCCTGGCCCCCAGCCTCACTGCGGCTTATACAGTACCCTAACCTGCTATTAATCACGGAGAAGAACGTGGAGAAGGAAGAGAAGAGTGAGGCCATAGGCCTGAGCAAATGAGGATGGAGCAAGGGAGGGTAGAACCGTTTGGAATTAGCCTTCAAAGCCCTGGCCAGGGGTGGGGTGGGGACCAAAAGGACGGGGCCTGGTAGGTCTTCATAGTCACTGGGAAGGTAGAGGTACCACTGTGGGGGTGGTAATCACCTGGAGGCCCAGGGGACCCTCTTCCCACCCCATTTCTTGGCCTCAGAGTCACTCCCATCCCTCTCTCCCTGACTTGGTGCTCACATGCACCTCACTAGGGTTTGTGACCAGGGTCTGGACGAGCTTGAATTTGAATGAATTGAGTTTGTATTTCTAGCACCCTGGGTTTTTACATGTTTGGTCTTTTTTCTTTTTGTTTTGATTTGTCACCCTTGATAAAGGAAATGTATTCATCTGTGTGCCGGTTCCAGTCCCTCTGTCCTGCCCATCAGCCTAGTACTTACTTCTGGCTACTCAAGTTTTTGAGCAGTGACATGGGGGGACAGGGTGTCCTCTAGGGGCATTAAGGAGTTGCACAGGAGATAAGGGGATGCAGTGTTCCCAGGTCTTAGCTGAGACTCAACCTAGGTTAACCTCAGATTGGATGATAAGACTCGACTTGTCCTTTCTCCAGTGATGGAGATACTGTCAAAGCTGGACAGACTTGACTCTGGGACAGCTGTCACTGTTGGGGGCACTGCCTCAGACTTGGTGGAATTACCAGCAGCCTAGGAGTGGAGGGCAGGCGTAGGGACCAGACCAAGCTCTGCTGGGAGCACCTGATCTGGAGTCAGCAAACAAATGTTTTAAGCAGAAGAATCTTTTTATCAAGTGAAATCTTAAGCAAAATCCCAAAATGTCAAACATAATAGTGGAACTACTCTGATACGTTTGAAGTGGGGTTGAGAGATCACAGCCCACCTTCTTGGCCTCACATCATGAAGCCTCTGAGGCAGCTCTGCAGATCCCTGGTACTCTGTGAAGAGTTTGGAAATTACTGATTGACTCTAATCCCAGGATATCTGGGCTGAGTGAAAAAAGGGACCCAGAGAGGGTAGATAACTTTCTCAAGGCCTGCAGTAAACCCAGGTCTCCTGTGACTGAGGTCAGCAGGCATTTTCCTCCAGTGCCTCCTTCAGTTGCCTGAGTAGGACGGCACAGCTATAAGGTACAAGTGACTTCTGTTCTGCTGAACAGTTCAAATCACATTTATTGTCAAACTAAGTTGACCATTCTCAGGCCTATAGGAATGCTGGGGTCTTGGGAACCTCAGAGTACATTCTGTTTGTTCCGGGCCTTCTTGGGCTTGATGTTCATGCGTTTCCAGACTTCAGCTGTGGTGCGGTCTGCTTTGGTGACCCCACTGAAGTCGAATGTGGTGATGTGGGGCAGAGCGCACAGCACGTATTGCCTGTGGGGAAGACTCGGGCTGGGGGCCAGCCCCCCCCCCTCAGAACCCCCCCCCCACCAGTTGCTGCTGTTTTCCGTGACTGCAAGGAATGGAGGGACTTGGGTAAAGTCTTGGGGAGATGGGGCTTATCCCAACTGACAGCAAGAAATACTTTAAGGCCTGCTGCTCCATTCCCTGGCCTTAGTGTGGCAGAAGAATGGTCTGAATTTCTTGTCTCCCCTCCCCCATTTCCTCAGGGGAACCTAGCTAGAACTTAGCTCTGTGATCAAGGCACTTACCTATACCCTTTCTCTTCCTCCACGGGATTCCCATGAAGTGTCAGGCTCCGGAGCTGAGGGAGGACAGCCAGCTTATCCACCTCCCCCAGACGCTGGATGCTGTTGCCATGGAGATAGAGGACACTCAGGTTGAAAAAAGTTGTCAGGATCTGTTGGGGAAAGACACCGAAAACCAGGCTGGTCAAGGGCCTGGATCTATGCTTAGGACTGTCATGTGGACAGAGAAGGAAGAGTTTGAGGAATAACTTGCCCTCCACCCCCCACAGCCATACTGGATGACTCTAACCTACTTTTGTTTACCTTTTAAGGGGTACAGGGGCATCACACTGAAAGAGAGCCGTGATCTGAGAGGCAGGAGGTATGGGCTTGGGTTTCGGCTCTGTCACTGACTTGCCAGGTGACTGGGCCAGTCCCTGCCTCTCCCTGGGCCTCAGTTGCCCCTTCATTGAGGACCTTTCCAGCTTTGATGATCTAAGATTCTATCACAGCAGGGAGACAGGAACACAAAGCATCATACTAGGCATATAAGAGAAACTGAAAAAATATTAGTTGAATTGAGATCACTACACTAAGGGAACAGTTTCCAAGTCACACTCCAGCTTTTTCCCCCCGTACCAGCGATCCTAGACAGGAAGAAAGGGCCAGTTTTGTTTATTTTTTAAAACTTGGGTCTGAGGTTCATAGAAAGCAAGTGCTGTACTTTTACTTCCTGCTTCTTCCATAACAAAATCCCACACAAGACACAGTGGGTGTCCAATAATGAGAGCTACCATTTTACTTCAGCCTCCTATGTGTCAGTTGATTTTTTAAACTACTTTAATTCTCACAAAACCTTAATGAAGCTGGTATATTATCCCCATTTTTCAGACAGGGAGGCTGAGGTTTTGAGAAGTTAGATAACTTGCCCAAAGTCACACAGCCAGTAAGAGGCAAACCCAGGATTTGAACTGATGTGTCTGACCCACAGCCATGTGCTTTGCCCCGCACCATGCTGTCTTGCTACTTCCTTAATGACACCTGGGAAGTGGAGAGGCTGGGTGCTGGACAAGGTGGCCTTGTGCCCACCCTGATAACTCTCAGGGCCAGAAACTCACAGGGTCGATGGAAGTCAGGTCATTGAAGGACAGGTCGATCCAGGCCAGGTTCTCTGGGTGCTCCAGCAGTTGTGAGACCACCTGGTTGAAGTCTCTCAGGTCATTAAGAACATTGTTGTTCAGCCACAGGGACTGGGTCAGCGACTTCCCTGACTTTGAATGCCTCAGTGGTCGTAGCCCTGTCCTTGGCTCCTCACTTGTCAGATCTGCAGGGGCAGAGTGAAGCTTGGATACATTATCTTTGCCTTCCTGGCTCTGGAGGATTGGGAGGGGTGAAGCTGGGAGAGTTAGCAGCCTGAGCTGGAGCTGGAGGGGCCTGACAGGGCCATGGCTTTGTGCTTGAGCTTAGTGTGACCCTATCTGCTGTTAATTCAGGACCCTGTCCCATAGGACCCAGTAGTCAGTAAGTTTCAACTAAAGGTTCAAGATTTCTCATCCCAGGCTCTTAGCTTTGCAGGTCACATGGCCCTCTCATGTCTACTGTCTCATTGGGTTCTTTGTATAGCAACTCAATAAGGGTGTGGGGGGAAAACCACTCCCATTTTATAGATGAGGAAACTGAGAACCAAAGTTGCTGGGCTTCAACCAAGATTACAGCACAGAATCCACAATTATCTACTAGTAGAGTCTTTAGGACTCTCATGTCTTCTTTCTCTTCCACTAATGTTGAGTAACTACTGTGTGCCAGATACTTGATAAACAATGGTAAGCAAAAGGAGACATACTCTGTGCCAGGCTTTGAATAATAGTGCAGGTATGAAGCAGACGCTTATGTCCTACAAGAGCTCGTGTGGGCAAGATGGGAATAAACTGGCAATATAATGTGGAAAGTGCTTTGTAGTAGTCATGGAAACAGAAGAGATTCCTAACCCAGTACAGGAGCTCAGAGAAGTTTCCCAGGGAAAGGATGCCTAAGCTGGATCTCAGTGGATTAGGCAAAAAAGGGAGGAAAGGGTAAGAGAACAGCATGAGCAAGGGCATAGTCTGAATAGCATGGTGATGTTTGTGTGAGTGTGTGTGTGTTGTGCAAGGGGAGCAAGGAGGTAGTAGCCCTGTTGTGAAGGCCTTGAATGTCAGACTAAGGAGCTTGGACTGTATCCTGCAGGTGATGGGAAATCAGTGGTGGGTTTAAAGACCCAAATTTTCATTTTTGAAAGATAATTTTGAAGCATTATTGTGAAGTATGGATTTTAGGGGGGAGTGGACTGCAAGACTAATTTGTCAGTTTCAGTCATCCAGGCAAGAGACCTGAAACAAGATGATGGTAAAAGGGATAGAGAACTATGGGAGAGTTGCAATCAGTGTGACTTGATGATGGACTGGGTGTAAGGATAGAGGAGCATTCAGAGATGGTGCTGGGTTTCTGGTTTGGGTACCAGTTTTATTATCTGATAAGGAATTAGCAAAAGAGGGACAGAGTTGGAAAGCTCATGGGTTCAGGGTTGGTCTTGGTGTGTTTGAGGTACCTATAGCATATTCAGGTGAAGTAGCCAAGCAAACAGGTAGATATGCAGGTCTTAAGCCCAGGAGACAGACTTGAGAATCATTAGCATAGGGGCTATACAAGCTAGGGGAGCAGATGAGATTTCTCAGGGAGAGTGAGGGTAAAGAGGGTCAAGGAGGGAGAGGGGGGCCATGAGAGAAGTTAAGAGTCAGGAGTGGACAGGTGGCAGGAAGAGTGCAGTTTTAGAGATGGACTGGGACTTATTCGTTTGTAGGGGGAGTGAGATCCAGTAAGCAGTTTTGAAAAGTAGTTCTGGCATCTAAGAAGTCCCTGGTGACCTTGGTGAGGGCTGTTTTCAGTGAAATGAACAAGTGCATGGGGGCAAAAGCCAGACTGAAGTGAGTTTGAGAATGAAGGGAAGGAAAGTAAATATAATGAGCATGTAGCAAAAACAGCACACTGAAAATTTGGCTCAGGAGGAGAGGGAAAAGGGTGGGGGCTGGAAGAAAGAGGTTAGAACTCCTCTATATGGCTCCCCCCACCCTTTTTTTTTTTTTTTTTCCTAACAAATGAGGTCCAGAGAGAGGATGGGGTCAGTCACTGGCAGAGCCAGAACCAGAGTTGACTTTTCCCCCCCATTATCGGTAAAGCTTTGATTACTAGTCCAAAGCTGCCTTCAGGGAAGTATTTGGAATTCGGCAGATCTGACCAGCCTGTCTTCACCTTCCCCTCAGCCCTCTTACTGGACATACTTCATTCTACCCCTACCCAACATCAACTTCCTCTCCTCAGCTGCAGTTCAGTCAGCATCCACCGGAGGGCTCTGTCTGAGTCCTGGAGAGAGCAGGATCTTACACTTTGGGTCTGAGACTGCCGGGAGGTGGCAGAAGGGGGCTATTTGCCTCAGTGAAGCACAGTACTCCAGTTTGTCAATAAACTCATCCTGACTCCTCATCCTGACCCCTGCACACATACCTCCTGACTGAAAACCTTAAGAAGAAATGACAGTTGAATACAAGTATAAGTTAAAATAAGCTAACTCATGGACTATCACCCAGTTTGATGCGGCAGCAGCTTGGGAATGCCTCCAAGCAGGGGCTGAACCCAAGATCAGAGGGAGTCACTGGTGAGATAAGGTTGCCTAAAACTTGAGGCCACCTGGAGCTACTGTTAATCAGGGATGGGGTGGGGTATCCAGGTTATAGGTTACTACTATAGGTTACTGCTCCCCCCAGACTCATGCACTGCATGAGGACCTCTGTCAAAACTTCTTGTTCATAGTAGTCCAGGAGCACTGAAGGGTCTGCAAACTGGCCCATGAATATCAAAGTTCAGAGAGCTGGGGGGCATTCAGCCCCAAGACGACTTGGGGAAATCATGATCTGGTCTTCCTATATCTGAAGGTTTGCCATGCAACTTGTTCCCGGGTTGCAGAAGTCAGTTTGACATGAAGAACTTGGGTCATCCTTCATCCCATATTGGAAGGGGTTGGTATATGTGTATTGGAGATGCCCTTACCACTAACTTGTGAGCAGAAGTTAGAGGATTATAATTTAGAGGTAGTGCAGATTAGATGCCTTCTAAAATCACTGCCATTTCAGATTCTATGGTCCAAATAGAGTTGTGCTAAGTACCCCCAAACTCTACCCTGTCTTCTAACCCATCTTTAGTAAGTGTTCCGGAAGCTCCAAGGAACCTGAGGGGACCTAGTGCCTTTTGGGGTCGGAATGCACCACTCCTCCTCTCCTAATACACACCCCCCCCAAAAAAAACAAAAAACTCAAAAAGAAGTACAATGCCTGTCACCTATATGTATACACCAGAATATACATATATGTATATAAGTGCTCAGTAGATATTTAACAGTTGAATGTACAGATTATGTTTTGTGCTGTGGACTTATCTTTGGTAGTTTGTCTCCCCTCATTGTGAAGACTCCAATGAGGGCAGAGCTGTATCTCCCCTTTGAGAGCTGGACATTTCTAGGGTACATAGGAGCCATACTTAACGTCCCTCCTCTGTAACCTCAGCTATCTTGTACATAGCTATTATTGCAGCCCAAACCCTTGTGAAACATGGACTACATCAATCAGAAGTGATGCTGTATACAATAAAGATCATGGTAGGGGTGTGTGTGCTCATGAGAGAACAAACTGAGTTACCATCATGGCAGATGCCAGCCCAAGTAGTGTTCTAAACCCAAGCCAAGGCTAGTGCCTCCTGAGGAACTACTCACCAGCTTGCTGGCCTTAAAGTGGACACCAATTGCCTGAGAGAGAAGACTAAAGCCACATAATGGGGCTAGGATATGTGGATGAATACATGTCTTCTGTGAAGACAGATGTACTGACGCTTTTATGAGACCAGATAACAAAAGCCAGGGGTGGCAGAACTTCCCTGGGAAGAACTGATGACTCCTTGAGACTATGATATTGCTGAGAGCCCTGTGTCCCCTCCTGAAGGCTAATAATTACTCATTTACAAATATATTGAATGGTAGATGGGAATGAGTGTGGGCAGTGTTGGAACCTGCAGTAAGTGTGGGTGATCATGAATCAATTTGGGTATGGTTGGAAAGAATATAAGAAATTTGTCAATAAATATTTAAACTGGAAACATGCCAGTTTGTTGATAACAAGTCCTCTCATGTTTTACAACCAGTGATCAGAATAGGCATGTCCCTGAGGAGATGGGGTTCTGCCTGCTGGCTGGGACTCGGCAGCAGCCTGTGTTTTCCTTTCACTGGTTTCCTCTTCTCTCAAGATAAAAACAGGAGAATAAAACTATTACCTGATAGCTTGCCTTCCTGATTTTCTTCTACCTAAGTTTTCTGTCATAGTCTGGCTTTGTTTGAAGATTATCCATCAACTACTGAGTCCCCTGGTTCCTTTCAAATTTGCTGCTAATTTTTAAAAAGGCCAAACCCTTCCATTCCTACACCTTATCCCCGCCCCCAAGAAGACAACAATAACAAATCTGCAGGCATACAGGAAAAATCTCTTTAGGCTTTTCAATAGGCGCCTGTGGCTTCTCCCTTGGGCCCACAGCAGGCCAACTGCTGTGGTGAGTGGAATGCTGCGCTCTGTGGGCTGACCTTGGATGATGTGGATGCTTCTGAAGGAGTAGTCCAGGGGGGGCTCCTGTACCGAAGTCTTCATGTGGTCCCGTTTGTTCATCTCTCAGGCCATCATTTGTTGTGTGCAAGTATGGGCCCTGGGAGGACAGAGAAGGACTGGTGTTCCAGGTACATGGGGCCTTGGCCCCTCAAGCTTCCCCATAGCCCTTGGCCCCTGTTCTCTACCCTCCCCTACTCCAAGCTCCCTGGCTGCATTTCCATTTTAAAATATTCATCATGATTCCTTGCATTTGTAGGGCACTTCTACTTCTCAGAGCATCTTCATCTCTTAGGGCTTATTTGATAGTTACAACACCCATTTCCATTTTCCAGATGAAGAAACTGAGACCCAAGTGGTGAAAGGACTTGCCCAAAGTTAAGCCAGTGAGTCAGTTGTGGACTGCATTGATAGTTTCTTAAGTCCTACTTTGAGCCCTTTTCTCTACCCCACTGTGGTTCCCATGGAGACTGCCTTGGTACCTATCCTCTGGTGACTGGACTATTCTATGACTTAACAAATGCCTATAGGCCAGAACTGCATCTGATGTCAGATAGCCCTTTGCAGTCTGACCCAGCTGGGGATTTGCTGCTTTCTCTGCTCAGCCTGCCTGTCAACCCCGTTACCTTGTCATACACAGACCCTACCTTCAGCCATATCCTGAGTGTAGACATACGCACGAATACACACATACACTTAAAACCAGAGTCTATCTCACTCTCACTCACCTGTCACTGATGCCTGAAATTCCACCATTAGAGATTCATTCCTTTGGGTTCAGGGATTGTTCCCTGTTAAAATGGAAATACCCCCTGAAAGGGGTAAACACAATGTTATCAGTCATTTACAGTGTGGTATCTTTTATTAGACCCTTTCCAACTTGTTAGCTAAAGTAAAGCTAAGAACAGGTTTGGCTGGAGATGGGAGAGCCATGAGAACCAACTCACCTGTGGAGAAGAGGGCTGAAGACAAACATTAACAAGGAGTTTTGTATGTGCATATACAAAAGACACAGACTGACAAAGAAAAGTACACATCCAGTTAACTTCCCCTTTTCACTCCATCCACTGTCACCACCTCCTTTGCATTTACTCCACCTGCTTTCCAAAAGCATTCAATATAGTTCACATTAATACACTCATGAAACAGGACAATCTGTAGAAGAGTGCTGCCCGTATAATGTAAGCCACAGACGTAATTTAAAATTTTCTAGTAGCCACAATAAGTAAAAAGAAATGGGTGAAATTAATTTTAATAATATATTTTATTTAACCCAGTATATCCAAAATATTTTAACATGTAATCAGTATTAAAAATTAAGATATTTTACACCAGATCCCAATTTGGACTAGTTATCAGGTACTCAATAGTCATATGTGACTAGTGTCTACTGTATTGGACAGAGCAGATGTAATTAAAAATGGAAGAGAAAGTTCAGAAGCCAGATTAAAGGATGGGGGAGAGAGAGGTACCAGGGAATTTAGGAAGCTCAGCTAATTAGCTAATTTAGCTCTGAATTTCCTGGCAGCCAAAGCAAAAAGGGATATGTGATTTTTATCTTGCGATTCAAAGAAGCAAATAGTTTTATGCAGAGATAATGAAATTGGCAAATGTTCTTAAAGTGGAAAAACCAAGGACCTAACAGCTTGTAATTCAGGTTAAACTTAATACAGTTTGGGTAAGTTCCTTTTTTTGGTGCTTTAAGTTATGCAAGGATAGAGTTTAACAGGTTTAGAGGAATGGAAAGTGACTGTCTTCCTCTCAAAAAGCAGCAGTCTCAATGGAGTTTAGGGGAAGTGCTGGTTCGAGTCACTTCACAGCTAAATTCTCTGCCAAATGCTGGACTGGCCGGCTGGGCACAGGACATTGATTAGGAAGACCTGAATCTTTTATACACCAAATCTATGGGCAGACAACAAAGAACACATTATTTTGTAAAAAGAGAAAATGGTGTATGTTCTCACCAGACAGAAGCCCATCCTGCTTGAGCACCAATATCAGGTTTGATGCCTTTGAGCAGGATTGGATACTTTTCTCTAAGTAAGCATTTTCTGCCCTAGGCTTTGGGTAGGTCTTGGGTTGGGACCCCAGAATTCTGCAATACTGGACATGGATTTTAGCTTAAAATATTTAAGGCCAAATTTTTTACCAGTTAGCCTCCTTGACCAACAGAGAACTCAGCACAGTTCCTAAGAAATTCTGATTTTGTCTAGCACTCTCACCTGATGCATTTTTTTCTGGATGAGTTAGCATTAAAAATGGAGTCTGCTCCCAAGAAACAGCTTTATTCATTCACAAAACATTCCCAGTTCTTAGCGCTCAGGTTGGTGCACAAAATGCAGGCAATAAATACTTATTGTATGAATAATTTAAAAAAGGAGTCCCAGGTAGCTGGATAAATTTGCCAGATGGAAAGGGTTATTAGTCTTGTCCATGTAAACAGTAGCCCAGGCTGTTTGTAGGATGAATGAATGAGAAATTGCCAAATACAAGGATTTCTGTTTTGGTAGAGTTGATGCTAAGCTTCTCTTTCTAACAATTGGCTCCCAGGTTCAGCTGTTTGAGTCCACACCTCATTCATAGTAAGATATTCAATTCAATTCTACAAACATTTATTGAATGCCTGCTGCCCCGTGTCTGACCAGAAGGAATGAAGCCAAGAAACAAGTAATAAAACCCTGACTGTCACAAGCGCAGAAAGACTTGCTGGATTCCTACTGGTTTGTGACAAACCAGCCTGCACCCAGTTCCAAGTAATAGCTGCCCACTTAGTGAATACTCTCTCATGTTTCAATTCACAGCTCTAGTGTACCCTCTTCCATGAAGCCTTTCTTTTCCAGATAAAAATAATTGTGTCCTGTTTTATTTTGGTTGCATTAATGATCCCTATTCATGTTTTTTTCCCCTGTACCCAGCCCTTTGCCCCGTGACTTTGTAGTTCATCTGATTCTTGGCCCAGCCATGTGACCTGCTTTGGCCAAAGGGATGTTGGCAAATATGAGGCAATAGAAACTTAAAAGGGCACTTGCCCTCTTGATCTTTGCCTGTGCCATGAGAACATGGCTGGCCTGCTGGAGAGATATGAGAGATGAGAAAGAAAGCCAGTGATCACAGCTGAGGTCATCCTGGACTAGCCTATAGCCAGCTTGTCCTCAGTCAAGATCAGGAGAGTCACCCAACCCACAGATGATTGCAGACATATATGAGTGAGCCCAGCCAAGACCAGAAGAACCACCCAGCTGACTCAGAAGCTTGGAATCAATAATAAATGCATAATTTTTAAGCCACTATGTTTTGGGGTGGCTTGTTATGCAGCAATAGCTAACCAAAATGCCCCCACTATATTTTGAACAAAATTGTATTGCAATCTGTTTCCTCATCTGTAAAACAGAGACAAACTCTACCCTGAGAGCTGTTGTATGTCCTCCAGAAGGTGCTCAATAAATGTAAGTAGTTGCACTCTGCACTTATTTCTTTATAACCTATTTCCCATTCCTTCCCTGTAACCTTGAGGACAGAGACAGTCAGACCTCTTTCTCTGACCCTGCATTGAGTCTCGCAAACAATGGGTATTCAGTAAACGCTTTAAGGACAAATTGATAAATGGCAAAATGAAAGAAGAAATGAAGGAATAAATTAATGGTATCTTCAAGGTGACACATAGAGGGTCTGACTGCTGGGGAGGACTGCCGAGGCCTTGATGCTGTCTTACTCCTGTGGCTATATTTTTGGAGTCAGACCTTCCCAGCTGCTATTCTGCCTCATGACCAGATCCCAGGACCTTGCTCATCTGATGAGGCTGATCTGATGAATGACAGGGTTGGGGCATACCTGCCTTGTGTTTTAGAATCTGAACTTTTTCTTTTCCAAGCTGGAAATGTCTTTAACTTTTTAAGTGTAAAAGTTAATACGATAGCTGAATAAAGTTGAACAACATAGGGAAGTATATCAAGTAGAAACAAAGTCTGGATCTCCATTTCACTCTCTTAAGGATAATTACTATTAACAGTTTGAGAAAACACAAACCCCTGGAATGTGTATATAACCAAGATGATGTATATTTTTACACAAGCGCATACATACTCTATTCTTTTGTAAACCTATTTTTTCTTGTAAAATTGTTGTAGACTCTCTTACTCCTTTTAACAGCTGAAGAGTTCCATAGTATGATGTATCATACTTCAACTTTACTTAATTTAGCTTTAACCAATCCCAAGCTGATGTAAATTTGTTTTCAGTTTTTGAAAATTACAACTGGAATTTGATTCATTGGTAGCCTATTCTTGTCTGCTCTGACAAGTAACAACATGATGGTACAGGAAGGTTGTGAGGAATAATCCACAGCCTGAGGGGATCTGATTCAACTGCCTGGCTTAGAGAGGTTTCTGTTTATGGGCCACAGGTGGAAGAAAAATCAAAGAATGTCATGAAAATTCTGCCATGTAAACTAATGTATTCTGGGAGGTTACATTCCCAGGTACCCAAGGGAGGCCCAAGATTCCACCAGGCTCCTGCTCACTTCTCCACTTTTCTATGTATGAGATTATACACATAATTTTATCTTCACCTCCAGTTTTGCGGTCCTGCCAAATATATCTACTTGCAGCTTACTGAACCCACCTCTGGGCCTCTGCACATATAGCTCCCTCTGCTTGTAATAGTTTCCTCTTTCCCCCTTTTGCCTTACTAATTCATACTTTAAGACTCAGCTCAGGTGTCACATTTTCTGAGGAGCCTACTCTTACTCCCAAATCTGGATGCAGAACCTCTCTTCTAGTTTTTCACTGCACCCTATACTTATTGCCATGGTAGCATTATATTAATCTATTTATTATCTGTATGTCAGTAAACTCCACCAGGACAGGAACCATGTTTTTCTCATGACTGTATCCCTGTAGTAGTGACAAGTAGTAGATGTTTAACAAATAAATCAAAAGCTGCAACAGTGAATAGCACTATAATGAAGAGGAACATAATGTTGCTATAATTCAGGGATCTGACCTAGTCTGAGCAGTCAGGGAAGACTTTCCTGAAGAAGTGATGATTGAGAGAAATCTGGAAGATAAGTACAAATCAACTGTAGCAGGGGGAAAGACAAGCATTCCAAGCAAAAGTAACAGCATGTGCAAAGTCTGGGAGGTTATTTGGAAATTTTGAAGACCTTAAAGAATGCCATAGAACTGGAAGGGAGAGAAGGAGGGGAACAACATATGGTTAGTTTGGAGGCTGGAGAGGTAGGCAGGAGCCACGTTGAAATGTTGCTTTATGGTAAGTGCAATAAGAAGCCACAAAGTATATTTCAAAATGGGGGTGGGGTGGGGGGGACTAAAGATCAGATTTGTATTTTTAAGGATTACTCTGGCTATAGTATACAAAATAGCTGGGAAGTAAGGCAGGAAGGATGTGGGTAGACAAAAGAATGATGGTGATTCTAGAGAAAGGATATTTAGGAAGTAAAACTGACAGGTCTTCATGATGGACGGAAATGAAAGAGGTCTTATTAAGGATAAAACCTGGGTGTTTGGCTTGTGTACACGGGTGGATAGAGGTGGAAGAGATCCAGGCTTGGGATCCATGGTTGGGGTGTATAGAGTTTAGGAGTTCAGTTTCAGAACTTGAGTTTGGGTTACCATTGACATCCTGAAGAAGAGATGGAGAAGTCAATTGGCTATACTGATCTGGAGCTTAGAGTGAGGGCTGAGTGGGAGATAAATTTTCATATATATTTGCATTCATGTGGTAAATGAAGTTGTGGATGTGGATGAGAGCACCCAAGAAGAGAATACAGAGCGAGGGGGAAAGTGGGCCTAGATAGTAAGTGGACTGATCAGGGCTAGCTAGAGGCCAGCTAATCATGATAGCATCAGACATGAGTGCTGTGTTAGCCATACAGATTGTTTCCTGTTTAGTTTAATTAAATCTGTTCGATTGCCAATGTCTTCAGTCTCTCTAATTCCCTTTCCCCATTTAAACTTTCAGGGCAAGATCTGAAACTATTCAGGCTGAAGTGTAAATAACACAATGCAGGCCATGCAGGTTCCTTCTCACTGGGGCAGTTTAATCTACTCCTTGGAACAAGTCCTTAAGCTATAGAGGTAGTAGGCACAGCTAAAGAGATTCAGCTGGAAGTTTGAGAACTAGGTATAGCCTTAGTTCTGTCACTGACTTGGTGTGTTACCTTGGGCAAGTCAACGATCCTCCCTGGGTTTCAGTTTTCCAATCTGTGAAATGGGGATGAATACCCCAACTCACTGAGATGTTATGTGTGTCAAAACAGAAACTGGATGTGACAGTTCTAGGTAAGTTACTAAGGATAATAGATCTGTCTGAGGGATGTAAAGGGAATGAAGCTCTCACTGTAGAGCTTTGATAAGCAGACCATGGAGGAGGTGGAGGAAAAGGAGGTAACTTGGGGGCAGTGGGAGATTCCTACTGACTCTCTGAGAAGAGGCCCTGGGAGAGGAAGTAAGGGGGATACTTCAAGCCCGCACAAAGACTCCAGAATTAGGGACCGTGATTTACTCCCGGTCTTGAAGAGGGTCTCAGTTCCTCAGAGGAAAAACAACCCCATGTCTGAGGGCATTTCAGATCTCCTAGGGTGTGTCAGGGACTTGAGGCATCCGTATTAGGAGACCTCATGTTTGTGACGGGGTAGGGTCTCAGGCACTCCCGGATGTGTATAGGTATGTATCTCAGCGCCCTCCTCCCTCGCCCATCTCTTATGCCAAACGTGTGTTGTATCATGGTCAATGAGACAGGGGGTTAGGATTGGGGGTAACTCAGGTCCCCTAGTCTTTGTGTGTTGCCCCCTCTCCACTCCATTGCGCTCTTGTCCCCTGGGGTAGATTCCCTGTTTTCCCGCCCAACTCACCCGCAGTTGCTTCCCCTCCAGCCTCGGCGTCCCACTACCTCTGGGTTACTCAGCGCAACTCCATGGTAACCGCTTTCGCCACCACGTCCCTGTCGGGCGCCGTAAGCGCTGCCGCGGTGGCTTCCGGGACCTGTAGTTCTCCCTGGCACAAGACAGAGGAGAGGCTCCAAGACCGCGGAAGGTGGTGGGATTTGTAGTTGCCTTTGGGCTCAAGTCCAGTCCGGGATCCGGAAGTTGTGACACTCCTTCCTTCCCAGAGGCCCTCACGCACACTTCCTTTTCCCGGGTCCTCAAGCTGCCCTAGCTTACGACTGCAGTCGTCTGGGGCCAATCAGAGGGCGGAGCGAGGGGGCGGGGCCATAGTTTAAATTAATTGTGTGCTCAGCGCTGGCGCGAGCCCGCGACGAGCTGCGATCCGGAGAAAGCGCGAGGAGGAGCGGGAGCGTGCGGCCAGGTAACCGGCGCGGGCCCGCGGCTGGCGTCGGGCCTGGGATCCTCAGGGATGCCCAGACCTAAAAAGGTTGCTGGAGAGGCCGGTGCGAGCGGGAGGCCTCCTTCGTAACCGAGTGTGAAAGGGGAGAACAATCGGGGGTAAGGTTTGTGGGGGCGTCGAGTGAGGGGCTTGTCCGAGGGGGAGGAGCTTGGGGGTGCCCAGAGGGAGGGTCTGTTTGGGGGCGTGTCTGTGGAATACTGTCTGAGGGCGACCGGGATGGGGGATGGTCCAGGTTCCTGAAAGGCCTGTACCCGAGGGGTGCTGTAATGTGAACTCTTCGCCTGTTATTAACAATAGTAGCAGAGGTAGTAGCAGCTGCAGCAAACATTTTCTGAGCACCAACTACGTTTCAGGCACTGTGCACATCTTTTTAATCTTCCCATCCTTATTATACTTATTATCCCCGTTTTACGGATGGAGAATCCGAAGTTTATAATGTTTAACTTGGCCAGGGTCATGTAGCTGGTGCGTGGTTGGCTGTATTTGGAGTTTTGGGGGGTTCGGCATAAACGGGGACGGGGGAAGGGATTCGGTGAGGATGCGGCTTGTCTTGGATGAGTCGCTTATTTTGGTCCTTTCATATATGTAAATCTTACCTGTCTTACCTATTTCGTAAGGGTCAAGTCAGATAAGGTGTTTCGTGAAGGCACCTTGTGTAGTACAAATAGATGACTCTAAGTAGTGTGACTATATGAAGATTGTGGGTGGGAGAGAGTCCAGCAGAGTTGATTCTGCTCTCCTAGGCTCCCTCTGTTGCTTAGTCCTAAGGTAGTACTTGTCACCTGTATTCCAGGAGTCTGCATGTTTGTGTGCCTTCCTAGATAATAAGAGAAAGTGTCTTTTGCCCCTGTGTCCTGATGCCACACAAGATCTGAGACATGTTATGGTCATTAATCTATGCTTTGGAATGAATAAATTTTCCTCTTCATTTAATGGCTTTTGAGCCTCGGTAGTAAGCTATCCATCCACCTGGAGTGGCACAGCTTCTTGGAAACATAATACTTACTTGCTTTACTCCTTGCTTCCCTCTCTCTGTCCTCTGTTCCTGGTCCTGTGTTTCTAAAGTTTGTCAAGCGTGTTACTTTCTAGGGTGGGGCAGAACCCTTTGAAGTTAAAGGAGTTGGGGTTCCCTACTGCTTTGAATAGATCAGAAACCTGGGGGGAACATTCAAACCAAGTAAGGTAGCTTTTAATCAGCAGAGTTGGGTGTATGTGTTCCCTCCCTCTCTGTTCCTATGTGGTGTTGTCTCCTTTGCCAGGAAGGAGCACATACTTGAAAACCTCCAAAGTGCTTTTGGCTCAATTTCCAGCAGCTAATTGCTATGCCTGAATCTTAACCCACAGCCAAATGCTGTACTCCCCAAAAGCTGGAAGATCTCACCTGAGAGCTCATATAAAAAACATTTCTGTTTAGAATGTTCTTTTTTATTTGTGAAATAGGGGAGTAGGAAGAATGCTTTGAACTAAGCTTTGGTTCTAGAACTGTTAGAATGGGGGCAAAGCTCTGCTCAGATGGCTGAACAGAGCTGATCAAGGGTTGTTTTGACAGCTGTATCTGATCAAACCCTATGGTCAGAAGGCCATTTAATTCAGCCTCTTACCCACTATGCATTAAATATACCAAAAGGTGTTTTCCAGGCTCAAAATGAACACTTCCGAGAATAAGGAGACCACTCCAGAAGGTATTCCATTTCAGTGTTGAACAATTGTAATTAACAATTATTGTTTTGCTCTGTCACTAAAGTGATTGTTTAGTTTTACCCATATGTGTTTACTGATTTTTTTTTTCACTTTTGCACTTCATTCCTTCCTTTTGTGTTGAATAGTTGTTTTCTAATGGGATTCTGTTAGTAGTAAGCACTGTCTTTGTCTAAAAATGTCTTTATTTCATTGTCAGTCTTGAATGATAGTTTACCTGGGTACTGGGCTTTTAATTATTTTCTCTTGAAATTTCACTGAAGTTCTGCCTTTTTGTCTTTGTTGCTGTTGAGAACTCTGCTCGCAGTTTAACATTTTTTCCGGTTGCTTTTAAGACCCTCTTTTTTGTCATTTTTGTTCTGCAGTTTTACTTAATTTTATTTATTTACTGGGGGCATATAGTGATTCTTCAATCTGTGATTTCATATCTTTCATCAATTTTGTAAAAATTCCTAGTCATTACTTCTTTAAGTAGTGCCTCTTATGGATCTCATATTTAACTTCTCATTCTGTCCTCCACAGCTCTTAATCTTTCATAATTTCCACTCTTATCTTTCTGTGAAAACTTCTGGGTAATTTCTTTAGATCTGTCTCCTAGTATGCTTAATTTACTCTTTATGTAGGTCTAATTTGTTTTTTGAGTTATTTTCATTAGGTAACTTTTTAATTCCTGGAAGTATTCTTTGGTTCATGTTCAAATCTACCTGTTTGTTTTTTATGGAATCTTGTTTTTGTCTTGTGTTTTCAATTCTTACATGTCTATAATTTTATATAAAGTTAATTTATAATCTCTATCATATTGTTCAATTATCTGAAGTTTTTTTTGGAATTATCCTGCCATTTGTTATAACTAACTCTTGCTCATGATGAATTGTTTCCTCAAAGGTTTTGTGATTTTGAGTCATATTCATCTCAGAGAAGTATTATCTATGGTAATCTTATGTGGCTTGGGTTGAGGTCAGTTCTCCTTTAAGCAGTTTTTTTTTTTTTTTTTTTTCCAAATCAACTTTGTTTAGGAATAACTTATGTACAGTAAACTTTATTTAAAGTGAAGAGTTTTGATAGATGTGTACACTTGTGAAAAGCTGCCACAGTAAAGACACAGAGCATTTCCACCATCCCCAAAAGTTTTCTCATGCTTTGTAATCCATCTTTCCCTTCACCCTAGCCTCAGGCAACCACTGATTGACTTTTTTTTTTTTTTTTTTTTTTTTAATTCAGTTTTATTGAAATATATTCACAAACCATACAGTCATCCATGGTATACAATCAACTGTTCACAGTATGATCATATAGTTATGCGTTCATCACCACAATCTATTTCTGAACATTTTCCTTACATCAGAAAGAATCAGAATAAGAATAAAAAATAAAAGTGAAAAGAGAATACCCAAACCATCCCCCCATCCCACCCTATTTGCCATTTAGTTTTTACTCCCATTTTTCTACTGATTTTTTTTCAATTTTTTAACTTTGTTTATCAAAAAATTAAAAACAAACAGGCAAACAACAACCAAAAAAACCCCACAACATTTCAAACAAAGCAATGGATTAAGGAAAACAAATAACCTAAAATAACTACTTTGCTTCCAATATGTTCCTACCATACCCCAAGAAAATTAATAAACCATGTCCAAACAGAGGAGTAAGAAAAACAAATAATCTAAAATAACTACATTGCTTCCAACATGTTCCTTCCATACCCCAAGAAAATTAACAACCCCTAAGAAAACAAAGGAATAAGAGAAAAAAAAAACCTAAAATGACTCTATTGCTTCCAACATGATCTTACTATATCCAAGAAAGTTTACAAACCATAATCATAATCATAATCTGTTCTTATTAGATTATCATTTCCCCTCCACTAATTGGTATGTCTAGGTCCCCTACATTCTACAGTATAAAACATTGTGCATTTTTCACAGAATTCACATTAGTGGTAACATACAATATCTCTCTTTTTGTGCCTGGCTTATTTTGCTCAGCATTATGTCTTTTTTTTTTTTTTTTTTTTTAATCTTCATTTTATTGATATATATTCATATACCACGCAGTCATACAAAACAAATCGTACTTTCGATTGTTCACAGTACCATTACATAGTTGTACATTCATCACCCAAATCAATCCCTGACACCTTCATTAGCACACACACAAGAATAACAAGAATAATAATTAGAGTGAAAAAGAGCAATTGAAGTAAAAAAGAACACTGGGTACCTTTGTCTGTTTGTTTCCTTCCCCTAGTTTTCTACTCATCCATCCATAAACTAGACAAAGTGGAGTGTGGTCCTTATGGCTTTCCCAATCCCCTTGTCACCCCTCATAAGCTACATTTTTATACAACTGTCTTCGAGATTCATGGGTTCTGGGTTGTAGTTTGATAGTTTCAGGTATCCACCACCAGCTACCCCAATTCTTTAGAACCTAAAAAGGGTTGTCTAAAGTGTGCGTAAGAGTGCCCACCAGAGTGACCTCTCGGCTCCTTTTGGATTCTCTCTGCCACTGAAGCTTATTTCATTTCCTTTCACATCCCCCTTTTGGTCAAGAAGATGTTCTCCGTCCCATGATGCCGGGTCTACATTCCTCCCCGGGAGTCATATTCCACGTTGCCAGGGAGATTCACTCCCCTGGGTGTCTGATCCCACGTAGGGGGGAGGGCAGTGATTTCACCTTTCACGTTGGCTTAGCTAGAGAGACAGGGCCACATCTGAGCAACAAAGAGGCATTCGGGAGGAGGCTCTTAGGCACAACCATAGGGAGGCCTAGCCTCTCCTTTGCAGCAACCGTCTTCCCAATGGTAAAACCTGTGGTAGAGGGCTGAACCCATCAAACCACCAGTCCCCTATGTCTGTGGTCATGTTAGCAACCATGGAGGTGGGGTAGGCGAATACCCCTGCATTCTCCACAGGCTCCTCAAGGGGGCACTACATCTTTTTTTTTTCCTTGTTTTTTTTTTTTTTTAACTTTCCCTTCTTTTTTAAATCAACTGTATGAAAAAAAAGTTAAAAAGAAAACAAACATACAATAAAAGAACATTTCAAAGAGACCATAACAAGGGAGTAAGAAAAAGACAACTAACCTAAGATAACTGCTTAACTTCCAACATGTTCCTACTTTACCCCAAGAAAGTTACCTAATATAGCAACATTTCTGTGAACTTGCTCCTACTATATCCATCAGAAATTCACAGACCATAGTCATTCCTGGGCATCCCCAGAACGTTAAATAGCTTATCTGTTCTTCTTGGATTATTGTTCCCCCTTCCTTAATTGCTCTCTATTGCTAGTTCCCCTACATTCTACATTGTAAGCCATTTGTTTTACATTTTTCAAAGTTCACATTAGTGGTAGCATATAATATTTCTCTTTTTGTGCCTGGCTTATTTCACTCAGCATTATGTCTTCAAGGTTCATCCATGTTGTCATATGTTTCACGAGATCGTTCCTTCTTACTGACGCGTAGTATTCCATCGTGTGTATATACCACATTTTATTTATCCACTCATCTGTTGAAGGACATTTGGGTTGTTTCCATCTCTTGGCAATTGTGAATAATGCTGCTATGAACATTGGCGTGCAGATATCTGTTCGTGTCACTGCTTTCCGATCTTCCGGGTATATACCGAGAAGCGCAATCGCCGGATCGAATGGTAGCTCTATATCTAGTTTTCTAAGGAACTGCCAGACTGACTTCCAGAGTGGCTGAACCATTATACAGTCCCACCAACAGTGAATAAGAGTTCCAATTTCTCCACATCCCCTCCAGCATTTGTAGTTTCCTGTTTGTTTAATGGCAGCCATTCTAACCGGTGTTAGATGGTATCTCATTGTGGTTTTAATTTGCATCTCTCTAATAGCTAGTGAAGCTGAACATTTTTTCATGTGTTTCTTGGCCATTTGTATTTCCTCTTCAGAGAACTGTCTTTTCATATCTTTTGCCCATTTTATAATTGGGCCGACTGTACTATTGTCATTGAGTTGTAGGATTTCTTTATATGTGCAAGATATCAGTCTTTTGTCAGATACATGGTTTCCAAAAATTTTTTCCCATTGAGTTGGCTGCCTCTTTACCTTTTTGAGAAATTCCTTTGAGGTGCAGAAACTTCTAAGCTTGAGGAGTTCCCATTTATCTATTTTTTCTTTTGTTGCTTGTGCTTTGGGTGTAAAGTCTAGGAAGTGGCCGCCTAATACAAGGTCTTGAAGATGTTTTCCTACATTATCTTCTAGGAGTTTTATGGTACTTTCTTTTATATTGAGATCTTTGGTCCATTTTGAGTTAATTTTTGTGTAGGGGGTGAGGTAGGGGTCCTCTTTCATTCTTTTGGATATGGATATCCAACTCTCCCAGCCCCATTTGTTGAAAAGACCATTATGACTCAGTTCAGTGACTTTGGGGGCCTTATCAAAGATCAGTCGGCCATAGATCTGAGGGTCTATCTCTGAATTCTCAATTCGATTCCATTGATCTATATGTCTATCTTTGTGCCAGTACCATGCTGTTTTGGCAACTGTGGCTTTATAATAAGCTTCAAAGTCAGGGAGTGTAAGTCCTCCCACTTCGTTTTTCTTTTTTAGAGTGTCTTTAGCAATTCGAGGCATCTTCCCTTTCCAAATAAATTTAATAACTAGCTTTTCCAAGTCTGCAAAGTAGGTTGTTGGAATTTTGATTGGGATTGCATTCAATCTGTAGATGAGTTTGGGTAGAATTGACATCTTAATGACATTTAGTCTTCCTATCCATGAACATGGAATATTTTTCCATCTTTTAAGGTCCCCTTCTATTTCTTTTAGTAGAGTTATGTAGTTTTCTTTGTATAGGTCTTTTACATCTTTGGTTAAGTTTATTCCTAGGTACTTGATTTTTTTAGTTGCTATTGAAAATGGTATCTTTTTCCTGAGTGTCTCTTCAGTTTGTTCATTTCTAGCATATAGAAACATTACGGACTTATGTGCATTAACCTTGTATCCCGCTACTTTGCTAAATTTGTTTATTAGCTCTAGTAGCTGTATCGTCGATTTCTCAGGGTTTTCTAGATATAAGATCATATCATCTGCAAACAATGACAGTTTTACTTCTTCTTTTCCAATTTGGATGCCTTTTATTTCTTTGTCTTGCCGGATTGCCCTGGCTAGCACTTCCAGCACAATGTTGAATAACAGTGGTGACAGCGGGCATCCTTGTCTTGTTCCTGATCTTAGAGGGAAGGCTTTCAGTCTCTCACCATTGAGTACTATGCTGGCTGTGGGTTTTTCATATATGCTCTTTATCATGTTGAGGAAGTTTCCCTCAATTCCTACCTTTTGAAGTGTTTTTATCAAAAACGGATGTTGGATTTTGTCAAATGCTTTTTCAGCATCTATTGAGATGATCGATTGATTTTTCCCTTTTGACTTGTTAATGTGTTGTAATACATTGATTGATTTTCTTATGTTGAACCATGCTTGCATGCCTGGAATAAACCCCACTTGGTCATGGTGTATGATTTTTTTAATGTGTCTTTGGATTCGATTTGCAAGTATTTTGTTGAGGATTTTTGCATCTATATTCATTAGGGAGATTGGCCGGTAGTTTTCCTTTTTTGTAACATCTTTGCCTGGTTTTGATATTAGATTGATGTTAGCTTCATAAAATGAGTTAGGTAGTGTTCCATTTTCTTCAGTGTTTTGAAAGAGTTTGAGTAAGATTGGTGTCAGTTCTTTCTGGAAAGTTTGGTGGAATTCCCCTGTGAAGCCATCTGGCCCTGGGCATTTATTTGTGGGAAGATTTTTGATGACTGATTGGATCTCTTTGCTTGTGATGGGTTGGTTGAGGTCTTCTATTTCTTCTCTGGTCAGTCTAGGTTGTTCATATGTTTCCAGGAAATTGTCCATTTCCTCTACATTATCCAGTTTGTTGCCATACAGTTGTTCATAGTGTCCTCTTATAATTTTTTAAATTTCTTCAGGATCTGCAGTTATGTCACCTTTTTCATTCATTATTTTGTTTATATGGGTCTTCTGTCTTTTTGATTTTGTCAGTCTAGCTAGGGGCTTGTCAGTCTTGTTGATCTTCTCAAAGAACCAACTTTTGGTGATATTTATCCTCTCTATTGTTTTTTTGTTCTCTATGTCATTTATTTCTGCTTTAATCCTTGTTATTTCTTTTCTTGTACTTGGTTTAGGATTGGTTTGCTGTTCATTTTCTAGCTTCTTCAGTTGATCCATTAGTTCTTTGATTTTGGCTCTTTCTTCCTTTTTAATATATGCGTTTAGTGCTATAAATTTCCCCCTTAGCACTGCTTTTGCTGCATCCCATAGGTTTTGGTATGTTGTGTTCTCATTTTCATTCGTCTCTATATATTTAGCAATTTCTCTTGCTATTTCTTCTTTAACCCACTGATTGTTTAGGAGTGTGTTGTTTAACCTCCAGGTATTTGTGAATTTTCTAAGTCTCTGATGGTTATTGACTTCTAATTGTATTCCATTGTGGTCAGAGAATGTGCTTTGAATAATTTCAATCTTTTTAAATTTATTGAGTCTTGTTTTATGTCCCAGCATATGATCTATTCTGGAGAAAGTTCCATGAGCACTAGAAAAGTATGTGTATCCTGGTGATTTGGGATGTAATGTCCTGTATATGTCTGTTAAATCTAATTCATTTATCAGATTGTTTAGGTTTTCAATTTCCTTATTGGTCTTCTGTCTGGTTGATCTATCTATAGGAGAGAGTGATGTGTTGAAGTCTCCCACAATTATTGTGGAAACATCAATTGCTTCCTTTAGTTTTGCCAGTGTTTCTCTCATGTATTTTGTGGCACCTTGATTGGGTGCATAGACATTTACGATTGTTATTTCTTCTTGCTGAATTGCCCCTTTTATTAGTACGTAGTGGCCTTCTTTGTCTCTCAAAACATCCCTGCATTTGAAGTCTATTTTATGTGAGATTAATATTGCTACACCTGCTTTCTTTTGGCTGTAGCTTGCATGAAATATTTTTTTCCATCCTTTCACTTTCAGTTTCTTTGTGTCCCTGTGTCTAAGATGAGTCTCTTGTATGCAGCATATTGATGGTTCATTTTTTTTGATCCATTCTGCGAATCTATATCTTTTAATTGGGGAGTTTAATCCATTTACATTCAACGTTATAACCGTGAAGGCATTTCTTGAATCAGCCATCTTATCCTTTGGTTTATGTTTGTCATAATTTTTCCCCTCTGTCTATTAATATCCTTTATTGTACCCATACCGAATCTCTTTAGTACTGAACCTTTCTCCAAGTCTCTCTGTCCTGTCTTTGTTTCTCTGTCTGTAGGGCTCCCTTGAGTATCTCCAGTAGGGCAGGTCTCTTGTTAGCAAATTCTCTCAGCATTTGTTTGTCTGTGAAAAATTTAAGCTCTCCCTCAAATTTGAAGGAGAGCTTTGCTGGATAAAGTATTCTTGGCTGGAAATTTTTCTCACTCAGAATTTTAAATATATCGTGCCACTGCCTTCTTGCCTCCATGGTGGCTGCTGAGTAGTCACTACTTAGTCTTATGCTGTTTCCTTTGTATGTGGTGAATTGCTTTTCTCTTGCTGTTTTCAGAACTTGCTCCTTCTCTTCTGTTTGACAGTGTGATCAGTATATGTCTCAGAGTGGGTTTATTTGGATTTATTCTATTTGGAGTTCGCTGAGCATTTATGATTTGTGTATTTATGTTGTTTAGAAGATTTGGGAAGTTTTCCCCAACAATTTCTTTGAATACTCTTCCTAGACCTTTACCCTTGTCTTCCCCTTCTGGGACACCAATGAGTCTTATATTTGGACGTTTCATATTATCTATCATATCCCTGAGGTCCATTTCGATTTTTTCAATTTTTTTCCCCATTCTTTCTTTTATGTTTTCATTTTCCATTCTGTCATCTTCGAGGTCACTGATTCGTTGTTCAACTTCCTCTAGTCTTGTACTATGAGTGTCCAGAATCTTTTTAATTTGGTCAACAGTTTCTTTAATTTCCATAAGATCATCCATTTTTTTATTTAGTCTTGCAATGTCTTCTTTATGCTCTTCTAGGGTCTTCTTGATTTCCTTTATCTCCCGTACTATGGTCTCATTGTTCATCTTTAGTTCTTTGAGTAGCTGCTCTAGGTGCTGTGTCTCTTCTGGTCTTTTGGTTTGGGTGCTTGGGCTTGGGTTCTCCATATCGTCTGTTTTTTTCATATGCTTTATAATTTTCTGTTGTTTTTGGCCTCGTGGCATTTGCTGAACTTGATAGGGTTTTTTTTAGGATTTGTAGACCAATTGAAGTCCTTATCTCTAATTTATCAGATCTACAGCTTCGTGGAGTACACTTTCTCTAACTAACCAGCAGGTGGCGTCCACGAGCCATCTGTTCTCCACAAGCCAGTTCTCCCCTGCTTAGCCTTTTTGGTGAGTGGGGGAGTGAGTCTTGTGGGGTCCAATTGGTGTACCAAGCTTGCGTGTGTAGTTGGTGTTGCCTGCCCTGTATATGGGGCGTGTTTCTGGGCAGTCAGGGAGGGGGGGGGTGGCTCTAACAATCAAATCTCCCTGGTGATCCTAGAGTTTTAAAGCTGCTGCAATAGTCTAATCCTTCAGTTCAGTCCTGCCACAGTTTGTCTCTGCCACTGACCCACAAGTCCTTGGTATTGGCGTATGGCTCCTGAGACTTGCAAGTGGGCCCCTCTTCCAGGCCGTGCACCCCGGGTCCTCTGTCCAGGGATGACTGTGCTATGTCACAGGTGAGTGCCGTCCCCCCAGGGCAGTTCTGGGCTGGTGGGCTGTGTAGGGAGGCTCCCAGTCTGCTGAAATGATGGCTGAATGGGGCTTTGTTAATTCACACTGCTCTACCTTCCCAACTCTGGGACTATCAGCTGAGGTTGCAGGGAAGGCTAATGTCCACACCCAGTTTTGTGGTGTGTGCCTGTTATTTGAAGCACTTCCGTCACACTGGGTTGTCTGGGGCAGTTCTGGGCTATGGGGCTGGCGATGGGCAGGAGTGTTTCCTGTCCACCAGGATGATGGCTGTGGGCGGACACCCCCCTTTTCTTGGGAAGTTGTGGTGTTTAGTGAATTTTCTCAGCCACTGGATTATTGCGTTTTGTCTCAGAGCTCTCCTAGTTCTGCTCTTGACTTGACCTGCCCAAATAGTAAGTCTTTGAAGCTTTCTGTATTGGGCTTCTTAGAGTAATTGTTTTAGAAAAAGAAAAAAGGATTAAAAAAACAAACAACAAAAAAAACGGGCCCTCCTGGGAGATCTAATGGGTTATTGAAATGCTAAGAGACAAAGCAATTAGGGCCGTTAAGGAAAGGTCCACAGGGCAGAGAGATCAGCTTTTCTTCGGCATTTGCATATGCGCCTCAGGGCCCTTCCCCTTTCTATGTTCACCAGAACTCCAAAAATCCTCCGCTTTTATTTTGGTGTTTTTCGTGTTGTTTTTTTTCTATGCCTGTCTCCTCTCTGCTGGGCTGGCTGCTCTCAGATTCTCTGGTGTCTGGTCTCAGTCTATCTATGGTTGGAGTCTGTATCAGTAGAATGAGTTTCCGATAAGAGCAGCCACTGCAGTTCTCCCTTCTCCTTCCCGGAGCTGACAGCCCCTCCTCCCCCGGGACTGAGCCTGGCAGGGAGGGGCGCGGGTCCCCTGGCCGCAAAAACTTACAGATTTCGCTGATCTCAGCAGTTCCACGTTTTCATGAGTGTTGTATGAAGTATGCCCAAAGTCAGATTGCTCTGTGGTGTCCAGTCCACGCAGTTCCTGGCTTTCTACCTACTTTCCTGGAGGAGTAACTAAAACATACAGCTCACCAGTCTGCCATCTTGCCCTGCCCCCTGATTGACTTTTTTTTCACTACAGATTAGTTTGCATTTTCTAGAATTTTATAAAAAATGGAATAATACAGGATTTACTTTTTTGTGCCTGACTTTCACATAGCGTAATTTGAGGTTCATCCATTTGGTTGCATGTATCAGTAATTTGTTACTTTTTATTGCTGGCTAGTAGTCCATTGTATGGCTATATTACATATTGTTACTTTTTATTGCTGACTAGTAGTCCATTGTATGGCTACTACATTGGCTACTATTGTTACTTTTTATTGCTGATAGTAGTCCATTGTATGGCTATATCACATATTGTTTATCATTCACCTGTTTATGGACATTTGGGTCATTTCCAGTTTTTGCCTATTCTGAATAAAGCTGCTGTGAGCATTCACATACACGTCTTTGAGTGTATGTGTTTTCCTTTCTTTTGGGAGTGGAATGCCTGAGTTGTATGACAGGTGTATGTTTAACTTTTAAAGAAATGGCCCAAAAAGTGGTTGTACCATTTGATGTTCCCGCTGGCAGTATGAGAGCTCCAGTTGCTTCATAGTCTTGTCAGTGCTTGGTATTTTCAATCTTGTCAACTTTAGCCATTGTCATGGAGGTGTATTGGAATCTTATTGTACTTTTAATTTGCATTTTCCTGATGGCTACTGATGCTGAACATCTTTTCATGTGATTATTGGCCATTTGTATATCTCCTAGAGCAGCTTTGTGTTTGCTTCTGCTGGGCACCCAAGACTATTCTTAATCTAGGACCAAAATGTATGTAAATTTTCTCTACTCATAAACTTCCAGACCACAAGCTTAGTTTACATTTGAACTCCAGACCCACCTGTTGTACACCTATGGTTTTGAATTCCTAGACGGTTTCATTCACTGGATAGTCAAGGCAAGCTTCCTTAATATCCCTGTGAACAGATTTTTTTTTTCTAGTCTGTCTTTTTGTTGGGTGGAACATTGAGGGTCTCAGCCTCTGTATAGTATGCTTTATTTTATTTTATTTTTTGTCTCACACAGAAGTTGAAGTATTAAAACACTGTTCCCGGTATAATCACATAGTTATGCTTTCAGCACCACTATCTGTATGAGGACATTTCCATTTCTTCTGCAAAGAAAGAGGTAGAGGACAAAAAAGAAAAAAAAAAGACAACAACAACAAAAAACCAAAATTGAAATAAAATATAACAGTTCAGACAACACCACCAATGCCAAGAGTCCCATGCCCCTCCCTTGTTTCCCCCTCTTATAGATGTTTAGCTTCGGTATATTGCTTTTGTTACAATTAATGGAAGTATATTACAATGTTACTGTTAACTATAGACTGGTTTGCATTGATTTTATTTTTTCCCTAATACCATCCCATTTTCAACACCTTGCAAAGTTGATGTTCATTTGTTCTCCTTCATGTAAAAACATTCTTATATTTGTACATTTAATCACAATCATTGACCACTCTAGGTTTCTCTAAGTTATACAGTTCCAGTCTTTATCTTCTTTCTTTCTAGTGTCATACCTACACCTAACCTTCTTCTTTCAACCATACTCACAGTCATTTTTTTCAGTGTACTTACAATATTGGGCTACCATCACACAGTATTGTGCTATTTCTGGACCTATAAAATCAGTCCTCTTGGACATTCTATACTCCGTCAGCATCAAATGCCTGATCTCTACCCTTTTTCTATCTCCTGATATCTTCATTTCTATACTCTTTTCCAAACCCCTCTCTCCTGTCTTTTTCTGTCTACAGCACTCCCTTTAGTATTTCTTGTAGAGGAGGTCTCCTGTTTACAAACTCTCTCAGTATCTGTTTATCTGTAAATATTTTAAATTCTCCATCATTTTTGAAGGGCGGTTTTGCTGGATATAGGATTCTTGTTGGCAGTTTTTCTCTTTCAGTATCTTGAGTATACCATACCACTGCCTTCTTGCCTCCATGGTTTCTGCTGAGAGATCAGCACTTGGTCTTATCAAGCTTCCCTTGATGTGATGGATCGCTTTTCTCTTGCTGCTTTCAGAATTCTCTCTTTTTCCTTGACATTTGAAAATTTGATTAGTAAGTATCTTGGAGTAAGTCTTTTTGGATCAATTCTGTTTGGGGTATGCTGCACTTCTTGGACTTGTAATTTTATGTCTTCCATAAGAGTTGTGAAATTTTCTTGATTATAGCCTCTATTATTCTTTCTGCCCCCTTTCCCTTCTCTTCTCCTTTGGGGACACCTATAACATGTATATTCATGTGCTTCACGTTGTCATTTAGTTCCTTGGGACCCTGCTCATATTTTTCCATTCCTTTCCCTGTCTGTTCTTTGTGTGTAGGATTTCAGATGTCTTGTCTTCTAGTTCACTGATCCTTTATTCTGCCTCTTCAAGTCTGCTGTTGTATGTCTCCATTGTGTTTTTCATCTCTTCTTTTATGCTTTTCGTTCCCATAAATTCTGCCATTTGTTTTTTCAAGCGTACAAATTCTTCCTTATGGTAACCCAATGTCTTCTTTATATCTTTCATCTCTTTTGTCACATATTCTTTCAACTCATTGATTTGAATTAGAAGATTTGTTTGGACATTTTTAATTAGTTGCTTCACTCCTGGATCTTAGTTGAGGTGTTAGTTTGTTCCTTTGACTGGGCCATATCTTCTTGTTTTCTGGTGTGGCTCCTGATTTTTTTTGCGGTCTAAGCATCTGATTTTCTTGATTAGTTTATTCTGGAGGTTGTTTAGGGTTTTCTTGTTGGTTTGTCTTTGATCTCTATCTTTTTTTTGTGTCTGTCACTGGCCAGTTATTAGATTGGCTCTGTCCCCCAGTCTTCCACCCAAATCAGGTACCCACCATAGCCTGCCACAGGGATGGGAGGTAGGCGCTGGGCACCCCAGCAAGGTCATTGTGTGTGATAATACAAATCTACTGGCTTCAGTGCTGCTCTGCTTTCCATTGGCCAGCAAGACCTGGGTTAGTTTTAGAGGCCTACTTTAACAGTTGGATCTTCCATATTTCTCAGTCAAAACAGGGCTGGGTTTCTGTACTGGGCAGGTAGAGCAGCTCCTATCATTGTAAGAAAGCATCCAGAGCATCTTTTTAAAAGTTTTTCAATTCCCTTGCATCTTCTGGACTTTCTAGCAGATGATGCTGTTTGGTAACTTAATCTCAGAAGCTGCTTTGCCTCTGACCACAGGCTGCATCTACACAGGTGAGGTGAAACTGTGGGATTCCTATGCCCTCACTTTGATGGCCAAAATTTGGCTTGATGTGGGGTTCTGCTTGTGGCAAAGTACTCCCTCAGCTGACCCAGTACTCCAGCCATCCCCCAGGCAAAGAAACGGCTGGCTGCTGCTTCCCTCAAGGGTGGGGAAAGGGCTTTCAGATCCAGGGCTGGAAACACAGTCTGTGTCCACGTTTTCTCAGTCTTTTTGTCCCTCACTTACCTGGGCCTTGAAATATTCTTCCCTGTCCCCTGGGTCTTCAAACAGTGGGGGTGTGTCTCACTGCTTGAGAGATTTTGTAGTCTGTGTCTGTGGTGGGAGGGGTCCGATCTGCTGATTCTGTGGCTTTCCCACATGAGACTGAGTAAGGGGGAGGGGAGAGGACCGGCTGGTCCAGGATGGAAGATTCCTACCTGATATTTCTTCTCTTTCTTCAATTCAGCATTTGCAGGGTCCTTCTCCAGTCTATATCCTCTTCCAGAGATTCAAACAATTCAGAATTGTCCTTTTTGTTGTTGAATTTCTAGAGAGAAATTTTCAGTAGCTGTTTATGTTGCCATGTCGATCCTCTGTGTGGGATATTAATTGCCTTTTGTGGACTCAAGATCTGTCTCCCATAACTGTGAGTCTGTCGTAATTCCTTACCCTGTTGTGACAAATATGCCATCAGCTCATATCTGAAAACTGCTCTGGTTTACAGCTTCTTTGTTTTCAGTTTCTGGTATTTCCTTTACTTTTCCGAAAGTGAGCTCAGTTTATCTGTTTTTGAGTTAGGATCCAACTAGGAAAACAGAAACCACACACTAGTTATTTTAATAGTGTGAACTCAATAAAGGGAATTAGTTTTTAAATCCTTGTTGGAGGGCTGAAGAAGCAAAAGGGAATCTTAAAGTAACTTTGATATCATAAGTGCATTAAGCAGCTACCTCCTTCAGGACTGGGAAACAAAGGGAGGGAGTTGGAGTTGTCAGACCTAGACGTCTGGAGGAATCTGGAGGAGCTGCAACCAGATTGACTAAGAGGGTGTTGCATGGATTCTCTTGGTTTCTCAGGAACTCAAAGAAGGGGCATGGAGGAGCCAGGTTCACTTTGGCCCTGCCCAGCTGATGCTGGTACCTCTGAGGGGTCACAATGAGGCTGGTTCTGGGAGTTTGGAAAGAAGTTGAGAGGAACCAACTGCTGTTGCCAAGAAACAGCAAGCCACAGGAAGGAAGTCCCTTGTAGCCTTCTCATGCCTTCTGTTTTCCCTTTAGCGCCCCATATTGACAGTACTTAGCAGGGCACCAGCTGGTAAAGGTGAAATGGTGGTGTGGTGTTGGTGGAGTCCAAGCCCTGGCATCACAAAGCAGAGTATAACAGGGTAGCTGTGGAGCTGAGAGACAATAATTTAGTAACTGTCACAATCTGAAAGAATGTTTATTGCATTTTACTAAGCATTTCCAGATGTATTTTATACAAAAGTTTTCAGGTTATCTGGTTCATTATATCGACAATCAGTAATAGCAACAGTTAACATTTTTTTTTAGCATATACTGTGTGCCAGACACTGCTATAAGTACTTTTCCTGAACTATTTCCCAAAGCTCTAGGAAGTAGGTAGTATCATTATTCCCTTTATAAGCAAGGAAACCTAGGCACAAATAAAGTACTTTCCCAAAGCCACATAGTCTGTAACTGTGGAGTTGGTGTTCTAACCCATGCAGTCTGGGTTTCATGTCCCATATTCTTAACTACTACATTATGCTAAAAGTTCTTCCTATGTCAAGCCAAAATCTGTCTTCCTATAACTGTACCTGCCAATTCTGGTTTTGTCTCCTTGGAGAACCCATAAGTCTTTCCCCTCATCTGCATGATAGGTATGCATATATTTGAAAAAAGCTTCCATGTGTCCCCTAAGTAACATGATACTGACACAACATGACTTCTAGACCCTTCACCATGTGTTCCGGTTTGTTAATGCTGCCATTATGCAAAATACCCAAAATGGTTTGGCTTTTATAAAGGGGGTTTATTTGGTTACAAGTTTACAGTTCTACAGCCATAAAAGTATCCAAACTAAGGCATCAACAAGATGATAACTTCACTGAAGAATGGCCGATGGTGTCCGAACACCTCTGTCAGCTGGGAAGGCATGTGACTGGTGTCTGCTGTTCCTTTGCTCCTGGGTTATGTTTCAAAATGCCTTTCTCCGCAATGTCTCCGGGCTTTTGCCTTCGCTCCTCTCTCTTGGCTCCTGTGCGTCATTGCTTCTTTCTCCCAGGGTGTTTCTTTCTAAGTGTATGGGAGTTCTCTCTTAGCTTCTCTGGGGCAAACTTTGGGCTTCATCTCTCAGTTTAGCATCTCTAAATGTCCTTTTGTCCACATCTCCAGGCGTCAGCAAGCATCTCTCCAAAAGTTTCTCCAAAATGTCCCTCTCAGCCACTCTGAGCTCCTTCTGTTTGTGAGCTTTTATAGGACTCCAGTGATTAAATCGAGATCCACTCTGAATGGGTGGGGTCCATATCTCCAGGGAAATAATTTAATCAAATGTTTCGCCCACAGTTGATTGAGTCACATTTCCATGGAAACACTCAAAAGATTCCGACCTAATCAACACTAATATGTCTGCCCCCCACAAGATTGCATTAAAGAATATGGCTTTTGGGGGGGACATAATATATCCAAACTGGCACACCATGGTTGTTGGCATTCTTTCCCTGCATATGCTCTGACTTTTCAAAGGGGGACACAGAGTCATCCTCTTCTACTGCAACCTGAGACTGTATTGGTATATTGGTGTTTGGGTAGCTCTGCCAGATTTACGACTCATTAAGAGTATACTCAGTAACATCCTCTCCTCCACCAACACCCACAGCCCCCCCCCCCCCCCTTTAAAGGCAGCCTTTTTGATATGGATTGCTGTACCAGGTCTTTCCATCCTGGATTTGTTTGGTTGAATCTTTTATTCTAAATGCAGGACTTTACATTTATTCCTGTTAAATTGTATCTTGTTATTTTTGGTAGCATAAAACCTGTTGAGATCTTTTTGAATCCAGATCCTATCTTATAACATTGGACTTTCTGTCCTTCACAGCTTGTAATTCCATAGCTCGATAAGTAGACCTTATATGTTTTCACTGTAAGACTTTGGTAAATATACTAAAAATGGTGGGTTTGAGAGGCAAGCACTATGTCACACCAGCATAGATTACTCCAGTTGACAGAGGTTTTGGGGGAACAGTTTTGACTATTCCTTCTGAAAAATTAGTGTGGGGGGAGCTTTCTGGAAAGGGCAGGGTTTTTTGGCTATAATTGAGGGGAGGAGAGAGCCAAGGTTAAGGGTTGGCGGCCATTGGGCAGTCAGTAACTCTAATAAATGGCTACTTTGCAGAAGTAAGATGAACTGGTGATTGTAGAAGGAAAGAGGGCATTATTCCATAGCTTGCTCCCTCTGAATTGAGGTGTCCGTTGACAGTTGCATTGCCCACCCTTTCTGTCCTATTTAAGGGCTAGTTTCTTTGAAGCCAGTGCAGGAAATGCCAGTGATTCAGCCTTGCAGATTTCCTCTGCCTGGCTGAAGCCAAGGACTAATTTTTCTGGATTAGGAGTAAAAACTGCATATTTAAAGTACAGTATATTTATTTGACCAGTTGAGTGCCTTCTTCCTATGACTGGCCAGAGACACTTGTTTTGCAGGCTGGCAAGTTTTTGGTGCCTGTGGCAAGATGGATGCAGTGTGATCTCAGCTCTTGGCCCTTTGTGTGGGCAACACAGTGTTCTGCATTGTGAGTGGGCACTTATCAAGTGTTTGCACTTTTGTGATGTCCTCAGTGAGAGGTGAGGTAATACAGCTTTGATTTCCCCAGTTTTCAGTATTTACTGTGGTGTGAAGATGTTAGTTTTGGGGGAAACCTTGTTCCCTAAAATTTTCCCACTGTACCTTTCATGAACTGCAGCAAAATGGACTTGATTGGATATTGATCCTTAAAGCCCAGTTTGCTCAGGTAGTCAGCAGATAGGAAATTAGTGCCTATTATATCTCTTAGAAAGCTGAGTGTATAAAGAAGTGTATAATACAGAATTTCCTTCCTCATCTACTTTTTATTTGGAAAAATTTCAAATCTATAGATACTTTGCAAGAATGCTATAATGAATATTTATATACTTTTCATGTAGACTCACTAACATTTTGCCATATTTGCCCTCCCTTATCTATCCTTTATTTTCTGAACTTTTTGATTGTTGTAAGATACATACATCATATTACTTTATCCCTAAATACCTCAGTAATTATCTCTCCCAAACAAGGGTATCTTTCTATATAACCATAATATTTAGTTAGCACACTCAGGAAATTTAACATTGATTCAATACATTTTTCATGTATAATACTTATTCACATTTCTCAAATTTTCCCAATGTAATCTTTTAGATTTTGTTTTTCTATTCAGGATTCAATGAAGGAACATGCCTGTATCATTGTCATGTTTTTGTCATATCTCTAATTTTCTTTAATATAGAACAGTTTGTTAATATCTTAATCTTGAATGTTTTTTTGTTTTTCTCAACATTGACGTTTTTGAAGAGTCCAGGTCAGTCTTTTTGCAGAATGTTTCTTATTTTGGATTTGTATGATTGTTTCTTGATTAGATCAGGTCAAACATTGTTAATAGGAGAACTATATAGGTTAATACAAGAGTTTGATTTGTGAAGCAGACACAGACAAATGGAGAATTAGTATCCAATTTTGCAAGAGTATATAATTCAGCAGTGGATTGTGCTGTCTAATCTATAAATGCTATAGGAGTTGAAAGGAGAGGGAATTAAGAGGAGAGGGGTTTGGAAGATGAATAGAATTTGAGGCAGTTGAAGTATGGTGAGACAAGCCCCCAGTTTGGAGTTTCCATCCCTCTATTAAGGATGAATATCATGAAAACTGAATTTCCTCTTAAGAGCTTAGAAATCTTTTTCTTCCATGGTGTTAGCACTGTTGAGAAGCCTAATAGTTTAGACCTCTTGCTCTGGCTTCACACAGGCCTGGGAGCTGTTCTCAGCTGTTAGCTCCCTCACCTTGGCGAAATTTCCTCACTTGCAAGATGAGTATTAATAACTACTTAAAAGATTATTGTGAAGCTCACAATAAAATATTGCATAAATATCTGAATTGAAATATTTGAATGCCTTTAGGTGGAGCAACACTCCCTTTTTCTGACATATGCCCCACTGGAACATTCATTTCTATTACCTGCCTGATCCCTTAAGTGTTTCAGTTTACCAGTCCTGGATAACTGAAGGCATGGAAATGAGTATAAGCTTGGCTCATGTGGAGAGAAGTAGGAAGACTGACTTGATTAGTTGAGTATCTGCTCTGGAATGGTGGAAAATGAGGTTGAATAAATGATTGAGGCCAGGTAATGGAAGACTTGGAAAATTAAGCCAAAGAATTTAGATAAGATGCTTTAGGCAGAAGAAAACCATGGAAGTTTTTTGAACAGAAGAGAGATAATTGGAAATGGTATGGAGCCTCCCAGGGAAGGACCTTTCCTGGTTTGGAGACATGAATCCTGAAAGGGCAGGGCCTTCTTAGTGCTGACCAAGCGGGGGTGTGGTTTGGCAGACCTGCCATGGGAGGCCAGAATTTCTGCCCCAGTGACTCTTCCTGCTCTGCCACTGACTCACCCTGTTGACCTGGGCTGCGTGGCTTCCCTTCCGGTTGCTGTCTGATCTACAGAACTCTGGAGTTGTCCAGAATGATGTGAGGCTGAGCTGACCAACAGTGGGTGGGATGGGGGAATGAACACGCACTCCTGTTCCTCTGCTGGGGTGGAGGCTAATTCCAAGCCAGTCTGCCAGAGATCCCTTTGTCCAAGCCTCAGGAGACTGCCACAAGGTAAGTCTAGATGGTTCCTGACCTCTCTGCTTTTTCATAGGTCAGCTTTTTCTCTGAACAGGATCTCTCCTACTGTTTATTCCCCCTGATCCAGGTTCTTCAAAGTAACCTTTCAGCCAGCCACCAGAAACAAATAAGGCTTGAGCTGTCTCGGTTACTGCCAAAAGGTGGGCAGAGAGGTTTCATAAGCATATTCCTTTCATTGTGGGGGCTGTGTTATGAGGTTTTCACTGGTCCCTGCTGTGAGGTATATTACCCAGAACTCTTGTGAATCAGACACTAAACAATGGCTCATACCCATAGTGGGGCAGATGCAGAGGGACCCTGGTCTTAAGCCATCATGTTTCGGTTCCTGGGTTTCAGAACCCTTCTTGGTCTGCTAAGTTGCCTCCCCCTCCTTCGACCAGGGGAATGAAAGAGAGAAGTGAGGAGCAGGGAAGAAAGAGGGGTATGGATAAATATATATTTATGTATTATTTATCTATATTTATATATTATGGGTGACTAGGTTTCTAGACCTAACTATTGCTAACCAGCTGTGTAACCAGTGACAAATTACCTAACTTCAAATTTTCTCTTATGTAAAAATGAACAGTTTGGATTATACAATCTTGAAGACTTCTCCAGAGCTGCAATTTATGATTAAATAATGTGTGTTTGTAAAGTAAACAAATAGTTCATTTTTAGCACATGTGACATATTGCACATCCACATGAAGTTTGTCCCTATCAAAGTAATTGTGTTCTCCACCTTTACAATTATTCTGGTGATGCTGCCAGTGTTCAGAACATTTTTGGTTTCTGATGCAATCTTTTGAGTGTTCTCCAGAGTAGCAAATCTTCACTCTTGCTTGGTGGATTCAGTTTTTGGTAATAGCCAGAAGATACCATAAGCCAAAGAATCAAGCAAGGCAGTACCTTTTTTGGTGAAGAATGAGGTGTGACTATAAAAGAGTTAAGACCTAATTTTTGAGAGTGTCTCACATGAAGTAGACTTTAAAAGGCAGTTCCCAAAGGAGTGTTTCATAAATATTTTGAGCAATGATAAAATTGTTAGAATAAGTAAATAGCTTTCTAAGGAGACTGTTTTGATTACAGTTTCCATTTGATTTAATGAGATTGGAAATGTTTTCTAAAAAAGGAGTCACTTTCCTTTATACTTACTCACTGTGCATATGCTTGTTTCTAGGTCAAGGTGACTAGATAGTGGAGAAAATTAGCCTTTCTCCTGGTAGTCCTCCCAAATCACAAGTGTGTTGAGGACCAAAAAGGGTTGGATGTATTGCTTTAGGAAATTGTAGCCGAGGAGCCAGTGTAGTCGCACCTCCAGAACACCTACTGTCAAACAGAGTTCTTCAGACCGTGACAGCCCCCACTTGATAGCCCATCGTGGTTGATCAGGATGATCCCCGGTGGTGTGGCTCAAGTAGATGGTTTAGTAGTTCCAGTCTTTTGTAGGAGAAATGATATATCAAATCACTTAATTGATTTTTTTTTTTTTTTTTTTTTTTGTCAGCATTTGTGGGTTTGAGAGAGGATGGATGTGGGTGGGAAGATGGTAGGTATGGGGTGATGAAAGCAGAGGGGCTTTCTTGAATGCATTCAAATTTGGCAGATCATAGTATCCTGGAATCAGTTCCTGGAAATGGTGGTCTTGTTGATAAATTGTAAGTAAATTGAGATGTTAGGCAGACTGTTGGAAAGGTTCTGTCACTAAGTTAGTCTAGGATCATTTACAATTCTCCTTCTTACTCTAGGCTTCATTTTCCTTATTCTTATATTGTAAGCTCATAAAAGAGATGCTAAGGGGTTGTTCTAGATCTGAAATCAGATAGACCTAAGGAGGTTTGCAGCTGCTTGATCAGGGTTTGACTGTTGGATTAGGGGTAGGAGTGGAATTTCCTTTTTAACCCCTAGATTATAGTGACTTTACTCTTTACTTTCAGTTACAGCTGGGCAATCAAACATGAAGTAGCTGTTTAATGAGAAGCAGGCACTGGGAGCTTTCCCCTGAAAAACAATCACAGGACATGCTGGTTCTGAGAGAAATCATTCCCAGGGAGGACCTATTGTTCGAAGGAGGTGGGAGTGAATTTCATCAAAATGGATAGCCTGGATATTGTGATTTAGAGGATTTAGTTTAGAGGATTTGTTCCCTGCTGCTGTTAATTTCAGGTCTTTTTTTAAAGGGATTCTCCTAGTGATTGGTGCAGTGGGATTCATTCAGAGAAAAAGCCCCAGTTAGAAGTTACACAGATGCCCAAGAGCAGAGCTAGTTATTGTAGTGACAAAGTGACTTTTCGATTCTTAGATCCTACAGATGACACCAAAAAGAGGATAAACCATTTAGTGAGCTCTTTAGACACTAGGCTGGGAGATCTGGGCTTCACACATAGGCAAGGTGATCTGTAGAATCCACACCTCTTAAACTCCCTATCTCTCTTCTTTCCCTCAGTGCCCTTTGGTTTTAATTAAGATTGTGTAAACACAGCTTGCCAGTCTCCTTAAAGTGGCAGGTCCATGACATTTTCTGTTGTCCACTCATGCTAGGTGTGTGACTTTAAATTAGAGGGATTATCTTCTTTGACAGTTTGGGTTCACTGGCTGCCTCACTGAAATAGTTCACTAGACTAGGGCCAGTAGGCCATCACTGAGTCAGGCAGCATAAGTTTCTACTAAATAAGTGCAAGTATTAAAATATTAATAGTCCATAGTTTGCAATTGGTGCATTTTTTCCAATATACCACTCTATTAACTGCTTGTAATAGTGTCATACAATTGTTTTAGTTCACGAAAGAACTTTTTAGTATTTTTATTGTTAATTACAGTCATCATCCACTACAAGTTTTATTGTATTACACAGTCCCTTGTTTTAACCTCTGGCTTTCCTTCTGGTAACATACATGACTCTAAAATTCCCCTTTCACCCACATTCACACACAATTCAGTGCTGTTAATTACACTCACAGTAACGAACTATCATCACCTATATTTCTAAACATTTAGATTCAACCTAGTTAAAAATTCTGCACATATTAGGCAACCACTTGCCATTCTCTAGCTTCATTCTATCTCCTGGTAACCTATAATCTAGATTTAGAAAACAAAAAAAAGCTTTATTGAGGATAATTTACATATCATAAAATTTAGCCATTGGAAGTGTACTTGTTGAAGGACTTTTTTTAGCCAAACAGTTGTGCAATCATCACAACAGTTTTAGAACCTTTCCATTATCCCTCCAAATTCTCTCAAGTCCATTTGCATCAAATCCCTGCTCCCACATGCAGCTCCAAAGAATGACTGATCTGCTTTTTGCCTCTATAGATTTGCTTAGTATAATTTTCTTTTCTTTTAATGCAATTTTTTTTTAAATCATCATTTTATTGAGATATATTCACATACCACGCAGTCATACAAAACAAATTGTACTTTCGATTGTTTACAGTACCATTACATAGTTGTACATTCATCACCTAAATCAATCCCTGACACCTTCATTAGCACACACACAAAAATAACAAGAATAATAATTAGAGTGAAAAAGAGCAATTGAAGTAAAAAAGAACACTGGGTACCTTTGTCTGTTTGTTTCCTTCCCCTACTTTTCTACACATCCATCCATAAACTAGACAAAGTGGAGTTTGGTCCTTATGGCATTCCCAATCCCACTGTCACCCCTCATAAGCTACATTTTTATACAACTGTCTTCGAGATTCATGGGTTCTGGGTTGTAGTTTAATAGTTTCAGGTATCCACCACCAGCTACCCCAATTCTTTAGAACCTAAAAAAGGTTGTCTAAAGTGTGCGTAAGAGTGCCCACCAGAGTGATCTCTCGGCTCGTTTTGGAATCTCTCTGCCACTGAAGCTTATTTCATTTCCTTTCACATCCCCCTTTTGGTCAAGAAGATGTTCTCCATCCCACGATGCCGGGTCTACATTCCTCCCCGGGGAGTCATATTCCACGTTGCCAGGGAGATTCACTTCCCTGGGTGTCTGATCCCACGTAGGGGGGAGGGCAGTGATTTCACCTTTCAAGTTGGCTTAGCCAGAGAGAGAGGGCCACATCTGAGCAACAAAGAGGCATTCAGGAGGAGACTCTTAGGCACAAATACAGGGAGGCCTAGCCTCTCCTTTGCAGCAACCGTCTTCCCAAGGGTAAAACTTATGGTAGAGGGCTCAACCCATCAAACCACCAGTCCCCTATGTCTGTGGTCATGTTAGCAACCATGGAGGTGGGGTAGGCGAATACCCCTGCATTCTCCACAGGCTCCTCAAGGGGGCACTACATCTTTTTTTTTTTTTCCTTGTTTGTCTTTTTTCTTTTTTTTTTTTTTAACTTTCCCTTCTTTTTTAAATCAACTGTATGAAAAAAAAGTTAAAAAGAAAACAAACATACAATAAAAGAACATTTCAAAGAGACCATAACAAGGGAGTAAGAAAAAGACAACTAACCTAAGATAACTGCTTTACTTCCAACCTGTTCCTACTTTACCTCAAGAAAGTTACCTAATATAACAACATTTCTGTGAACTTGTTCCTACTATATCCATCAGAAATTAACAGACCATAGTCCTTCCTGGGCATCCCCAGAACATTAAATAGCTTATCTGTTCTTCTTGGATTATTGTTCCCCCTTCCTTAATTGCTCTCTATCGCTAGTTCCCCTACATTCTACATTATAAACCATTTGTTTTACATTTTTCAAAGTTCACATTAGTGGTAGCATATAATATTTCTCTTTTAGTGCCTGGCTTATTTCGCTCAGCATTATGTCTTCAAGGTTCATCCATGTTGTCATATGTTTCACGAGATCGTTCCTTCTTACTGCCGCGTAGTATTCCATCGTGTGTATATACCACATTTTATTTATCCACTCATCTGTTGAAGGACATTTGGGTTGTTTCCATCTCTTGGCAATTGTGAATAATGCTGCTATGAACATTGGCGTGCAGATATCTGTTCGCGTCATTGCTTTCCGATCTGCCGGGTATATACCGAGAAGTGCAATCGCTGGATCGAATGGTAGCTCTATATCTAGTTTTCTAAGGAACTGCCAGACTGACTTCCAGAGTGGCTGAACCATTATACAGTCCCACCAACAATGAATAAGAGTTCCAGTTTCTCCACATCCCCTCCAGCATTTGTAGTTTCCTGTTTGTTTAATGGCAGCCATTCTAATCGGTGTTAGATGGTATCTCATTGTGGTCTTAATTTGCATCTCTCTAATAGCTAGTGAAGCTGAACATTTTTTCATGTGTTTCTTGGCCATTTGTATTTCCTCTTCAGAGAACTGTCTTTTCATATCTTTTGCCCATTTTATAATTGGGCTGTCTGTACTACTGTCATTGAGTTGTAGGATTTCTTTGTATATGCAAGATATCAGTCTTTTGTCAGATACATGGTTTCCAAAAATTTTTTCCCATTGAGTTGGCTGCCTCTTTACCTTTTTGAGAAATTCCTTTGAGGTGCAGAAACTTCTAAGCTTGAGGAGTTCCCATTTATCTATTTTTTCTTTTGTTGCTTGTGCTTTGGGTGTAAAGTCTAGGAAGTGGCCTCCTAATACAAGGTCTTGAAGATGTTTTCCTACATTATCTTCTAGGAGTTTAATGGTACTTTCTTTTATATTGAGATCTTTGGTCCATTTTGAGTTAATTTTTGTGTAGGGGGTGAGGTAGGGGTCCTCTTTCATTCTTTTGGATATGGATATCCAACTCTCCCAACCCCATTTGTTGAAAAGACCATTATGGCTCAGTTCGGTGACTTTGGGGGCCTTATCAAAGATCAGTCGGCCATAGATCTGAGGGTCTATCTCTGAATTCTCAATTCGATTCCATTGATCTATATGTCTATCTTTGTGCCAGTACCATGCTGTTTTGGCAACTGTGGCTTTATAATAAGCTTCAAAGTCAGGGAGTGTAAGTCCTCCCACTTCGTTTTTCTTTTTTAGAGTGTCTTTAGCAATTCGAGGCATCTTCCCTTTCCAAATAAATTTGATAACTAGCTTTTCCAAGTCTGCAAAGTAGGTTGTTGGAATTTTGATTGGGATTACATTGAATCTGTAGATGAGTTTGGGTAGAATTGACATCTTAATGACATTTAGCCTTCCTATCCATGAACATGGAATATTTTTCCATCTTTTAAGGTCCCCTTCTATTTCTTTTAGTAGAGTTATGTAGTTTTCTTTGTATAGGTCTTTTACATCTTTGGTTAAGTTTATTCCTAGGTACTTGATTTCTTTAGTTGCTATTGAAAATGGTATCTTTTTCTTGAGTGTCTCTTCAGTTTGTTCATTTCTAGCATATAGAAACATTACTGACTTATGTGCATTAATCTTGTATCCCGCTACTTTGCTAAATTTGTTTATTAGCTCTAGTAGGTGTATCGTTGATTTCTCAGGGTTTTCTAGATATAAGATCATATCATCTGCAAACAATGACAGTTTTACTTCTTCTTTTCCAATTTGGATGCCTTTTATTTCTTTGTCTTGCCGGATTGCCCTGGCTAGCACCTCCAGCACAATGTTGAATAACAGTGGTGACAGCGGGCATCCTTGTCTTGTTCCTGATCTTAGAGGGAAGGCTTTCAGTCTCTCACCATTGAGTACTATGCTGGCTGTGGGTTTTTCATATATGCTCTTTATCATGTTGAGGAAGTTTCCTTCAATTCCTACCTTTTGAAGTGTTTTTATCAAAAAGGGATGTTGGATTTTGTGAAATGCTTTTTCAGCATCTATTGAGATGATCAATTGGTTTTTCCCTTTTGACTTGTTAATGTGTTGTAATACATTGATTGTTTTTCTTATGTTGAACCATCCTTGCATGCCTGGAATGAACCCCACTTGGTCATGGTGTATGATTTTTTTAATGTGTCTTTGGATTCGATTTGCAAGTATTTTGTTGAGGATTTTTGCATCTATATTCATTAGGGAGATTGGCCGGTAGTTTTCCTTTTTTGTAGCATCTTTGCCTGGTTTTGGTATTAGATTGATGTTAGCTTCATAAAATGAGTTAGGTAGTGTTCCATTTTTTTCAATGTTTTGAAAGAGTTTGAGTAAGATTGGTGTCAGTTCTTTCTGGAAAGTTTGGTAGAATTCCCCTGTGAAGCCATCTGGCCCTGGGCATTTATTTGTGGGAAGATTTTTGATGACTGATTGGATCTCTTTGCTTGTGATGGGTTGGTTGAGGTCTTCTATTTCTTCTCTGGTCAGTCTAGGTTGTTCATATGTTTCCAGGAAATTGTCCATTTCTTCTACATTATCCAGTTTGTTGCCATACAGTTGTTCATAATATCCTCTTATAATTTTTTAAATTTCTTCAGGATCTGCAGTTATGTCACCTTTTTCATTCATTATTTTGTTTATATGGGTCTTCTGTCTTTTTGATTTTGTCAGTCTAGCTAGGGGCTTGTCAGTCTTGTTGATCTTCTCAAAGAACCAACTTTTGGTGATATTTATCGTCTCTATTGTTTTTTTGTTCTCTATGTCATTTATTTCTGCTTTAATCCTTGTTATTTCTTTTCTTGTACTTGGTTTAGGATTGGTTTGCTGTTCATTTTCTAGCTTCTTCAGTTGATCCATTAGTTCTTTGATTTTGGCTCTTTCTTCCTTTCTAATATATGCGTTTAGTGCTATAAATTTCCCCCTTAGCACTGCTTTTGCTGCATCCCATAGGTTTTGGTATGTTGTGTTCTCATTTTCATTCGTCTCTATATATTTAGCAATTTCTCTTGCCATTTCTTCTTTAACCCACTGATTGTTTAGGAGTGTGTTGTTTAACCTCCAGGTATTTGTGAATTTTCTAAGTCTCTGATGGTTATTGACTTCTAATTGTATTCCATTGTGGTCAGAGAATGTGCTTTGAATAATTTCAATCTTTTTAAATTTATTGAGGCTTGTTTTATGTCCCAGCATATGATCTATTCTGGAGAAAGTTCCGTGAGCACTAGAAAAGTATGTGTATCCTGGTGATTTGGGATGTAATGTCCTGTAGATGTCTGTTAAATCTAATTCATTTATCAGATTGTTTAGGTTTTCAATTTCCTTATTGGTCTTCTGTCTGGTTGATCTATCTATAGGAGAGAATGATGTGTTGAAGTCTCCCACAATTATTGTGGAAACATCAGTTGCTTCCTTTAGTTTTGCCAATGTTTCTCTCATGTATTTTGTGGCACCTTGATTGGGTGCATAGACATTTACGATTGTTATTTCTTCTTGCTGAATTGCCCCTTTTATTAGTATGTAGTGGCCTTCTTTGTCTCTCAAAACATCCCTGCATTTGAAGTCTATTTTATCTGAGATTAATATTGCTACACCTGCTTTCTTTTGGCTGTAGCTTGCATGAAATATTTTTTTCCATCCTTTCACTTTCAGTTTCTTTGTGTCCCTGTGTCTAAGATGAGTCTCTTGTATGCAACATATTGATGGTTCATTTTTTTTGATCCATTCTGCGAATCTATATCTTTTAATTGGGGAGTTTAATCCATTTACATTCAACGTTAAAACCGTGAAGGCATTTCTTGAATCGGCCATCTTATCCTTTGGATTATGTTTGCCATATTTTTCCCTCTCTCTATTAATATCCTTTATTGTACCCATACCGAATCTCTTTAGTACTGAACCTTTCTCCAAGTCTCTCTGTCCTGTCTTTGTTTCTCTGTCTGTAGGGCTCCCTTTAGTATCTCCAGTAGGGCAGGTCTCTTGTTAGCAAATTCTCTCAGCATTTCTTTGTCTGTGAAAAATTTAAGCTCTCCCTCAAATTTGAAGGAGAGCTTTGCTGGATAAAGTATTCTTGGCTGGAAATTCCTCTCACTCAGAATTTTAAATATATCGTGCCACTGCCTTCTTGCCTCCTTGGTGGCTGCTGAGTAGTCACTACTTAGTCTTATGCTGTTTCCTTTGTATGTGGTGAATTGCTTTTCTCTTGCTGCTTTCAGAACTTGCTCCTTCTCTTCTATGTTTGACAGTGTGATCAGTATATGTCTCGGAGTGGGTTTTTTTTGGATTTATTCTATTTGGAGTTCGCTGAGCATTTATGATTTGTGTATTTATGTTGTTTAGAAGATTTGGGAAGTTTTCCCCAACAATTTCTTTGAATACTCTTCCTAGACCTTTACCCTTTTCTTCCCCTTCTGGGACACCAATGAGTCTTATATTCGGACGTTTCATATTATCTATCATATCCCTGAGGTCCATTTCGAGTTTTTCAATTTTTTTCCCCATTCTTTCTTTTATGCTTTCATTTTCCATTCTGTCATCTTCCAGGTCACTGATTCGTTGTTCAACTTCCTCTAGTCTTGTACTATGAGTGTCCAGAATCTTTTTAATTTGGTCAACAGTTTCTTTAATTTCCATAAGATCATCCATTTTTTTATTTAGTCTTGCAATGTCTTCTTTATGCTCTTCTAGGGTCTTCTTGATTTCCTTTATCTCCCGTACTATGGTCTCATTGTTCATCTTTAGTTCTTTGAGTAGCTGCTCTAGGTGCTGTGTCTCTTCTGGTCTTTTGATTTGGGTGCTTGGGCTTGGGTTATCCATATCGTCTGGTTTTTTCATATGCTTTATAATTTTCTGTTGTTTTTGGCCTCGTGGCATTTGCTGAACTTGATAGGGTTCTTTTAGGGTTTGTAGACCAGTTGAAGTCCTTATCTCTAATTTATCAGATCTACAGCTTCGTGGAGTACACTTTCTCTAACTAACCAGCAGGTGTCGTCCACGAGCCACCTGTTCTCCACAAGCCAGATCTCCCCTGCTTAGCCTTTTTGGTGAGAGGGGGAGTGAGTCTTGTGGGGCCCAATTGGTGTACCAAGCTTGCGTGTGTAGTTGGTGTTGCCTGCCCTGTATGTGGGGCGTGTTTCTGGGCAGTCGGGGAGGGGGGGTGGCCCTAACAATCAAATCTCCCTGATGATCCTAGAGTTTTAAAGCTGCTGCAATAGTCTAATCCTTCAGTTCAGTCCTGCCACAGTTTGTCTCTGCCACTGACCCACAAGTCTTTGGTATTGGCGTATGGCTCCTGAGACTTGCAAGTGGGCCCCTCTTCCAGGCTGTGCACCCCGGGTCCTCTGTTGAGGGATGACTGTGCTATGTCACGGGTGAGTGCCGTCCCCCCAGGGCAGTTCTGGGCTGCTGGGCTGTGTTGGGAGGCTCCCAGTCTGCTCAAATGATGGCTGAATGGGGCTCTGTTAATTCACACTGCTCCCCCTTCCCAGCTCTGGGACATTCAGCTGAGGTTGCAGGGAAGGCTAATGTCCACGCCCAGTTTTGTGGTGTGTGCCTGTTATTTGAAGCACTTCCGTCACACTGGGTTGTCTGGGGCAGCTCTGGGGTATGGGGCTGGCGATGGGCAGGAGTGTTTCCTGTCCACCAGGATGGTGGCTGTGAGCGGACACCCCCCTTTTCTTGGGAAGTTGTGTTGTTTAGTGAATTTTCTCAGCCACTGGATTATTGCCTTTTGTCTCAGAGCTCTCTTAGTTCTGCTCTTGACTTGACGTGCCCAAATTGCATTTCTTTGAAGCTTTCTGTATTGAGCTTCTTAGAGTAATTGTTTTAGAAAAAGCAAAAAGGATTTAAAAAAAAAAAAAAAAAAAAAAAAAAACGGCCCTCCTCAGAGATCTAATGGGTTATTGAAATGCTAATAGACAAAGCAACCAGGGCCATTAAGGAAAGGTGCACAGGGCAGAGAGATCAGCTTTGCTTCGGGATTTGCATATGCGCCTCAAGGCCTGAGCTCCGCCCTTCCCCTTTCTGTGTTCACCAGAACTCCAAAAATCCTCTGCTTTTATTTTGGAGTTTTTCGTGTTGTTGTTTTTCTATGCCTGTCTCCTCTCTGCTGGGCTGGCTGCTCTCAGAGTCTCTGGTGTCTGGTCTCAGTCTATCTATGGTTGGAGTTTGAATCAGTAGAATGAGTTTTCGATAAGAGCAGCGACTGCAGTTCTCCCTTCTCCTTCCCGGAGCTGACAGCCCCTCCTCCCCCGGGACTGAGCCTGGCAGGGAGGGGCGCGGGTCCCCTGGCCGCAAAAACTTACAGATTTCGCTGATCTCAGCAGTTCCACGTTTTCATGAGTGTTGTATGAAGTATGCCCAAAGACAGATTGCTCTGTGGTGTCCAGTCCACGCAGTTCCTGGCTTTTTACCTACTTTCCTGGAGGAGTAACTAAAACTTACAGCTCACCAGTCTGCCATCTTGCCCCGCCTCCCTTAATGCAATTTTATTGTGATATATTCACACACCATCCAATCCATCCAAAATATACAGTCAATAACTCACAGTATCATCACATAGTTGTGTGTTCATTGCTACAATAAATTTTCAAACATTTTCATTACTGAAGGAAGCATTAAAAAAAAAAAAGCCCAAAACATCCTGTATCCCTGCCCCACTGCCATCATTGATCCCGAGCATTGGTGCGGTATGTTTGTGACTGTTCTGATTTTCTAATGCTGCCCTTTATGCAAAATACCAGAAATGGATTGGCTTTTATAAAGGGTGTTTATTTGGTTACAGAGTTACAGTCTTAAGGCCATAAAAGTGTCCAAGATAAGGCATCCACAAAGGGCACCTTCACTGGAGAAAGGCCATTGGCATCTGGAAAGCCTCTGTTAGCTGGGAAGTCATGTGGCTGGCGTCTGCTTGCTCCCAGGTTGGGTTTCAAAATGGCATTCTCCAAAGTGTTGCTCTTGGGGCGTTTTGTCCTCTCTTAGCTGCAGCTGCTCTGCATTGGGGCCTGCGTGGCTCTTTTTAAAGAACCCCAGTGATCCAATAAAGACCCACCCTGAATGGGTGGGGCAACACCTCCATGGAAATAATCCAATGAAAGGTCTTGCTCACAGGTGATTGAGTCACATCTCCATGGAAACACTGAATCAATAGGTTCCAACCTAATCAATACTAATACATCTGCCCCCACGAGATTGCATTAAAGAATATAGCTTTTTCTGGGGGATGTAATATATACAAACCGGCACAGTGTTGATGAAAGAATATTATGATATTACTGTTGACTGTAGTCCATAGTTTGTAGTCGGTGTGTTTTTTTCCCTATAAATCACTCTCTTATTGACTTCTTGTAATAATTTCAAACATTTGCTCTAGTTAATGGAGGAATTGTCTTATATTTGTACCATTAATCATAGTCATAGTCTACCACAAGATTTACCGAGTTATACATTCCCATATTTTCCCTTCTGGCTTTCCTTCTGTTGACATATATAACTCTAAACTTCAGTTATTAACCACACTCACACACCATTCAGCACTGTTAATTATGCTTACAATACTGTGCTTCCATCACCTCTATCCATTTCCACTCATTTCAATTCAACCTAGTTAAAAATTCTGCACATCTTAAGCAACTGCTCCCCATTCTCTGGCCTCATTATCTCCTGGTAACCTATATTCTAGATTCTGTGTCCATGAGTTTACATAGTGTAATTAGTTCATATTAGTGAGATCATACAGTATTTGTTCTTTTGTGTCTGACTTATTTCACTCAGCATAATGTCCTCAGTGTTCATCCATGTTGTCTCATGCTTCAGAACTTCATTCCTTCTTACTTCTGAATAATGTCCCATTGAATGTATATCCCACATTTTGTTTATCCATTCATCAGTTGATAGACACTTGGAATGTTTCCATCTTTTGGCAATTGTGAATAATGCCACTATGAACATAGGTGTGCAAATGTCTGTTTGCATCCCTGCTTTCAGTTCTTCTGAGTATACACTGAATAGCGAGATTGCTGGAAATTGTAGGGCAACTCTGTACTTAGCTTTCTGAGGAACCGCCAAACAGCCTTCCACAGCTGGCTGTACCGTTTTACATTCCCTTCAGCAGTGAATAAGTTCCTATTTCTCCATATCCTCTCTAACACTTGTAGTTTCCTGTTTGTTTAATAGTGGCCATTCTAATAGGTGTGAAATGATACCTCATTATGGTTTTGATTTGCATTTGCCTAGTAGTTAGTGAAGATGAGCATCTTTTCATGTGCTTTTTAGCCATTTGTGTTTCCTCTTTGGAAAAATACCTGTTCATATCTTTTGCCATTTTTAAATTGGATTGTTTGTTTTTTTATTGTTGTGTTGTAGGATTTCTTTATATATTCTGGATATCAAACCCTTATCAGATATGTGATTTCCAAATATTTTCCCCCATTGAGTCAGCTACCTTTTCACCCTTTTGACCGTGTCCTTTGATGCACAAAAATATTCAATTTTGAGGTGGTCCCTTTAATCTATTTTTCTTTTGTTGCTTGTGCTTTGGGTCTCAAGTCGAAGAAACCACTGCTTACCACAAGATCTTAAAGATGCTTTCCTACATTTTCTTCTAGTTTTATGGTATTGGTTCTTATGTGTAGGTCTTTGATCCATTTTGAGTTAATTTTTGTATAGGGTTTGAGATAGGGGTTCTCTTTCATTCTTTTGGATATGGATATCCAGTTCAGCCAGCACCATTTGTTGAAGATACTGTTCATCCCAGTTGAGCGGACTTGGGAGCCTTGTCAAAAACCAGTTGACCGTAGATCTGAGGGTCTATTTCTGAACTCTCAATTTGATTCCATTGATCAATATGTCTGTCTTTATGCCAGTACCATGCTGTTTTGACCACTGTGGCTTTATAATATGCTTTAAATTCAGGAAGTGTGAGTCTTCCCACTTCATTCTTTTCAAGATGCTTTTGGCTATTTAAGGCCCCTTACCCTTCCAAATAAATTTGATAACTAGCTTTTCCATTTTTGCAAAGTAGGCTGTTGGTATTTTGATTGGTATTACATTGAACCTCTAGATCAATTTGGGTGGAATTGACATCTTAACAACATTCAGCCTTCCAATCACATGAACACAGAATGTCCTTCCATTTATTTAGTTCTTCTCTGATTTCTTTTAGCAATGCTTTGTAGTTCTCTGTATACAGGTGTTGGATGTTTTTATAGAAGGAATAATGAGCCAATCCATGTTTCTTAGGTCTTGGTATATTTGTAAATGTAAGGGCTTAGATTTTAGGGTTGAGAAGCTGGGGGGATCTGGTTCATAGAGTATAGTCAGGTGTATTCTGTTTGGGTACTTGATTCCTCATTAATGTATGCTACAGCAACTCCAAAAGCAAGAAGACAGGAGGTGGTCAGAGCTGTGTCCTTTTACACTAAGCACCCCATTTCAAAGATGGTTTTCTTAGGCATATACATGATGCCCCATCTCCTTGCTAGTGAGCTACTTACTACTGCTTATCCTTTGAAGATAGAACTTCTCACAAGGGGAGAAAGAAAAAGGGATGGACTTTTTATTGGAGAGTGGAAAACAAACATTTTTTTTAACCTGATTGAAGAATAATATATCCTCTTGGTAGGAAATAGGAAAACTATACAAAAGTATACAGAAGAAAACAGCAGTCACCCATAATCCCACTTTCTGGAGAAAACTACTGTGCCAATTTGGATATATTATGTCCCCCAGGAAAAGCCATGCTCTATATTACAGTCTTGTGGGGGCATAGTTATTAATCTTTTTAATTAGGGTGTGACCTCTTGATTGAATGTTTCCATGGAGATTTGACCCTGCCCATTCAGGGTAGGTCTTGATTAGTTTACTGGAGTCCTTTAAAGGGAGCTCACACAGAGAGCAGCTGAGAGAGACTTTTTGATGCTTGGGAGCTGACAGAGATGCTGAGTGATGCTTGGAAGTGTTTGGAGATGCTAGCCCAGAGTTTGCCCTGGAGAAGCTAATAGAAACCCAGAGGTACAGTCTGGAGAATACCATTTAGAAATGCAACCTGAGAGCAAAGGAACAGCAGATGCTAGCCAGCTGCCTTCCCAACTGACAGAGGTGTTCCTGATGCCATTGGCCTTCCTTCACTGAAGGTATTCTTTTGTTGATGCCTTAGTTTGGACACGTTTATGGCCTTGGAACTGTAAATTTGTAACTGAATAGATCCCCTTTATAGAAGCCAATCTGTTTCTGGTATTTTTGCATAACAGTAGCATTAGCAAACCGGAACAACTGCCATTCACATTTTAGTGTATTTCCTCCCAGTGTTTGGTACCTTTGCATGTGTCTGTTTTGCACTGTCAAGATCATACATTACCTACAATTTATTTTCTGCTTTTTCTCCATTTTTTTTCCATTTCTCATTTTTCCATTATATAAATGGAATTTATAATGTATTTATAACTTTACTAAAACTTCGTAAGTATTTCTAATGGCTGCATATTAGTCTAAAATATTGGGTTTTTAGAGTGTTTTCAGCCTTTTTTTTTTTCCTATTTTAAACAACCATGTAATGGAATTTTTTCCCTAAAGTATAAGAGTAATATGTATAACAAATGATATATATAATAAAGAAGTCCCGTGTACTTCACCCTTTACCCTGTCCTGCTCAGCAACTATTAATAGTTTCTGGAACATCTTTGGATGAACATTTTATGCATAAGTTTTTGTCCATATTTTTGGTTATTTTCTCATGTGTCTGCAAGTGTATTATGGGGTCAATGAGTATGAAATTTATTTATTTTTCCTGGTTGTATATCTTGGCACAGTTGAGAAAACATGAAAAATAAGATCTTAAGGGAGAAAGTAGACGTCACTCAAAATCCCACAGCTTGGAAATAAACATTATTTGGTGTATTTAGTTATCAATATACACATACAGTTACACATTCACAAATATGAAGGTGTATGATATGTGTGTGTATGATATATATACATAAACGTTTACATACATAGTTTAAAATAAACTAGGATCATACCATAATAAAGTTTTATATCCTGTTTTTTTCACTTCAGCAATATTTCTTGAGCATTTCTCCTTGTCCTTAAAATTATTTAAAACATTTTAAAATGATTTAAAACATTTAAAATGTTTCACCACATGGCTGTATCAGAACTTACTTGAGTTATTGTTAGATATTTAGTTTTTCTCTGGTTTTTCATAATGATAAATAATTCTACTCTTAATGCATATATATATCTTAGTATTTCAGATTATTTTCTAAGCCTTCATTGCTGGGAGTGGGATTATTTGCTCAAAGAATATGAACATTTTTAAGCTTCTTGATACATATTACCAAATTTCTTTCCAAAGAACCGTTTAAAGAATGCCTGCTTACTGTGTGAAAAAGTGACTTTTGCCTAATCAGAAACTATGCTATTCTTTCCTTGATTATCAGTTTCTTACTCAAAATATTAGATCAAGTTAACTTTCCTGGAGAGTATGATAGCTTTCTTTGCCATTGTTATACAAAATTAAAATATAGGAAGAATGGGAGGAGAGATTGGAGGGCTTACAAATAGGAAGTCCTATTATCTAAAGTGACTTTTGGAAATGAAAGGAAAGAGACAAGTCACTTAATGTCTCAATTTGCCCATTTATAAAACGGGCATGGTGGCACCTTCCTTGTCTGCCTATAGGAACTGAAGGCCCAAAGTTCCTGGTAGAAATGACTTCAGAAGGGTAGAAGTTGGAGGGAAGAATTAGCCTTCTTTTCCATCAAAGGTCATAGCTTCTGTAAGGCTCTAACTCTTAGCTGTTGGCTAGACATGCTGGAAATCTTCAGCTGCTTTCTGGTGAATCTCCTCTTTACAAGCAAAAGGGAAGGAGAGACACCTGTGTTGCATTGTACACACATACGTGTGCACAAGTTTTTGTGTTTTGGAGTGTTTAACAGCAGACATAGTAGAGTTTGCACAAATTATCATTGTGGTCTGTGGGTGGGAGCTACGTTGCTTGTCAAAGCCGTTGAAGGACAGCAGGAGTAAGATCTGCCTGTCTGTGTCCCATTGGCTGAAATTAAACAGACAAGGAAGGTGAAGGATCGCTTATGAGAAACCCTTTGGAAAAGTGTCCCAACCCAGAAGTAGAAAGATGTCTCTTTTTTCTGACATTTGAGTGTTTGCGACTATTATCTTCAATACTATACACCAGACCTACACTGCATATAAATATATTTGAAAATGAGCCACACTCTTTAATATGGCCACATTCTAGACAATTTGATCATAATTAATCCCCATTGAGAAGCTTTTCTTTAGATGTCAAATATGAGTTATAGGTTTTTTTTTTTTTACTTTTTATTTTGAAATAATTTCAGACTTACAGGACAGTTGCGAAAATACAGGCTTACCTCATTTTATTGTGCTTCACAGATAATGCGTTTTTTTTACAGATTGAAGGTTTGTGGCAACCTTGTGTCAAGAAAGTCTATTGGTGCCATTTTTCCAACAGCATATGCTCATTTCATATCTCTGTGTCACATTTTAATTAAGACATGTACATTGTTGTTTTAGACATAATGCTATTGCACCCTTAATAGACTACAGTATAAGGTAAACATAATTTTTATATACATTGGGAAACCAAAAATTTGTGTGACTTAGCTTTATTGCAATATTTGCTTTATTGCAGTGGTCTGGAACCAAGCCCATAGTATCTCTGAGGTATGCCTGTAATACAAATCCCATGCACAAGACTCCAACATATCCCCATCCCCTAGATACCCACATCCACCATTTTAATATTTTGCCACTTTGCCATGTCATTCATTCTATCTGCTGCCCGCCTGTCTATTTTCTGAACTTCCTGAACTATTTTCTTGAACAGGTAATTCCATGTACATTTCCTATGAAGAAGGATATTCACTTATATAATCACCTTAAGTGCAGTTATCAAGTTCAAGAAATTTAACATTGATATAAAGCTTACATTCTGAATTCCAGTTTTTCTTATGTCCCAATAATGTCCTTTTGAGCCTTTTCTCCTCCATTCTTAGATCCCACCTGGTATCATGTATTGCATTTAATTGTCATTATCTCTTTTGTTTCTCTTTCTTTCTTATTTTTTTTAATTGTGGAAACATACATACAATGTAGTCCTTCCCATCCCCATCTCTCCCAAGCATACTGTTCATTGAAATTAATCACATTCATAATGTTGCAGTACCCTCACCACCATCCACTACTAGAACTTTCCCTTCACCTCAAACAGAAATCCAACATTAATTTTTCATTAACTCCCCATTACCCCGACCACCAACCCTGGTAACCTGTATTCTACCTTCTGTCTCTATGAGTTTGCATAGTCTCTGATATTTTCTTTGTGGTTACCATGGGGCTTAAATTTAACATCCTAAATCTATAGCAATCTTGTTTGCTTTGATACCAACTTGATTTCAATAGCGTACACAAACTGTGTTCCTCTACTCTTCTCTCCCCCCCTTTATGTATTTCTTGTCACAAATTATATGTTTATACGCTGAGTCCAAAACAATTGATTTATCATTCTATGCATTTGCCTTTAAATCCTGTAGGAAGTAAAAAGTGAACTTACAAATCGAAAATACAATAGTACTGGTATTTATGTTTACCCATTGCATTATCATTACCAGAGATCTTCATTTCTTCATGTGGCTTCAGTCAATTGCCTAGTGTCCTTTCCTTTCAGCCTGCAGAAGGAACTCGCTTTAGCATTTTTTGGTGGTCTCATGGTGACAAAGACTCTTGTTTACCTGGGAATGTCTCAATTTCTCCCTTTTTTTTGAGAGACAGTTTTGCCAGATACAGAATTCTCGGTTGGTACAGTCAGTACTTTAAATATGTCTTCCCACTGCCTTCTTGCCTCTGTGGTTTCTGATGAGAAATCGGTACTTAATCTAATTGAGCCTCCCTTGTATGTGACACGTTGCTTCCTCTTTGCAGCTTTCAGAATTCTGTTTATCTTTGGCATTCAACAGTTTGATTCTAACATGGTACAACGTAGGTCTATTTGGGTTTATCCTGTTTGGAGTTCATTGAGCCTCTTGGATGTATACGTTCATGTTTTTATTAAATTTATTAAATTTCAGCTGTTATTTCTTTGAATATTCTCTCTGCCCCTTTCTCTCTTTCTTCTCCTTCTGGGACCCCCATTATGTGTATACTGGTATTCTTGATAGTGTCTCAGAAGTTCCAGAGGCTCTCTTCACTTTTCTTCATTCTTTCCTCTTTCTGCTCCTTAGACTGAATGGTTTCAATTACCTTGTCTTCAAGTTCTCTGATTCTTTTATCTGTCAGCTCCAATCTACTGTTGAATCATTCTAGGGAATTTTTTTTTTTTTTTTAATTCAGTTTTATTGAAATATATTCACAAACCATACAGTCATCCATGGTATACAATCAACTGTTCACAGTATGATCATATAGTTATGCGTTCATCACCACAATCTATTTCTGAACATTTTCCTTACATCAGAAAGAATCAGAATAAGAATAAAAAATAAAAGTGAAAAGAGAATACCCAAACCATCCCCCCATCCCACCCTATGTGTCATTTAGTTTTTACTCCCATTTTTCTACTGATCTTTTTTCAATTTTTTAACTTTGTTTATCAAAAAATTAAAAACAAACAGGCAAACAACAACCAAAAAAACCCCACAACATTTCAAACAAAGCAATGGATTAAGGAAAACAAATAACCTAAAATAACTACTTTGCTTCCAATATGTTTCTACCATACCCCAAGAAAATTAATAAACCATGTCCAAACAGAGGAGTAAGAAAAACAAATAATCTAAAATAACTACATTGCTTCCAACATGTTCCTACCATACCCCAAGAAAATTAACAACCCCTAAGAAAACAAAGCAATAAGAGAAAAAAAAAACCTAAAATAACTCTATTGCTTCCAACATGATCTTACTATATCCAAGAAAGTTTACAAACCATAATCATTCCTGAGCATTCCCATAACCTTGAGATTACCCTCCATAGTTTATCTGTTCTTATTAGATTATCATTCCCCCTCCACTAATTGGTATCTCTAGGTCCCCTACATTCTACAGTATAAAACGTTGTACATTTTTCAAAGAATTCACATTAGTGGTAACATACAATATCTCTCTTTTTGTGCCTGGCTTATTTTGCTCAGCATTATGTCTTTTTTTTTTTTTTTTTTTAATCTTCATTTTATTGAGATATATTCATATACCACGCAGTCATACAAAACAAATCGTACTTTCGATTGTTCACAGTACCATTACATAGTTGTACATTCATCACCCAAATCAATCCCTGACACCTTCATTAGCACACACACAAGAATAACAAGAATAATAATTAGAGTGAAAAAGAGCAATTGAAGTAAAAAAGAACACTGGGTACCTTTGTCTGTTTGTTTCCTTCCCCTATTTTTCTACTCATCCATCCATAAACTAGACAAAGTGGAGTGTGGTCCTTATGGCTTTCCCAATCCCCTTGTCACCCCTCATAAGCTACATTTTTATACAACTGTCTTCGAGATTCATGGGTTCTGGGTTGTAGTTTGATAGTTTCAGGTATCCACCACCAGCTACCCCAATTCTTTAGAACCTAAAAAGGGTTGTCTAAAGTGTGCGTAAGAGTGCCCACCAGAGTGACCTCTCGGCTCCTTTTGGATTCTCTCTGCCACTGAAGCTTATTTCATTTCCTTTCACATCCCCCTTTTGGTCAAGAAGATGTTCTCCGTTCTAGGGAATTTTTTATTTCTCTTATTGTGGTCTTCAACTCTGTATGGTTACTTTTCTTAATTTCCATCTCTCTGTTGATATTCTCTTTGTGTTCATCTAGCAGTTTCCTGATTTCCTTTAATACTTTGTCTGTGTTTCCCTTGGAGCCCTTTGAGCATATTTAGGACCATTTTTTAAAAGTTTTTGTCTGGAATGTCAGATCTGAGCCTCCTCAAATTATTGTTTCTAATGCTTTAATCTTTTCCTTTGCTTGGACCATCACTTCCTTTTCTTTGTTTTGTAATCTATTGTTGAAACCTGGACATTTTGATTTTTCAGTGTGTTGTTGCTGGAATTTAGACTCTGAGGCATGTGTTCCTTAAGTTTGTATGCAGCTAGTGTTGTGACAGTTTACCTTGAATGCGGGAACTAACAACAACAACAACAACAAAAGAGGAAAAAACCACCTTTCCCAGTCTCACGGATTTACCTGCGTTCTCCTTCAGGGCTTATCCATACAATGGGTTTGGAGAATAGCTCCAGGGCACTTCTCCCTGATCCTTTCAGGCATGCCTTTTTCTTGGCCCTGTGTGTGTGTGGCCCTAGGAATTCCTCCATTTGCATGCATACAAATATCCCCTCTTCCTTAGGAAATCGTTTCCTCACTGTCCCAGGCTCTGCACCGTGTGTCCTATAGTCTCCATTCCCATGCCCCAGGCAGCATGACTTGACTGCTCTCACAGTGATCTGTAGGAGAGCTCTGGGAGCCACTGAGGGCAAATTCTGGGATAATGTGTTCCTCAGGCCACTACCAGACACATTGGGCCAGGATGAGGGTTACTCTGGTCCCTCTGGAACCAGGACCAGGGATCCATACCGGGAGAGTGGCCCAGCTCCTTGGAGAGCTGGCTGAGCCGATGAGGGATGGTGGAGGGGGCAGCCAGGTGCCAGGAAATCCTACCTCTTTTAAGTAGCCTTTTTTTCTTGGTTTGGCCCTCGACGTGTTTCTGCAGTCCTTTGACTGTTTCCTGGAGCTTTTTAGAAAGATATTTCTGCCATTCTTGCTGGTTGTTCAAAGCTGTTAGGGGGATGGAGTTCTGGAGTTTGTAATTTTTATTTAGACCCAGAGAGTAAATATTTTAGGCTTTGCAGGCCATATGTTTGCACATCCTCATTTTTGCCATTGGAGAGTGAAAACAGTCATAGACAGTACACAAATGAATAGGCATGGCTGTGTTATGATAAAGCTTGATTTACAAAAATAGGTGGCTGGCCCCCAGGCTGTAGTTTCCCAGTCCCAACCCCTGGTTAGTGGAAAGTACTAGACAGACTAGAGTCAGAAGGCCTACCTTTGATGGGAAGTTGTTCAAAAACTTAACTTTGATGTGTACTGCTTACTAGAGCTGTCACCTTAGCCTCTCTGAGTTCCCATGTTTACAGTCGAAGTGGTAATACTACCTTCCCTAAGAAATAAGAATGAATGATTACACATTTGAGTAGATGTGTAATTTTACTGGAAATCAAGAAAATGTAAATTAAAACAATAATATTGTTTTTTATCCATATTGGTAAAACTAAAAATAATATCTGTTGATGGATCGGTGTAGAAACAGGAATTTTTATACTGTTTGTTGGAATTTTGACATGCACAAACTTTTTGACTCATCAATGCCAATGATGGAGATCTGCCTTAGAGAAACATTTGCTTGTGTGTAAAAAGAAGTGTGTACAGAATAATTGGTAGCATTCTTTGTCATGACAAAACTCTAAATGAACAACCTAAATGTCCGGACAGCAAAAGAAATTTTTAAGTGAAAAAGCCAAGTTGCAGGACAAATTATGCAGTATGATTACAGGCATGTAGACCACACATACTCTTTCTGTCTCCACTCACAGACACACACAGATATACACACACACACACACACACCATGCATGTGCTTAGGAAGAGTCAAAAAGGTATACAATAAACTGATAATAGTGGTCACCTCTGAGAGGGGAAGAGGTATTGGTGAATGTGGATGAGAAAGTTTGGTGAATGGGGAGTTTTTACATTTTACTTTAGATGCTTTTTTCTTATATTATTTCACAGTGACAGTGTTCCCTGTCTCCTTCCTGCTTGTTTGGATAACTGTGGGCCTATCCATGTGTGCCAGGATCAAGAATATGACATGTAGAAATAATTCTGCAAGGCAGTTCTGGCCCTCATCAGCTGAGTTGGGAGCAGCTGTTGAGAGGAGAGCAGGGCGCATGGGGTGGGGGTTGGGGGGGGGTAGGGAGGCGGGATCTTGCACAGGTGGCTGAGAAAGGCGGCCAAGACAAGGCAGTTCTAATTTACCAACAGTAACTATCACATGTCACATCTTAACATTCTCCAAATTGCTTTGCCCTCAGTACTACACTGGACCCTGAGGAAAATTCTGTGAGCAAGTGAGGCAGGGATGATGATAGGAAAGGAAGCAATCAAAACATGGTACAGCAAGGAAAGCGTGTTTGTAGAAAATGTTTTTTTCTTTCATTTAAAAAGAAATATGGCATTATTGCTTGAAATGCCAATGGATTGAAAATAGTCAAGTCCCATTAGTAGGGAAATATGAGAATACGTAATGATCTATTCATTATATGGACCATTATTATGCAGCTTTAAAAAGTATGTTCAAGTTTTTGTGTTGGGGAGGGAGATAGGATGTCCCGGATAAATTGAGAGAAACAAATTGCTGAGCAGTGTGTAAAGTGTAATTCTAGTTTTCTAAAAATTGAAAGGAACAAAAAATTCTCTCTAATATATGTGTACTTATGTTTTGGGAGCATGAAAAAATCTGTTAACATTTCTTATCTTGTGGGAGGGCTTTGAGGGGAATGGAAAGAGGCTGAGAGATTATTAATTTTGTCTTCTGTTTAATTTTATATTACTTCATTGGTTTTGGAGAATAAGGAAAATAAACTTGTATAAACAAGAAATCAAGTTCCCTAATCAGTTTTTCATTTTAATTGCCTTTTAAGAGGTACCTTTTCTTTCTTTTTTTGGTGAGTTAATGAAGTAAAGAATTATGAAACTAAAAATAGAGTTAATATGTAAATTTTCTGGGTTTAAGGGAAGCATCTGGTTAGTGGAATGAGAACCAGGAGGCAGAGAACCAACTTTGTAGTTGCAGTAAACTTTCTGATGCATGAGCTTTTTTTTTTTTTTTTTTTTTTTTGAGAGAGAGACAGCTTATATTTTGATGGATGAGCTGCCTTTTCCATGCACATATCTTAGTAGGATCATATGACACAGAATGTTTTAAAACCCACTCTTCTCACTGTGAACATCTTGTCATTCAGTAGATAAGATTTCATTTAATAAGACCATTTAATATTAGTGAGCCTCGTCTTCTCATCTCTACTAAAATGAAGAACTTGTACAAGGAGACACTGATCTTCAAGGTCCTTTCTTGCCCTGACACTGTGAGTCTGTAATCTCACAATTAAACCACTTCTTCAGATTAGATTCCTGTATTTCATTTATTTTAAAATGCTATTTTTATCCCACATTTTAACACTTTGAAATTGATTTGGTATGCATTTTTTATTTGGTGGCATTTTTCAATTGTCATTGGCCGTTTTTTGATATTTGAATAACTCTGAAATTGAGATATCTTCTCATATATGATACTTAATAGTTTCATTTTTCGATGCCATTTTTTTTCATTAATATTGTCTTGACCACCACCCACCCTCAGGCTTTCCCTGCTCCCAACCTCGTCAGATTCACTGACATTGCCAAGACCCTCGGGGTGGGGAGGTGTGAATGAATTATTTGAGCATGCCAGGATTTTGTGCATCCTTACTTAACTAGTAGATATCTTATGTGTAGTTACTGATTCAGAAGTAAGGTAAATATATGCATGGCTCTGAATCACCTTAGTGCTCTTGAACTTTGATTAGTCTCTTTATGTTAATTTTGCCAGGTGTTTGCCTTTTTTTTTTTTTTTTTTTTTTAATTTTTATTAAAATATTGCAGAAAAGTACACAAATCATAACTGAAGAAGTCTGTTTGAACCCAAAATCCATTCGAACTCCAAATCCATTCTCTTAATCCTAGGCTGTGCTGCCGCCTCCTTTTTTTTGTTGTTGTTGTTGACATTGTTGTGGTCGCTGGCTAAATTCTCCCAAAATGGAAATGATGATGTAATATACGGGATCTAAAAGGAGTCCCCAGAGATCTGGAATTTCTCTTAAAGTCTCTCACATCCTCTCTTAATGCTGGTGACCCCTGAAGCTGTGCAGCACAGAGTCCTTGGCAAAGGATTAACAAATTTCAATTGCAAATGATGACACTGCCCCTTTTTAGGCCTAAGAAGCAAGCATGGATTCTACCACAGACCTTCTTCTGATTATACTCATACTATTCCAAATGTGACCCAAATCTGTAACTCTAGCCCTGAATCATATTTTTGACTATTTGGATAGTATGATGTTTTAGGTAATGAACTTTGGAGTGAGACAGACCTGGTTTTGAATCTTAATTTTGCTACTTATTAGCCTTCTGATCTTGGACATGCTGCTTTTTCTATAAATGAGGTTATTAATAGTTATTAATACTTGATAGGGTTGATACTAGTGCTCAATTAATAGAAGCTATTCTTTTTGCTCTTGGACTCTTTTCTTGGTTTTTGGCACACATGTTCATCTTTGCATTCACTCAAGTTAAGACATTTCTTGTTCTTATAATTGATTCTCAGGGCCTGTCATAAGTAATTCTCAAAGCCATCACCTCTACTCTATTGTCACTGCCTTACTTACTTCTTGCTAGGAGTAAACTGACTTTTGCACTGCATTCTGCAAAACTTAAGAGAAGTACAAAACCAGCTCAGGAACTAGGTGGGAGCTGAGGAGACAGGGTTCCAAACATCCTTTACTTCAAGCTGTCTCCTTTTATCTCTTTTGTATCCTGGGTTTCTATATAAAGATTTCATTTGAAGAAATATAGTTTGAAACCTTTTATTCAACAAATACTTACATTCACCTACTATGTGCCAGGCATTGTACAAAGTTCTAAGAATTCAGTGGTGAGCACACACTGTGTGATCTCATGGAACTTATGGTGGTAAGAATGAGAGTAATTAACCAAATACAAAAAGGTGTAATTAGAAATGGTGAATGCCGTGAAGGAAAGGAATATGTGTTAAGAGAAGAATGCCTGGTAGGCACTTGACCTAACCTAGAGGGTTAGGTAGATTTACATGAGGGAGTGACATTTGAGCTAAGATATCAAGGATCATTTGGAGTTAGCTAGGTGAAGATGTAGGAAAAGTAAGCTTCAGGTGGAAGGAAGAGCATGGACAATACTAGACCATATGCGGATGTAACTTTCTACTAAGAACTTGCAGCCTCTAATAGGAGCTAGCATTTATCTCTGTACCAGTTATTGTGCTGAGCAGTTTACACATGCTATCTCGTAGATGCCTTAACAACCCTCTGAGAGAGTACTATTATTGTCCCTGATTTACACATGGGGAAACAGGCATAGAGAAGTTAAGTAACTTGCCAAGGTCACACAGCTAATAAGCTATAAAGTAACTTGCCAAGGTCACACAGCTAATAAGCTATAAAGCTAGGATTTGAATTAGATAGTCTAACTTTAAGATCCCTTGCTCCTAGTTTTGCTGTATTGCCTTACTCTTGTTTCTTTCCTCTTGTTTTTTACCACTCCAGTCTGTACTTCGTGCTGCTGCCAGTTCCCTTTCTGATACAAAGATCTGGTCATGTTACGCCCCTTTATCCCCTCTTCCCCCTTTAGAAACCATGATGTTTCCCACAACTATGGGTTACAATCTGAATTCCATAGCATGATGCCAATGTCTCATGATTAGGTACTGCTTACCCTTTTTATCATATGTTTAACCTTCCTAAAACTGCAGTCATTCCTCAAATATAATATGCTCTGGTCTTTGTACATGCTCTTCTCTATGCCTAGAATGCTTTTTCTTTTCTTCTCTTTTGGTGAAACCCTACTCATCCTACTCATACTTTAAGACCCAGCTTAAATGTTGCTTTCCCCAACATCCCATCCTTAGTTAATCAGTCCCTCATAGTTCCTCTCCTATTTACCCATTCTGATATCTTTTCACCAAAGGATGAATCTTAGAGCCTCTTCAACTTCACATCTTCAATACCCCTGTGTGCTATAACTCTGAATCCACCTCTGCAAGCCTTTCAGATATACTTTTCTTTTTAATTCCTTCTATCCATGCCCTAACAGCAGCACTTTTATCTCTACCACTACAACTGCTACCTGTTTCCACTGCTTTGGTCTCTACCAGACTTTCCACTGTATCTCACCTTCCTTTCAGCACTCCTCAGCACCCTTTTTTGGCTTTGTATTATTATTAGTTATAGATATGTTTCTTCCTCCAAAGGATTATATGGTAAAGTGCAAAGATGGATTCAACTTTGATCCTACAGCACAGTGTGTAGAGGAATTTATTTATTTATTTCATGTTTGTAGTTGAATATCCTTGATTAAATTTTCTTAATTCCAAGTAAAGAGTAAAATGTCATGTATTTTGTAGAATTTTTATCTCAATTTTTTTTTTTTTTTTTTTTTTTTTTAAATAGGGGGCTGGGAGTTTCAATTATTTGGAAAATTGCTTGTGTGGAATTTGGCACCTCTCAGCAATGCCAGGTACAGGGGATGTTATTTCATCTAATGCTGATCAAGTTATTTGCCTGCCCATTTCATGGGCTGTGGTAGAAGCAAAATGAATGATAAATGTGAAAGTGTTTTGTATATATAAAGGACTATACTGATAAATGGTATAGCATGTAGCTGAGGTGTGCTGGACAGAGCATGGATTTAGAAGACTTGAGTATGAGTTTGGCTCTGTAACCTTGGCATTTTGACCTTGAGCAGGTAGTTTCTTCTTTCTGAGCCTTAGGTTCCTAATCTATGAAATTGGAAAAAACATGCTTTCTTGTTAGGATTCCTTTGTGGGGCATGGTGGCGGAGGGGGGGGAGTGGTTAATTGAGATGTGAGAGACAGCCTCTCTCAATTCTTGGTCTGTTCAAATGTTAGGGTTTTTTTTTTTTTTTTTTCTTTATCATTCCCACCTTAGACGCCATTTCCATCAAAGGCATCCTGGTATGGTACAAGGAGAAGTTGATTTGGAACCAGAAAAATATGGTTCCCAGTACTATGTGGGAGGTATGTGTCTTTAATGAAAGATAAAGGAGAGAGAGAGAGAAAGATAGATAGATAGATAGATAGATAGATAGATAGATAGATAGATAGATATCCAGTCTGAGCTTTGGAGTTACTCACAGCCTGTTGGAGATGAAAGATCGTAGGGAGACCCCTGTTCTTTACACTTGCTTTCTCCTGAAATCACAATTTTATTGTCTCAAATCAGTTGATCTTGCTCATGGCATTCAAGTAAGTTGTAAAATGTTTGCCTTAGGTAGCAGATAGTAAAATTTTAGCCAAGGTTACATGTATTCCAGCATGGATGGAGAGTTGGACTAGATAAACCGTTAAGGTCTCTTTCAACCCTGAGATTCTGTGATCTGTTGACCAGATATGGAAAGCTTCATTTATTTTAGGCTCTTTAGACAGATGTAAATAGAAATTGTACTTTCTCTGTGTCTTATTTATGAAAAGCTACCTTGTAAAGCCCTGAGTATAGCTCTAGTCACCATCATACAAAGTTGTTACTACCAGTTTCCAAGGACCTCCTCCTTTTATTAGTATCCATGAAGCACTTACATGTGTTGCGCTTTGGAGACACGACCTAGTAGGGTAACAAAGTGCCTGTTTCTAGAAGATTTGCTATTTATTTGGAAATAAATAACAAACTGGTGAAGCTTTTTTTTTAAAATTCAGTTTTATTGAGATATATTCATATACGAAACAATCATCTATCGTGTATAATCAATTTCACAATACTATCATATAGTTGTGCATTCATCACCCCAATCAATTTTTGAACATTTTCCTTATACCAGAAAGAATAAAAGTAAGAATAAAAAATAAAAGTATAAAAGAACACCCAAATCATTCCATCCTCCCTATCCCTCTGTTTTTCATTTAGTTTTAGTCCCCATTTTTTTACTCATTCATCCATACATTGGATAAAGGGAGTGTGAGCCATAAGGTTTTCACAATCACACCATCACCCCATGTATGCTACATAGTTATATAATCGTTTTTAAGAATCAAGGCTACTGGGTTGCTGTTTGACAGTCTCAGGTATTTACTACTAGCTATTCCACTACACTAAAAACTAAAAAGGGATATCTATGTAGTACATAAGAGTGTCCTCCAGAGTGACCTCTCGACTCCATTTGAAATCTCTCAGCCACTGAAACTTTATTTTGTTTCATTTCACTTCCCCCTTTTGGTCAAGAAGATTTTTTCAGTCCCACTTTGCCAGGTCCAGGCTCATCCCCCGGAGTCACATCCTGCATTGCCAGGGAGATTTACACCCCTGAGAGTCAGGTCCCATGGAGTGGAGTGGGGAGGGCAGTGAGATCACCTGCTGAGTTGGCTTAGCTAGAGAGAGAGGCCACATCTGAACAACAAAGAAGTTCTTTGGGGGAGACTCTTAGGCACAATTGTAAGTAGGCTTAGCCTCTCCTTTGCAGCAACAAGCTTCATAAGGGCAAGCCCCAAGATCAGGGGCTTGGCACACCAAATTGTCAGTCCTCAATGTTTGTGAGAATAGCAGCAATAACCCAGGTTGTGATGTCCACCATTTCCGCATTTTCCCCCAGCTCCTCAGGGGGCCCTGTGTGTATATTTTTATTCTCTGCTCATATTACTTTGGGATGTATCGCTATTTCACACTAACCTGTACTAACCTAACAGATCTCACTTCATATTCAAAGTTCCATGTAATTATGGTGTTTGAATAAATTGACCGTACAAGTTAAATTATTTAGTGTGCTGTAGAAGATATATACCCTGCATCAAATAAACATCTCTTCCCTTGGTCTCACACAGAAGTTGAAGTGAAGTTTTGACCAGATTCTGTGTAGAATACTTCTGTTGTAAGATTTGTCATTGTTGTTGAAAATGGTGTCCCGGGGAAAGAATCATGGGAATTTTGGGAGGTGGAAAGGTACCTTAGGTATAATCTAACCCAATCCTCTTCTTTTACTGATGAGACCCAAACTAGGGAAAGTGACTTGCCTAGAGTGTCCAAACACCAAATCTAGTGTTTTCTATTGCTAGTGAGGCTGTCTTTAGGAGGTTCAAATCTTTACCAGTAAAACCCTCTTGCTTCAGTTTCTTTTGCTTTTGTCATCATCAGTTTGGTGTGTATGAGCAAACATTGTGCTACATATTTTGCCTCTAGGAACAGGGATATTTACTCCTCTGTGTCAATGAAACAGGGTGAACAGGTTCTTAGGTGTTTTGTAGAAGAACCTTCTTGAGGGAGAACTGAATGGGTCTCTTGGATGTTATAATGAACCCTCTCTGGGTTTTGATTTGTCCTCTTCCTTTCTCCCCAGGAAGCCTTAGGCTTACCAACATTGCCTCATTAATCACTATCCTCTGGAGAAGGGAGAATGAGGAGGTGGTAAATAAGCTTGAGGTCAGACCTTTGAAACAGCACCATCATTTCCTTCTAGCCTCCTTTCTCTGTGGCTTTGCACCCTTGAGATAACTCTAGCATCCCTTCTAGTAAGATGCTTCAGGGGAGTGTTGGTCCTTTAATGTTTATTATAAAAGCTCTCATATCTTCAGAAAAGTTCTTTAGGAATTACCTTTGAAATTATAAATGTTTGATTCTGTTTTGATGAAAACAAAATCTTAAAATTATTAGGATGTAGAAGGACATGGTTTCTTTGGGCCACTGAGAATGTGCTTGCTTTTATTTATTCATTCAATGTTTGTTTGCTTAAGAACAGTAGAGAATAATGTAGAGATTAGATAGACAACTCACTACCTAGGTGTCTAAGTCATGTAACTAAATCACTTAATTCCTGAGCCTTGGGATTTCTCTTTATAAATTAGAAATAAAACCTACCCTATATATTGACCAAGGATTAGATGAAGTGACCAAATAAGAGGATGGGCTCCGGAGACACAACCAGTTGGGCTTAAATTTTGGCTCCAACACTTAACTAGCTATGTGACCTTAGGCAAGTTTTTAAATCTTAATAATTCTGTTTTCTTTTCTGTAAAATAGAAATAATCATGGTATTTACCTCACTGGATTAACTGTGAGGATTAAACAAAGCACGGGAAGTGTTTCGCATAGTGCTTGGCACATAGTGCTGAGTAATTTATACTGTTAATTATAATAGTAACAACAACAATAACAATAATTGTTAGGTATTTATTATGCGAGGACATCAAGTGGCAGAGAAAAGAGTAGAAGGTATTGCATAGGGCAGTGGACCTATAAGAGCATCTTCTCTGCCAACTTCTCTGGTGAGACGGCTTGTAGGAACTGTTGGAGAGGCTCTCACTGGGCGCTAGCCTACAGCAAGCTCCCCTTCCAGGCAAGTAGGTTGAAGTGGGCAGTTCACAGGGCCTTCAGTGAGAAGACCAGCCTGGCATGGTGGAGGGTTTGAGTAAAGGTAAGACTGGTGCCAGGTCTTGGAGGAACTTGGATGCCACATCAATTTGTATTAGAACCATCCCATTGCTGGGCACAGACATAGGGGAATTGTTCTCCCAGTCTTATTTGTTTAAACTTTCAAAAATGGTAGTATACTTTAAAAACTATATTGTTGATATTTTAAACAAGAATAAAATAAAATGAATACCCGTGCATCTGCCACCCAGCTCAGGAGATATGGAACATTACCAGGCCCTGTGACGTAGTATCCTGTGCACTCCTAACTAATCCATCCTACAGCCCAGTAACATCTCTGTCCTGAATTTTGTGTTAGTCATTTTCTTCTTCTTCTTCTTTTTTTTTTTTTTTTTTACATGGTTTTACCGCTCATAGCTCAGGCTTTTGGAAGACAATAAGCAGGGGTGGGTAGAATTAGACGGGAGCCATGTGACCTGTCTGCTGCCTGGCTGGGCTAGAGGAGGGCTGGGGAGGATCTGCTGATGCCACAGCAGGGGAGTGGCTGGGCTGTGGTGGGGGGAAGTGGCTGGAGAAACTGGCCGGCTCTTTGGGCTGTCCTGAAGAGCTGGCCCAGTGTGGTGGTTTGGCAACTCCAGCAGAGAAGTTCCAGAGGAGAGTTCAGAATCTCTGAGGCTGCACAGCTGGAAGCTGTTACCTTGAGTTTAGAACAAGGGGCTGGGGTGGGAGTGGGGGGCGGGGGAGGAACCTTTTGAATTATTTTGAGACAGATCAATTCTTTTGTTTCCTTGGGAGCTTCAGGGCTGCTACAATGCCAGATGTGGACAGAGTGGTTTTAGCAGACTTGCCTCCTATTTGCACTTTGTACATTTTTCTGGAGTGTTTGTTTGTTTTTTTATTGTGAACTTTAACATATATGCATAACAGTGATAACTTTCAAAGTACGATTTCACAAGTAGTTGGTGCAAATTTCAAGGAATGTCCTGGGTCACAGTTCCACAACTTAAGCCATTTTCATTATTGTAAAATTTAACATACATACAGAAAGGTATCATATCTTGATGTACAGCTCAACAAGCTGTCATACAGGTAATTTCACTGTGACCTCAGCTTGTTACCTTTCTTTTTTTCCCTCTTTTTGTCAAGTAGGTATTTTCAATCCCTTGCTGCAAGGGCCAGGCTCATTCCTGGGAGTCATGTCCCATATTGCCAGGGAGATTCATTCCCCTGGAGTCATATGTGGCAGGGTGGGGGCGGGGAGGTTAATGAATTTGTTTGCTGAGTTGGGCTTAGAGAGAGAAAGGCCACATTTGAGCAACAAAAGAGGTTCCCTGGAGATAGATGCCTCTTAGGCATAATTATAGGAGGGCTCAGCCTCCTATTTACAACCCTAAATTTCACAAGAGCCAGCCTCAAGTCGAGGGTTTGATTTATTAAGTAGTGGGTTCCTAACTTCACTTAATATATATTCTATTCCAAGATAAATGGTCAGTTTCTTACATTATCTTCATTGGGTTGTACAATCATCATCAATCTCAACTTTAAACAATTATCAGCTGCTAATTATTCATCCTAGTATTAGCGTAGAGTTGGTAAGATATTCCTATTAAAAATAATCATTAATACATAATGGGTAATTTTTCCATACCACTCTGTTGTTAACCCTCTGCACCAGTGTCATACCTTGTAAGTATATCATGCTAACACTTATTTAGGTTTGTGGTGCTACTCTGTGGATTACATGCTTTTAAACAACCATTTATGAGCATGTTTGCCTTCAATGCATCACTGATCCTTATAATCCCATTAAAGAACCATAGTCACACCTGACCATTCCCATACCATCATTATCATATCTGTACATATTAGATTATCGTTCCTCCTTCACTACCTTCTATTTTTAGATCCCCTACATTCTGAATTATAAGATACTTATTTTACATTTTTCACAGAGTTCACATTAGTGGTAACATACAGTATCTCTCCTTTTGTGTCTGACTTATTTCACTCAGCATTATGTCTTCAGGTTCATCCATGTTGTCATATGTTTCACGAATTGTCATATGTTTCTGGAATGTTGATTATGCCAGTCATGGCATTGTGTTTGCCATTTTGCTTTCCTATAAAAGTTTTTGGTTTTTGCTTTGCTTTTGCTTTTGTGATGCTCCTTTGAATAAGAACTTCCCCTACTAATGGGAATTGCTATCCACAGATTAAAAACGGTAATGTGGGAATTGGCTAAAGGGCTTGTGAAAAGAAGCAGAGTGATGGGAGGTCTCTGCAGCATTGGGCCTTGGTTTGATTCCCCCACTCTGCCTAGTCATTCTTGGTTGGCTGGCAGGTTGAATTTGGAAGCTTGCTATCGAGATGTAGTTATGAGGAACAGATTCAAGTAGCCCTTGTGTGCTGGGTCCTGTGGGAGATCATAGTGAGATGGAACTGTCTATGCCATTGAGGAATTTACGTTCTAGACATGAAGGCAACGTTCATGCAAATACATGTTAAGACTGTGCCAATACCAAATGGAGGATGTAGACACATTTTACTGATCACCAAAATATTACATGGTTATTTAAAAAGTACAAACATTTAGGGTGGAAAGTGAAAGTCCCTCATAACCTAACTACCCTGCCCCCAGGATAACCACTATTAACTGGAAATATTTGAGGAGTTGGGATTTGAGCTGGACTTCAAAGTAAAACCCAGAGAGGCAGACTGATGGAAGGAAGGTGGGCTTCTCCAGGGTGGAGCACCCTCACTAGCTTCCCTGACAAACGGTGATCCAGCTTCTGCTTAGACTCTTCAGTGACTGGGGACCAAGATGCCCAAATAGGAAATAATATTTGTTAAGCACCTACCTGTGCCTTATGTGCTAGCCAGTGTCTTGGGTACCTTATATATGTTATTGAATTAATCATTATAACCTTATAAAGTATCTTTATCCTTATTTTATAAACAAAGATATTGAAGCTCAGAGGTTACTTGTCAGGGTCACATGGCAACAAGTGGTACAGAGTTCTGCCACTTACCAGCTCGGTGATCTTGAAAAAGATACTTAATCTCTGTGGCTCAATTTTCTCATCTTTAAAATGAGGTGATAGTAGTACCTCCCTCACTAAGGGAGCACCCCCTCCTCCCAACTTAAAGCTATAAACATTTATTATTGAACAATTTCTGTGGGTCTAGAATCCTGGTGCAGCTTAGTTGGATGCCTCACTCTGGCTTAAAGTTTCTCAGGAGGTGCAGTCAAGCTTTCAGCTGGGGCTACAGTTTCATCTGAAGGCTTGAGTGGGTGTGGAAGGGAGATCTGCTGCTAAGCTCACTCACGTGCTTGTTGGTAGGGCTTGATCTCTCACCATGTGTCCCTCTCCATAAGGCTACCTGGTGACACAGCAGCTGGCTTCCCTGTGGTGAGCCAGCCAACAGAAAGTGATAGAGCACACCCCAGATGGAAGCCACAGTCTTTTTATAACCTAATTTTGGAAGTGACATTCTGTTACTTCTGTTCTATTCATTTTAAGATTGAGTTAAGTTCAGCCTGCACTCAAGGAAGGCATGAATGCCAGGAGGCGTGGATCAGTGGGGGACATCTCAGAGGCTGCCTACCACAAACACAGATACAGAGAGGCACACCATGAATGAAAAGTTCTATGAATCATTACTGTCTGAGCCCAACTGTGTAAATACCATGCAGATCAGGGCGGAGAGCACCTACCAGCATTCCACACGGCCCCCTCATCCCTTCAGTCCCTTCCACCACTCTCCTGACTTACCTTTTTTTGAATTTTATAAAAATGAAATCATACTATATGTACTTTTATACCCATTTCCTTCATTCATTATGTTTGTGAGATTTAACCATGTTTTTCATGTTACAGTAGTTCACTGTGCAGTATTTCACTAAATGAATATACCAGAATGTATTTCTTGGTTTTCTTGTTGATGGATATTGTGTTTTCCATTTTTAGCCATTATGAATAGTGTTGCTAGGACCATTCTTCACATCTTTGGTACCTATATATTTGCATTTCAATTGGGTATATAGTGAGGATTAGAACTGCTAGGCCTTGGGGTTTGTGAACAGCTCTAGTAAATACTTAGACTTTTCCTAAATGATTGTGTCAGTTTACATCCACACAAGGAATATAGGAGGTTTCTGCATCCTTTTTAGCCATTCTGGGGAATGTGTAGTAGTACTTCATTGTGGCTTTATTTGCATTTCCTTGATCATAATGAGGTGAGTTCCTTTATACTTACTTTTAAAGTAACTCTTAAGGCCTTTTGATCATTTTTCTACTAAGTTATCTTTTTCTTATGGATCTCTACAAGTTCTCTATTTAATCTGGATATGAGTGTTCTGTTGGTTTATGTATTGCAAATATCTTCTTCCAGTCTGGATTGCCTTTTCACTCTTTTAATGGTGACTATGGTGAACAAAAGTTTTAAATTTTAATGTATTCAAGTGTATTTGTATTTTCCTTTAGAGTTGGTGCTTATTGTGTCCTATTTAGGAAATCTTTGCCTGCTTCAAATTGATGAATATATTTTACTATCTTATCTTGCAGAAGTGCCACTTTTTAATCTTTAAATTAAGATGTATAATTCCTTTTTTTCCCCACTTACTGTAGGAGATAGGGGTGAAGATTAATTTTTTTCCTTTATGGATATGCAATTGACAACATTTATTGAAAATACTGTCCTTTATGTACTGCGGTATCATCTTTGTCATAAATCAAGTGACTGTAAAAGTCTGGGTCACTATTTTGTTCCAGTTTCTATTTGTTTTACCTTGCCCTAATTCTAAATCATCTTAATTACTGTAACTTTGTATCTAATAGTGTAAGTCCTCCAACATTTTTTACTTCAAGATTATTTTAGCTAATCTTGGCCTTCTGCATTCCATTAAAAAGTTAAAATTAGCTTATCACTTCACGCATACAAGCTACTGTGATTTTAATTGAGACTGGATTGAATGTATAGGTCAATTTGAAGATAACTGATATCTTTACAATATTTAGTTTTCCATCCATGAACATGGTATATTACTTCATTTATTTAGGCCTTCATTAATTTCAGTGACTTTTTTTTTTTTTTTTTTTTTTTTTGCAGCTTTCTGTGTAAAGGTCTTGTATACCATTTATCAGATTTATTTCTAGGTATCTGATATTTTCTGATGCCATTGTAAATTTACTTTTGTTTTCCTTTTAACTTTTAATTTTGACATGATTTCTAACCGACAGAAAAGTTGCAAAAGTAGAACAAAGAATTCTCATATGCCCTGTAACCAGATTTTCCAAATAATAGCATTTTACCATATTTGCTTTATCTCTTTCTTTCTCTCTCTTTAAATATGCATTTTTTTCTGAACTTTTTGAGAGTAAGTTGCAGATATTGTGCACCTTTACTAAAGGGAGTTTTCAGGAGTAATGAGTTAATACACGTTAGGTTAGTAGACTGGTGCCTGGCACGTAGTATGCTGTCAGTATGTATTAGCTGCCATTTATTATGCCCTCTTTCTCTCTAATTCTAACATGGTCCACATCATCTCTCCCCAAACCTGAGTCCCCACTTAATTTGATTCTGTGTATGGCCTCTCCATCCTTCCAGACATCACTTACACTTTCTTCTCCATTATAGTTCCTCCCCCTGCGTCCAGTTATTAATGTCTCTTCATGTGTCTCCACAATGTTTCATCATTCCCCATCTTTCTGTTCTCTCTTACCTCACCATCCTAGGTATCTTCGTCCCCTGTCACCTCTTTTGTGACAGCCCCTTAACTCATCTCGCTGCTGCTAGTCTCATTCATCTATATACCACAATAATCTTCTTCATGCACAGCTCTTGTACTACACTTCTTTGTTAAAAATGAAAAACAAACAACAAAATAACCTTTCAAACTTTTAGTTAATTCCTTGGTTTGAAGTTCAAAATTCTCCAACTCTGACCCCTACTCACCTTTCTAGCCTGTTCTCCCCTGCTTCCATACCTTGTCTCTGCTTTCCCTTTCTTCCCACAACTCTCCCCATTTCCATCTGGGGAAATTCTATCTATGTATTTCAAGATCCAAATTAAAATAATACTTCATTTTCTTAGTCCTGCTTTACCCACAACTGTTTAGAATTTTTCTCTATATATTTTTGTTGTAGTTATTACATGTTGTGAAATGTAATTTTTGAGTTACATTTTTCATCTCCATTGCAATTATAAGTTACCTCAGTGCAGATGCTGGGTCTAATTACATTTTTGTATACTCTCTACAGTGCCCTAAAGCAGTGCCTTGCACATAGTAGGTGCTCAGTAAATGTTTGTGGTATAAGTGTAAGATGAGGGGGTTCCAGTAAACTGTCTACTGGGTTTCTCTCAGACTTGGGTGAGGGTAGCTGTTCACTAGGTGGAAATGCTGTGGTTTTGCCTTCTGAGAGTCAGACATCTTTTCGCGTCTGTAGGAGAGGCAGACCCTGTAGGCTTGGTCAGCGGGTCCCAGTGCTTGTGTCCATTAAGGGCTCCAGTCAGTGCCTGCTGTACTCAGTACTGTGCTGTGGCCCCTCTGCCCTTCCCCACAGATGCTCAGCGGAACAGGGGATTAGGTTCTGGCAGCACAGCTGGGATTTTGGCGGCCATTCCACAGCCGACAATAGCACGCAGCCACCACCGGGACCGGACAGCGCAGGCCTGCGCTCCAGGGCCAGAATCTGGCTTCTTGTTTGGGGGAGGAGCGGTCACAGAGCACATCCTGGCCTTGCCACACAGAAGGTATGGGCTGGAGAGATTCCCTGGGGAATGGGCTTGGGGGTGGCCATGTCCCAGGGCAGGCAAGGCGCTTTGTATGCGAGCAGAGCAGCGTGTGAGCGTAAGGACCGGCCCCATTAAAGGGGCCTTCGTTTTGCCTGCTCTTCAAAGCCCCTGGTCCTGGGTCTTCCTCCCTGCCCTGCTCTCTGCTAAGATCAGCAGAGGCTGATCTTATTTATCATCAGGGCAGCCCTTGGCCTACCCTTGCAGTGCTGGCCAGAGAGATGGACAGGCAGACCATCACTGCTGATTTAAGCTCTGAGTGTCCGGGCGATTAACAGGTTTTCAGGCAAGCCACTGTGAGATGTGTTTTAGGTGTTTGTGTCACAGTTTGGCTTGGCTCTTGCTGCTGTTGCAGTTCAGGAATTTTGTCTGCTGGGTCGTGGCCCCCTCCCCTTGTAAATGCGTCTGATTCTCTTGTTTGTGGGCCAAGCCTTGGCGGCCCCGCTTCTCCAGAACACCCTCTCCCTCCTCACCCTGGCCGGCCCCCTCCCCTCGGAGCTCCCTGCTTCGCTGTCCTCTTAGATGGCGGAAGCTTGCTGTGCCTTTAAAGAAAGCAGACTCCTGGCTGTGACGCACTTCTGGCTGTCAGCCAGGAAGATCGCTCCTGCCAGGCTGACTGAGAAGAAAACCAACAACTTTTCTTTTGTGTATGGGGTTACTTTCCACTAGCCCCCCCTCCTCTCCTTTCAAGATTTAAATGCTAATGGCGGATTAAAACCTGTAGATACGGTTGGCTTTAGGAGTCTGGTAAGGCCCCCCCCCCCCCCCCCCCCGCACTGAGACTTTTTCTCGCTCACTCTTTCTCTGGGTTTTTGTTCAAACATGGACGAGGGGGTGGGGTGGATTCTCCCCCTTCACCTCCCATTCCTGCGCCATCCTTAAAGGGGAGGGAGAGGAGAGGGAGAGCACGTAAACATACTCAGAAACAGGCACTGGGAGCAAAGCTTGCCAACATCCGGGAGTTGGAGCCTTTCACAGCAAAGGGTTGCTTTCTTTTCCCCTTGTGTAGATGTCAGGGTGTTTTTGTTCGGAGGGGGAAAGTGTGTGTGCCTGCATGTTGAGCTGTAGAGACAGCTCAGGAGAGGGCTTCTCCATTGCTGCGTGAGGCCCTAGGTGTGTATGTGGTGGTGGGGAGCGAAAGGTTCATTTTTTTCAGCCGGTAGGGACCAGGGGCTGTGAAGAGAGCCGTGGGGGCAGGTGCTGATGAACTGTAGGAGTGGGCTTGGGGTGTGTGTGTGTGTGTGTAAAATACATGGCTGCAGGCCTCAGGTCTGATTCAGGTTTACAACCCTTTTGCCCACATCCTTCTGATCTGAACCCTACAGAGGCATGGGGGAAAGGGATAGATATCAGTAAGTTACTTTTGAAGAAACCAGGGAAATCCTGGTTTCCTCTGCAATCTCTTCCTTGTTTCTCTCTAGGGCCTTGGGGCTCTGGGCCAAACTCTAGGCTACAAAGAAGGGATGGTCTGTATAAAGAGGAGGAAGGTTGATCCCAGAGCTAGTTTCTTTAGGGGAACCAGGGAAAACATCCAGCAAACTGGTTTTGCCTCGGACCTCAGGGGTCCAGCTGGACCCTTTGGACTTGGACCAGACAGTTTACTCAGGACTCCCCAGGAGTTGAAAAGGATTGTGGTTTCCCCTGCTTGTCTTCTCTTGGAGCAGCTGGTCTTTTGACTTTTACCTTCCCCAAGCCCTTAGCCAAGTTATTTTCTATTCTGTTCTTACAGTGAGATAGCTTGGCCTTTTCTGGGCCCCTCTGGAGTAACGTACCAGGTGAGGACTGGGTGCTTGCTTGGCTGTTCCTCCTGACCTATCCCTCTCAGGTTTAGAGGGGGAGGAGCCCCAAGATCAGGATGTTCACTCTTTGGGTGTAAGTGTCCCTCAGATGGAGAAGTATCCCATTTAGAAATGGGTGCAGACTGTGGGATTCTTATGGCTTCAGGAAGGCAGGCTCTCAGGGTAAGTGATGGTAAATCTTGCCACTGAGCGTGGGCACAGATGGGACAGCCGTTTCCTTTATGAGCTGTGAGTCTGTGGGCCTTCAGAACCACTGGGTAGAGAGGGTTGGGGCCCAGGTGGAAGGATCCTTTGAGGTGTGAGCTTGTGTGAGCTTTGGGCCCTGAAATCTGAGGGTAGGAGCTGGCACCTAAGGGAATGTCAGGGCAGGCAGTGTCCATGAGCTGAGAGAGATCAGAACAATTTAGCAGCTCTCTAGGACCAAAGGTCACTTCAGTGTTATCTTGAGGTAGTGTTCAGGCAGGCAATAGTGGCTAAAGGCAGTCTCAAAAGGAGCTGGCACCCCAGATGGGGTGGGGTGAGGAGAGCAGTGCTGCCACAACTCAGGTTTGGTCTTCGGCTTATCATTTGGTCTGCCCCTAAAACTGAAGCTTCTTTCAGACCAGACCCCAGAGCTTAGCAGCCTGACCCTCCAGTCCTGTTCCTTCCGTCTGAGCAGGTGGTTTGCATTAGCTTCAGCCCTGGTAGGAAACTGTGGCTGGGGTTTAACTCTTTATGACCCAGGAGAATGGCTCAGTCCAGGTGGCTGTGTGTCTAGTGTGTGACTCTCCTTGTCCTGATAGATCTTCCCTGGAAACAGAAAGGGGTTTCTGTAAATGTGGGAGGTGGTCCTGATGTGGAAGAGTTACCTCATGTCAGTTTTGGAAAATGTAAAGAGGATATAAGGCCTTTAGTTTATAAGGAAGCTGCTTCTGTGATATGGCTCCTTCTTGAGCCCAGAAAAAATAGAAGGCATCTTACTAGCTCAGTGAAGCCTCTGTTTTGGATTCTGGGGGCATTTCTCTTTCTCAAAGAACCAGCTTGGTGGGAACTCTGAAGGTACCCTCAGAGGGCCTGCATTCTTCATCCTGGTATTTTGTTTGGTTGATTGTTGATTGCAGGTTGCAGGTGTAATTAATCAAGTTGGGGTGGCTCTCAGAGGATCCTTCTGTGAAATTGTTCCAGGCTATAATCGCGGGGATCTGTTTTTCCATCACCATCACCCAGTCTTTTGGGTGGGGCTGCCTCATATTTCAGGGGGAGGGTGGGGGGGGGAGGACGGTGCTCTGGCTGGGAGCCCTCGGGTTCCAAGCCAAGGCCTGCTTAAAGCTATAGTCCCAGTGCCGAGGACTAACTTTACCACTGGCTTCAATCATTCATTACCCAGACACTCGCCTGGGTGTCCCGTCACTGAGAAAGTGCATTTCTGTGGGCTTTGAGCCGACAAGGTCCTTCAGGAGTTCCTGGTGTTGAGTGTTGGATTTCTTCTGTTTCTGTGCCTGGGGAACACAGAAAAAGGCATTTTGGACTTGACACCACTTTTCCTGAGGGGTGGAACCAGTTTTAGTCAGGCTCTCCTGTGAGGATCTAAAGGGGATGTATGTTTTGCCTCTGAGGTGAAGGGAAGAGGTTGGTTAAACATTAGGTGATTTTTAGTTGCACAACTGTGGAATCTCCCAAAGCGGGCAAGATCTATCTCTGGTTGCAAATAAAATTTCTTACTGAAGTTTTGGACCTTGTCAAAAGGAGGGCACGTCTGATAAGCAGCGGAAGGATGGTGGGGTGGTGATCTGGGTTTTGTTTCCTTTGTTACTGAATATCTCAGAGACTTAAAAATATTTTCTTTAAAGACGCTGTTGCCCCCTTCACCACAAGGGTCAGGCTTGGTCCCTCTAGCTTCCAGATGGCCAGCCACCAGAAAAACTTTATTGCAGTGTAGTAGTTGAGGCCATCTGCCTTTATCCTTGCCTGGCCCCAAGGGCTAGGATAGGCCATGTTTGGTGAAAATCATCTAAATCCGAGGGACACATAAGCCCGTTACCTTTTCTCCCCTCCTGAGCGCTCCCTTAACTACTTAACTTGCGTTTATCGAAGCCCAGGTGAATTGACTTACTTCCAAGATGTTGGTATGATAGGTTAAATCAAGTTGGGTCTTGCAGAGTCAGGAAGCAATTTTAATTAGCTTTTAGTTATATTTAGCATTTAATTATTTTCTCCAATTATTTAGTGCTTCATAAATGTTTAATTTTACTCTACAGCCAGCTGTAAGCCCCTCAAAGGCAGGGACTGTGTGATTGTCTCCCATTTTCTGTAGCTTCCAGCATAGGATTAACATATATAGGCATGAAAGCAATACCTTTTTGGTTGGTCAATAATGAGAGTATACTTGGATAGGAGGGATCAAGAGATGATGGGGAGTGAATTATCAGATTTATGTATCTCTTTCCCCAACTGGCCAGCACATTTTTGGGCTAGAATGTGTTTTTCTTATTCCTAGCACCTTGCATACAATAGGTTCTTAGCAAAGGTTGGTTCCAGAGAACCCATACCTTGGATATGCTAATATGTGTGTATGTGTGTATGTGGGATTTATAGGTGATAAGCCTCTCCCCGGGTTATTCCTCCTTCTAGAGTAGTGACAGACTGCATACCTATGGAAGGAGGTGATGGGAGGGGCTGAGTGAGTTTCTCCATGGAGACTTGTGGGAATTTTGGGGCCTGCTAGGAGCTGCTGGGGAGTAGGGGTCTGTGGTTTCTTGGGCAGGTTGGCAGGCAGATGGCAGATTCCCTATGGGAAGGGAAATTGAGGCTAAGGATACCAGGACAAGCACCTATTGTTTCATTAAATGTCCCTTGGGATCTCCTCCAGAATTGGGCTTGGCCTCATCCAGAGACATTGGTTTGGATATACCCAATCCCCTACTGAGATATCCATGTCTTTGACATATCTGTGGAGATAGAAAAATCCAGAATTTGGAGAGGTTTCTGCAAGGACTTTGCTTATTGTAAATTAGGTAGAATTTGGGTACCTGCAGAAAGATCCAGAAATCAACCTTTCTGCTTAAGAACAGTGATCATTTATTGAATACCATGTGCCGGGCATTGCACTGTTTGCTTTATCTGTTATATCTTTAAGGATCACAATAACCTACAGAGTTTGCAAATCCTGTCTTGGGGGTGAAGAAACTGAGGCTAAAAGAGGTTATGTTACTTGTCTAAGGTTACATGACCATGGTCACTTCGAGTCAGCATTCAGACTCAGATCTGTCTGAAAAACCATGTTTACTCCATGTTTAAGGGTGCCGTGTCCCATAGGGCAGGGTTCAAGACCAATTTTAAATGTTGTGTTTTTTGTGGAACTGAATGATTGTGGGTGGAGCTTGTGGACATTGAATTAAATGCAGAATTCTTTACTGTCAGCTCTGACATAAGTTTTGTAGTAATTTTGGTGTTTACTAAAAATTTCTAAATTTGAAATTTCTAAAATTTCTAAAAATTCCCATGGTGCCTTGGTAGATTAGGTGCTGAGTAAAGAGTGATATGTTTAAGTGTTCAGAGCTGATAAGTGGAGCCATTTTCCCTCTCCTCCTTCATCATGGATATCTGATTGATTAACTGCTCTTCTTCATCTTTTGGGTTCCAGGTGTGTTGGGGTGACTGTCTGGCATCACCAAGATGACGCTCCACGCCACCCGGGCGGCTGCACTCCTCTCTTGGGTGAGTGGTCTTCCTCTCCTTTGTCTGCTCAGCTTCTCCAGGAAGCTTGGGAGGGAAGGGAGCAGAGTTTTCTAGGAGCCAGGGCTGTGTAAAATCTTCTCATCTCCAGACTAAGTAAATAAAGTTTTCCTTTGCTTTCCCCTTAGTTTTAACTGTTACTATTTCTGAAGATGTGGCTGCTGACAGTGATCCATGACTCTACTTATGTTGCTTAGAAGAGTGGCTTTTCTGAAGCATATATTCCCTTTTGTCCTTGGGAAGACCATAGGACTGCATGGAAAACCCATCTTCATCTGCTTCCTGTGCATTTTTCTGACTAAAAGGTTGTAGTTGACTGATAGCTACAGGGACTTTGGTCTCTAAAAGGCTTTTAATCCTAGGACAAGGTTCTCTTTGCTCTCTCTACCGTGTTTCTGTCTGCTTTGACTTGGTCCTATTGCCTTCTTGATCACTTCACCAAAATCCCCCTACTAGATCTTTCATATATTTTCTGCCAGAGACAATGGCAAATGAAAAAAATAATACAGAGTATTAGGTATTTAAAGCTACAGAGAAACAGAAGAGGCCAAGGAGTGTATTGTTGAATATGGGCCCTGGAGTCAGACAGCCCAGCTTAGAATCCCAGCTCTGGCCTATCTGTGTGACCCAGGGAAAGTTACTTAGCCTCTCAGCACCACATTTTAAAAAATGGGGGAGGATGATGATGATGATGATGATGATGTTGTAGATGATAATACCACCTCATGGGGTTATTATGAGGGTAATGGGATAATTTGTGTAAAAATACATCTGGCACACACATACTCAAAACCATTTAACACAGTATCTAAATAAATATTAGTTCTTGATACTTAAAATATAGCCTGGGAATGCTGATTGGCAACGGGTATTTTAGTAGTCACCCTGACTATTGATCAGTCAGGACTAATTGAAAAGCTATCTTTTATTTTTTTAATTAGAGAATATTTTAAAGGAAATGAATTTTTTTTTTACCAGTTGATTTTTATTTCACTTAATTTTGTTCTATTTTAATCCATTTTTCTTATTTTGCTGTGAATCATTTTGCTGAGTTCTGCAGAGTATCATGTCGTAGTCTCAGCACTTAATATGGTGGCAGATACAAGGAGATGAATTTTTAATTTCCAATTAGGGTGGGTTTAATAAGGCAGATTTTCTTAATAATGATCAAATCTCTAGTCAGGAAATAGGTGTTTAATGTTCAAAATGTACATTCTTAGTCTTCAGTTTCTGAAGTAGTTGTAGAGTTTTGAATGAATTTTTAAAGTATTTATTTTCATATTTATATTTTTAATATATTAGATTTCATTGTTTCATACCTATATTAGAAACTTTGTCTCTTCTTCCTCCTGTCTGCACCACCCCCCACCAAAAAAAAAAAAAAGGATGGCTGGGTTGGGGGAATCATGAGCTACATCTAAAGTACAACAGGGTTACTATGAATATTGGGAAATCCTTTAGCTACCTTGTTTTAAGTTGATATGGTTATTTATTTAGGTCCCAAGTTTGTTTTTATGGTGACTAATACCATTACACACAAAACTAGTTTCATTTAACAGCAAATACTTGTATACTTTTCTCAAAAATCACAATGAACTTTCACTAAAATCTTAAACTATAGTTACATAGAATTTCTCAATTTAAACAAAAATTGTTGCAGCTAAAGTGAATTTTATGAAACTAGAGCAGCATGAAATAATGCTTCTGTTATGCTAACGAGAAGAGTGGCATAGAAAACACACACATAGTAATTATAACTGATTTTTAAAAAATTGCATAAAGACTAGAAAGAGATATCTCAAAATGCTGGAAATGCATAAAATAATAGAATGAGTGGTGTTTTTGTTTGTTTTGCTTTCCAAATTTCCAGCAATTTCTAAGTTTTATGATGTAAAAATATTTTTTATTTTACTTAAAGTGTAGCTTGAAATTACTCTGTAACCAGAAGTTGTCATGAATAAATTGATACAGGGAATTTTGTGATTCAACAACCTTATATGCAGCTCTTGGGTTAGTTTGGTTCTCATGCTCATGTTTTATACACTGACTAGAGATGGAGAGCATATCTTGTTCCTCAATTTACAAATGATTTCTCATTTGAGAGCAAAATAATTCACAGGAAGAAAATATATATATATATTTTTTTATGTCCACAAAAGAAACTCTTACTAGATTGATCATTGGTGTAAGAGATAAATCCAGATTAAGTGGCTTTAAATCAGCTAATTGGTATGATTTTTCAGTCTTGTTAGTAAACAAGCATTCATATCTCTTGAATGTTTTACCTAGATTGCAGGTATAAAAGAGAGATGAGTTTTTGGATGCTTCAGTCTTGGCTGTCTCTTCAATATCAGCAGGTGAAAAAGGGATCTTGGCCTGGGGTTTTCAGAATCTTCCTGGAAAACTTACACTGGCTTGTCCTGATCAATTAGGTTGAGTACTTTTCAAAAGATGGTATAAATATATTATCTTTAAGACTTCAATGAGAGGTCGTATTTTATATTCCATACTTTTTTTTTTTTTTTTTTACTTTTAACATACTTTAATTTCAATCCATCTAGAAGTTGTTTTTAATAGAAAAGTATTTAACTGCAATAAATACTATCATCTTGGTAGTTGAATCATTGATTTCTTTTTATCTTGATTGTTCAGTGCATGCAGCTATTATAACTGCTAAGAAGTAGAAGTTTTGCTGGATCAACTTTATTATTTTAATTTTATTAACCTAGTAATAGTGCCTTGCATTTGCACTTTATATTTTTTAATGCGTTTTTGCATCCATACTCCCATTTGAGCCCACACTGTTCCTTTGAGGTAGATAAGATAGAAATTCCATCCATTTGACAAGTGAGAAAATAGGCACAGAGAGATGAAGCTGATAACAAAGATCCCAGCAAGTTAGTGGAGCATCTGGGCCTTAAATCCATGACTGGATTTTTTCCTAGCCCAGTACTTTTTTTTTTTTTTTTTTTTTTTTTAGTTTTTACTCTTTTTTTTTTTTTTTTTTTTTCATTTTTTCATTTTTATTGAGATTGTTCAGATACCATACAATTATCCAAAGATCCAAAGTGTACAATCACTTGCCCCTGGGTACCCTCATACAGCTGTGCATCCATCACACTTAATTTTTGTTCAATTTTTAGAAACTTTTCATTACTCTAGACGAGAAATAAAGTGAAAGATGAAAAAAGAAAAAAAGAAAAGGAAACTCTAATCCTCCCCTATCCCTAACCAACCCCCCTCAATTGTTGACTCCTAGTATTGATATAGTACATTTGTTATTGTTTATGAAAAAATGTTGAAATACTACTAACTGTAGTATATAGTTTGTAATAGGTATATAGTTCTTTCCTATATGCCCCTCTATTATTAATTTCTAATTGTATTGTCATACATTTGTTCTGGTTCATGAAGTGATTTCTAGTATTTGTACAGTTGATCATGGACATTGCTCACCATAAAGAATCAGACAATACCACCAATGTCAAGTGTCTAACATGCCTCTCCTATCCCCCCCTCTTTTCTGCATTTACCTTAGTATATCACCTTTGTTACATTAAAGGAAGCATAATACAATGATTCTATTAGTTACAGTCTCTAGTTTATGCTGATTGCATCCCTCCCCTAATGCCTCCCCATTTTTAACACCTTGCAAGGTTGACATTTGCTTGTTCTCCCTCGTAAAAGAACATATTTGTACATTTTATCACAATTGTTGAATACTCTAGATTTCACCAAGTTGCACAGTCCCAGTCATTATCTTTCCTCCTTTCTTGTGGTGTCTCACGTGCTCCCCATCTTCCTCTCTCAACCGTATTCATAGTTACCTTTGTTCAGTGTACTTACATTGTTGTGCTACCATCTCCCAAAATTGTGTTCCAAACCACACACTCCTGTCTTCTATCACCCTGTAGTGCTCCCTTTAGTATTTCCTGTAGGGCAGGTATCTTGTTCACAAAGTCTCTCATTGTCTGTTTGTCAGAAAATATTTTGAGCTCTCCCTCATATTTGAAGGACAGCTTTGCTGGATACAGGATTCTTGGTTGGTGGTTTTTCTCTTTCAGTATCTTAAACATATCACACCACTTCCTTCTTGCCTCCATGGTTTCTACTGAGAGATCCGCACATAGTCTTATTAAGCTTCCTTTGTATGTAATGGATTGCTTTTCTCTTGCTGCTTTCAGTATTCTCTCTTTGTCTTTGACATTTGATAATCTGATTATTAAGTGTCTTGGCGTAGGCCTATTCAGATCTCTTCTGTTTGGAGTACGCTGCGCTTCTTGGATCTGTAATTTTATGTCTTTCTTAAGAGATGGGAAATTTTCATTAATTATTTCCTCTATTATTGCTTCTGCCCCCTTTCCCCTCTCTTCTCCTTCTGGGACACCAATGATACGTACATTATTGTACTTTGTTTCATCTTTGAGTTCCCGGAGACGTTGCTCATATTTTTTCATTCTTTTCTCCATCTGCTCCTTTGTGTGTAGGCTTTCAGGTGTTTTGTTCTCCAGTTCCTGAGTGTTTTCTTCTGCCTCTTGAGATCTGCTGTTGTATGTTTCCATTGTGTCTTTCATCTCTTGTGTTGTGCCTTTCATTTCCATGGATTCTACCAGTAGGTTTTTTGAACTTTTGATTTCTGCCGTATACATGTCCAGTGCTTCCTTTACAGCCTCTATCTCTTTTGCAATATCTTCTCTAAACTTTTTGAATTGATTTAGCATTAGTTGTTTAAATTCCTGTATCTCAGTTGAAGTGTACGTTTGTTCCTTTGACTGGGCCATAACTTTGTTTTTCTTAGTGTAGGTTGTAATTTTCTGTTCTCTAGGCATGGTTTCCCTGTTTATCCAAATCAGGTTTTCCCAGACCAGAACAGAGGGAAGAAATATTCAGTATCTGGTTTCCCTGAGGGTGTGTCTTAGAAAATTGCTCCACCCTTTGATGCCTCGGGTCACTGTGCTTTTCTGCCCAGCAGGTGACGCCTGTTAGCCTATAATTCTTGCCTGGTGTGAGGAGGTGTCTAGCCCAGTACTTTTTAAAGAACATATTTATAAGCAACAGAATCTACTTGTTTGCACATAATCATCATGCTGAAGTTCTTAAAAATACCTTGTTTCTTAAGCAGGTTAAATCTCTTCCTCCTCCCTTAATCTTGCATATGTGTTTAAATAGTTTAGCAAACCTTTCCTTCCTTGGGTAATACAAAGGTAAGCTTCAGCCCAGGTTACTTCTGAACTTTAGTGCCCCTGGAATTCATTAAATTTTCCTGTAAAAGTAGACCATATATTTCTGTTGAATAACCGTGTACCTGATTTATTTGCATTTGGCGCTGGGTGAATTTTCTAGTGGTAAAGACTGATTTAGATGAAGGCCTGCCTGAAGCCAAAGAAGGGGAACAGGGCAGTTGAATCAAGGTTGTGAAGCTTTTCTTTCTTTGGGGTTCCTAACTTTTTTTTCCGTAGAAAAGTAGTAGGTTTACAGAAAAATCACGCAGAAAACATATACTATATACCCACCCACCATTTTTAACATTTTGCATTTTAACATTTGCATTATAATTAATGACAGACTTATAATTGCACTATTAACTATAGTTCATACTTTACATTAGAGTTTACTGTGTTGTACAGTCTTATGTGTTTTTTTTTAAATTTTTTATTCTAGTAATATATATACCACATAAAATTTCTCCTTTTAACCACATTCAGATATATAATTTGGTGGTAATTACATTTGCAGTGTTGTGCTACCATCACCACCATCCATTACCAAAACTTTTCCATCACTCTAAATAGAAATTCTGTATCAATTAAGGATTAATGCCCCATTCTGTACCCCCACCTGTGCCTCTTGTAACCTGTATTCTAGTTTCTGATTATGAATTTTCTTAATCTAATTATTTCATATCAGTGAGATCATACAATATTTGTTCTTTTGTGTCTGACTTATTTTACTCAACATGATGTCTTCAAGGTTCAGTTGAATTAGAACTGTGAAGTTTTTCTTTAGGGTTCCTCTTTTTTTCTCCTTTAATTAACTTGTTCCCCCAGGATATTCCTCTCAGTCAAAGTTGAAAAGAATTAGGATTGCATTTATAACAAGACTTTATGTGCATGTGTGAGTGTACAAATTTATGTAATTTTTAAATAGGTATTTCAAAATTCAAGAGATACAAAGCAGTATAAAAATTCAAGAGATACAAAGGGTTATAATGTAGATACTCAAGAGACACAAAGGATTATAATGTAAAACATCTTTCTTTTTCCCATCTCTGACTCTGGCCATCAAGTTTATCTCTCTAGAGATAACCAGTGGTACCAGTTTCTTGTATATCCTTCCAAATCATTTTATGCCTAATTATATTTAAAGTACTGGAACATCCTAGGAGAATTTAAGCCCTTGTTTAGTTTAAGCCAAAGGAAGGACTCTCTGATGGTAGCATTTCATGTGGCTGTTATTAGTTAACATTAATGGGATAAGTGGGTTACAGAAGCATTTCTTTGCTGAAACTAAAACTCCTAGAATCATTTGTTTCTTCATTCCAGTAGCTTACAACTGTAGGCACTCACAGTGAACAGAGAGTTGACAACATCTGGGAAAATGAGTGAACCACATTGCTCCTGGCCTTTATCATACATTTCACTAGGCTCTTCCCTTTGTCTCGCAGGTGAACAGTCTGCATGTGGCTGATCCTGTGGAAGCTGTGCTGCAGCTCCAGGACTGCAGCATCTTCATCAGGATCATTGACAGCATGTGAGTATGTGCCCATCACCCTCTCCAGCCTCAAGGGAACCAGAGCCTTTCCTTCAAAGCTGCATGCTGGGTTGGGGACTGTATTGCTCTCTTTCTTTGGTGACAGCTGTGGCCAGATAGCATGGGCAGGATTGGGATGTCATAACCCAATGTGGAACACCCAGAGGCAAGAACACACTGACCTCTTCCTCCAGTCACTGTGCCTTTGGCTGTGGCAGAGGTTGCATTCTGTCCCATCTTGCAACTTCCTTACCCCTTCACAGAAGAGCCTCCTAGTCTCTGTGTTTTCACACTTTACCGAGAGCTTGCTCTAGGGTGGTTCCCTATCCTCCTTCCTCAACAGGAGGGAATGTTCTACAACCCTCTGTTCTTGACTCATCACTATCTCACAAGCCCTTCTTGCAACCTCGGGGGCTAGGAGGAGGAAGAGGGAGCTCTTACACTCAAGGGAAATAAGAAACATGTAGAATAGAAATCTCATCACTAACTGGTTAGCACAGCACAGATATACCCCTTTCTAAGCCATTATAACATTTCTGGTGTGAGGGTTTTGTTTTGTTTTGTTTTTTTTACATTTTTTGTGAAATACAACATATATACAGAAAAGTGGTAAGTTTCAAAGTACAATTTAATAAGTAGTTATAGAGCAAATTTCAAAGAATGTTGTGGGTTACAGTTCCACAATTTCAATTATTTCCTTCTAGCTATTCTAGTACCCTAGAAACTAAAAAAATATATTTATATAAAGATTCAGTATTCATAATCCTTTGTTAAGTCCTGTCTTGTCTCTCTGTTGCTACCTCTCTGTTGCTACCTCTCTCATTTGATCACTTTCTTAAACTGGACCACTCTAACTTGTTCATACTGAAAAGGGTTGTCAACATTATGGTGAAGAGGGATGCATCTAGTTGATATTCTTGGAGAGGCTGTTCCCTCTGGTTTTGGGGACTTTTTTGGCATAGGAACTCTCTGGAGGATTTAAGTGTCTGAAAAGTAAATGTAGTGAGTGAAACTTTTATAGAGTCTCAGATAGGGACCTAGGTAATCTTTAGTATTTTTGGGACTACTGTTGGTTAGGGCTTGGCATACTGTGGGCATTTGGAATATCTAGCTGGAGCTTGTATAAGAGTAACCTCCAGGATAGCCTCTCAACTCTGTTTGAAATCTCTTAGCCACTAAAACCTTGTTTTGTTACCTTTTCCCCCTTTTGGTCAAAAAGGCATTCCCAATCCCTCAATGCCAGGGCCAGGCTCATTCCTGGGGGTTGTGTCCCATGTCTCCAGGTAGAGATTCACTCCCCTGGGAGTCATGTGCCACTTAGAGGAGAGAGTAATGAATTTATTTGCAGAGTTTGGCTTAGAGAGAGAGGCCACATCTGAGCAACAAACAAGGTTCTCTGGAGGTTACTCTTAGGCATAATTATAGGTAGGCTTAGCCTCCCCTTGACAGCTTTAAGTTTCACAAGAGCAAGCCTCAAGATTGAGGGCTTGATTGTAAAGTAGGGGTTCTTAATTTCACATAGCATATATTCTGTCTAGGATAAACAATCAATATCTCACATTATCTTCACTTAGTTGTACAATCATCATTCTCAATTTTAAACAATTATCATAACCCCAAATACCCCAAAGCTCTTATCAGCCCCCAATTATTTATCCTTAGTATTAGTTTGGTACTGATAAGGCATTCCTATTAAATATAGTCTATAATATTCAATAGGTAGTTTTTCCCATATACCACTCTGTGTACCAGCGTCATACCTTAGAAGTAGATCATACAAGCACTTATTTCTATTTGTAGTGCTAATCTGTGGGATAGATGCCTTTAAACAACACCTTTCAGTCATGTTAGCCTTCAATGCAGCACTGATACTTATAATTCCATTAATGAAGAATCATCACCCCTGTACATTCCCATACCTTTAAGTTCATCCTCATTAACATGTCTGTACATATTAGGTAATCATATCCCCTTCACTAGCTTCTATCTCTAGGTCCCCTATATTCTACATTATAAGACAATGATTTTACATTGTTCAGGGAGTTCATATTAGTGCTAACATACAATATCTCTTCTTTTGTGTCTGACTTATTTCACTCAGCATTATGTCTTCAAGGTTAACCATGTTGCCATATATTTTAGGACCTCGTCCCTTCTTACTGCCGCGTAGTATTCCATTGTATGTATATACCACATCTTGTTTATCCACTCATTTGTTGAAGGATACATGGATTGTTTCCATCTTTTGGCAATTGTGAACAATGCTGCTATGAACATCGGTGTGCAAATGTTCGGGTCACTGCTTTCAGATCTTCGGGGTATATGCCGATAAAGTTGAATTGCCGGATTGTAGGGTAACTCGATAACTAGTTTTCTAAGAAACCACCAAACTGTCTTCCACAGCAGTACCATTATACATTCCACCAGCAATGATTAAGAGTTCCAATTTCTCCACATCCTCTCCAGCATTTATAGTTTCCTGTTTGTTTAATGGCATCCGTTCTTATTGGTGTGAGATGATATCTCTTTTTGGTTTTGATTTGCATTTCCCTAATAGCTAGTGAAGATGAACATTTTTTCATGTGTTTTTTACCCATTTGCATTTCCTCTTCAGAAAAATGTCTTTTCATGTATTTTGCCCATTTTATAACTGGGCTGTTTGTACTATTGTCATTGGGTTGTAGGGTTTCTTTATATATGCTGGATATCAGTCTCTTATCAGATACATGGTTTCCAAATATTTGCTCCCATTAAGTTGGCTGCCTCTTCACCTTTTTGACAAATTCCTTTGAGGTACAGAAGCTTTTGATTTTGAGGAGTTCCCATTTATCTATTTTTTCTTCTTGTTGCTTTTGCTTTGGGTGTGAGGTCTAAGAAGTTACCTCCTATTACTAGGTCTTGAAGATGTTTCCCCATATTATCTTCTAGGAGTTCTATGGTACTGCCTCTTATATTAAGGCCTTTGATCCACTTTGAGTTGATTTTTGTATAGCATGTGAGGTAGGACTCCTCTTTGATTCTTTTTGGATACAGGTAATATCCAGTTCTCCCAGCCCAATTTGTTGAAGAGATTGTTCTGTCCCAGTTCAGTGGATTTGGGGGTCTTATCAAAAATCAGTTGACCATAGATCTCGGGTTCTATTTCCGAACTCTTGATTAGATTCCAATGATCAATATGTCTATCTTTGTGCCAGTACCATGCTGTTTTGACCACTGTGGCTTTATAATAGGTTTTAAAGTCTAGAAGTGTAAGTCCTCCCACTTTGCCAAAAAAAAATTCTAAAAAAGAAGAACAATTTGAGGTCCCTTTCCCTTCCAAATAAATTTGATAACTAGCTTTTCCAAGTCTGCAAAATGGGTTGGAATTTTGATTGGAATTGCATTGAATCTGTAGATCAGTTTGGGTAGAATTGACATCTTAAGGACATTTAGCCTTCCTATCCATGAACATGGAATATCCTTCCACCTCTTTAGGTCCTCTTTGATTTCTTTTAGTAAAATTTTGTAATTTGTAGGGGTCTTTTACATTCTTGGTTAAGTTTATTCCTAAGTACTTGATTTTTTTTAGTTGCTAGTGTGAATGGAATTTTTTTCTTGATTGCCCCTTCAGTTAGGTCATTACTAGGGTATAGGAATAAGGTCATTACTAGGGTATAGGAATATTACTGACTTTTAGCATTAATCTTGTATCCTGCCACTCTGCTGAATTTATTAGCTCAAGTAGCTTTGTCATCAATTTCTCAGGATTTTCCAAATGTACAATCATATCAGCTGCAAATAATGGCAGTTTTACTTCCTCCTTTCCAATTTGGATGCCTTTTATTTCTTTGTCTTGTCTGATTGCTCTGGCTAGAACTTCTAGCATATTGTTGAGTAATAGTGGTGACAGCTGGCATCCTTGCCTTGTTCCAGATCTTGGTAGGCTTTCAGTCTCTCACCATTGAGTACTATGCTGGCTGTAGGTCTTTATTCTATTTCATATATGCCCTTTATCATATTGAGGAAGTTTCCTTCAATTTCTACTTTTTGAAGTGTTTTTATCAGAAAAGGATACTGAATTTTCTCAAATGCTTTTTAAGCATCAATCGAGATGATCATGTGATTTTTCCCTTTCATTTTGTTAATGTGTTGAATTACATTGATTTTCTTACGTTGAACCACACTTTCATGCCTGGAATGAACCCCACTTGGTTGTGGTATATGATTCTTTTAATGTGCCTTTGGATTTGATTTGCAGGTATTTTGTTGAGAATTTTTGCATCTGTATTCATCAAGGAGATTGGCCTGTAGTTTTTCTTTCTTGTATCTTTATCTGGTTTTGGTATTAGAGTGATGTTAGCTCCATAAAATGAGTTAGGAAGTGTTCCTTTTTCTTCAGTTTCTTGAAAGAGTTTGAGCAGAAGTAGTGTCAGTTCTTTTTGGAAAGTTTGGTGATATTCCCTTGTGAAGCCATCTGGCCCTAGGCTTTTATTTCTAGGAAGATTTTTTTTTAATTTGAGAATTTTTTTTTTTTTAATTAGAGAAGATATGGCATTACAGAACAATTATGCATAAAATATAAGATTCCCTTACACCACCCCACCATCAACACTGTACATTGGTGTGGTACATTTGTTACAATTGAGAATAGCAAAAAAATTTATGTAATTGTACTATTAAAGTCCATGGATTAACATAGAGTTCACTGTTCATGTAGTGTAGTTCTGTGGATTTTTAAACAATGTTTATTCTATTTCCATATATAGAAACCAACATTTTCCCTTTTAATCATATTCAGCTTTCAGTGCTGTTAATTGGATTCACAATGTTTTGCTACCAGTTTTTGATGACTGATTGGATCTCTTTACTTGTGATTAGTTTGTTGAGGTCTTCTTTATCTTCTAGGGTCATTCTAGGTTGTTCATGTGTTTCCAGGAAATTATCCGTTTCCTCTCAGTTGTCTAATTTGTTGGCATACAGTTGTTCATAGTATCCTCTTAGGATTTTTTTTTAATTACTTCATGATCCACAGTAACGTCCCCCCTTTCATTTCTAATATTGTTTATTTGAGTCTTCTCTCTTTTTTACTTTGTCAGTTTATCTAAGGGTTTGTCAATCTTGTTTATCTTCTCAAAGAACCAACTTTTGGTTTTATTTATTTTCTCTATTGCTTTTTTGTTCTCCAGATCATTTATTTCTGCTTTAATCTTTGCTATTTCTTTTTGTCTACTTGCTTTAGGGTTAGTTTGCTGATCATTTTCTAGCTTCCTCCATTGTTCTTTTAGGTCTTCGGTTTTAACTTTTTCTTCCTTTTTAATGTATGCATTTAGAGCTATAAATTTCCCTCTCAGCACTGCAGCCCATAGGTTTTGATATGTTGTGTTCTCGTTTTCATTCGTCTCTATATATTTACTGATTTCTCTTGCAATTTCTTCTTTGACCCACTGATTGGTTAGGACTGTATTGTTTAACCTCCACATATTTGTGAATGTTCTGGTTCTTTGGTGTTTTATTGATTTCTAGTTGTATTCATTATGGTCAGAGAATGTGCTTTGAATAATTTCAATCTTTTTAAATTTATTGAGACTTGTTTGGTGCCCCGGCATATGATCTATCCTTGCGAATGTTCCATGAGCACTACAGAAGAAGGTATACCCTGGTGCTTTGGGATGTAATGATCTATATATGTCTGTTAAGTCTAATTCATTATCACATTGTTTAGGTTCTCAGTTTCCTTATTGGTCCTCTGTCTAGTTGTTATCTATAGAAGAGAGTGGTGTATTGGTCTCCCACTATTATTGTAGAAACACCTGTTGCTCCCTTCGGTTTAGCCAATGTTTGTCTCATGTACTTTGGAGCTCCTTGATTGGGTACATAAACATTTATGTGTTATTTTTTCTTGGTGAATTGTCCCTTTTATTAATACATAGTTTTCTTTATTGCCTTTTATGACATCTTTGCATTTAAAGTCTGTTTTGTCTGATATTAGTATAGCTACCCCTGCTCTCTTTTTTTTTGAAATGCGATTTTGTTGAGATATATTCACATACCATACAATCATCCAAAGTGTACAATCTGTTGTTCACAGTATCATCATATAGTTGTGCATTCATCACTACAATCAATTTTTGAACATATTCATTACTCCAAAAAATAAAAATAAAAAGTAAAAAAGAACACCCAAAACATCTCTTCCCTCCCCCCCATTATTCATTTAATTTTTGTCCCCATTTTTCAACTTATCTGTCTGTACACTGGATCAAGGGAGTGTGAGCCACAAGGTTTTCACAATCACATAATCACGCCATATAAGCTATATAGTTATATGATCGTCTTCAAGTATCAAGGATACTGGATTGCAGTTCAACAGTTTCAGGTATTTCCTTCTAGCTATTGTAATACACTAAAAACTAAAAAGGGATATCTATATAATGCATAAGAATAATCTCCAGAATGACCTCTCAACTCCATTTGAAATCTCTCAGCCACTGAAACTTTGTTTCATTTCTCTTCCCCATTTTGGTCAAGTAGGCTTACTCAATCCCACCATGCTGGGTTCAGACTCATTCCTGGAAGTCATATCCCATGTTGCCATGGAGATTTACACCCCTGGGATTCATGTCCCACGTAGTGGGGAGGGCTGTAAGTCTACCTGCAGAGTTGGTTTAGAAAGAGAGACCACATCTGAGCAACAAAAGAGGTTCTCTGGGGGTGACACTTAGGCAAAATTATAAGTAGGCCTAACTTCTCCTGTGCAGTAACGAGCTTCATGAAGGCAAGCCCCAAGGTCGAGGGCTCAGCCTTCTAAATTGGTAGTCCTCAGTGCTTGTAAGAATATCAGGAATTCCCCACATGGAGAAGTTTATTATTTCCACGTTTTCCCCCAGTCCCTCAAGGGGGCTTTGTAAATGCTGTTTTCTTCTCTGCACAAATTACCCTGGGATGTTTTGGAGCTTCACAGTAACCTGTACAAACCAACCAGATGTCACTTCCTGTTCAAGGTTCCATGTAATTATGCTGTTTGAATAAACTGACCATACAAGTTAAATTATTTAGTGTGCTACAGAAAATAAAGATTTTGCAGAGAGCAGTCACTTTTAAAGAGTGCGGTTATATCCAGGAGTGCTACAGGAATTCTTGAGAAGGAGAATGGAAGTTTGACTAGCATTAGTTATGGATGTCTTCCTAATAGAGATAAGACTTGAATGTAATATTGTAGGATGGGCTGGATTTCTCCAGGACCAGCATTTTCCAAAGCATGTTCCGTGGAACTTTACTTACACCAGGGACGTAGTGGGGAAAAAGAGGTGCTGTGGTTAAATAGGTTTAGAAAATAATGCATATTATGACTTCTTTAGAAAATGTTCAATTGGTTTAACCCAGCATTTCTCAAATGATTAATCTGAGAACCCTCTTTGTTTTATCTAATGGACTACATTTAGCTAAGTACTGCTCTAGGCTGAGGGAAGGAGTCACAGCATTCCAGATTGTGTGTGCCTGGGAAAGATGGCTTATTTGGGAGACCATGAGGAAATAAGCACCCCTTTAAGACTTTGTAGGAGTTCCTAATCAAGATCAGCCAACCAGAATGCCTCTTGTGGAGTTCAGCTTGGAAGAAGCCTTTGTAATGATGTGGGAGCTGTGGGGAGGTAAACTTTGGTCTTGGTTGGGATGCCTCTTATTCTTCACAGGATGACTCTGGCACTGGAAGTTTCCAGGGCCTGCCGTGCCCTCCAGAAAGTCGGCTGAAATCTGGAGATCCGGGTTCTGAGGACCAGGAGGCCCTTTAGCTATTATTACCAGCTGAAGCCTAGATAAGGAAGTCGGCTCTGCTTGGTAGCTTTCTAACTTAAAGTGAAGATACTCATCTCTGAAAAGGAAACTTGACAGCTGGAGCATCCAGCAGCCAGGTCCCTGGGCTGTGTGAGAGCTCCCCCTGCTGTCTCCCTCCCTGTGTTGCTCTCTGCACTTGGCTTGCCCTTCTAGTTAAGCTCCCTCAGCAGTTCCTGACTAAGAATGATTGCCCCTTGGCTTGGCCTCTAGGAAGCTTTAGCCATCTCAGCCTTCAGCCTCCTGTGTGTTGAACTTGGCCCTATCACTTCAGAGCCGTGTTCCCTCCTGTTCATTCAGTCCTTGAACCGGTGTTTCTTTCCTGTAGTCCTCTCTCACCCTCAACTATCCATGTTTTCCAGGCTTCCTGGGCTTTTATAGTTGAGCCATTCCAGACTATTTGACCTAGCTTCCCATTCATCTGCGCCACCACTATCTCTTTTTGGCCCTCTTCCCCCAGATCTTTTTCATATTCACAAATAGGATGGCAGAGTGCAGTCTTTTCCAGAAGGACCTCATGCCTTAAGTCCTTACTTCTCACCCTCTACACAATCCAATCTGAATAGATGATATCTTGGTATCTTCTCCCTGCCTCCAGGATCTGGCTCTTTCTCTCTAAATCCAGTGTCGACTGAGCCCTGAGGAAGGAGGAGGTAGTATGTAAAGCAGCAGCAAAGAGGGAAGGATTGCTAAATAATCTTTTTCTAATTCTTGCTCTGTTTCTAGCCTTGGCACTGAAGAAGGGCAGCAAATCCTGCAACAGCCAGTGCCAGAGAGACTGGATTTTGTGTGCAGTTTTCTGCAGAGTAAGCACCTTTCTTATCTCTCTGGGAAGGGTCTGCTTCCTCAGTTCCTGGGACTGGAGTCCAGAGGAGTAGAGGAGAAAAGAGGTTCAGGGCTCCCGATTCTTTAGCATAGAGATGACGACAACTGGGTCTGGTGATTCCTACACCAGACAGGTAGAGCCATAGGGTCTGTTTTTGAGACTCATCACCTTACACTCCCATTCTCCCCACTGTTAGGAGTTAGAGGAGATGGAAGGCTCCGTAGTACCCTCTTTCCCTTGGGGGAAAAAAAATATTCCCCAGATAATTTTGAATTAATGCTTAGGTGATAGGACAGAGACAGATTTAGGCTGAGATTTTGGCACTTCTGTGTGACCTTTCTGGACATAGGTTCCCTGTCCATAAAGTAGAAATAATAATTGTTCTTAAGGTTATTGGGTGGATTAAATAAGAACACATGCAAAGCTTCTAGCACAGTTCTTGTCAGCTCCCTTGTACAGCCTTGGGCCATGGAGTCCTCATCTTTAACATAGGTTGCTACCTGTCATCTCCACTTCAAGAGAATTATAGGAAAGGTGATAATATCCTTAGATAAAGCAAGGTGTTAGTAACTGGGTCAAGGCCCTAGGGTGGCATGAGAGCCAGGTATGCCCCAATTTCCTTCTCTGACTCAGCTGTAGACCCTAGTTGGAACAGGACTGGAGAGTGAGTTGCAGTTTTTTGCCTGCTTCTGTATGGTGCTTAGTGGGTGCTGTGAGTGGGTGGGTGAGTACAATGCCATAACTCAGTTGCTGTGAATTCCCAGCCTGCTTTTTTCTTGAACTTTCCCCGTAGCCCTTGGACTGAACTAGGATAGACCTGACTTCAGATGGGAAAGTGTATGTGAGGGGAAAGAAGACATAGGAACATGGAGCCCAACATGTCATAGCCTCACCAGAGACAGCGATTCTTGTTTTTAGACTCCCAGGCATTCTGATAATCTTGGGGAAGGTCTCCTGGAAGCTCACCCTGTTTTCCACATTGTTGCTATTGCAGAAAATCGAAAACATCCCTCTTCACCGAGATGCCCAGTATCTGTGCAGAAGCTGATGGAGGGGTCAGAGCTGGAACTGGCCAAGGTACCTGTGGAACACCAGACTGGCGGGAGCATGAGGGTGGTACCTGAGGGACCTGCAGGGCCTTTGTTCAATCTAGGGGAAGTTCATGGGTGCTTTATTTCTGGGGCTCTTAGAGATTGGAAGTAGGGCTGATAGGCACCTGCCTGAAGCAGAGGCTAATTCAGCTCAAGAAGTCGAGGAGCCACAGCCTTATGACAGAAAAGTTTATTAGACCATTACTTGGGGCCTTGATGGACACCTGGCAGGAATCAGGCTTCACCCTGGCTATCATCATATTTTTCTTTTGATCTCAGTTTCTTCATTCCTTCTGCTTTTTCTGGGTGCTGGTCTATAGAGGGTGCCTAAGCTTCATACCCAAGATTCCATGAGTACAGGAATGTAGCCAGGCTGGTGTCCTAACACCCAGCTTTATGCACAGTGGACATTGGGTCGTCAATAAAGTGTTCCCTGGTGTTGTTAAGGGCAGTGGCCTGAGTCCCCAGAACAGCCCAAGGGGGAGCTCTGAGAAGAGAAACAGCCCCACTCAGTGACTGCCTCCTGTTTGGCTTCTAGATGACCATGCTGCTGTTGTACCACTCTACCATGAGCTCCAAAAGCCCCAGGGACTGGGACCAATTTGAATATAAGATTCAGGTAAGCCCTTGGGCCTGCACCCTATGCTTTCCTCACTTCATTTGTTTCTTTTTAGGCACATATATTGTTTAAATTTAAATTTAAATAAAAAGAAAGCATATATTGTTTTTTCTAAATGATTATAGTAATCACAGCTGTTTATTATAGAAAATCTGGAAATAATTGAAATAACAGTTGGCAATAATCTCATTTCCAAGATAAGTGCTAATTTTTTAAAGGATATACTTCCAAGTCCTTTTTATAAGCATGTGTTTAATGGTACCCCTTAACTGTACTATGTATTTGAATATTACATAGAAATTGTTCAGTCTTCATGTGTTCCCAAATGTATACATGCACATGTATGTGTATATGTGCATGCATAATTTTTTTACACAAAACTGTCCCCCCTCTTTATTTAATCTTTTCCTCTAGTAGGAAAGATTAATGAGATAGAATGTCTTTGTCCACTGCAGTAATCTAGCTCAGAGTAGCTACCTCCCATCCTCTCCTCTATGTGCTCTCTGGGAGAAGAGGAATTGGCACCAGCTTCATTTTAGAGGGAGTTAACACAGTTCCCAGGTACGACCTGCCATGTAGGTCTGGATGTTGGCTTTGCTTCCAGTGTCAACAGCTATCTTTTATTTCCCAGAACAAATGGGTGGTGCCAGTGTGAGTAATATAAGTGATTGGTTGGGGCAGTGTGCAGAGAGTCATGGTCTTTCATGTACTGGCAGAAATGTCGAATCATCTGCTAGGTACTATCCCATTTCATGCTCTCGTCTCATGGCTCCTATCTGAGGTTAGCAGTGAAATTTAGTGGCTTGGGAGGGATAGGTAGCTCCTTCATTTCTCTGACCTTTCCTCAGTTCCAAGCTGATCATAGACCTGGTAGAAACAGAAATTCTAAAATATAAGGAACTATAGCAGAGCTGACCAGGAAAATCAGATCAACTCTGTAGCTCTGAAATTCAAAGAAAGGAAGATTTTACAGCTGAACTGGTGGATCTTTGGATGAGCCCCAGAGATGTTCTGTCTTAGACAGTAATCGTAATCTGGAAGAGGCCGACATAGTTATGGATAAAAGCTTTCTGACTGACTATATATATGTTATAACATAAAAATTAAAAAAAAAAGAAAGCGTTCTGAATGTATTACTTTCCTTGCCTGGTCACTTCTCTTGTGGTCAGGAGTGGAGTCAGTTAGGAACTCTGACTCTGAGTGCATATTTAGGGGAGGCAGAGGGAGAAGAGGCAAGTGGAGTGAACATGTCTTTAGTCGAATGTTCTTGGATGGGCCATGGGGCTTCAGGCTCCTGGGACTCAAAAAACCTGGGGTCGGGACTGCCAGGATGGAGTGCTGCATCCCTTCAGGGACTTGTCTAACACCCGTGATGCCTTTTTCTCTCTGTGGCCCAGGCGGAGTTAGCTGTCATTCTCAAATTTGTGCTGGACCATGAGGATGGACTAAATCTTAATGAGGATCTAGAGAACTTCTTGCAGAAAGGTGAGTAGGGGTATACTCCTGAGGACCCCCTCATCCCTAAGCTGAGGTCTGCTAGGATCCTGAGCTGTTGAGAAGTGTAGTGGGGGTTTCTGTGTCCAACACAAGGCACAGAATTAGTTTTTAGAAAAATTGTAAGTAACAGAAGAGGTAGATTTCTGGGCCATGTGGCAGTCATTCCAGCTTTGAAGGAATGCCTCTTGCCGCCTGGCTGCTGTTAAGCAGGTGATTTTTAACTGATCATACCTGCTGTTAGGTTGTCCTTGATCACAAACCTTCTCTCTACCCCCAACCCCCACTTTTTTTTTTTTTTTTCCCCCAAACAAACATTACTCTAGGCTTAGAAAAGGTCTAAAAAACATGGTTTCTACCCTTGTGAAGCTCACGTTCTAGGTGGGAAGGCAGATTCATAAACAGTAAGCATGATAAGGAATGTAAGTGCTAAAACAGAGATACCAAATAGATGTATCTCGGCTGGAAGTACAATAGATAGAGTGAAAGTTCTGCCTGTCATCCAATTAAGATGTCAACTAACATCATCTAATGTTGGTACAAATGTAAGAGGTAGGTCTAGGCAAAGTCTCTTGTAGCCATTGAATCTGAGGTTCCTTCAATTCACATTGCTCATAAGCATGAATTTCAGGTGGAGATTTTGAAAATGTGTCTATAATGCAGGAGAGGGGCTCTGGGCCAGAAGACGGGTTTGAAAGACAGTGTGTGGATGGCCATTGAAGCTGTGGCACTGTGGGCAGAGACAACAAGGCCCATCATAACTCTGGAGAACCACAAAACATTTAAAGGGTGGGTGGAGGAGGGAGGAGCAAATGAGGGTGTCTGAGAATGGGTGATGAGAAGGGTGGGAGAACCACGTGAAAGTGGTCACAGGAACCAGGGGAAGAGAAGGGTAAGAAAAAAAAGGCATGTTGTGTTGGCTCTGTGAGATTTCAGAAGGGAAGAGTTCTGACAGGAGGCCAGTGGCTCTGAATGAGAGGTCATGAGGGACTGAGAGGTCTTGGCTCAGCGCCCCAGGCTGCCTCTGCCCTGTTCGCTGCAGGGAAAAGCAAGAACACTTGGTTCTATTCCTGAGCATGGGGGACATCCTCACTCCACAGTGCTCTGTTTGAACACTGATGATCGGTGGAAATGGAAGCCCATCACTTAATTTTGCTTAGGAATGTTGACCTCTGGATAACCCAGACACCAAGTTTTAGGTTCTGCCCATAGCCGCCCTGCATAGTTGACATGTAAGTGTCTCTGGATTCACTCTCACCAAGGCGAATTCTTAAATTGCATAGCAGTGCAAATCTGTTCACCCTTTTGGTAACCTCTCTAAGGTCTGTCTGTCTGCTTCTTCCCCTCAGCTCCTGTCCCTTCCACATGTTCCAGAACCGTCTCTGAAGAGCTCTCTCCACCCAGCCACCAGGCCAAGAGAGAGGTCTGCTTCCTAGAGCTACAGAAGGTTGCCTCCTCTTCCAGTGGGAACAAGTATGTGTTGTTGCGCTACTTCTCCTGAGGTGGGGCCTCAATATCCCATCCTCATATCCCTACATTCCAGAGGCTAAGCTGTTGACCAGCCTCTGGCATCATCAGGGAATGATATGAGTATCCTTAGATTTGGGATTTCCTCACCTGACCTAGTACTAGTTGGGACAATCGGTTGGGATCTGTTTTGGGCAGAAGGCCTCCCTCAAAGGCTATTCCTCCACTTATGGAATACCTTTCCTCCTTGGAGACTATGCTGCTGTCCCTTCTCTTAGTGCAGCTCTGCAGAGACAAGAAGAATTCATCACTTTTTTTTTTCTTTTAATTGGACAAAGAACTTAAGGGCTGGAGAAGGGAAAAGAAAAGTTTTCTTAAGGTCATGTCATGAGGCATGAAGTAGCCCTATAAACAGAACCCATTTGCATGGAATTCCCAGCCAGTGTCCATGTCTAGAGACCTTTCTGCGCTACGCTGGCTGTTGCTGGTTGCTTCAGGCCTCAGATTTCAGGCTCTGACCATGGCTTCTGAGCTGTCTCCTTCCTCAGCTTCCTGTCAGGTTCTCCAGCCTCCCCCATGGGCGACATCCTGCAGACCCCACAATTCCAGATGAGACGGCTGAAGAAGCAGCTTGCAGATGAGAGAAATAATCGGGATGAGCTAGAGCTGGAGTTGGCCCAGAACCGCAAACTCCTCACTGAGAAGGGTAGGTGACTGGCACATTGGCAGGTAGGTGTGAATGGGCAGTGTTTGGGAATTGCATCCAGAGAAGTGCCAGGCTTGGGGAATGTCCCCTTAGCCTCTCATGTTTTCCCTTCTACTGCTCCTTTGTCAGGCTGACCACCTCTGAGCTGGGTTCTGTCCTTATAAGCACATCCTCCCTGCCCCACTCCCTCCTGCCCCTCCCTTTAGTTCTGTTGTGACTCTCCTCTACTTTCTCCCTACTCTGGGGCAGATGCACAGATAGCCATGATGCAGCAGCGCATTGACCGCTTGGCTCTACTGCACGAGAAACAAGCGGCCAGCCCGCTGGAGCCCAGGGAGCTTGAGGAGCTACGTGGCAAGAATGAGAGGTATAGTGCTCCCTGCTGCCTTCCTGACTCCCGGCTGCCCCCCACATCCATTGGTGGAGCCCCACTCTCTTCTCACTGCTCCCCTTCCTTGCAGCCTCACCATACGGCTGCATGAAACTCTGAAGCAGTGCCAGGACCTGAAGACAGAGAAGAGCCAGATGGATCGCAAGATTAACCAGCTCTCTGAGGAGAATGGGGACCTTGCCTTTAAGGTGAATGATGGGAGGCCTGGTCCATGCATGGAAGCCCCTTAGGACTGACTGAGGTGGTCAGGAAAGCTCCCCAAGAGAGGGTTGAAAAGAATGTCCCACCACCTGTTGTATGCTTCAGTTTCCCCAGACACCTGCGTGCTTTGCCCCTTTTCTTGTCCCATAATTGGCTGCTGCCATGGTACTGGGTTATGGCCCTAAATTTTGATGTGTTGTCTCAAAATAGGGGTGGGAAGGACAGCTGGAGGTGTTCAACTCCTGCAGGCCAGGGGATGGGCCAGCAGTGGTGCTGACAGTTTTGACCCTGGGTGACAGTGATTTCCATTTGTTTGCCTCAGCTGCGAGAGTTTACCAGTCACCTGCAGCAACTACAGGGTGCCCTTGATGAATTGACAGAGGAGCACAGCAAGGCCACTAGGGAGTGGGTGGAGAAGGAGGCCCATCTTGAGAAGGAGCTCAGCACAGCCCTGCAAGACAAGGTAACGTCTGCTCTGGGGAGTCAGAGCCACAGTGTTGACTACATGTTTGAAGCTGAATTCAGTCATCCACTCTATTCTTTTGGGCCTTTGGGAACTAAGCTGACTTCTCTTCAAGGTTTAATAGTGGGCTGCAGTGGAGAGTTTGTGGGCTTAAGTCCATATGCCTGAATTTGAGTCCTGACTCTTATTTACAAGGTGTGGTCTTAATCTTTCTTAATCTCACTAAGCATTCTGAGCATCCTTTCCTTTCATGGAAACGATAAGAATAGCTGCCTCATCGATTATTGTAAGAGAATTAAGGTGAAGTGCTTAACACACTGTGTGGTACAAAGTAAGTGCGGAGTGAATTAGCTGCTCTTACTATTATTGTTGTTATCACCCAAATCCAACTCTGCCTCTTCGTAACAGTAAGTAAAAAACTTAGCTGAGCTTCAGTTTCTTGCCCTGTAAAAGAAGGATAGTAATAGCTGCCTCCCAGGTCTATTATACAGATTAGAAATTCAGAGACATACCCAAGCACAGTGCCTGGCCTGTAGTGGGTGCTTAGTGAACAGTGGTGGGGGAGTGGGCACGGGCCTGGGTGCTGCTGCTGCTGCTGCTGATGCCTAGACAGGCGGGGGATATTTTAAAGCAGTTGGTGGTTTGGATAATCTGGGAGCCAAGACTTGTTCAAGAAGGGATATACAGTAAGGAAATTAGAAGTAAACTTAGGCCTTGGAGAAGTAAGCACTTCACGTTGTAACTTATTTCAGTCTTGGGACTAGGGCTAGAAAGTCAGGTCCTCCACTGTCCCAGGTCCACAGTTTCTGGAGTCTTCTAGGCCAGAGCAAAAGAAGTGTTGGTAACAAGACGATAGTTTTGTTGATGTACACAAGGACCTCTGTAGTATAATCCAGTGGCTCTTCCACCTTTCTCTTCACATGAGTCTCTTGCTTACTCCCAGAAATGCCTAGAAGAGAAGAATGAAATCCTTCAGGGGAAACTTTCACAGATGGAAGAACATTTGGCCCAGCTGCAGGAGAACCCACCCCAGGAGAAGGGCGAGGTACTAGGTGACATTTTGCAGGTAGGAATACACAGGAGCGGCCAGTCAGCCCTGTGTGCTGGGGTTGGCATGGGCACACGTTCAGTGTGTTCCAGTTCCCAGCTCTCCTCAATTCCCAGAGGGGCCATAGTGACTGAGGAGTCATTCTAATCTCTGTTTGTCTTTTTATCCCACCAGCTAGAATCCCTGAAGCAAGAGGCAGCCACTCTTGCTACAAACAATGCCCAGCTCCAAGCCAGGGTAGAGGAACTGGAGACTGAGCAGGGCCAACGGGAAACCAAGCTGCTTGCTGAGCGGGATCACTTTGAAGAAGAAAAGCAGCAGCTGGCTGGCCTGGTTGCTGAACTGCAGAGCTCCATTTCCAACCTCAGCCAGGCCAAGGAAGAACTAGAGCAGGCTTCCCAGGCTCAGAAGGCCCACTTGACTGCCCAGGTGGCTAGTCTGACCTCCGAGCTCAACACAGTCAATGCCACCCTCCAGCAGCAGGATCAAGAACTGGCTGGCTTGAAGCAGCAGGTTGAAAAGGAGAAGGCCAAGCTAGCTGAGACCCTCCAACAGTACGAGCAGGCCTCCCAGGGCCTCCGCCACCAGGTGGAGCAGTTGAGCAGCAGACTGAAGCAGAAGGAGCAGCAATTGGAAGAGGCAGCAAAGGAGCAGGAGGCAACTAGACAAGACCATGCCCAGCATCTGGCCACTGCTGCCAAGGAGGGAGAGGCTTTCTTAAGGGAGAGAGATACAGCTCTCCAGAAACTGGAGGCATTGGAGAAGGAGAAGAATGCCAAGCTGGAGAGTCTGCAACAGCAACTTCAGGCTGCTAATGAAGCCCGGGACAGTGCCCAGACCTCAGTGACACAGGCCCAGCGGGAAAAGGCAGAAGTGAGCCAAAAGGTGGAGGAACTCCATGCTTGCATTGAGAGAGCCCACCAGGAGCAGCGTGAGGCCCAGGCTCAGGTGGCAGAGCTGGAGACCCAACTGAGGTCTGAGCAGCAAAAAGCAGCTGAGAGAGAAAGAGTGGCCCAGGAGAAGGGCCATCTCCAGGAACAGCTCCGAGCCCTTGAGGAGTCCTTGAAGATCACCAAGGGCAGCCTTGAAGAGGAGAAGCGCCGGGCCGCAGAAGCTCTGGAGGAGCAGCAGCGTTGTATCTCTGAGCTAGAGTCAGAGACCCGGAGACTGGAGGAGCAATGTAAGCAGGAACAGAAGGAGTTAGAAGAAAAGACAACTGAGCGCAATGGGCTGGAAGCCCAATTAAAGCAGCTTATGGAGACTCATCATGCTGAGACTGAAGCGCTGCGGCGGGAGCTGGCAGAGGCCATTGCCTCTCGGTGCAGGGGCGAGAGTGAGTGTGAGCAGCTCGTTAAGGAGATAGCTACCTGGCGTGAGCGGTATGAGGAAAGCCAGCAAGAGGAGGCGCAGTATGGTGCCATGTTTCAGGAACAGCTAATTGCTCTGAAAGAGGAATGCGAGAAGGCCCGCCAGGAACTGCAGGAGGCAAAGGAGAAAGTGACAGGGATAGAGGCTCACAGTGAGCTCCAGATAAGCCGGCAGCAGAATGAGGTAGCTCAGCTCCATGCCAGCCTGGCTAGAGCCCTCCAGCAGGTCCAGGAGAAGGAGGTCAGGGCCCAGAAGCTTGCAGATGACCTCTCCGTGCTGCAGGAGAAGATGGCTGCCACCAGCAAAGAGGTGGTCCGCCTGGAGGCCTTGGTGCGCAAGGCAGGAGAGCAGGAGGAAACAGCCTCCCATGAGCTGCGCAAGGAGCATCCAAGGGCAGGAAACAGAGAGTCTGAGTGGGTGGAAGAGCAGCAGGGACGCCAGTTCTGCAGCACGCAGGCAGCGCTGCAGGCCATGGAGCATCAGACAGAGCAGATGGGCAGTGAGCTGGAGAGGCTGCGGGCTGCACTAATAGAGAGCCAGGGTCAGCAGCAGGAGGAACGTGGGCAGCAGGAGAGGGAGGTGGCGCGGCTGACCCAGGAGCGGGGCCGGGTCCAAGCAGACCTTGCCCTGGAGAAGGCGGCCAAGGCAGAGCTGGAGATGCGGCTGCAGAATGCCCTCAATGAGCAGCGTGTGGAGTTTGCTTCCCTGCAAGAGGCGCTGGCCCATGCTCTGATGGAAAAGGAAGAGAGGAACCAGGAGCTGGCCAAGCTTCGTGGTCAGGAGGCAGCCCAGAGAACAGAGCTGAGGGAACTTCAGAGAACAGCGGAGCAACTGAAGGAACAACTGGCTAAGAAGGAGGAGTGCCAGCAGTCTCCAGGCATGGCCAGTGGAGAAGATGCTCAGCCTGAGGCTACTGGAAAGACAGAGGCATTGGATTGTGAGCTGGAAGCTCTGCGGGCAGAGGTGAGCAAGCTGGAGCAGCAGTGCCAGGAGCATCAGGAGAAGGCCTCCAGGCTGGAGCACCGCCTAGAGTGTGAGCGGGCCTCCCAAGCCGAGCAAAACAATACTCTGGAGACTTTGAGGGGCCAGTTAGAGGAGAAGATCCAGGCGCTGGGGCACAATCAGGAGGCCTTAGGCTCAGCCCAAAGGGAGTTGGCCACCCTCCGAGCCAAGGCCCAAGACCATAGCAAGGCTGAGGATGAGTGGAAGGCCCAGGTGGCCCGGGGCCAGCAGGAGTCTGAGAGAAAAAACAGCCTCATCAGCAGCCTGGAGGAGGAGGTATCCATCCTGAACCGCCAGGTCTTGGAGAAGGAGGGTGAGAGCAAAGAGTTGAAGCAGCTGATTATAGCCGAGTCAGAGAAGAGCCAAAAGCTGGAAGAGAGGCTGCGCCTGCTCCAGGCAGAGACCGCCAGCAGCAGCGCCAGAGCAGCGGAGTGCAGCTCTGCTCTGCGGGAAGAGGTCCAGACTCTCCGGGAGGAAGCGGAGAAACAGCGGTTGGCTTCAGAGAACCTGCGGCAGGAGCTGGCCTCGCAGGCAGAGCGCGCGGAGGAGCTGGGCCAAGAGTTGAAGGCATGGCAGGAGAAGTTCTTCCAGAAGGAGCAGGCCCTCTCTGCCCTGCAGCTCGAGCACACGAGCACACAGGCCCTGGTGAGTGAGCTGCTGCCTGTCAAGCACCTCTGCCAGCAGCTGCAGGCCGACCAGGCAGCTGCTGAGAAACGCCTTCGTGAGGAGCTGGAACAGAGTAAGCAGGCAGCCGGTGGGCTGCGTGCTGAGCTGTTGCGGGCGCAGCGGGAGCTTGGGGAGCTTGTGCCCCTGCGGCAGAAGGTAGCAGAGCAGGAGCGGGCAGCCCAGCAGCTGCGGGCAGAGAAGGCCAGCTATGCAGAGCAGCTGAGCTTGCTGAAAAAGGCTCATGGCCTGCTGGCAGAGGAGAACCGGGGCCTGGGGGAGCGGGCCAACCTTGGCCGGCAATTTCTGGAAGTGGAGCTGGACCAGGCCCGGGAGAAATATGGCCAGGAATTGGCAGCTGTGCGTGCTGATGCTGAGACTCATCTGGCTGAGATGCGGCAGGAAGCACAGAGCACTGCTCGGGAGCTGGAGGTGATGACTGCCAAGTACGAGGGTGCCAAGGTCAAGGTCCTGGAGGAGAGGCAGCGGTTCCAGGAAGAGAGGCAGAAACTCACTGCCCAGGTAAGGTGCCCAGCTCAACTACACCCCCAAAGATCCAGATCTTGAGAGAAGAGAGCACATTGTTCCCTCTGCATTCGAGGACCTTTGGCTCCCATATTACTGAATAGTGTCTTGCTTTGAGCTAGTTAAGGACCTACCCTCACTCACCAGGTGGCAGAGGAGAAGAGAGTTTGAGTCCCTTGCCCCCTATTGTCTTAAAAATACCAGTAGCCTCCTCTCCCCTGAAGGTGCTACCCCTGGAGAGTCAAGTTGTGAAGGCCATCAGCTCACCATAGTGTTGTGGGGGCTAGAATAAGCCAGTTTGGTATTTTAAAAATTACTAGATGTCTAATTCTTTGGGGGCAAGTCTCAGAGCTCAGTGAGGTCAGCCTAGCAGCAAGGCTGGTGCCTCTTTGGCCCCCATCTCACTCTGTCTCTGTTGCTCCTCCCCATGCACAGGTGGAGCAGCTAGAGCTATTTCAGAGAGAGCAAACTAAGCAGGTAATGCCTGGGGTCCTTGCTAAATGCTGGCTGCTTAAGCGGTGACCAGTCTCGGTGCATGACCCCGGCTGCAGCTTGCCTCCGCCAGCTCTCGTTGTGAACTGTTTGTGAAGGGGGCAGGGTCAAGCCATGGAATCCAGGCCCGGGCTGCCCAGGCGTGCGGTGTGCTGGGCCTGCTCTCGGGCCTCATCCCACCCATCCCAGGTCGGCCTCCCCACCCTTCTGCACTTTCTCTCATCTACCTGTTAGGGAGGAAGGGTAGGAGGGGCTTCATCTTTCCCATTTCTGAACCAATAACAGACTCAGCCCCCAGGGTTCTAGAACCTCCAAGTCATGTTTCAAGCTAGGGATACTCACTAGAGGAATAGCAGGCTTACCTGTGGGCCTTGTTTCCTCTTTTCCCACAGAGAATATGGATTTATTGAAGCCTTAAAGGTGACATGCAAGGCACCCCTCACAGGTTAGGGAGGGTTGTGACCTGAGGATGCCTGCCCGTCAGCCTCTGGAGTTTTAACCCAGCTTCCCCAGAAGATAAAGATGTCTGGGAGCAGGAAGCTAAGGTTGAGAGGAGCAGGAGGGTCCTTGCCAGGCAGTGGAGGTCACAAGGTTATCGACATGTTGCCTCAGACACGAAGGCTATGAACCTCGTTTTCAGTGAGAGTACCTTTTCTCTACCTACCCCTCCTACCCAGCCTCTCGGGCTTGCTGAGGAATTGGGCCTTCCTCTCCTCTTCCAAAGAGCTGAAATGATGGGGGACAATCAGATTGAATAGCAAACAGTTAGCAATGGAGCCTTTGCCTCTCCTTTTGCCTGGTCGTGCTTGAGTTCCCTCAATGCCTAGATGCCCAGGGGGTGCTTGTGGCTGTTACATTTCCTCTCATTTCCTGCCTCCCTTTGTTCTTCTTTGTGGGAATGGGGTGGGCTTTGAAGATGTGTGCCGCCCCTTCTCATGTCTTCCAGCAGTCTGTTCCCCCAGTGCTAATCACAGTGGCCACACTGCTAGCACCAGCCCCTAACAGCCTGTGCGTGTTGGGAAGAGGTCTGAGCATCTGTGGGGTTTTGTTCTGACAGTTTCTGGGAGGAGGGAGGGAAGTATTCATGGAGTATGTTTGCTAGAGTGCTAGACAAGATCCCCTCTACTCACCCCCAGCCTGGGAAGGTTTGGGCTGGGAGTGGTGGCAGCAGCAGGGTGGTGATGAGGTGTCAGTTCCCCATTAAATCCAGCGGATTCTAGCAACCACAGGGGTCTCTGTTGACTTGGGAGTAGAGGGGAGGGTGGGCAGGTGGCTCAGGAAGCAGTGGTGGGTTGGGTTGCCTCACTCAGGTCCTGTCATCCAGCCTGGGCAGCAGTCTACTCCCTAATTGGAGGCCAGAGAAAGGGCTTGAGTTTCCTCTTTTAGGGGGAATGCCATAATTTGTCTGGACATCCAGGGGGAGGCTTCCCGAGATTTTACTTTCCCTTTTCCCTCCCCCTACCCCAGGTGGAAGACCTGAGTAAGAAGCTAGCTGACCATGACCAAGCCAGCAAGGCACAGCAGCAGAAGCTGAAGGTGGGGCAGGTGGGGAGTGGGCCTGACCTCTGTTCTACCTCCCAGTGAGGACTGGGAGAGGAGGTGCTGTCTGTGCCCTCAGGCTGCAGTGGGTGATGGGGCAGAGGTGGGGCACCCTGGGTGCCTGGCAACCTTAGCCAATCTGCCTGTGCCATCTGGAAGCTCGAGGGTAGACTGGAGCGGCTCCCATCCCACTAGCTCACCACTGTCCAGTGCAATATCCACTAGTCAAGTGTGGCTATTTAAATTTAAATAAAATAAAATTAAAAAGTCAGTCACAATACCGTATTTCACATGCTCAATAGCTATGTGTGGCTAGTGGCTCCCATATCAGCACAGATACAGAACATTTCCATCATCACAAAGATATATCAGACAGTGCTGATCTAGATAGTTTGGGTGCAGGGTGAATGGTGATGGCATTAAATAGTTTAATGCAACTCAATAATATTCTTAATGTTTTCAGTGATGTTACCTTCTTTTGTTTAATACTTGCTTTTGCAGTTTTAGGCTTCATGGTCTTTAGTCAGGGATAAAGGAAATGGGCACCATTGGCCTTGCAACTCACCACAGCCCTGGTGGGTCCCAGGAGCTGGCAGGAGCTCAAAATCTCATTTCCCCCTTTCATACATGCCATACTCATCGTGATTAGGTGATAAACAGATGTTTATTATGCTTCTTTTAGGCGCCTGCCGTGTGTTAGATGTAGGAGAGGCAAGGGCAGGATGGCCCTGTCCAGCATCCACAACAGGCTAAGCACTGTGCAAGGCATTGCAGGTACACAGGAAATCAGGTGTACAGAGTCCCTGCTCTTAAGGAGCCTATGATCTGGATAGGAGGCAGAACTGTCATAATATGTGAGCCCACATCATCTTTGGAGTTAGGTGAACCAAGGTCAGCTCTTATTCTGCTATTTAGTCACTTTGACCCTGGTCAGTTTGCTTAGACCTCTAAAATGGGGACAATGAGTGATCTTGAGGAAAATGAGTTCCTGTATTCTCAGATAGCTCACATGTCTAGCTCCATACTCGGCATCCAGCTGTTCCCTGAAACTCTGTTTCCCTTCCTCCTTGGGGAGATAGACAGTATTCTCATGGAAAGAGAATGAGAGAGTCGGTGCCTTGTCTCAAGGGCAGCAAAGCTAGTAGCTGTCAGAGAGCACAATGGCATGAGCTGGTCAGGGAAAGCTTCCAGAGTTTGGATCTTAAAAGGTGTGTGGTGTTTTGATAGGCTGGAGTTGGGAGGAATGTGTGTTTGAGAGGGAGGAAGTGATTTTTTTTTTTTTTTTTTTTTCCCCTAAAGTATTGTGAGAGAATTCCTGTGCAGGGCAAGTCAGTGGGTTTGGGTGGAACAGCCAGACCAGCCTCCCTGACAGACCTTGTTCTCCTCATGCTTTCCAGGCCCAGGGCAGTGAGAGTCAGCTGGAGGCCCAACGCCTTCAGGCCCAGCTCAATGAGCTGCAGGCCCAGTTGAGACAGAAGGAGCAGGCAGCCGAGCACTACAAGCTGCAGGTGAGGAGCCCCATCCTGGCCCACCCTGCCCTTCCTCCTGCCCTCCTACCTCTGCCACACGTGGCCTTCCTGCACCTCTGTCCACACAGATGGATAAAGCCAAGACCCACTATGATGCCAAGAAGCAGCAGAACCAAGAGCTGCAGGAGCAGCTGCAGGGCCTAGAACAGTTGCAGAAGGAAAACAAGGAGCTGCGGGCTGAAGCTGAGCGGCTGGGTCGTGAACTGCAACAGGCTGGGCTGAAGACCAAGGAGGCCGAACAGACCTGCCGCCACCTTACTGCCCAGGTGCGCAGCCTGGAGGCCCAGGTAAGCTCCTTGCTGGCCAGACCCCTTACCCCTGTCACATTAGACCTCTGTGCCCTCTTGTTCTAGTTACCCCTGCTGCCTTCATACTTTTCTCACTCTTCTGGCCCTCCTTCCCAGGTTGCCCATGCTGACCAGCAGCTTCGAGACTTGGGCAAGTTCCAAGTGGCAACTGATGCCTTAAAGAGCCGGGAACCCCAGACTAAGCCCCAGCTGGACTTGAGCATTGACAGCCTGGATCTGAGCTGTGATGAGGGGACCCCACTTCCTATGACCAGGTCAGGAGGACCCTTCTTCCCTAAGTCTATTATTCATTGAGTGCCTAATGTGTATTAGGCTGCATCCTGGGCACTGGGGCTAGTGAGATAAATAAGATGTGGTCCCGTGGCACTCTGGGAGCTTATTCTTAGAAGAGAATAAAGAAAAATAAAGTATTATAGGTGTTATGCTAGATGCCTATAGAGGGGACAGTGGGAGTAAAAGAAGCCAGTGGTCAGAAAAGACTTCATGGAGGCTGTTGCTACTGCTCTGAGTCTTCAAAGAAAATACATAGGTGTGTGCGCTAGGTGGACAAAGGAGAACAATGTGAGCAAAGCTGGCAAGGCTTGATAAGAGTGAGGGTGGGGAGGTTTCAGTAGGGCCAGATGGACTCTCAGGTGAAGGAGGCTGTCATGCGGACCTGATCTTAAGGGCATTGAGGACACTCTGAAGGGCTTTAAGTTGAAGAACATATGGTCAGATCTTAGAGTATTCCGATAGCCAGTGTAGAGGATGCGACTAGACATACATTTATTTATATGTTCATGAATATATTTATGTATGTTAGTTTATTAAAAACACTTATATTACACTTATGCACCAGATGGTATTATAAGCGCTTGAAAAATATTAATTCATTTGTCCCTCAACAATCCTGAGGTAGCTTCCATTATTATCTTCTGTAATAAGTGACCCTGGGGCTTAAAGGGGTGATCTGCTGCCTCTCAGTCATTGTTATAGGTGAGAGGAGAACAGGCAGAATCAGGACAGATGTGAGAATGGAGGAGGAGTGTGGTGAGGAGAACTGTTTAGTTGACTTGGTGATTGGGTTTGGCAGGAGAGGGAAGAGGTAGGGATTGTGCCCATGTGCTTGGCTTGGGGGCGTGGGTGGGGGTGTTCCCAATCACTGATATGGAAGGAGGAGACCAACGGGCTTAGTTTGGGGCATGTTCATTGTGAAGTACCTCTGAGCATCTGGGGGCAGTTCAATAGATGGGTGTGGAGTGCAGGGTTTTGGAGTAGCCAGCATTTGATTAATTAAGAGATGCCAAGGGAAGAAATGAGCTCCCTAGGGAGAGGGTGGATTGAAAGGGAGGGCCCAGGTCAAGGGCTAGAACAAGTGAATGGGGTGCTTGACCTCATCTTCTAATAAGAAAAAGAAACAGATACTTTGGAGCAAAGGGTTAGATAAAATGTCTTGTGGCCCCAAGTCACCTCAGTAGGTTTGCTTTCCACAGCAAGCTGCCTCGTACTCAGCCAGATGGTACCAGCATCCCTGGAGAGCCAGCCTCACCCATCTCCCAGCGCCTACCCCGCAAGGTAGAATCCTTGGAGAGTCTCTACTTCACACCCATCCCTGCTCGGGGTCAGGCCCCCCTGGAGAGCAGCCTGGACTCCCTAGGGGATGTCTTCCTGGACTCTGGCCGTAAGACCCGCTCTGCTCGTCGGCGTACCACACAAATCATCAACATCACCATGACCAAGGTCAGGCTGCTGGGAGGGGGCAGGAGGGATTTCCTGCAATGACAGTGAGAGGCCAGCAGTGGGCATCTCTCCTTGGGTCCTCAGCCTTAGAAGGCAGCAAGCAGGCTGTGATTACCACCCATATTTTACAAATGAGAAGACTAGGATGCTGTGAAGGGACGTGGCTTACTTATGCCCTCTTTTGTAATCCGGGCAGGAGCTAGATCCCTGTTGCCTGACTCTAAGGCCCTCTCCCTGTGTAGCACCCATCCTGTGGCTTCCACCACACCCTGTATCTTTGTGGCTGCCCAGTGGACTGCCTGCTTGTGGGCTTTTGCCTTTGTTTCCATAGCCCAAGGAGGCAGTTGGGGAGGAGGTGTCTTTGGTGCAAGACCCTGCTCACAGTGGTCCTTCCTGCTGGTAAGAAGTTGGAGAAGCTATAGATGGTCAGTGGCATAGGAAGCTTCTGGTGAGGGATTCTGGCAGTAATTTCTTAGTGATGTGCCAGCTAAGAACCGTTGCAAAGCAGTGTGGGAACACATGCAGGCACACCATGAGATCTGAGGGGCTTTAGGGGAGGAGTAATGGGGGACTTCTTAATAGAGGGTCAGAGCCCCCATCCCACTGTAAAAGATCAGTTCTCTCTTCCAGAAGCTAGATGTGGAGGAGCCAGACAGTGCCAACTCATCCTTCTATAGCACGCAGTCTGCCCCTGTGTCCCAGGCCAGCCTGCGAGCTACCTCCTCTACCCAGTCTCTAGCCCGCCTGGGTTCTCCTGATGATGGCAACTCCGCTCTGCTCAGCCTGCCTGGCTACCGGCCCACCACTCGCAGCTCTGCTCGCCGTTCCCAGGCGGGGGTGTCCAGTGGGGCCCCTCCAGGTGAGGGGACTGTGGGGACTTAATGCACCCCAATGTTAAGCTAGAATTAGGCTAGATCCTGGCACAAGAAGAAGCAAGGTGGTTTTGAAAATCCAGGGCTGGGCTCCTTGCTACCTTCCAGCACCTTCTCTGTTCCCTGCAGCCTCCGGGCTTTGCCTGTCTATCTGGGAGCCATGCTGGGGCCATCGGTCTGATGTTAAATCTCAGCTAGGGTGAACCAGGGATTCTCACACGGGGCACTAGGACTTCTAGCATGATACTGACAGCTTGGCTGCTTTTGGGAATCCTTTATGCCCCTTCTTAGGTGGTGACAGACAGCTGGAAGGGTTAGGCTGGACCCAAGGATCCCTCTGTGTAGCAATTCCTGGCCCTCAATTAGTTTCTTTTGATTTTGGGACCTAAGTTTTTGCCGGTGAATAAGATGTAGTCACAATCTCTGCATATGACCTATTTTGACCTTTGCAGGGAAAGAACAGTGGGTTTTGGTGCCCCTGTACCTGCAGCACTGAATCAGAGCAGCACTCTGGTGTACTGGGCTTGAAGTCCATGGGGAAGGTGGAAGGGAATGGTGGCAGCAAGGCCAGTGGGTGACCTGCTGCTTCCAATCCTCACTTCTGAAACCCCTGCCCTTCACAGGAAGGAACAGCTTCTACATGGGCACTTGCCAGGATGAGCCAGAGCAGCTGGATGACTGGAATCGCATTGCAGAATTGCAGCAGCGCAATCGAGTATGCCCCCCACACCTGAAGACCTGCTATCCCCTGGAGTCCAGGGTGAGCCTGGGGTCTTCTGAGCAGGGCCTATCCACACTGGCTGACTCCTCCCTCCTTGGCACTCCCACTTCCAGTGCTGCCTGTTGACCCAGCCTTTGTACTAGTGCCTGCTCAGGAGTGAAATTTCTGGGTGGGTAGGAGTCTGCTTGGAGCTGCCCTTCTCATGGCCATGTGTCCAGGCTGTAGGGGTAGAAGACAATAGAAAGGGAGGCCTTTTGAGGAAGGATCCAGCAGCTCCAAGTGTCGGGCCAGTGAGGAGAGTACTAAGGTAGCCCTGGCTCCTGCTCCATCTTCTTATAGCTATAGTCCACTGACCTCTTCACCCCATACAGCCTTCCCTGAGCCTGGTTGCCATCACAGATGAGGAGATGAAAACTGGTGATCCCCGGGAAACCCTGCGCCGAGCCAGCATGCAGCCAGTTCAGATAGCTGAGGGTGCTGGCATCACCACCCGGCAGCAGCGCAAACGGGTCTCCTCAGAGCCCCACCAGGGCCCTGGCACCCCTGAGGTGAGCGATATTGACTCCTCTGTGTCTTGTTCTACCTAGCACTCTGCCCAGGTTTGGCTCAGCATTTAGGGGGAAAGTTGGAGAGGTTAACTTATAAGGTCCACATAGCCCTGAAAGTCCCCTTGCCTAATTTTTCCTCTTTCCCACAGTCTAAGAAGGCCACCAGCTGTTTCCCACGCCCTATGACGCCCCGTGACCGACATGAAGGGCGCAAGCAGAACACTACGGAGGCCCAGAAGAAAACAGCTCCAGCTGTGGTTAAACAGGTTAGTCTGGGAGTGAAGGAGGATGAAAGCCCTAGAGGACTTGGTGGCAGAGCTGTGGACCAGCTGGCCTGGAAGGCAGTGGTGGACTTCCCAGTTTGACAAGTCCCTTCCCCCCCAGGCTGACCGGCGTCAGTCAATGGCCTTCAGCATCCTCAACACACCGAAGAAGCTTGGGAATAGCCTTCTGCGGAGGGGGGCCTCAAAGAAGGCCCCGTCCAAGGCATCCCCCAATACCCGCAGTGGAACCCGCCGATCTCCTCGCATTGCCACCACCTCAGCAAGCGCTGCTGCTGCCACTCCCCGGGCCAAGGGCAAGGTGGAGGCACTGGCAGGGAGGGGGAAAGAGCGGGGAAAGGGCCTGGGGAAGCATCCAAGGCAGGGCCAAGTTGGGCCTCTGGGGCATGAAGAGAGAGGTGGTCCGTATCCTAGTTAGCTACTCATTATTGAAGAGGAGAGAACATAGATGACTCTCTTCCTACTGAAAGCTCCCAGAGCTTCATGGGCACAGCCAGTAACTGAATAGTGTGTCCGGGGCCTCACAGAAGAGAAGATTCTAGACAGGCATGTATGGGAGCAGAAAAGGTCTTCCTGAGCTAGCCATGTGGCTCACTCTCTTTCTCTCTTACAGGCAAAGCACTAAAGGGCCAGTAGCAGTGAGTGGCCCCATCTGTGTCCCTGATGCTGACCTTACCTGGTCCTACTCCTGTCCCTCTCAGTGCCTTCTCTCAGCTCCAGTAGGCCAGTGGTGGCCAAACCCTTAGTGATGCCTGCCCATACCCTGGCCTGGTACCTGGACCTTCACCAGCGCGGCCTCCAGGCCCTTTCCCTACCTTGCCTCCTGATTTTTTTCTTAAAGCAGTCACTTCTCCATCAGAACCAGATTTCAGGTTGGCTTTGAGTGGCTGGGTTGTTGGGTCTGGCCTGTCTTCCACTCAGCCTCTGGATCTAGAAGGGACCATTGGAGGAGCAGGCCCTGGTTCCTACTGCTCTTGGTGATGGGGCCTAGCAGAGACCCCCTGCTATTGAAGTCCAGGACTCGGCACTGACCTATGGGAACTTCCCATTCCCAAGGACAGAGTTATACAGAGGATGTTCTTTTTCCAGGACCGATGGACCCTGGGCCTCGGGTAGGGTGGGGCAGCCTTCGGCTGGGTGGGATATGGAGTGATGGGAATGTTTTTTAAGGCCAGGGATGGATCTTTTCTAAATATTATTACTTGTAAATAAAGTCTATTTTTTCTCCCTTGAGTGCTGAGCTGCCTTGACTTGTGTGGGAAAAGAAGGGAAATCTGGGCTCTTTGAGGCATACCATGTTTACTATTTCCTCCGGAAAATGGTTTCAACTCTGACCCCCATCATCTGACCTTTTGTCCCTGCTGAGTCTTCTAGAACCACCTACTTCAAATCCCTTCTGGCCTGTGCTCCTGAGGAACAGTGTAGAATTGTTCTCTCTTCTCTTCTCTTTTTGAACGGTTCTCCTGAATCTGGTTTTGTCTTTAGTTTCTGTGTGGCAGTCCCTCCCTCCTTGGGCAAGGCCAAATTCCTGTGACTGGAACTTGGACCTAAATGACTGAGCAGAGGCCTCCAGTAAATAATCATTTATGAGTACTCAGCTGGTAATGACCAAGATACAGTTGTGGATCAGAAGCAGCCTCTGCTCCATTGCTTCCCTGAGGGCAGTCCATTAGAGAAAAATACAAACAGAATACAGGCACAATAGTAAATCAATGCAGAATGTGGCCAGAGCTGAGACAGGGTAGACTTCACTGAAGAGGTACTTCAACAGGCTTGGAAGGATTTCAACTGTAGGGATGGTTAGGCAGAGGGGACCAAATGAGCAAAGGCACAAAAGAGTACTCTGGGAACAAAGAAGAATACTTTTTTGGCATGCTGGAAGGTTACGTTGGAAATGTGAGGCTGAGCCACTGATGGTTCCTGGAGGTTGCTGAGTACTACAGCAGTGTGGTCAGAGTAGGACATTAGAAAAATGAAATCAGTGGGTGGAAAGAGCAGCAGGCAGGAGGAAAAAACATTTAGGAAGTTACTGTATGATTCCCTAGGTAGATGGGAGGGGAGTCTGAATTTGATGAGAGCAGGGATGATGCAGAGGAGAGAATTAAAGCAGGAACCTTAAGAGGAGAGGGACTCCAGAGCCAAATCCAAGGCAGGACAGGCATAGGGTGGGGAAGGCTGTACTGCTTGCCTTGCACAGCCTGAGAGAAGAAAGGGTCACGATGAGCTAGGTGGTGCCCAGACTCTGGTCAAGGTTGCTGTCCTGCTGCTGGGACTGGGTGCTGATTCCTGACTCTGCTGATGTGGGCAGCTGTGGCTGGAGGGCAGGGCTTCTTGAGTTGGGGGGCAGGATTGTCCTCAGGCCAGTCTGGAGAAGTGAAGGCAGACAAGGATCAGGGCCAAGGGATATCTCTTGGCACGTTCCTCCAGGCTGTGTCCACCCTGCCCCAGAGTCTTAAGATCCTTTTTGTTCCCACCACAGGCATGGAGACCTGGGGGAATGGTAAGCTGGGCAGAGCCTTCCTTCCCAAATCTGCCATGTGGGCCACCCATCAGAGCTCCTCCTGTCACTAGAAACCTCCCCTCAGGTTCCTCACCCAGAGCTGGGCTAGGACGATGTGACGCTGGGCAATGTGTTCGGGATCCGCGAAAACACAGGAGAAGTTGGTGCTGCGCAGGGCGGGACTCAGCTCTTCTAGCACCAAGGCCCTCCACAGCTGAGTGCTTGTTCTCCCACGCTCCCAGCTGGGGCAGAGGGGAAGGAAGGGCCATGAGAGGACTGCAGGAGGAGCCTGCCCTCCTGCTGGCCTTTTGGCTGTGTCTCTCACCTGGTGCTGCCTTCCCGCAGCCGGCCTGGGAGGTGCTCGATGAAGGAACCATTGCCCAGCCAGTAGAGGATGCTGAAGTGAGGGAAGCGGCTGCAGCCAGTACAGAACAAGGTCAGCGTTCCATCTGGGGACATGTGTGGCTATTAGCTCTTCCATAGAGCAGGCCCTCCCCTCTGCTCTATCCACCCTGCCCCACAATTCCAGTCCACCAAAATTAGGAACCTGGAGCATTGCTGTGTTCACCACTCAGATGGGGAAGTCCATTAAAGGGGAAGTACAGCTGCCTACAGGGAGGCCCTAGGCCTGAGCAAGGGGAATTTGGGGGAAGAGTATTTGGTTCATGTGATGACTCCTCTTTTGAATCTGTTTCCTCAAGATGCACAGCCTTGAGCCCCCGCCCCACAATGTGGGGCAGGGGCTCAGGAGTCAACTCCACCATCGTTCCTTCTTTGCCCATAGCCCTCCCGCTCACCACTGTGCACTCCTAGGCTCCCATCATACTTGCTCCTTACTCAGTGGTACTTCCACCTCTGGCCAGGTCATCGACAATGTAGGGCACTGATTAGCTGCTGGGACTGTTGGAGGCCGGCAGGGGCAAGGGTCCCGGGCGATCTCAGTTGAGGCAGTGGCAGCTGTGGTGGTTGGTGGTATAGGCGTGGCTCTGGCTGGGAGAGTGATGATGTGGGCACACAGAAGCAGTACCCACAAGGGACTGGGGTCTAAGGAAAGGACAGTCATAGAGGTCAGCAGCTATCGGAGCTGCCTGGTAATACCCAGCATCCTGGCTGTAAAGGGTGGATTCTGGCTGGAGAGGGAGTTAGTGCCTAGATGAAGATGTAACTCCAGCTCAGAAATTCCTGGGTTCTGCCCAGGGCATCAGAGGCACAAGACCCCTTCAGTCCCACCCCTTAGCCCTTTTTGAATGGAGCACAGGTAGGCTTTGTAGAGCCGCAACACCTGGACAGAGGCATAAAATAATAGCAACACAGTTGGGTGGAGTTCACCCAGAGGCCAAGGCTCAGGGCTAGCCACACTGTTCCATTCTAGTCACAGATCCCACCCCACCCCACTCACACATGCACAGCCCCAAAGCCCTACCTGGTGTCCAGTGCTGTCTCAGGGTCATGATGCATGTGTCAGGTGCTGGTGCGCCTGGCTCTATATCTGTGACAACTTCCCCCTTTCTCTGCAGGGCGATGAGGGAAAATGATGAACTCCTCCTCCTTTATCTTCAGTAGCTTGTCTAGATCCCAGTTACACGTGAGGCCCTGTCCTTCCTGTAAGCTCCGCAGCCCCGTCCTAGTCCAATCTAAACCCTTCATTATAGGGATGGAGAAACTGACGCATAAAGAGGGGTTGGGGACTTACCTAGTCTCATAGGGAGGCAGTGCTCTCTTCATTGTTTCCTGTAATAGAGTGAGAGCTGACAACTGGCCAGAGCTGGTTCTGGGAAGGACAGAATGTACTTTCTGGGAAAGTACTGGCTTCTATTTCACTTTCACTCTAACCAGGGAATTCAGAGCGGGTATCGGCCATGGCAGACACACATGCATGGACAACACAGTCCTGGAGCCAACCCTTGAGGTTCTTGCACACTCTCTTAAGCCAAAGCTCAAGGTGACCAGGAACCTTCCTGCTAACTCCCAGCCCCCACCCCCTACCCTCTAGTCACCCACCCAGTATCAAACTGGGATTGTTGATCAACCTCCACACCCTACCCCTCCCAGGATAATACCACATGTGAATGAGACTAAGAGGAAGAGTCCCTCAGTTTAGCTTTCATCCCAGCCCAGGATCAGGACTTTGAAGTCTATGTTCACTCTTCAGAGGCAGGACTTTGTTTATCTAAGAGCAGGACTTTGCTTCCTCCTTCACATTTACACAGATATTTAAGGGGGCAACTTCCTAGAACTGGAGACCCCAAGTTGGATCATCTTGACCATTTCTGCCTCACTTTAGCCCCTCCATGTCCTGGTCTTCTTCAGGCTCCCCAGTCTTCCCCCACAACCCATCACACCCACAAAACCTTTCTTTTCTCATCCTAACCCCTTTGGCCAAAGGTACATTTCTGGGTTCACTGATAAGTTTAACCCTACCTGGCTTCCCCAAAGCCTGAAAGAGCCCTTCTTTCTTAAAATTCCCCTTCTAGCAGCTCCAAGGTTTAGCTGGGCTGCGTCTAGCCCCATGTAAGCCAAGTCATGGGAGGTACGCTGAGAGTGCTTCCCAGCCATATCTCCAGGAACCCAAACTAGGAGAAACTTGGAACACAAACTAGGAGAACTGGCCCTACAAGGAAGGCGAGGCCAGTTTCTGGGAAGAGGGGAAGCAGGATAATAGAGCAGCCCAACACTGGCTCTGGCATAAAGCTGTAGAGTTCTGTGGCAGGGCCAGAACTAGGGAAAGACAAGCCAGGCACTTAGGATGCAAATGTAAGGAGGCACTCACTCTCAGGGTCATGTATCTGTGAAGGCAGGAAGACCTGAACTGGGTGATCTAACTCAACACATGTAAGAAGGACAAGTCCTGTGACTGGGTCCATGAGGGTGCTGGCAACAGAGCCAGGGCAACCAGGAGATGGAACTGGGTTTGGAGGATGCATCAGGAACATAGCCTGCTGTAATCCAAAGTTTTCATGGAAAAGCAAGATTCATATTTCTAAATTAATTAGGTTTAGAGTATCTTTTCCATAAATGTAATCTACCAACTGCCAGAAAACTGGGTAGAGAAGTGGGTTGTTGCAAGGTTGGTCCTATTAGGTCCCCTGTTCCAAATGTCAGACCAGAAGTCACATGCTTTTCTCCAGGTCTATACTTCACATTTTCCTTCCTCTGAGTTCCTCTCTCTGGCTCCTGCCCCAGAGAAGGGCTCCTAGGCTGGAAGACATAGGGGACAGTCATCTCTAGAATGCCAGTTTTCCTGCAATTAGGCCAGGAGGTAAGGCTCCCTTGGGTTTCTGAGCAGCACAGTCCATTGGGGGATAGAGGAGAGGGGAAGAAATAGGACTCGACCTTAGAGATGAACCAAGGCGAGAGTCCAGGTCACTGGGAGGTCATGGAACTCAGGACTTTAAATTAGAAAACCAAGGCTTGGACAGCCTGGGCTCGGCTTCTCATGTGAGCCTGACTGGGGGGTAAGTGGCCAAAGTGAAAGGAAGGATGATTCCCTGCCCTTTGGCCAGTCCCCATTCCACTTTCTGAGGATGGACCCACAGGTGGCATGAGCAGTGAGAGGTCATGGAAAAGTACAGCTGGGTTAAGACTGGCCCTGAGGAGCTAGCTGTGGCCGAGTACTGATCTCAGGTGGTGAAGATGGAAAGTCATCTCAGTCTGAAAAGGGGCCCAGTGAGGTTCCAGGACGGGAGCCAAGCATTCCACCGCTCTCAGGGATGTTGGGAGGGGAGTAATACAAAGGAAGGACCAACCACCCTTAGGCTCCAGCCCTCAGATGGGAGGAGCAAAAGACAGCAAGAGCAAGGTACTCCAGGGGACCCCAAGAAAAGAGATGGGAAGAACAGAAAGATAGATGCTCAGCTTACCAGCCCAGCTCATGGAGCTTTATTCAGACAAAAATGACAAGATCCTGCTTGGTTTTCGCTGCCCTTGAAGGAGGAGGCCCAATGGCCATATTTCCTTGGAACCCAGTGTGGATGAGTCATGTTTGCCCTCCTACTTTCTTCAAAACTCCCACAACCAGGACTGGGTCCTGCCTGGAAACCTCTTTTCAGAACCTGACTTTATCGCTCTTCTTACCCACTCCACCACTCCTGTTATCAGGCCAAACAGGATCCATGAATGATAAGGCAATAGTTCCTGGTCTGGGAACCCCCTGCCAACTTCAAGGGCTCATTGTGTGATGGCATGGAGAAGTCCCACATGTGTCACAGTCCCTCTGCTGTGCACACACATACACACACACTGTCACTCAGGCTTTCAGGGAAGGAAGTGATGTGGCAGTCTACTGGAGTGGCCTTTGGCACATGTCCCCACTTCCGGACTGAAAGATGAGCTTGCACAAGGGGCCCTAAATCACTGCTGTCAGCGGTAACCCTCATGGCCCACCTATAGATGTCCTCTCTTCTTGGCTCAGTACAGCCCTGCTCAAGGGCAGGTTATCCATGCTGCACTTCTTCCAGTTTTCCCAAATCAAATTCTTAATGAATTCTGAGGTCCCAGGGTTTCCCTTGTTAGAAAAGTCCCTTACAAGGTTCCACATGCATCAACCAGCCTGTAGCTCCTGGACTGGAGGACAGATTCAGGCACAACACCTATCCCGAGTCCAAGACAGGGGAGGAGAGAAACACTTCATCTCTCAGTGCTCATCTGTGGCACCAGTTTGAGCTCTTTAGATCCACCACACCAAGGGTACCAGGCTTGAGCCCCATAGACAGAAGGAAAGAGAAGTAGAAGGGCTAAGGCTCTCAGCCACCTGAGAACCCCCTTGTGCTCTCAGCCAGAGATGAGAAGGCTCTTTTAAACCAAAAACATTATGGCTCTGTTCCCACACTGCTCAAGCAGGGAGGATGAGGCCAGGAGGAGTTGGAGGCAATTGCTATGCTCCACAATAAAAAGTTTCTTAAATATATTCATCAAAATAGTTTTCTTTTAAAAAGCCCCGCACTCCTGGCAGCCCCATTGGCTGGATTTCCATCACACCCCTACCCAGCCCGGACACAGCCGGAGGGGGTCCTGAATGGCCCAAGGGCCCCTATGAGTCTTTCCCACCCAGGAGGTCTTTGTGGGCAGGGAGGAGAGTGCCCTGAGGTCCATGGTGGGTGCTGTGGGTTCTCCTCTGATGCTCTTCTTCCTGACTATTCCAGGCCCAGGATATAGTTGATGCCTTGCACCAGGCCAATGATGACAGGCTGCCAGGCTACTAGGTATCGAAGCCAATCCAGCAGTTGCCCATACATGACATGAGGCCTCTCCCAGCTATCAGGGTGTTAAAGAAAAGATACTCTGCGTAAGAGCTGCTCTGGTTGGTCTAGGGGATGCGTGGGAGGTTTTTCCTCTAGTCCTTACTGTCTGCCCACACTTTTCAGCTGCTCCACAGAAATCAGCCTAGGGGGAAGAGAAGCTACTTTCTAGAAGGGCCCACTCAGCCTCTTCAGCTCTTTCTGGTGGAAAGAAGGGCTGAACCCAGAGAATGGGGGAAGGAGGGCAAAGTGGAGGACAGAACAGGCATGGGAGAGCTGTCAAACTTAGCTTTCTGTGACCAACATGCAGGGATGGCTTCCCAAGTAATACTTTCACTAAGAGGAGAGTGCCAGTTCTAGAAAATACAGCCTGAGGTTGCTGTAAATGTATCTGTGACAATAGATGCAGGTAGGCTAGAAGTGGGATAAGGTAACCCCTAAGGTTCTTCTAATGTCCAAAATTGAAGGTTTTCTAGATCAAGGAAGGATTTGAGTTTAGGGATAGAGCCAGAAGGGAAGAGGGACCAAGAGACTAGTCACAAAGGGTTAACCCCTGACAGAGTCTCTAAAGAATCCCCATCCAGTGGCATTAAGCATTAGGCCCTATCCAGGTCAAGCAGCCCTAGAAATGTGGCTGAATAACAGACAACAGACCTGAGAGGAGGCCTGCTGAGCCCCAGCTCTGGGAGAAGTACTGCAGGGGAACCCCTCCAAGGCATCAGAGAGACCAGCTTGGCCCAGGTCCCTGAGAACTAAGGGAAGCACAAGCCTCAGCTTGGCTATGGAGTTACTTCATTGTTCCTGAACCAAGCAGGGAACCTTAAAGGGGATAGGCCAGAGCCTCCTGTTTAGGGACTATGGGAATGGGTTAAGGACTCAGTATTCCCCTGAACAACCCAGCTAGTGGATGGGGAATAGGGAACCCTGGATTACAGAGAAACAGAAGCTGGGAAAGGAGAGGGGAGAAAACTGCATACCTGGGTCCCAGGGGAAGTGAAGATAGGGACAGAGGAGTGGCAGGGCAGTTTTCCAGCAGACTGGTTGTGAGGAGAAAGAGGAAGATGGGGCTAAAGTGGGGAGGGATGGCTATATAGGAAGTTGTAGCTCAGAGGAGCACAAGCCCTGCATAAGCACAGAGCTGGTCTCTAGCACTGCATGTCAAAGGCAGGTCATCACTCAGTTATGTAGCTTTGAACAAGCTACTCAACTTGTAAACCATTTCATTAGTAAAATGAAGATAATATTACTCCAGTCAAAAAGCTGCTGGAGAATTAAATGAGATAATGCAAGTAAAGCACTTAACCTAACGCCAGAAACACAGAAAACAAGCAGTAATAGGTGGCTTCTATTACTATCAATTTACCCTTAAGGTTTATGAAACTATGATGGGAAGCTGAGTTGCTGGTCTTGGCCCCATTTTCCACCCTCGACTTCCTTACACCATAAGCCTACGGCAGACATGTACCAGACTGGAGCAGAAGGCAGGACCCCAGACAAATACAGAGTCACATTGGCCAGCATTTTTTTCTTCATAGCCTGCTCCCAACAAGAACCCAAATAAAGGATACGGGTTACTGAACATCCTCTTGAGGTCTACCTTCTCTTTGCAGTAGGGACACGTCTGCTTCTTTCCCACAATGCACCAGCCGCGGATGCAGAACTCATGGAATCTGAGCACCACTGGTCAAGGTAAATGGTGGGCAGTTGGGACGGCATTACAGCCCTGTGCTTCAGCCATCAGGGTTCTAGGTGCCTGTGTACTAACTCTAGAGAAGGTTTGAATCCTGGTTTCACTTCTTATTAGCTGTGCAATCTTGGGCAAGTCCCTTCTCTCTGAACCTGTTTCTTCACATGTGAAATAAGGATAATGAGCCCTGTCTCACAAGGCTGTCATGAGGCAAAATGGAAATAATACATGGGTCTCCCAACATGGGCAAAGAATGGGAGTTGAATAAATATTAGAAGCGTTATTTGGAGGCGGGGGGGTTGATTCCAAAAACTGAGGGACCCAGTTAGAGGATTCTCCTGCAGGCTCATCCTCTTTTCTGACCTGGTCAGACTATAACTACTGTTTCCGTAAGAGTGACTCTAATCTGTGGGAAAGAGTGAGGAAGGCTGCAGTTTCCACTCCTGGGTATTGGCTTTTCCCGCAGAGAACATCACCCAAACTCCTGCCCTCCTGTGTCCCTCCTACACTCAAAGGTCTGGAGGGCATGCCCATGGTCACAACCACCCTCTTCCCTTCCCAACTGGTATGTACATGTGGCAGGAGTGATGTGGCCCAGAAGCTCAAGGCAGGATACACGTGATTGCAGGACAGCCTATACGTGTTCTCGATGATGCCCTCCTCACTGACGTCCACAAAGATTTGCTGCCCACACACGGCACACACACTGTCCGAAAGGTGTTTGGTAGGCATGCCCGACTCACTGTAGAACTGGAGGAAAAGAAGAGGAGGAAGGGAGAGGAAAAGCTGTGAAAATAAGCCAAAGTGGGAAGGTACCACAGGGGCCTTTGGCCTTCTGGAGAGGGGGCAAAGTGGCAGGGGAGGGCTCCAGAGCTAGAGAACAGCTTTTATAAGCAAATCCTCCTTACTTCTGCTGGGTGGGTGGGGAGAAAGTGACAGATCAGAGATGTATTAGGAAGTTATATCTAATAAGACCTGTAGACTGTGCTGGTTCAGTATCAGGGACAAGGGGAATGGGAGAGAGAAGGACTCAGGGCTGGTGCTCAGGAGCTATGTCAGGTAAGCCACTTTGTGGCTAGACTATGGTTCCAACAGAGATGAACAATATCTATTCTCCAAGATTTAAAACAATGATATATCCAGGGCAGTGTTGGTTTAATAATAATGGATATTCTCAGACACTTCTGGGAGCAGCAAAACAGGCTCAGTCCTTTTGGATAGCATTTGGCATTATGTCTCAAACCCATTAATTTCGCTAATTTAAAGAAAGAAGTAGAAATGTGAAAAAAAAAAAAAAAAACAAAAACCCACAAACTTCATGTAAACAGATATTCATTTAACTATTATTAATAAAGAACAGCAAAAAATAGAAATAGCCATAAATGACCAACAATAGAATTCTTAAATAAATTATGGTATGACCACTCAAGGGAATAACTGGAAGTCATTCAAATGATGCTGAAGATGTAACATTAAATACCAAAAGCAGGCACAAACATGGATACACAGTGTGACTGGTACCATATGTAAATATGAGCCCAAATCTATGTATAGAAAAAAGATCAGAGGGAAATTATCAAAATGTTCATACTGACGATGTTTTGAATTATAGGTGATTTTTTTCTTTTGTCTACTTTTCTGCACTCAAATTTTCCTTAATGAATATGTATTTTTAAAATGTCTTCTGCATTTTTTATTATTATTACACATGAGATAGATTAATTGTACTTAGCCTTTTTGTATTTTCTGGATTTGTGTTTGCTCTGTTTTTCTTTTTGTTTCCAAGCAACTGTCTTCTGAAAAAGTCAAAGCCTATCTTAGTTCAGAATGTCCTCAGGCTGGGTAGAGGACAGCAGTGAAGGAGCAGGGGGAAGGTACAGGTGTTAAGACAGGGAGTAAGGGAGAAGTTCCCCAGCACAGAGACAGCTATACCTGCCAGCCCTCCCATCAGCCTAAGGGCTTGCCTCACTCCCAGCTGGGAACTGGCCCTCTCTGGGGACTGGCCTCTGGACCATCAGAACTGCTACCTGATCCCAAGAGTCCTCAAGGGTAGAAGGCACAGACGCCACCCCAAGGCCTCATGAATACAGAGCTCTCTGCCTTCACCCCCCACCTCACCCTCTAGCAAAACCCTTTAAGTGATTCAGGGTGAGATCATCTACTCTTAGAACACCAGAGTAGCCCTATCACTGGAGAAACCAAAGCCCTAAAATGGGAAGAAATAAACTGGGAACGAAGAACCAGACTTTCTGACTCCTACCCAAATTCTACCCACCATCCACTAGTCAAGGTGCTCAATCAACATTTGTTGAATGCTACAGAAAGAGAAGCTATCTAAGTTTGCTGAGGGCTGACTATCCAAAAAGTTCAGATTGGTTTATCATGAGTGCAAAAGGCAATGGAAAAGGATAACTTAGAATGACAGGGCAGAGCCAAGTCCTGCCAATTGCAATCTTTTTTTTTTGTCTCTATTGCTCAAGAGGCCCCTGGTTAGCTGTGGCCCTGGGAGTCTAATGATTGTTCAACTCTCAAAAGCTGGAATCTTAGGGGGCACCTCTGAGATCCACCTCTCCAGAGCCAAAAAGCTTTAATCCCTATCCAGGGTCTTCTAGACAGTTAGTGATAGAGTTAGTGCTGAAACCCAGGGGTCTTTCAATCCAACCCTCATTCTGAAAGCAAACTAGCATCAACTCAGAATAGATGCTGGGACTCTCCCAGAAAAAGACAAAAATGCTGTCACTGGCCTGGGAATAGAGTAGGCACTCAGCAAATGCCTGCTTACGTATTTGTTTATTTACTGAGTGAATAAATGAACAAATGGAGCAAGAAGAAGGTGAGAAGAAGGTGGTTAAAGAAAGCCTTCTTTGAAATGTGTAATGGCTTAGAATTTCTAGGCACATCAACTTAACAGAAGGAGAGACCAAGAGGTCTGAGTCCAGCTCTACCACTAGTTCCCGTACAATCATATAATACAAGGTGAATGGCCACTGGCCTAGAGCATTCACCATATAAAAGTAGGAAAACTTCAACTCAGGAGATGGGCAGAGCTCTGAAGAGAAGCCTTATCTCAATTCACACCAGAGTTCTGCCCCCGGGATCAAAAGGGAATTGAATAAGGCAATGATAGCAGGAAGGAAGTCCAGGAAAATGCCCGTTAAACCAATCCCCTCCTTCCTTCCACTGGACTAGGTGCTCGAGATATAATGCTGGAAAAACAGAGACCTGGCCTCTGTCCCCATGGAACCTATACTCTAACTAGGGGAGACAGACATTAAAAAATAAATTTAGACTAGACAGACTGAATAGACTTATAACAAGTAAAGAGATTCCCCAAATTGGTCTACAGACTCAACACAATCCCTATTAGAACCCCAGATGGCTTCTTTGTAGAAATTGATAAGCTGATCGTAAAATGCATATGGAATACAAGGAACCCAGATTGTTTCTGGGAAAAAAACAATCTCATAAAAGAAGAACAAAGTTGGAGGACTCACTTTCCAACTTCAAAACTTACTACAAAGCTATATAGTGTGGTACTGGCATAAGGACAAACATACAGATCAATGGAATAGAATTGAGAATTCAGAAATAAATACTTTTTGTCTGTGGCCAACTGATTTTTGAAAAGGTATGCCAAGACTATTCAATGGAGGAAAGAACAGTCTTCAACAAATGGTGCTGGAACAACTCAGTATCTACATGCAAAAGAATGATCAGGGACCCTTACCTCATACCACTGACAAAGTTTAACTCAAAATGGATAAAAGACCTACATTAAGAGCTAAAACCATAAAACTTAGAAGTAAATGTAGGGGTAAATCTTCATGACCTTGGATAGTGCGATGGATTCTTGGATACGACACGAAAAGCACAATCAATAAAAGAAAAAATAGGTAAGTTGTACTTTATCAAAATTAAAAACTTCTATGCTTCAAAGGGAACTTTCAAGGAGAAAGATAACCCTCAGAATGGGAAAGAATAGTTGCAAATCATCTACCTGATAAAGGACTTAAATCTAGAATATATTATATAAAGAACTCTTTATATAATATAGATTCTGAATGGAAATTCAGGAATAGAAATTTCCTCAAAGAAGACATATAAAAATGACCAATAAGCACATGAAAAGATGATAGTCATCAGGGAAATGCAAATGAAAACCACAAATATCACTTCATACCTACTAGGTCTATCATAAAAAATCAGGGAATAACAAGCATTGGTGAGGATATGGAAAAATGGAAACTCGCACATATTGCAGATAAAACCTTATAGTAAACCAGAAAAAAATCACAAGCAGTAAGATCTTGTGGGCCATGTTAAGGATTTTGTACTTGAAATAGGAAGGCATTTAAAAGCTTCAAGTGGGGAGCAACAGCATCAGACACAAAAGATCTTTAAAAGACTTTCAAAGATCATTCTGAAGAATGGACCAAAGATGAGGCCAACATGGATTCATACAGACAAGCTAGGAGACTATTACAATACCTAAAGAGTAAAAGATGATGGAGGCCTGTACTAAGGTGACAGCTTGGGTTTACTTGGTGGCAAGAAAAAATGAGAAAATTAGTTTAGTGATGCCGCAACAGCTGAATAGTAAATGTTTGGAGGTCAAAAAAGAGTTCTTGGTCAGAATATATGCTATGTGAAATTAGAACACCCTACTTAATAAGTCAATCCTTTGATCTTGAGGCTTGCTCTTGTAAAACTTATGGCTGTAAAGGGGAGGCTAAGCCTACCTATAACTATGCCTAAGAGGCATCTCCAGAGGACCTCTTTCATTGCTCAGATGTGGCCTTTCTCTCTCTAAGCCCAACACTGCAAATAAATTCATTACCCTCCCTGCTATGTGGCACATGACTCCCAGGGTGGGTCTCCCTGGCAATGTGGGACATGACTCCCAGGAATGAGACCGGCCCTGGCATCAAGGGATTGAGAATGCCTTTTTGACCAAAAGGAGGAAAGGAAAGGTAAGAAAATAAGGTTTTAGTGGCTAGGAGATTTCAAATAGAGTTGAGAGACTATCTTGGAGGTTACTCTTATACAAGCTTCAGCTAGATATTCCAAATGGCCACAGTATGCCAAGCCCAAATTAACAGTAGTCCTGAAAATACTAAAGAATACCTGGGTCCCTATCTGAGATGCTATAAAAGTTGGACTCTCTAAGTTTATTTTTCAGAAACTTAAATCCTCCCGAGTGTTCCTATGCCAGGTAAGTTCCAAAACCGAGAGGTAATAGCCTCTTCAAAAACATCAACCAGATGCATCTCCCTTCACCATAAAGTAGACATTCCTTTTCAATATGAACCATTTAGGGTGGTCACTGCCCAGATATCCCGAAGATTGAGAGAGTAATCAAACAAGAGGGAAGGATAGCAACAGAGAATATAGGATTTAACAAAAGATTACGAATACTGAATCTTGGTGTAAATATTATTTTTTTAGTTTCTGGGGTATTAACACAGCTAGAAGGAAATAATTGAAATGGTGGAACTGCAACCCAAACAGTCTTTGCAATTTGCTCTCTAGCTACTTGTTAAATCATACTTTGAAAGTTATCACCCTTATGTATATATGCTATATTTCACAATAAGGAAGTAACTGAAATTTGGAACTGTAACCCATAACATTCTTTGAGATTTGTTCTCTACCTGTTAAATTGTATAGTGAAGGTTATCACTTTTCTGTATATGTGTTATATTTCACAATAAAAATGTAAAAAAAAAAAAATTGAGGGGGAAAAAAAAAGTTCTGGGCTAGAGATCTAGAATTCATAGGAAAAGAAAAGAGAACTCCCTGCAAAGAATAGAGAAAATGGGTTAGGTTTGAGCTCAGAGAAACAACATTTAAGGGGAGAAAGAGTTAACAAAGGAGACTGAAAGAAAACCAGGACTGGATAACGCCACAAAGCCAAAGGACCAAAAAATAAAATAAAATAAAATAAAATAAAATAAAATAAAATAAAGCCTTTTAGGAAGGAGGAAGTGGTTAACTGAATCTTCAACTGTCCTGAGAGCTCCTCAGAAGTCCACCAGAATTAGCAACATGGAGTCAGTCAATGGTGACCTGAATAAAAGTTATGTCAGGAGGTATGAACAGAGAGAGGCCAGATTAGAATGACCTAAGGAGTAAATGAGAGGTGAAGAAAAGAAGACAGAAACTTTCTGTAAGTTTGGCTGTGAATGTCAAGAATTAGGGTCAGTACCTATAAAAGACAGTAGGTCAAGAAAAGGATGTTTTTTGAAAGAATGTTTAAAATGTTAATGAGAAGAGTACAACAGAAAGGGAGATGTTGATGTCAAAGTGACAAAGGGAATAATCAATAGTATATAAGGTTCCTGAGAAGGTAAGTAGGAATGGGATCTTGAGTACTGGTAGGAGACCCTTCTTAAGGAAATGACACTCCACTAAAACTGGAGGGAAAGAGATATATGGTTGCAAACACAAGTAGATTTGTAGATCTGGTGTCAGAAAATTGTGGGAATTCCTATTTGGCTCCCAGTTTCTCAGGTAAATGGGAGACAAGGTCATCTGCCTACAATGAAGGGACAGAGGGAGAGTGTGAGGTTTGAGAGTACAGAAGGTTATAATAGATGTTACTCAAAGTGGGAGAGTAAGCTCTTCAGATCAACACAGGTTTCTCATTTGTAGGAAAGGAATACTAACCCTGACCTCACAAGGTACTGGGAGGATGAACTGAGAAAACTTGAAGTACAACCCCAGCACAGGAGCTTGCACATAGCAGATGCATAGGAAATATGAGTTCTATTCCCTATCAGTGAAGATCACAGAAAATTTGTGCCATGAAATCCTTGCAAGTTCTTCTAGTTCATCCCCCTCTCTTGATGGGAGGAGACTGATGCCCAGAAGAGGAGGAAGGCCCTTTGCTCAAGAGAGAGCTAAAGCTAGGGGCTGTGGTACCTAATCAATTCAAGCTGATATGTTCATAAATATTTTTTGAAAAACTGAAGAAAATGCCCATTTCTCAGAGGAATCATAGAAAAGAGTCCATGTCACAGAGTGGTCTAAGATGAGCTCAGACAGCAGACGGCATCAAGAAAGGATGGGGTATGAATATATCTCAATAAAGCTGCTTTAAAAAAGAAGGAAAGGATTCATCTTTACCCACAAATTATTATTTGTCCATTCTGTGTTTTGCCCTGTGTGCTGAGCATGATGAAATACAAAGACAAATCCAACAGGGTCACATATAAATTATGTGGTCTATGAGGCATATTGCATAGTAGGGACTCAATAAATGGTGCTGTTATCATCATCATCATCACTACCATCTACTGAGTATTTCCTATGGGCCAGGCTACTGCTCTAGATGCTTTACATGAACCTTTTGGATACTAAGAATAATTCTTTTAAGTCTGGTGATGTTGTTACAGCCAAGGAAACAAAATCAGAGAGGTAAATTAACTTGCACAAAGGTACACAGCTAGTTAAAAGTAGAGTCAAAGGTGAAATCAGGTCCATCCAGCTCTAAACTTCTAGCTCTTTCCACTCCTTCAAACTAGGTTAGCGGGCACCTAGTACTCTCCTGTTTTATCTGGGGCCTCTGAAGATACAGGAGGTAAATTTGGGGCACAGGAACTTGCTCAGAAGATAGTGGGAAGTGTGAGGTAAGACACATGGCACAGTGTAGCATGACCAATAAGCTACTACCCACTCATCTAATAACTCTCTCAAAAGAAGAAGCCCTGGAAAATGGGCCTATTTCACAAGTTCTCCCTAACCCTTACCCACGACATGACTTTTGGGTGTGAATGGAAACTATACTAACTGGCTATCATAAGCTTATGACCTCACAGTGACCAGCTGGAAAAAACAGACACCATGCCAGGTCCCCTTGACTCAGCCTAAGAAGTTATTTTAGTTCAGGTTACAGATTTCTCCATATGAGACAAAAAAAGAAAAGAAAAGAAAAGAAAAAAAAGATGTTCTTCATTAAATAGAGTAAATGAAAAGGAATCAAGAATGCTTGTACAACTACAAAACCTCATGGTTTCATTTCTAGGAATCTTGAAATTAATTAATCGTAGGAATCCCTTCAGGTCAAGCCATTCTCAGAGATGGGTGTGTTGGGATCAAGAGATGAGTAAGATCTATTAGTTCCTGGCTTTGAGGTCTGGTAAGGGAAACAGCTCCAAAACCAACTACAAATCTCTAGGACGGAAGCTGTGATTATAGGATGTACAAAAGACTATAAAAATGAGTAGCATTTGTAGTTTACAGGCAAGTGAAATGAATGACAGCAATGTTATAAGGGGTGGGAATGCTCAGTTATAAGGTACTTAAATGCACTACCTGTGATGTGGTCAAGTGTTATTTACAGGTGGACTTAAAGTTGTAAATGTATACTGCAAACTCAAGGGCGACCACTAAAAAATATTTAAGAAGGATAACTGATATACTAAGAGGGGAGAGAAAATGTAATAATATAAAATGCTCAATTAAAAACCAGAGAAGGCAGAAAAGTGGGGAAGACAGACAGATAGAAAGAAAGAGAAAAAAAGAACAAACAAGGGCAACAAATAGATAAGTTACAACTATGGTAAATATTAATCCAACTATATCAACAAGCACTTTAAATGTGAATGGGTCTAAATACACCAATTAAAAGACAGACTATCAGAGTGGATAAAAAAATAAGAACCAACTATATCATGAATATGAGAAACCCACTTTAAATCTAAAGACAGATTAAAAGTAAAGAGATGGAGAATTCTCACTTGTTCAGAACTCTAGAGGAACGATCCCACAAAGGCTAAATCAAAGAAAGAGAAAAATATCAAGTAGGAAACTTCTGTCCTGGACTGGTCCTCTTCCTTCCCTTTCACTCGGTCCCACACTGCTCAGGAAGTGCACAGAGGCAGCAGCCGGGATCCCTCCTACCTCCCACTGGGGACACAGACTATCAAATCTCTCTCAGCAGTGAGACAGATCCCCACCTGTATCCAGACACAGAGACTGAAGTCGACAGGGACCCACAACAGGTCTTAAGTCAAGGGGGAGGGTAGAATACAAAAGGGCAGCAAGGAAGAGATTAAAAAATGGAAGATCAGGGAAGAAACCACAAAATCCTCCCCAAAAGCAGCAAGTAGCCAGGCAGAAACTATCCAAATGAACTGTCTGGGGACCCAGGGTACAGGGGAGGGCATTTCAAGACCCAGGTCAGTGAGGGACGAAGAATCTGAGAAAACATGGACAGAGACTGTGTTTCCAGCCATGGGTCCTGATGCCCATCCCCCATGCTTGAGGAAATCAGCAACTGGAGGCCTGATACTAGCCTGGGGAATGGCTGCAGATTGGGGCACATGGGGGAGTCCTCTGCCAAAAGTACAACGGGGGCACAACCCCACATTGAGCCAGATCTTGGCTGGCAATGTGAGAGTACAGGAACCCCACAGTTTCAGTTCTGCCCAATCAGATGCTGCAGGGCTCCAGGAGGTAAACAGCTTCTGAGGATGATTAAATCACTGACGAGTGCCATCTGCTGAGCAGGCTGGAAAGTGCAAGGGAACTGCAGGGCTATTCAGAGCCTCTCCAGACCCTATCCTAGGCCCAATGGAGCTGCTCTATACCGTCTGCGTGGGTACCTGGCTCTGTTTTGGCTGACTGTTGGACAATCCAACTGTCAAAGCAGTGCCCTAATACAAACCCAGGCAACAGTATGAGAGAGAAACTGACCTTCAGAATAGACACATCAAGATAAGATGATGACCAGATACTAGCAAAATAACACACAGCACACTAAAACTCAGGAAGAAATGACCCAGTTGAAGGAACAGATCAAAAAGTCAGAGGAAATACAGAATCTAGAACTAATCAAAGATGTGCAAACAAATCTCCTGAATCAATTCAAAGAAATGAAGGAAACTGTGTATAAAGAGATAAAGGATATTAAGACACCAGAAGAGCATAAAGAAGAATGTGAAAGAATAAATAGAAAGATAAGAGACATTATGGAAATAAAAGACACTATAGATGAAAAAAAAATATGCTGGAGACACAAAACAGCACATTTGAAGAGGCAGAAGAAAGAATCAGCGAGCTAGAAAACAGACCACCAAAGTTGAACAAAAGACACAAATACAGAAAAAAGTGGAAAAATTTGAGCTGGGTCCCTGGGAAATGATTGACAACACAAAGCACACAAATATAAGCATCATGGGTATCTCAGAAGGAGAAGAGAAGGGAAAAGGGCCAGGAAGAATATTCGAAGAAATAAGAGCTGAAAATTTCCCAACCCTTACAGAAGACATAAATATGCAAATCCAAGAAGCTCAACCCACCCAAACAGAATAAATCTGAATAGACCCACTCCAAGACCCATAGTAATCAGACTGTCAAATGTCGAAGAGAAGGAGAAAATACTGAAAGCAGCAAGGCAAAAGCAATTCACCACATACAAAGGAAGTCACGTAAGATTAAGTGCTGGTTTCTCATCAGACACCATGGAGGCGAGAAGGCCATGGTATGATATACTTAAGATACTGAAACAGAAAAATTGCCAGCCAAGAATTCTCTATCTGGCAAAACTGTCCTTCAAAAATGAGGGGGAGTTGAAAACATTCACAGATAAACAGAAGCTGAGAGAGTCTGTTAATAAGAGACTGGACCTATGAGAACTACTAAACGGAGTCCTGCTGGGTGAAAAGAAAAAGGAGGTCTGGAGAAAGGAACAGAATTGAAGAATATGAGGAAGGGTAACTTAAAGGAGAGGGAGCAGTGGCAGAGATGGAGAGAGGGAGAGAGGAGAAAGAGAGGGAGAGAGGGAGAGAGAGAGAGATCTGAGAAATAATTATAAACCAAAGGATAAGATGGTTGAATCAAGAACTGCCTTTACAGTAATAACTGTGACTGTTAATGGATTAACAACCAAAAGAGACAGAAGGGCAGAATGGATTGGAAAATATGAGTCCTCTATATGCTGTTTACAAGAGACTCATCTTGGACCCAAAGATGCAAATAGGTTGAAAGTGAAAGGATGGAAAAAGATATACCATTCAAGTAGTAACCAAAACAAACCTGGGATAGCTATACTAATATCAGACAAAATAGACTTTAAAGGCAAAATGTTGTAAGAGATAAAGAAGGACACTATATAGTAATAAAAGGGGCAATTCAACAAGAAGAAATAACAACCATAAATATCTATGCTCCTAATCAAGGTACCCCAAAGTACATAAGAGAAATACTGGCAAAACTGAAGGGAGTAACAGACAACTTTTCCATAATAGTGGGAGATTTCAACCCACCACTCTCTCCAATAGACAGGACTAAACAGAGGATCAATAAAGAAAGAGAACATAATCCGATACATCAACTAGACCTAACAGACATATACAGAACACCGCATCCCAAAACAGCAGGATAAACATTCTTCTCAAGTGTTCATGGAACATAATCAAGGATAGACCATATGCTGGGCACAAAATGGGTCTTAATAAATTTTAAAAGATTGAAAGTATACAAAGTACTTTCTCCGATCATAATGGAATGAAGCTGGAAATCAACAACAAATGGAGAACTGGGAAATACACCAACATATGGAGGTTAAACATGTTCTTAAACAATCAGTGGGTCAAAGAAGAAACTGCAAGAGAAATCAGCAACTATCTTGAGACGAATGAAAACGAGAACACAGCATATCAAAACTAATGGGATTGACATCAGATTTAGCAAACCAGAACATAGGGTTTTATGATATGTAAATACTCCTCTTTTATAATACTTAATGTTTTCATAATTTAGTAAGAAATTAAAAACAAAACTATCTGAATAACACAAAACATGTCATGTGGACTTTTGATTTCATTGGCCAGAAAATTCCCAAGTTCCGAACCTGTCAGTGTCATTCCATACATTAGTATTTTATTGCAGAAAGGCTTTTGCCAACAACACAGAGATCACACCAAACAAGAACAGAATGTATTTTGTAGTCATAGGGAATGTTCAATTTACAGATGCCAATAATCAGAGTGTCTAGTTTTCTTGAGGGAGACATCTGCATCACCTCCAATTTAGAATCAGGGTGACTTTCTGGTAATACCACTGCAGCCTAACCATGATGAATGCATTCCAGTGAGAAAATAGAACAGGTATATTGAGATTGGAATTTTGAACTTACAGCCTAAATAGAGTTTCCGGTCCTCCACTCCCTCAAAGTCCAATACTTCTTGTCATGTGTTCCAGTGCCTTGTTTTTCTTACAGTGCAACATTTAGTGCCAAAATACCATTAGGTGGAGTCACCACACAGTAAGTTCCACCTGATGGAAATTTTTGTAGCTGTTATTTGAGTTGTCCACTCTAGTATCCTCTCATCCCAACTCTGTTGGGTGGGAGTGTGACTTTTTTGGGGTCACTTGTGCTGTAAATGAGGTACCAAGAACTGATTGGTGTCTACTTGGATATCTGAACACTTTGCACAGGTGTTTCTCCACAGCTACAACAGTGGTTTCATCTGCCATATCATCCATGACAATTACTGCCTGTTACCCTTAGTATGTACCTAGAAACTCTTTTGTCTATGACAAAACTCATTTCACTACCCTCCCCCCTATGTGGGGCATGACTTCCAGGGTTGTAAGTCTCCCTGTCAACATGACTTGCTGGTATGAGACTGGCACTGGCATTGTGGGATTGAGAATGCCTTCTTAACCAAATGGGGGAAAAGAAATAAAGTTTCAGTGGTTAAGAGATTTCAAATGGAGTTGAGAGGTCATTCTGGAAATAATTTTTATGCATTATATAGATGTTCCTTTTTATCTTCTAGTGTATTAGACTAGCTAGAAGGAAATAATCTGAATCTGTTGTACTCTAATTCATTAGACTTCATTCTTGATGATTGTATAACTATATAACTTTTATCATGTGACCATGTGATTGTGAAAACCTTGTGACAAACACTGCTGGATCCAGTGTATGGGCAGATGAATAATAAAATAAAGACACATATAAGACAAATATATATATCACAGTAGGGGGATATGATTATGGGATTATGTTTTGGGTGTTTTATTTTTCTTTGGAGTAATGAAAATATTCTAAAATTGTGATGAATGCACTACTATATGCTGATATTGTGAGCCATTCATTTTATAATTTTGATGGATTATATGGTATATGAATATATCTCAATAAAATTGCATTATAAATCTCAAAAAAAACAACAACCAAAAAAACAAAAAAAACTAATGGGATGAAACGAAGGCAGTGCTAACAGGGAAATGTATAGCCCTAAACGCCTACATCAAAAAGGAGGAAAGAGTTAAAATCAATAACCTAACTGAACAACCAGAGAAATGAGAAAGAACAGCAAACTAATCCCAAAGCAAGCAGAAGGAAATAAATAACAAAGATTAGAGCAGAAATGAATGATATAAAGAATCAATAAAACCAAAAGCTATTTCTGTGAGATCAATAAAATTGACAAACCCTTAGCTAGACTGACAAAGACAGAAAGAGAGAAGCCGCAAATAAATAAAATCAGAAACGAGACGGGGGCATTACCACGGATCTCAAAGAAAGAAAAAATATCATAAGTGGTTACTATGAACAACTGTAGACCAACAAACTAGACAACTTAGCAAAACTGACAATGTCCTACAAACACACAACCTACAATGACTTGAGAATAGAAGACCTTACCAAACCAATCACAAGTAAAGAGAGCAAATCAGTCATCAAAAACCTATCAACAATGAATGTATCCCTATACAATTGCAGGGAAAAAAAATAAAAAGAGGGACACAAGTCCTGGAGAGAACTTGGAAAAAGAGATGTATGCATTCACTGTTGATGGGGAAGTAGAATGGTGTGGCCTATCTGGAGGACAATGTGGTGGTTCCACAAGAAGCTAGGTATGTGGGGATTTCGAGGTCCTGCAACCTCAGTATGGGATATATACTTGGAAGATTGGAGAGCAGGGACACAAATGGACATTTACACACCGATATATATGACGGCAGTATTTGCTATTTGCAGTGGACAGAGGTGGCCTAGGGGTACACTGACTGATGAACAGAATGGTGAACTGTGGTGTATGCATACAATAGAATACTGAGCGGCTACAAGAAGGAATGAAGCTGTGAGACATGCAACGAGGTGAATAGATCTTGAGTACAGCATTTTGAGTGAAGCATGCCAGAGACGAGAGGACAAACATTATAACTGCTCACTAATATGGACTAACCATAATGTGTAAACTCTGAGGACTGAATCTTAGGGCACAGTTTATCAGGGGAACACTTATTGTAATGGTCTCTAAATTGTAAGCTCTTACAGGAGTTACATCTTTTCCTGAGTTACAATGGTTATCTCTAAATCCTGAGATGCTGAGCTCCTTGTGTACAAACTGGTTGGTCTCTGGAACTTTGGGTATCTGTGCGACACATGAGGCTCAGAGCTAGAACCTGGCAGCTATGAATGTCAGTATTACCTCATACAGCAACTACTCAAAGAGCTGAAAAAGAATTCAGACTTCAGAGATATGAACGAAGAGGATCTGGTTAGGACTAAGACAAATCATGCCCAAGGGTAAAGAACGATACTGACTTGGTTTTAAAACTAAAACTTCTGTGTGAAACCAAGGGAGCAGATGTTTATCTGGTGCAGGAGCTTTATTTTCTGTAGCACATTAGATAATTTAACTTGTACGATCAGTTTGTTTGAACACCATAGGTGCAGGGAGCACGCTGTGAATGGAAAGTGGGATTTAGTGAGTTTGTACAGGTTGGGGTGAAATCCTGATACATCGCAGAGTGATATGAGCAGAGAGTAAAAGCATATTAGTGGGGACCCCCGAGGAACTGGGGAGAAATGCAGAAACGCTGGACTTCCTCACCTGGGCTACTGCTGACTTTCCCGTAAACATTCAGGACTGTCAATCTAGTGGGCTGACCCCTCAATCTGGGGGCTTTCCCTTGTGAGGCTAGTTGTTGCAAGGGAGAGGCTAAGCTTACTTATAATTGTGCCTAGGAGTCCCCTCCAGAGAGCCTCTTTGTTGCTCAGGTGTGGACCCCTCTCTCTCTAAGCCCACTAGGCAGGTGAGCTTACTACCTTCCCCGCTACGTGGGACATGACACCCAGGGGTATAAATCCCCCTGGCAACGCGGGAAATGACTCCTGGAGATGAGCCTGGACCCAGCACTGTGGGATTGAGAGGATCTTGACCAAAAAAAGGAGGAGAGATAAAACAAAATAAGGTTCCAGTGGCTGAGAGATTTCAAACGGAGTTGAGAGGTCACTCTGGAGGGTATCCCTATGTGCTATATAGATATCACTTTTAGTTTTTAATGTGTTGGAATGGCTAGAGAGAAATACCTGAAGCTGTCAAACTGCAACCCAGTGACCTTGATTCTTGAAGAAGACTGTAACTATGTAGCTTGCACTGTGTAACTGTGAAAACCTTGTGGCTCACACTCCCTTTAACCAGTGCATAGACAGATGAGTGGAAAAATGGGGACAAAAGTTAGATGATGAATAGGGTGGGAAGAATGGAATAGAAAGATTTAGGTGTTCTTTTTTGCTTTTATTTTTATTTTGGAGTAAGGAAAAGGTTCAAAAATTGATTCCGGTGATGAATGCACAACTGTATGATAGTGCTGTGAATAACTGATTGTACACTGTGGATGACTGTAGGGTGTGTGAATATATCTCAGTTAAACTGTATTAAAAAAAAGTAAATGAACAATGGGGGAGGAGGGGAATGGGATGCTTGGGATGTTCTTCTATATTTTAATTTTAATCTTATTTTTTGGAGTAATGAAAATGTTCAAAGTTTGACTGTGGTGTGAACAACTGATTGTACACTTGGAATGACTGTATGTTATGTGTATATGTCAGTAAAACTACATTTAAAAAAACAAAACAAAACAAAACAAAAAACTACCAACAAAGAAAAGCCCTGGAATGGACAGCTTCACAGGCAACTTTTACCAAGCATTCCAAGAAGAATTAATACCATTCCTGCTCAAACTCTTCCAAAAAACTGAAGAAGAGGGAATATTACCTAACTCATTCTATGAGCCAACATTACCCTAATACCAAAGCCAGCTAAAGATATTACAAGAAAAGAAAACTTCAGACCAATCTCTCTAACGAACATAGATGCAAAAATTCTCAACAAAATACTTACAAATAAAATCCAACAGCATATTAAAAGAATTATATGCCATGATCAAGGGGGTTTTATTCCAGGTATACAAGGATGGTTCAATACAAGAAAATCAATTAATGTAACAAACCACATTAACAAATTAAAAGGGAAAACCCAGTGATCATCTTGACTGATGCAGAAAAGGCATTTGACAAAATTTAGCATCCATTCATTATAAAAAAAAAAACACTTAAAAACAAGAATCGAAGGAAACTTCCTCTACATGATAAAAAGCATATATGAAAAATCCACAACTAACATCATCCTCAATGGTGAGAAACTGAAAGCTTTCCCTCTAAGATCGGAAACAAGATAACGATGCCCACTGTCACCACTGTTATTCAATATTGTACTAGAAGTTCTAGCTAGAGCAAATTAGGCAAGAGAAAGAAATAAAAGGCATAAAATTGGAAAGGAGGAAGTAAAACTGTTGCTATTTGCAGATGACATGATCCTATATTTAGAAAATCCAGAAAAAACGACAGCAAAGCTACTTGAGCTATTAAGTAAGTTCAGCAAAGTGCTGGGATACAATATCAACATGCAAAAATTAATGGTGTCTCTATTCACTAGTAACGAGCTATCTGAGGAGGTAGTCAAGAAAAAAATTCCATTCATGAATAGCACGTAAGAGTCAACTATCTAGGAACAAACCAAACCAAGGATCTAAAACTACAAACCATTACTAAAAGAAATCAAAGAAGACTTGAATAAATGGAAAGACATTCTGTGTTCCTGAATTGGAAAACTAAATGTCATTAAGATGTCAATTCTACCCAAACTGATCTACAGATTCAATGCAATACCAATCAAAATTCCAACAGAATACTCTGCAGAAACAGAGAGGCTAATTATTAATTTTATTTGGAAGGGTAAGGGGCCTCAATTAGCCAAAAACATCTTGAAAAAGAAGAATGAAGTGGGAGGTATCATACTTCCTGACTTTAAAACATATTATAAAGCCACAGTGGTCAAAACAGCATGGTACTGGATAAAAATAGACATAGTAATCAATGAAATCTAACTGAGAGTTCAGAAATAGACCCTCAGATCTATGGACAATTGATTTTTGATAAGGCTCCCAAGCCCACTCAACTGGGACAGAACAGTCTCTTTAATAAATGTTTTTGGGAGAACTGGATATGCATAACCAAAAGAATGAAAGAGGATCCCTATCTCACACCCTATTGAAAAATTAACTCAAAATGGATCAAAGACCTAAATATAAGAGCAAGTACCATAAAACTCCTAGGAGAAAATGTAGGGAAACATCTTCAAGATCTAGTGATAGGCAGCAGTTTCTTAGACTTTACACCCAAAACACAAGCAATGGAAGAAAAAACAGATTAATGGGAACACCTCAAAATCAAATACTTCAGTGCTTCAAAGGACTCTGTTAAAAAAAAAAGTGAAAAGGCAATTGACTCATGGCAGAAAATATTTGGAAACCAACTATCTGATAAGGGTTTGATATCCAGTATATATTAAAAAAATCATACAACTCAACAATAAAAAGACAAACAAACCAATTTAAAAATGGGAAAAAGATAGAATAGATATTTCCCCAAAGAGGAAATACAGATGACTAAGAGGCATATGAAAAGATACTCAGCTTCATAAGCTATTAGGGAAATTCAAATCAAAACCACAATGAGGTATCATCTCATATCTACTATAATGGCCACTATTAAACAGGCAATATAAGTGTTGGAGAGAATGTGGAGAAATAGGAACACTTATTCACTGCTGGTGGGAATGTAAAATGGTACAGCCACTCTGGAGGACAGTTTGGCGGTTCCTCAGGAAGCTAGGTATAGAGCTGCCTTATGACCCAGCAATCCCACTACTAAGGATATACTCAGAAGAGCTGAAAGCAGGGACACAAACAGACATTTGCACCCTGATGTTCCTAGCTGCATTATTCACAATTGCCAAAAGATGGAAACAACCCAAATGTCCATCAACAGATGAATGCACAATGGAATATGATTCGTCAGTAAAAAGGAACAAAGTCCTGAAGCATGTGACATAGACGAATCTTGAGGACATTATGTTAAGTGAAATAAGTCAGACAGAAAAGCACAAATATCTTATCATCTCACTGATATGAACTAATTATACTATGTAAACTCATAGACATAAAATATAGATTTTCTATATCTACCAGGATATAGAATGAGGCTAAAGAATGAGAAGCAGTTGCTTAACATGTGCGGAATGTTTAACTAGGGTGAATGTAAATGTTTGGAAATGGACAGAGGTGATGGTAGAATGTTATTGTGAGAATAACTAAAAGTGCTGAATGGTGTGTGAGTGGTGGAAACGGGAAGTCCAGAGTCATGTATGTCACCAGAAAGAACGCTGGAGGTTAAAACAGGGGAATATATACCAAAGTTGAATCTCGTGATGGTCAATGTCTGTGATTAACTATACAAATATAAAAAAGTTCTTCTATGAAAAAAAAATTACTTTTTTTTTCCTTAGGGATCCTAAGAAAATTTACTTTATCAAAATTGAATTATAAAAACCACCTGATTCAGTGGGAGATAAAAGGAATTGAGGTTAAGGCATTCCAGTCTGACAATAACAAAGGTAATATTCCTGCAGGAATAATAAAGGGGCATCCTAGCTATCAGAGTATTTAATCATTGCAAGCTAAAACATCAAATTGCTTGATTATGAAAGACAAATTGAACCTAAACATCTCATTTGCCCCAGCAGCCACACACCCATGGTCCTCTCCAAACCTCAATCAACTTTGGCCCTGACCTCGTAATTTTGCTGGCATTACAGTTTGTAACACACAGTAGACAAAATAGCACTGCAGGTTTACAAAGGAAGCAGCACTCTCACCCCTGTTGTCTCCAAGCACTTGTTCCCAGTAACTATCATACTACTCAACAGGGACTAATCCCCAGTGACAAGCCTATAATTACCAATAGCAATTGGAGTAAAGCAAATTGTGTTTCCTAATTCACTGATGTTATGACCAATATCCCATTTAATAATGTGAATTTTTTATGTAAGAGAAAGACGTCTATTAATGTATTACTTTTCTTCTAGATGGGAAGACATCAAAAGCAGAAACGGTGACTTATTCAGCTTTGCCACGCCAATATTGCTGAACTGATTGTAAACATCCCACCTTATCCAATTAGCTTTAATCTTCACTCTGACTAGAGTTTGCTTGGTGCCTTGACATTTTTACCACAAGCTGGATACATTCCCATCACTCAACCCCAATTTTTATATAGTGATAACAGGATTTTACTGTTGTGAACTAGGAGTGACTTTAATAGGCAGCTAGCCCTGCTATGATAAAACATTATTTATTTGAGCACTGTGCTAAGCCCTTTACATGAATTAACTCATCTAATCCTCCCACAGGCACTATTACTGACCCAATTTATAGATGGGTAAACTAAGGTTTAGAGAGGTCAATTACTTGTCTAACGGAAAAATAAGTGAGACATAATTTTATAAGACATAAAATAAATAGTCCAAAAAAAAAAAAAAAGTAAAAAGATGGAGAACGATAAACCAGGCTAACACTAATCAAAAGAAAGGTGGAGTACTTATATTCATCTCAGACAAAACAGACTTCAGAGCAAAGAAAATTATCAGGGACAAAGAGGGACATTCTGTAATGATAAAGGGGTCAATTCTCCAAAAGCCATAACAATCCTTAATATGTATGCACCTAACAACAGAATATCAAAATACATAAGGCAAAACTAATAGAACTGCAAGGAGGAATAGGTGAATGTACTATTATAGTTAGACACATCAACATCTCTCTATCAGTAATTATTAGATTCAACAGGCAGAAAGTCAGTAAGGATATAGTTAAACCAAACAGCATCATCAATCAACTGGACTTAACTAACATTTATAGAATACTTCAACCAACAACTGCAGAATACATATTCTTCTCAAGCCAACCTGGAACATTCACCAAGAGAGACCACATTCTGAGCCATAAAGCAAACCTTAAACTTAAAAAAACAGAAATTATACAAAGTATGCTCTCAGACCATGATAGACTTAAACTAAAAACCAGTAAAAGAAAGATAGTTGGAAAAGCCCAAAATGTTTGGAGATTAAACAACACACTTCTAAAAGTAGTTTCAAGAGAAATTTTAAAAACACGTTGTACTGTGGGCGCTTCGCTGATGGTGTCGGTGAGCGCGTTTCCCGCCTGAGCGCGACTACCAGCGGGTTGTGGGCACCTCCAGTTACTCCTCCAGGAAAGTAGGTAGAAAGCCAGGAACTGCGTGGACTGGACACCACAGAGCAATCTGACTTTGGGCATACTTCATACAACACTCATGAAAACGTGGAACTGCTGAGATCAGCGAAATCTGTAAGTTTTTGTGGCCAGGGGACCCGCACCCCTCCCTGCCAGGCTCAGTCCCGTGGGAGGAGGGGCTGTAAGCTCCGGGAAGGAGAAGGGAGAACTGCAGTGGCAGCCCTTATCAGAAACTCATTCTACTGATCCAAACTCCAACCATAGATAGACTGAGACCAGACACCAGAGAATCTGAGAGCAGCCAGCCCAGCAGAGAGGAGACAGGCATAGAAAAAAACAACACGAAAAACTCCAAAATAAAAGCGGAGGATTTTTGGAGTTCTGGTGAACATAGAAAGGTGAAGGGCAGAGCTCAGGCCCTGAGGCGCATATGCAAATCCCGAAGAAAAGCTGATCTCTCTGCCCTGTGGACCTTTCCTTAATGGCCCTAATTGCTTTGTCTCTTAGAATTTCAATAGCCCATTAGATCTGAGGAGGGCCCTTTTTTTAAATCCTTTTTTCTTTTTCTAAAACAATTACTCTAAGAAGCCCAATACAGAAAGCTTCAAAGACTTGCAATTTGGGCAGGTCAAGACAAGAGCAGAACTAAGAGAGCTCTGAGACAAAAGGCAATAATCCAGGGGCTGAGAAAATTCACTAAACACCACAACTTCCCAAGAAAAGGGGGGTGTCCGCTCACAGCTATCATCCTGGTGGACAGGAAACACTCCTGCCCATCGCCAGCCCCATAGCCCAGAGCTGCCCCAGACAACCCAGTGTGACGGAAGCGATTCAAATAACAGGCACACACCACAAATCTGGGAGTGGACATTAGCCTTCCCTGCAACCTCAGCTGATTGTCCCAGAGTTGGGAAGGTGGAGCAGTGTAAATTAACAAAGCCCCATTCAGTCATCATTTCAGCAGACTGGGAGTCTCCCTACACAGCCCAGCAGCCCAGAACTGCCCTGGGGGGACGGCACTCACCTGTGACATAGCACAGTCATCCCTCAACAGAGGACCCGGGGTGCACAGCCTGGAAGAGGGGCCCACTTGCAAGTCTCAGGAGCCATACGCCAATACCAAGGACTTGTGGGTCAGTGGCAGAGACAAACTGTGGCAGGACTGAACTGAAGGATTAGACTACTGCAGCAGCTTTAAAACTCTAGGATCACCAGGGAGATTTGATTGTTAGAGCCACCCCCCCTCCCTGACTGCCCAGAAACACGCCCCATATACAGGGCGGGCAACACCAACTACACACGCAAGCTTGGTACACCAGTTGGACCCCACAAGACTCACTCCCCCACTCACCACAAAGGCAAAGCAGGGGAGAACTGGCTTGTGGAGAACAGGTGGCTCGTGGACGCCACCTGCTGGTTAGTTAGAGAAAATGTACTCCACGAAGCTGTAGATCTGATAAATTAGAGATAAGGACTTCAATTGGTCTACAAATCCTAAAAGAACCCAATCAAGTTCAGCAAATGCCAAGAGGCCAAAAACAACAGAAAATTACAAAGCATATGAAAAAACCAGACGATATGGATAACCCAAGCCCAAGCACCCAAATCAAAAGGTGAGAAGAGACACAGCACCTAGAGCAGCTACTCAAAGAATTAATGATGAACAATGAGACCATAGTACGGGATACAAAGGACATCAAGAAGACCCTAGAAGAGCATAAAGAAGACATTGCAAGACTAAATAAAAAAATGGATGATCTTATGGAAATTAAAGAAACTGTTGACCAAATTAAAAAGATTCTGGACACTCATAGTACAAGACTAGAGGAAGCTGAACAACGAATCAGTGACCTGGAAGATGACAGAATGGAAAATGAAAGCATAAAAGAAAGAATGGGGAAAAAAATTGAAAAAAATCGAAATGGACCTCAGGGATATTATAGATAATATGAAACGTCCGAATATAAGACTCATTGGTGTTCCAGAAGGGGAAGAAAAGGGTAAAGGTCTAGGAAGAGTATTCAAAGAAATTGTTGGGGAAAACTTCCCAAATCTTCTAAACAACATAAATACACAAATCATAAATGCTCAGCGAACTCCAAATAGAATAAATCCAAATAAACCCACTCCGAAACATATTCTGATCACACTGTCAAACACAGAAGAGAAGGAGCAAGTTCTGAAAGCAGCAAGAGAAAAGCAATTCACCACATACAAAGGAAACAGCATAAGACTAAGTAGTGACTACTCAGCAGCCACCATGGAGGCGAGAAGGCAGTGGCACGATATATTTAAAATTCTGAGTGAGAAAAACTTCCAGCCAAGAATACTTTATCCAGCAAAGCTCTCCTTCAAATTTGAAGGAAAGCTTAAATTTTTCACAGACAAACAAATGCTGAGAGAATTTGCTAACAAGAGACCTGCCCTACTGGAGATACTAAAGGGAGCCCTACAGACAGAGAAACAAAGACAGGACAGAGAGACTTGGAGAAAGGTTCAGTACTAAAGAGATTCGGTATGGGTACAATAAAGGATATTAATAGAGAGAGGGAAAAATATGGCAAACATAATCCAAAGGATAAGATGGCCGATTCAAGAAATGCCTTCACGGTTTTAACATTGAATGTAAATGGATTAAACTCCCCAATTAAAAGATATAGATTCGCAGAATGGATCAAAAAAAATGAACCATCAATATGTTGCATACGAGAGACTCATCTTAGACACAGGGACACAAAGAAACTGAAAGTGAAAGGATGGAAAAAATATTTCATGCAAGCTACAGCCAAAAGAAAGCAGGTGTAGCAATATTAATCTCAGATAAAATAGACTTCAAATGCAGGGATGTTTTGAGACACAAAGAAGGCCACTACATACTAATAAAAGGGGCAATTCAGCAAGAAGAAATAACAATCGTAAACGTCTATGCACCCAATCAAGGTGCCACAAAATACATGAGAGAAACGCTGGCAAAACTAAAGGAAGCAATTGATGTTTCCACAATAATTGTGGGACACTTCAACACATCACTCTCTCCTATAGATAGATCAACCAGACAGAAGACCAATAAGGAAATTGAAAACCTAAACAATCTGATAAATGAATTAGATTTAACAGACATATACAGGATATTACATCCCAAATCACCAGGATACACATACTTTTCTAGTGTTCACGGAACTTTCTCCAGAATAGATCATATGCTGGGACATAAAACAAGCCTCAATAAATTTAAAAAGATTGAAATTATTCAAAGCACATTCTCTGACCACAATGGAATACAATTAGAAGTCAATAACCATCAGAGACTTAGAAAATTCACAAATACCTGGAGGTTAAACAACACACTCCTGGACAATCAGTGGGTTAAAGAAGAAATAGCAAGAGAAATTGCTAAATATATAGAGACGAATGAAAATGAGAACACAACATACCAAAACCTATGGGATGCAGCAAAAGCAGTGCTACGGGAGAAATTTATAGCACTAAACGCATATATTAAAAAGGAAGAAAGAGCCAAAATCAAAGAACTAATGGATCAACTGAAGAAGCTAGAAAATGAACAGCAAACCAATCCTAAACCAAGTAGAAGAAAAGAAATAACAAGGATTAAAGCAGAAATAAATGACATAGAGAACAAAAAAACAATAGAGGATAAATATCACCAAAAGTTGGTTCTTTGTGAAGATCAACAAGATTGACAAGCCCCTAGCTAGACTGACAAAATCAAAAAGAGGGAAGACCCATATAAACAAAATAATGAATGAAAAAGGTGACATAACTGCAGATCCTGAAGAAATTAAAAAAATTATAAGAGGATATTATGAACAACTGTATGGCAACAAACTGGATAATGTAGAAGAAATGGACAATTTCCTGGAAACATATGAACAACCTAGACTGACCAGAGAGGAAATAGAAGACCTCAACCAACCCATCACAAGCAAAGAGATCCAATCAGTCATCAAAAATCTTCCCACAAATAAATGCCCAGGGCCAGATGGCTTCACAGGGGAATTCTACCAAACTTTCCAGAAAGAACTGACACCAATCTTACTCAAACTCTTTCAAAGCATTGAAGAAAATGGAACACTACCTAACTCATTTTATGAAGCTAACATCAATCTAATACCAAAACCAGGCAAAGATGCTACAAAAAAGGAAAACTACCGGCCAATCTCCCTAATGAATATAGATGCAAAAATCCTCAACAAAATACTTGCAAATCGAATCCAAAGACACATTAAAAAAATCATACACCATGACCAAGTGGGGTTCATTCCAGGCATGCAAGGATGGTTCAACATCAGAAAAACAATCAATGTATTACAACACATTAAAAACTCGAAAGGGAAAAATCAATTGATCATCTCAATAGATGCTGAAAAAGCATTTGACAAAATCCAACATCCCTTTTTGATAAAAACACTTCAAAAGGTAGGAATTGAAGGAAACTTCCTCAACATGATAAAGAGCATATATGAAAAACCCACAGCCAGCATAGTACTCAATGGTGAGAGACTGAAAGCCTTCCCTCTAAGATCAGGAACAAGACAAGGATGCCCGCTGTCACCACTGTTATTCAACATTGTGCTGGAAGTGCTAGCCAGGGCAATCCGGAAAGACAAAGAAATAAAAGGCATCCAAATTGGAAAAGAAGAAGTAAAACTGTCATTGTTTGCAGATGATATGATCTTATATCTAGAAAACCCTGAGAAATCGACGATACAGCTACTAGAGCTAATAAACAAATTTAGTAAAGTAGTGGGATACAAGATTAATGCACATAAGTCAGTAATGTTTCTATATGCTAGAAATGAACAAACTGAAGAGACACTCAAGAAAAATATACCATTTTCAATAGCAACTAAAAAAATCAAGTACCTAGGAATAAACTTAACCAAACATGTAAAAGACCTATACAAAGAAAACTACATAACTCTACTAAAAGAAATAGAAGGGGACCTTAAAAGATGGAAAAATATTCCATGTTCATGGATAGGAAGGCTAAATGTCATTAAGATGTCAATTCTACCCAAACTCATCTACAGATTCGATGCAATCCCAATCAAAATTCCAACAACCTACTTTGCAGATTTGGAAAAGCTAGTTATCAAATTTATTTGGAAAGGGAAGATGCCTCGAATTGCTAAAGACACTCTAAAAAAGAAAAATGAAGTGGGAGGACTTACACTCCCTGACTTTGAAGCTTATTATAAAGACAGAGCTGTCAAAACAGCATGGTACTGGCACAAAGATAGACATATAGATCAATGGAATCGAACTGAGAATTCAGAGACAGACCCCCAGATCTATGGCTGACTGATCTTTGATAAGGCCCCCAAAGTCACTGAACTGAGTCATAATGGTCTTTTCAACAAATGGGGCTGGGAGAGTTGGCTATCCATATCCAAAAGAATGAAAGAGGACCCCTACCTCACACCCTACACAAAAATTAACTCAAAATGGACCAAAGATCTCAATATAAAAGAAAGTACCATAAAACTCCTAGAAGATAATGCAGGAAAACATCTTCAAGACCTCGTATTAGGCGGCCACTTCTTAGACTTTACACCCAAAGCACAAGCAACAAAAGAAAAAATAGATAAATGGGAACTCCTCAAGCTTAGAAGTTTCTGTACCTCAAAGGAATTTCTCAAAAAGGTAAAGAGGCAGCCAACTCAATGGGAAAAAATTTTTGGAAACCATGTATCTGACAAAAAACTGATATCTTGCATATATAAAGAAATCCTACAACTCAATGACAATAGTACAGACAGCCCAATTATAAAATGGGCAAAAGATATGAAAAGACAGTTCTCTGAAGAGGAAATACACATGGCCAAGAAACACATGAAAAAATGTTCAGCTTCACTAGCTATTAGAGAGATGCAAATTAAGACCACAATGAGATACCATCTAACACCGGTTAGAATGGCTGCCATTAAACAAACAGGAAACTACAAATGCTGGAGGGGATGTGGAGAAATTGGAACTCTTATTCATTGTTGGTGGGACTGTATAATGGTTCAGCCATTCTGGAAGTCAATCTGGCAGTTCCTTAGAAAACTAGATATAGAGTTACCATTCGATCCAGCGATTGCACTTCTCGGTATATACCCAGAAGATCGGAAAGCAGTGACACGAACAGATATCTGCACGCCAATGTTCACAGCAGCATTATTCACAATTGCCAAGAGATGGAAACAACCCAAATGTCCTTCAACAGATAAGTGGATAAATAAAATGTGGTATATACACACGATGGAATACTACGCGGCAGTAAGAAGGAACGATCTCGTGAAACATATGACTACATGGATGAACCTTGAAGACATAATGCTGAGCGAAATAAGCCAGGCACAAAAAGAGAAATATTATATGCTACCACTAATGTGAACTTTGAAAAATGTAAAACAAATGGTTTATAATGTAGAATGTAGTAGAACTAGCAATAGAGAGCAATTAAGGAAGGGGGAACAATAATCCAAGAAGAACAGATAAGCTATTTAACGTTCTGGGGATGCCCAGGAATGACTATGGTCTGTTAATTTCTGATGGATATAGTAGGAACAAGTTCACAGAAATGTTGCTATATTAGGTAACTTTCTTGGGGTAAAGTAGGAACATATTGGAAGTTAAGCAGTTATCTTAGGTTAGTTGTCTTTTTCTTACTCCCTTGTTATGGTCTCTTTGAAATGTTCTTTTATTGTATGTTTGTTTTCTTTTTAACTTTTTTTTCATACAGTTGATTTAAAAAAGAAGGGAAAGTTAAAAAAAAAAAAAGAAAAACAAGGAAAAAAAGATGTAGTGCCCCCTTGAGGAGCCTGTGGAGAATGCAGGGGTATTCGCCTACCCCACCTCGATGGTTGCTAACATGACCACAGATATAGGGGACTGGTGGTTTGATGGGTTGAGCCCTCTACCATAGGTTTTACCCTTGGGAAGACGGTTGCTGCAAAGGAGAGGCTAGGCCTCCCTATAATTGTGCCTAAGAGCCTCCTCCCGAATGCCTCTTTGTTGCTCAGATGTGGCCCTCTCTCTCTGGCTAAGCCAACTTGAAAGGTGAAATCACTGCCCTCCCCCCTACGTGGGATCAGACACCCAGGGGAGTGAATCTCCCTGGCAACGTGGAATATGACTCCCGGGGAGGAATGTAGACCTGGCATCGTGGGACGGAGAACATCTTCTTGACCAAAAGGGGAATGTGAAAGGAAATGAAATAAGCTTCAGTAGCAGAGAGATTCCAAAAGGAGCCGAGAGATCACTCTGGTGGGCACTCTTACGCACACTTTAGACAACCCTTTTTAGGTTCTAAAGAATTGGGGTAGCTGGTGGTGGATACCTGAAACTATCAAACTACAACCCAGAACCCATGAATCTCAAAGACAGTTGTATAAAAATGTAGCTTATGAGGGGTGACAATGGGATTGGGAAAGCCATAAGGACCACACTCCCCTTTGTCTAGTTTATGGATGGATGAGTAGAAAACTAGGGGAAGGAAACAAACAGACAAAGGTACCCAGTGTTCTTTTTTACTTCAATTGCTCTTTTTCACTCTAATTATTATTCTTGTTATTTTTGTGTGTGTGCTAATGAAGGTGTCAGGGATTGATTTAGGTGATGAATGTACAACTATGTAATGGTACTGTAAACATTCGAAAGTACGATTTGTTTGGTATGACTGCGTGGTATGTGAATATATCTCAATAAAATGAAGATAAAAAAAGAAAAGAAAAAAAAACACGTACTAAATGAAAATGGAAACACAAGTTGTCAAAATTTGTGGATGCAGTGAAAGGAGTGCGCAAGAGTGAAATTTATAGGAATAAATACATATATTAGGAAAGAAGAACGATCTAAAATCAATAAGCTATGCTTCTACCTTAGGAAACTAGAAAAAGAAAAGCAAAAAGAGAGGATACAAATTACTACTATCATAAATGAAAGAGGGGCCAATCATTACTAATCTCATGGACATTAAACAGATAGTGAAGGAATATTATGAACAACCCTATAAACACAAAGTTGACAACTTTGATGTAATGAACCAGTTTCTTGAAAGATTCAATCTAGCAGAACTCATACAAAGAGATAGATAACCTGAATAGGCCTATATCTATGAAAGAAATTAAATCGATAATTAATAATCATTCAAAACAGAAAGCATTAGGCTCAGATGTTTCACCAATGAATTCCAATCAAACAGTTAAGGAAGAAATGATATCAATTCTCTACAATCTCTTCCAGAAAATAGAAGCAGAGGGAATACCCCCAAACTCATTTGATGAGCTCAGCACTACCAATACCAAAATCAGACAAAGACATTATAAGAAAGGAAAATTACGGACCAGAGTCTCCCATGAACACAGATGCAAAAATCCTCAACAAATATTAGCACATTGAACCCAACAATGCATAAAAAGAATTGTACATCATAACAAAGCAGGATTTACTGCAGGTATGCAAGGTGGGTTCAACATTTGAAAATCAATTAATATCATACCAAGAAGTTAAAGAAGAAAAATCATATGATCATATCAACAGATGCAGAAAAAGCATGATAAAATCTACACCCAGTTATGATGAAAACTCAGCAAACTAGAAATTGAGGGAAAGTTATTTCCTCAACTTCCTAATGTCTATAAAAAATTTTATACTTATTCTTTTTTTAAAAAAAATTTTAATTTAGAAATAGAAAACACTGGAAGAAAAAAAATGAAACACAAACAAAATATACAGGCAAATTTTCACTCCATGAGCTTCTCAAACCATCACTTCTCTACCAATCCCCAAAATGAAAACCAGACTCTTCCAAAAAGGTATTCATCCACCAACAATGATATTATTATTAAGTATATGGATCAATTTCACAAAGAAGCCAATGAAATCCCATTATAGCAAATCCTACTGCTGTTGCCATGGCAATCTTCTGGAATTCTTTTTATTGGTTTGGTGCATCTGTTAACTGAGTCCTTCACAAACTGCTGACTTGGCTCAATAAACTGCATCACCTGATCCATGATTGCCTGCCCTGCCAATTAAGATGCCAGAGATACACAACAGGAGAGAGGGAAGCTAACATTATTAATGGTGAATAATTAGATGCTTTTCCCCTAAGATCAGGAACAAGGCAAGGATGTCCCCTCACACATTCCTGTTTAATATTATGCTGCAAGTCCTAGCTAAGGCACTAAGACAAGTAAAGGAAATAAAAGATACATGGATTGGGAAATAAGAAGTAAAACTGTCATTGTTCACAGGTGATATGACTGTCTATGTAGAAAATGATAAAGAACTGACCAAAAAATCCCCTGGAACTAATAAAGTAACTATATAGCAAAGTTACGGGATACAAGGTTAATGTACAAAAGTCAATTGCTTTCCTGAATACTAACAATGAATAATTGGCATTTTTTTTTATTAGAGAAATTATAGGTTTACAGAAAAATCATGCATAAAATACAGAGTTCTCATATATCACTCTACTATTAACACCTTGAACTGGTTTGGTACATTCGTTACAATTCATGAAAGAACATTTTTATCACTGTACTATTAACTGCAGTCCATTGTTTACAATAGGGTCTGTTGTGTTGCACAGTCCTTGTTGCTTTTTACATTTTTATTCTAGTTATATATACACAACCTAACAATTGGAATTTGAAATTAAAAACACAGCACCATTTACATCAGCACCAAAAAAATTAAGTACTTAGGTGTAAATCTAACAAAATATGTACCAGATCTCTATGAGAAAAATTACAAAACCCTGATGAAAGAAATCACAGAAGATCTGAACAAATGAAAAGATATTCCATGTTCATGGGCAGAAAGACTCAGTATTGTTAAAATGTCAGTTCTTGCCAACTTGATCTACAGATTCAACACAAACCCAATCAAAATCTCAGCAAGTTATTTTGTAGATATTGACAAACTGATCCTGAAATTTATATGCAAAAGCAAAAGAGCCAGAATAGCCAATACAACACTAAAAAAGAACAAAGTCAGAGGACTGAAACTACTCAACTTCAAGACTTACTATGCAGTTACATAATCAAGACAGTGTGGTAATGTGAAAGGACAAACAGATCAATGGACAAGAATACAGAGTTCAGAAAGAGACCCACACAAATGTAGTCAACTGATCTCTGATGAAGAAGTAAAGGCAAATCAATGGAGAAAGGACAGTCTTTTCAACAAATGCTGCTGGAACAACTGGATATCCACATGCAAAGACAAGGATCTAGACGCAGATCTTACATTTTTCACAAAAATTAACTCAAAATGGATCATAGACCCAGATGCAAAACACAAAACTATAAAACTTTTAGAAGATAACAGGGGAAAATCTAGGTGACTTTGGATTTGGCAATTGGTTTTTAGATACAATACCAAAAGCACGATCTATGAAAGAAAAAACTGGCCAGTTGGACTTCATCAAAATTAAAAACTTCTGCTCTGTGAAAGACACTCTTAAGAAAATGAAAAGATAAGCCAAGACTGGGAGAAAATATTTGCAAACCACATAAAGTTGATTCTCGTTATGTGTGGCCATTAGGTTGTGCATAGTCTCCTCAAACACTAAATTAGTGAATATTGAACCACTGCTTCAAGGGGGATATAAAGAGTTAGGTTCCTGCAAGCCTCTGGTCACAACATTTAGTCAACCAATTAATACAGAACCTTGTTTTATGTCTGTTTTGGTTTAAAGATACCTTATATCTTTTGCTTCCTCCTTAAATTTGCATACGATTCCCTAAGAAATTCTTTGTTTCCCGACCTTTTAGAGACTGCCCACATTTAACCCCATCTAGAAACAGTATCATGCCTTCAGAACACTTTAGACCAACATTTAAACAAACATAAATTTAAGCAAGTTTAATCATAAATTGCACCAGGAGTCAAAAAATTGGAGTTCATTAAATTAAATATGGTGTTGATTCATTAACGCTAAACTCATGACCAACAGTACTATAATTCAAGCCCGAATGAAGTTTACCTAAAACATGCATTTTCTCCATAAGGCAATTATAGTCTTCCTGTGCTTAGGAACACTACGCAGCATTTCAGCATTTCAGCACTACACTTGGGAGCTATTTTAAGCAACAAAATAACCAACAAAAGTAAAAAAAAAAAAAAAAAAGCAAAAAACATGGTACTGATATACTATGAAAAGAACATTTGTTTACATACAGTATGGGAACTGAAACAAGAAAGCAGAGGGTTGCTTTGTTCAGTCTCCACTGGGAACATAAATGTTGAATGACTTGAATTCTGCAAATGACTGTAAAAGCGCTGCAAATACTGATTTAGGGATTACAAATAAATTTTAGCAAGTAGGCAAATAAGCAAATGCAGAATCCATGAATAGTAAGAATCAACTCTACTGGATAAAGGACTTGTATCCAAACTATACAAAGTACTCTTAAAATTCAACAGAAGGAAAACAAACCAATTTAAAAATGGGCAATGATCTGAATAGGCACCTCCCCAAGATATACAGATGGCAAATAATACAGGAAAACATGCCACATCATGTCACAGGAAAACTGCAAATTAAAACAATAGTGAGATACCACTACACACCTACGAGAATAGCTAAGATCCAAACACTGACCATGTCAAATGCTGGCAAGGATGTGGAGCAGCAGAGATTCTCATTCATTGCTGATGGGAATACAAAATGGTACAGCTACTTTGGAAGATACTTTGGCAGTTTCTTACAAAGCTAAACTAATTCTTATCATTCAATACAGCAATTGTGTTCCTTGGGATTTACTCAAATGAGTAAATGAGTAGGAAACTTATGTCCACATAAACACCTGCACACATATGTTTATAGTAGCTTTATTCATAATTCCCCAAACCTAGATGCAACCAAAATGTCCTTCAATAAGTGAATGGATAAATTGTGGTACATCCATATATTAGGATATTATTCATTGATAAAAATAAAGTAGCTTCACAAAACAAGTCTCAATAAATTTAAAGATTAAAATCATACAAAGTATCTTCTCCAACCACAAAAGAATGAAGCTAGAAATCAATGACTGAGAAAGAACTGGAAAATTCACAAATATGTGGAAATTAACCAATATACTCTTTTTTTTCCTTTTGTTTTTCCTCAATTTTTTTTATTTTTGTTTTATTATTTTCCAGTACACCTTTAAATAACCAATGGGTCAAAGAACAAATCACAAGGGAAATTAGGAACTATCTTGAGATGAACAGAATACATTCAGCAAAGGCAGTACTTAGAGGGAAATTTATAGCTCAATGCGAAGATCTCAAATCTCATACATGGAAGAACTAGAAAAAAAAAGAGCAAACCAAACCCAAACTGAGCAGAAGGAAGGAAATAATAAAGATTAAAGCAGAGATAAATGAAATAGAGAACAGAAAAACAATAAAGAGAATCAACGAAACAAAAAGTTGATTCTTTGAAAAGTTTGACAAACATTTTGCTGGAATATCAAAGGAAAAAAGGTAAAGAAAAAAATAACTAAAATGATTAAAGAAAGAGGCGAGATTATTATCGACCTTACAGAAATAAAAAGGATTTTAAGAGGCTACCGTGAACAACTATATTCCAACAGATTAGATAACTAGATGAAATGGTCAAATTCCTAGAAACACACAAATTACCTACACAGACTCAAGAAAGAAAACAGAAGCTCTCAACAGATCATTGACAAGTAGAGACTGAATCAGTAATCAACAACTTCCCAACAAAGAAAAAGTCCAGGACCAGATGGCTTCACTGGTGAATTTTACTGAACAGTCAAAGAATTAACACCAAATTCTTCTCAAACTCTTCCAAAATACTGAAGAGGAGGAAAGACTTTCTAATTCATTCTGTGAGGCCACCATTATTCTAACACCAAAACCAAACAGCTATATCACAGGAAAGGAAAATTAGAGACTGATATCCTTTATAAATATAAATGCAAAATTCCTCAACAAAAAACTACAAAATCAATCCATCTGCATATCAAAAGTATTATATACCAGGACCTAGTGAGATTTATCCCAGGAGTACAAGAGTGGTTCAACATAAGAAAATCAATCAGTGTAATACAGAACACTAACGTAATGAAGGAAAACAACAACATGATCAAAAACACTGATGAAAATCAGTGGCATTTCTATATGCCAGCAATGAACAATACATAAAGGAAACCAAAAAAAATTTAATTAGCAACTATGAGAATATCTGTGTATTAATTTAACAAAGGATGTAAAGGACTTGTATGTACAAAACTAAAATCATTACTTCTTTGAGAAATTAAAGAAGACCTAAATAAATGGAAAGATATTCAGTGCTCAAGGGCTAGAAGACTTAATATCCTTAAGTTGTTAAAACCACCCAAAATGATTCGCAGATTTAATGCAATCACAAACTACCAACAGTCTTCTTTGGAAAAAACAGAAAAGCTAATCACCAAATTCATATGGAAGGGCAAGGAACATTGAATATCCAAAACCATCTTGAAAAAGAAGAAAAAAGTTGAAGGACTCACATTTCCCAATTTCAAAACTTATTACAAAGCTACAATAATCAAAACTGTGTGGTACCAGCAGAAGGACTGACATATAGACTAATGAAATACAACTGAGAGTGCAGAAATAAACTCACACACCTATGGCCAACTGATTTTTGACAAGGAAGCCATCTACTCAAGGGGTATAGAACAGTCTCGTCAACAAATGGTGCTGAGAAAACTGGATATCCACATGCAAAAGAATCAAAGTGGACCCCTACCTTACACCATGTAAAAAAAATTAACTCAAAACGGATCAAAAACCCTAAATATAAGAGTTAAAACTATAAAACTCTTAGAAGAACAGAGGGAAATATTTTCAGGAGCTTGTATTAGGCAATGGATTCTTAGACTTTACACCCAAATCACAAGCAACAAAAGGAAAAATAGATAATTGGACTTCCTCAACATTAAAAACTTTGGTATATCTAAGGACATTACCAAGAAAATGAAAAAGACAACAAACAGAATAGGAGAAAATATTTGGAAACCACATATCTGATAAGAGTTTAATATCCAGAACATATAAAGAACTCCTATAATTCAACAACAAAAAGACAGACAACCCAATTAAAAAAAAGGCAAATGACTTGAATAGACATTTCTCTAAGAAGATATACAAATGGCCAATAAGCATATGAAAAAAATGCTCAACATCATTAACCCTTAGGGAAATGCAAATCAAAACCACAATGAGGTACCACCTCACACCCTCCAGAATGGATATTATTATTTTTTTAATGGAAAATAAGTGTTGGTGAGGATGCAGAGAAATAGGAAACCTAGTACATTGTTGGTGGGAATGTAAAATGGTGCAACCACTGTGGAAAACAGTTTGGCAATTCCTCAAAAAGGTAAGTATAGAGCTACCATATGACCCAGCAATCCTGCTTCAAAGTATATACCCAAAATATTGAAAGTAGGTGTGCTGGTTTGGAACTGTTATGTACCCAAGAAAAGGACATGTTCTTTTTTAAATCCATTCTTGTGGGTGCAGACCTACTGTGGGTGGGACCTTTTGATTAGGCTGTTTCAATTGAGATGTGACCCCACCCATTCAAGGTGGGTCATAATCCTTTACTGGAGTCCTTTATGAGAAGATAATAGGCAGAGACATTTGGAAAGAGCTTAGAGAGAGAAATGCTCTGGAGATGCTAAGGGAGGACACACAGACACTCAGAGAAATCAGAAGCTGAAAGCAATGAAACCCAGAGAGAAGAACCAGCAGATGCTGGCCATGTGCCTTCCCATGTGACAGAGGTGTCTCAGATGCTGGCGGCCTTTCTTCAGAGAAGATAACCTTCTATTGATGCCTTAATTTAGACATTTTCACAGCCTAAGAACTGAAATTGTAACTTAATAAATCCCCATTGTAAAAGCCAATCCATTTCTGGTACATTGCATTTTGGTGGCTTTAGCAAATTGAAACAGCAGGGATTTGGAGATATTTGTACACCAACATTCATATCATCATTATTCATCTCAGTCAAAAGGTAAAGCATCCCAAGTGTCCATCAGCAGACAAATGGATAAAAAAAATGGGGTATATGCACACAATGGAATATTACTCAGCCTTAAAAAGGAATGCAGTTCTGATACATGTTACTACATGGCTAAATGTTGAAGATATCATGTTGACTGAAATAAGTCAGGCACAAAGTGACAGACATTATATGATTCCACTATATGAAATAGCTAGAATATCCAAATTCATAGACAGAATAAGTAGAGAACACATACACCCAGAGAAGGCCACATGGGAAGAAGTCAGAAGTCAGCTGAAACTGGAAGAGCAGACACAAGGAGAGAGTTTACCATGTGAAGGGAGGCAGAGATGCAAGCCAAGGGACTCCAAGGATTATGGCAAGTCAGCACCAGAATGATACAAGACTTCAGGGAGAAAGCATGGACTTGAGACAAATGCTTGTTGTTTAAGCCAACCCAGTGGGTGGTATTTGTCATAGCACCTTGGCAAACTAAGATACCTGCTATCATCCTCAACCCTTCAACAAAGTCCTATGTGACTGTTTGATCCTTACCTTCCTGTGCTAAGAGGTAGAGGGAGATACCTGGGTTCTTCCTTGGGCCAGACTGTTAATGAGAAAGCATGGTGTGGTAGGGGTAACTAGTGAGAGCCCATAAAGGGAAAAAGAATATGAGGAATCAACAGCTGGGTTTGAGGCATTCCCTATTCCAACAAAAAATTTTTTCTACCAGGTCTCTTGGTGAAGCTGGAATTTATCATTGGTAGGGAAAGAAGCAATTCCTATCACTTGTAGTCACTGTAGGACCTAAGAATTCTTCCCAAAAGAGCATTCATGGAAAGAGGACCAGCTCAAATTCTATCTTTGAGATGCCAATGTAATGATTCCATCTCCCAGAGGAGAAGCTAACTTGTGGATCAATCTAAGTTTGGTTCCTACATCTGGAAAGAGGAGGGATTCTGAAAATTAGTTTTTAGTGACCCATCTGAGGAAATTAAGGATATATTTAAATTGGCAGCTGATAATAATCTTGAGATAAAGTTGGCAACAACCTGGAAAAATAGGAAAATTGATCACGTTAAAACAGAATGAGAAGGAAAAAAATCACTAGAAGGTAAAAGGCAAGAAATGCTTTGAAAAGCTGGCTATGCCATAGAAGCAGTCTTAGTAAACAGCTGTTGCTGAAAATGTTAATAATTAAGACACCCTAAGATCTGGAAATCTCTTCTGAGGAGTGAACTGATTAAAGGAAGATCTCAAGTATACACAAATGGATAAGAGATGGTAAAATACAAAATATAAAACAGTTGTTTGAAACAGAATCTAATAGGCTGAATAAAAAGTGATCCCATACACTTGGTTTTCAATTTGAGTTGGGACAGGAAAAATAATAATTCCATGATATTAAGAAATAAAGTCCTTGGCCTAAAATTGTACTTGATTAAAGTTACTCAAGGTGATGGATGGATATTCTGTTTAACCTGAATTACCCTTTTCAGTCTGAGGGCACATATGGGATAACATTAGCACTGATACACAAATTGTATGGCAAAGAGTCCAAATCTGTAAAATTGCCTCAGAATCTCCACAAGTTCCTGAGGTATCCATGTAAAGTCTGTACCAGTCTTTTCTTGTTCTTCTCATTTGGTTTCCATGGATATCTGCTGCCTAAAAGTTGGTACTGTTATCTGGACACTTCAAGAGAACCTGATTCCCTGATATCCCGCAAGAGTTTTTCCCCAAACTGCTAAACTATGACGTACAAAAAACTTCTGAACACCCTACAGTCCTTTGCCATCAGAGCTACACATATTTCAGTACAGAACTGGGGGAAAGGTCCATTAAATTTGGAAATACTCCTTCTCAGGGTGGGTATTTGGGTTTGGGCTAAGGCAATGAAACTGATATCGGGAGCACTTCTCTATTGTTTAAATACTTACAAAGAGAATGTATCACTTTTATAAACAGCAAAACAACAAAGACATATTTCCATTTTGAATAAAAATTCAAGTTATTTACTTGAACAATAAGCTTGGGTCTCTTACACTGGTTCTTACTTTATTCATATTTTAAGCTTGAAGAATTTCTCTAGAGTCTTCACCTAGTCTTTCCGCAGTATTTCCTCTCTCTGTAAAGGGAACTACAAAATTAGTTTTTTGTGGTGGTTCCTACAAATCCTAGTGGTTCTTTCCTATAATGTCCCTGAAGTTAAAAAATTCCAGGGTACATGTGAGATCTGGATTTCTAAGATTTAAGGAAGGAGTTTGCACTCATACCACCCACAACTTACATGGTTTATCTCATTCCTCATTGCCTTTCTCTTCTGTCATCCAATCAGTTGCTAAAGTCAGAAATTCAGATGTCAGCTTTGATAATCACCTTTCCTTCATATTTTTTCCTTCAGTCTCCAGAATCAACCTATCACCAAGTCCTTTCAAACTTACCTCCAAAATGCTCTTCAAATACGTCTGCCTCTCTTCATTTCCATCATCCCTACCCTAATCCAAGATACCTTCATCTTGTCCAGACTAGTGCAATTCTCTCTTAAATGGCCCACTATAACCTCTGGAACCCTATTCAATCTGTTTTCTACTCAGCAGTCAGAATGATCTTTTTAAAACATAAATCTGATAGTTATTCTCTGTCTTAGAATACTTCAAAAGCTTCTCAGTGTTTTTCGTATCAAAATCAAAATCCTTAATTTGGCCTATAAGGCTTTTTCTGGTCAAGTCCCTGACTATTTCTCCAGACATCTCTACCACATTCTTGGCCCTAAAATCACACTAACTTTCCTGGTTCTTCAAAAATCCCAACCCTTTCTCCTACTACAGGACTCTTACAAATGCTTTTTCCTCTACTTGGTATACTCCTCACTTCCTACTTCATCTAGTTAATTTCTACACGTTGTTCAAGCCTCAGCTCAATAGCCACTTCTTCAGAGAAGCCATTTTGAGCCCCCAGACTCAAATGCCACTATTCTATCTGCTCACAGGATCATGAAGCTTTCCTTCAAACACCTATTGAGGTTGTAATTTTATATTTATTTGTCTGTTTACTTCTTTAATACTTGTCGCTCCCACTAGGAAATGCATGTCATTCAGGCAAAGATCATGCTTATTTTTGTATACCTTTATAATTCTAGCACCTATCATGGTGCCCAGGCACATAGGAGGCATTACATAAATATTTGTTGGGCGAATGTTAACTACCTATTGGGTAAAATGGTACTTTCATATAATGACCCTAAAGTTAAAAATTCTAAGGTACATTTGAGATCTGACTTTCCAAATTTTAAGGATGGAGTCTCCATGCATACCACCCATAACTTGAAAGATTTTATATAGCTTCTCTCACCCCTCAGTGCCTTTCTCTTCCCTCATACAAATGATGCTATCTTGATCTCTGGTGGTGGCAGGAGGCCTATTAGAGCCTGGATGAACTCACCCCTATGGTAGATGCCATGTAGTCTGCACACATTTCTGCAAAGTCCCGCTCAAGAACTCCATAGTAGAGGCCATAAAAGAGGAGGGAAATGCCAAAGTCCATGGCATCTTCTGGTTTGATCCTGTAAGGGAAGCAACATGGTCATTTAGGCCTCCTGCCTTTTGATACAACTGCTTTGGATTACTACACTGGGACACATAAGGCAGGGCCCAGAGCTGGAAGGCTCATGTACTAGAACAGGTGTTGCCAAACTACTGCCAAATCTGACCTGCTGCCTGTTTTTTAGAGCCTGTGGGCACTACTTAAGCAGGCTAGCACTGTGAACTGTGGAGACCAAGCCAGGGCATCTCCTTCTGCCCCTATTTCCCATTCTGTTCCCAGTGCCATCCTTGCAACTGCCCAAGACTCATACTGATGTCACCTATATGTTAAAGACTCTGTTGTTGGCAATTGCTGAACAACAAGAGGTGAAATTTCAGTCTGGAATGTGGCAACTCACTCATTGCCTCATCTCCAACCAGCTGCCCAAGCTGAAATGGACAAGTGCTCTAGAAGGAGAAAAGGATACACCAGGATCTGGGTGTCACTGGAGCAGAGTGAAAATGCGGCCACACAATTCTTGCCAGGTCCCTCCTCCTAAGAGTGCCTCAGTTGATGGCCAACTGGGCATTAAGCATGCCTACCACCAAGGGTGGCCACTCCAAGCAAACAGGGTAGGGCAGGACAAAAGATTTCCTACCTACATAATATTGTAAATTTTGCCTTTCGGCCTGCAAATCCTAAAATATTTACTATTTGGCCATTTATGGGGAATGTTTGCCAACCACAGATTTAGGAAAAAAGGTAAGAAGGTTAGCAAATATTTTATATATCACTTATCATAAAATTTTAAGTTACAGCTATACACATTCTGTATCATGTTATCAAAGTTAAATTTTGATCCAAGTCTATTACTAAGGATAAAAATCTTGCCTGTAATATTAGGCGATTCATTTCAATAATTCTAAGAACACGTAACTTGCAACCTTGAGCTTATAAATGTTTATTACAGGAAACATTTGTTTATACATTTGTACATAGTATAGTTTGTTCACTTAAAGTTGTAAACTATATTTATCATAAGTTGAATTTGCTTACCACCCTTGTAATATTTAATGCACTGACTAAGCAGGTTTGATCTTATACCAATTAACTAATCAGTAGCATAAAAAAATAGTAAGGATTCTCAATTCTGTTTTTCTCCTTGTATAGTTTAGGCAAGTAAAAAGAAATAGTAATTACAGAAGAAACATCTTTAAAATAATGCAGAATGTTGATTTTTTTTTTTTTTTTAACCATACAGGTTAGGAAGATCTGACCTAAAATATCTTGGTTTTCTTTATGAGGTTTAAGATGCTACATTGAAGTATTCCTCTAAACCTTTCAGGAGCTTGTTTATTCTTCAGATTGCACTACCTGGAAGAAAAATTCCATGGGTGTCCTCTCATTATATAAAGTAGGACTTATTCTTACTTGTTCTACAATAAACTCCTTTCAGTTTCAAAGTGACTTTTGCCTACTCTATCCTAGGTTTAGGGAAGAAGCCAGTGGTAATTCCATCCATGAACTGAAATTTGAACCCTAAATCCCTTATGCTCCAGTGTTCTCCTAGGCTGAAGATTCTTCAGCATCCATACCCAAAGCCACTATTACCTCAGCCAGGAAGTCACACTTCCAGCCTCTTCTGCCCCACCTATTTGCAGTACCTTCCAGTTCCAGCACCCAGGATTTCTTGGCTTCTGTCTCAATTGGGGATGGGGAAACATATTAGCTAATAAAAATCTTATGGAAAGCTTCATGCCAATATGAATCAACAGCCAAAATCTTACTCCAAGAATGTACCCTAGGAAGCAACATAGCAGTTTTATCTGTGATAGCACTACATTGAAAACAACCTAAGCACCCAATTATGGGGCAGGACTTAAATATCCATGAGTTAACTTCTCAACTATTTCCTCAGATACCTGACAAAGGTTGAGTGTCAGCTATGTTACAAGAAAACAATGCTTATGTGTAACATATGATCTAGGATTAATACACAGAATCTGGACTGGGAAATCTGTGAATAATCTATAAATACCTGGTGGGAAACAGTTTTGGACTTCCCTAAGTATGGTGCATTTTTGAAAATGGATGTATCTCTTCAGGAGCATGGGACTTCTAAACCAGGGTGTTTCTCACATCCATCTATTAGTCTCATTCCCATGTACTTCAGATGTCATGGTGCCCTGGGACTACTGTGAAGACTCCTACAAACACTGCCCTATTGTGTTTCCTGTCTTATATCCTTCTAAGTGGATCTATTGTCAGGTGTGGCCAACTATGGTCGAATGAGTTCAACTGTCTAGTCTAGGGATCAGCAAATGTTTTCTATATAGGGACAGATAATAAATATTTTAGACCTTGCAGCCCATATGGTTTCTGTCACAACTTCTTGACACTATTGTTTCAGCACCATACATAAATAAATGAACATGGCCATGTTCCAGTAAAACTTCATTTAAAAAACAGGTAGGTAGTGGGCCAGATTTGGTGTGTGAGGTATAGTTTCCTGACCCTGGTGTAGTTGAATATAAGACCACTCTGGCAGACTGGAAACTGCAATAAATAGTATACACATGGTGGTCAAAGAATATGATTCTGTTAGGGTGATGGAGTTATGGGTGACGGACTATAATCATCATTATTCTTACTTTTGTTACTACACAGTCCTTTCCACTAAAAAAATAAATTATTGGAAAATAGAATCAGACATTCTTTGCTTTCTGCCAGCACAATCATTCCATCCTCCCACAACCCAGCTCCCCTGTCTTAGGTGTCATGTCCTCTCTGTTTATGCCTAGGACTTGCAGCAGGAAGAAAGGTATACCTGACCAGCCCCAACTCCTCAAAGACCAGTAAAACCAAAAGCAAAAGGTACTCACTTGAATAATAAGTTAAGACCAAAGAGAGTAAACATGACAGCCATGTAGCCAACGATGCCAGTGGCATAACTGATTTTGTAGATCAGCAGGAACCACTTATAAACCAACCTGGAGAAAAGAGAGAAGGTCAGTATAGCTGACACAGAAGCTTTGGCCTCAGGGGCCCCTGAACCACCAGAATCCCTTATTCTCACATCAGATGGGGACATTAGGCTCTTTGTTCAAGACTTAATGAGCAACTTGAGTTATTTTTCAAAGCTGTTCGTTCCCTTAATTGCAGAAATACCTCATATACGAGAGAGCAAGGCCTTTGTATTTTCCAGGTCTTGGACCATGGGAAGAAAAGAGATTCCCAAAAGGAAGCTTCAGTCTCAAACAAAGAAAGACCATAGAATACCTCAGAGAGCTAAGTCATCTCAGTATGTAGGCCAAATTTAGGTTAGTTGGACAAGTAAGTAATAACTAATAAATACAGCTCTGTTCAGAAGGCAATAGGTGGGGAAAGCCAGTTATTCTTGTCACTAAAGATAATTCAAGGAAAGATGATTAAGAGGTAGAATTAGATGCAGGCTTTTGTCCCTGGGTCTGGTTAGTCTCTATACAGCTTTGCTCCTAATCACAGGCCAATAATGAAAGTAGTGATCTCTAATGGATTTACTTCTGAAATGATTTATTTTTTGGGGGGGGCCAGGGGACTGATAAAATATTTTTGAATTGAACTGGATGTATGTCGGGGGAGAGGGATTGCTCATTGTTCCTGAAGGAGGAGGAGTGCTCCCAGAATCCAAAGAAGAGCAGTATAGAATCTGATTGGTTAACCTCAGATAGGTTCAGAGAAGGAAGATGATTCCCTGAATGCACCAGAGCCTTTTAAATGATATGGGGGTAGGTCTCTGATATCAGGAGCCACCATCCTGTGATGAGAGATAATAAACAATTTAGCCATTTGCAGGTACAAGCCTGCCCGGTCCCTGAGAGCCAACTAGGTTAATGCCAGCCCTGCTGGGCCCCAGGGAAGAAGCTCAAGGCCCTGCCTGTGCTCCCTGCTGTTGCTAACCATGGGTGATGACTTCACAGGCTAGGGAAAGTCTTCAAACATCCTGTAACGTTTTCCCTAAAGAACCTTACAGAGTTCCATTATCCATGACTTGCACTGATCAAACGGGAGTGAGATACAGCGGACAGCAAAGGGAATTTTAGGTTAGGCAATGATTAAACTGGATTAAGTGTGGTCTTATTAGCTGGGTAACCCCATGTAAATTAGATCACCTCTCTGATACAACTTACCATATTGTAAAACAGAGAAATTCCATGCTACCTTTCTCACTGGATTGTACAGAGCCCATTGCCTGGTACATAACACATATTCAATAAATACTAAAGGAATTAATGAGAATGTTTATGACACTGCTTGGAAACTATAAAACACTATCAAATGTTGGTAATTATCAAAAACCTCCCATGTTGTAGACCATTTTCAGTCATTTAAACTAGACTGGCTAAAAGGTGACACAGTTTATTCCTTAGTAACTCTTAACATGTTTTATTGCACTTTTTCTACATAATTGCCCTATATGAGGTAGCAAATGTTATCCCATTTTGGGGGATAAACAATTTAAGGCTCAAAAAAAAATGAGGTCATACAGGTTGTATAGCTACCAAGGGGAAGGACTGGGTGTTCCAATCCACATTCCCATGTGGCTTGTATTTTTTCATAATGATCCCTAAAGTAAATTACTGCAGCCAAACAGGGACTTCTGGATCACCAACTCCACCTTAAAGATGAACGTCATACAATGAATCTCAGAAGCCCAGAGAAAGGCTTGCAGTAAAGTAGAGCATAAGAGGCATGGGGAAAAGCACAGTTTGCAATCTGAGAGACTTTGTATCAGGTGGTCACAACTTTGAGGCTGGCCAGTTTCTCTGTTAGGCTCTCTGAACCTGTGCACACCTCTCTCATAGCACTTACCAACTGCAACAGGTGCTTTCTCTCCGTTTCTTCCATTAAACTGAGTACTCTTTGAGGGTAAGGACCATGTCTTATCCAGCTCCATATCCCCAGCTAGCACAGGGCCTGGCACATAGCAGGTGCTTATTGAATGAATGAATGAATGAATGAGAAAATCTCTTCTTTTCTGTCAAATACAGATATTAAATGACCTCACAAGCTGGCTGGAGAATCAAATAAGAAATGCACCCAGATAAAATATAAAGAATGACATAGGCAGGGGCTGTTTCGTGACCCAAGAAGTTAGCATTGTTGGTTGGAAAACTGCAAATTTTCTGGGATTCATTCATTCAACTAAAATTCATAAAATAATTCATAGTAATGTGCCAGGCTCTGTGCTAGGACTTGGATATACAGTAACAAACAAAATAGATGTGGTACTTGACCTCATAGTCATAGTTTAGTGGGGGAGAAAGACACTAAAAATATATTTAGCTACAAATTATGGTAAAGTTATAAATTGTGAAGGAAAACTATAAGGAACTATGATAGAACATAACTAATTAAGAGATCAAAGAAGAAAATAACATTTAAAATAAGACCACAATTAACACTACTATTTGCTTTTATTTTTAATCTTGTTTTCTTTTAATATAAACAGACCTTGATATAAACCATAAAGTAACCTGTGGGGAAATATTCTGGGGATTTTATCTGTGAACAGGGGGCGAATTTTCCAATGAGCTTGTTTTGGAAGAGCCTCAGGTCAAATAATCTTGGCAGACAAAAACTGCAATTTTTTTCAGTCTAAACTCACCCTCCCCCAATGCATCCCAACCCATTAGCCTCAGGAACCCAGGCTCTTCCCCACTACTTAAACTCTCACCTGGGTGTTGTCTGCACTAGAGGTTTTCGGGTGGCTCGGAAGGTGACAAAGGCAGTGATGGCAGAGAACACGATCCAGATCACTAGGAACCTCCACCAGTGCAGCTTTACTGTGAAATAGAGGGGGACAACCCACATCTGAAAGAGGGTCACCATCTGAAACACAAACACAAGCACTTCAGCTCTAGCCAGCTCCCCATGCACTGCTATCACACAAGCCCAGAAAGATGCTGTGTTTTCCCTTCTAGCCTAGTCCTCTCCTATATTTCCAATGTTGGATAGAGGTGTCTGTCTCCACTCAGTGATCAAAGTTAGAAACCTGTGAGCATGTGAGACTCCTCCCTTTCATCCCACATTCAACTGGCACTTGGATATTATCTTCCCTTTTCATCTGAGCCCTCGCTATCTCCTGCCTGGCTAGCTGCAACCACCTCTTTGTTATACTCCCTGCCTTCCAGAGCCTCCCTCTAATCTAACCTTCCCAATAATGCTAGAATGGTATCTCTAACATCCAGCCTTGAATATGCAATTTCCCAGTTTAAAACCCTCTAATGGTCCCCTACATATAGGATAAGGTCTAAGATCCTCAGCCAGACAGCAAAATTCTTCCACAATGCGGACCCAAACTACCATTTTGAGGGCTACCTCCTACCACTCCCCAGGCCTTTGGTCAGGTCAACTACCTTAGGCTAAAACATCCTTTCCACTTGCCTTTCTGCCTACTAATATCACATCCAAGACACATGCAGCCCTCAGTCTCCTTCCCAGGCAGAATTAGTCATGACTTTCCAGTGCCCCAAAAGCATTTTCTTCTCTACCACAATTACAGTGCTAATCCAGGGTATAAAGCTGGATTTGAACTCATTCTGAAGCTGAACATAAGCTACTTGAGGGCAATGAGTAGGTTGTATTCATCGGTCTCCTCCGTGCTAGGAGATGGTCTGGCACATGATAGGTCCTCAATTAATTTGTATAAATGAACAAAAGTAGGAATAGAACCGTGAGAGGGAGACATTCCTATTTTAAAGAGTGCCTATTTTACTTTCCCTTTCTTCAAATCTTTACCTCAGACCTGTTAGCTGAAGGGTCTCAATGCACAAAACAATTCTGATTCTAAGACAAAGATTGGAGTAATCACCATTTTCTGTTCCTTGATATCTTCTACTTTCCTCCTCCAATAACCCTGATTTCACTAGGTGTCACACTTCTCAGGTGAGTAGCAGTTGTAAAAGAAAGATGTTAAAGATAAGTAGCACTTAACGGAGGCTGTTTTCCTGATGTCATCAAAAGAAATGAAAAAACATTTTTAAAAAACGAGTACTATAGAGAGGAAATGAAGTCTTTGAAACCTGGTGTATATCTTACATTTACAGCATACCTCAAAGCAGACTAGTCACATTTCAAGTGCTCAATAGCCACGTGACTGGTGGCCACTGTACTGGATGGCACACCTTAGGACATGATTTTAGTCTTTAGTTGTCTGTAGCAACCATTCTCTTATAAGACTGCGCTGTGGCAAGAAAAAGACTTAAGTGTTTATGGAGTTAATCATTTTGTAGATGAAAAAAAAGATAGTGAGAAAAGAATGGTGAACAGAGCTACTTTACTTTATTAGAGTTCCAGTTCTCTGTACCCATGGGTGCTAGATACTGGTTGGTGAACAAGGTAGCCTTCATATCAATTCTACTTTATAGGAACCCACAGTTGACTCTTTGAATGAAGCATTCTGAAAGATTTTTGCCTTATAAAGAAAGTATAGAAGCAAAGGAATGTACTGGATTATTTGGCTACCCAAATAATGCTTCAGGTATCATTCTGGGAGATATTGAGAAGAGAAAGCAGAACCAGGAAAAGATACCACACAAACAACTGCAGATTATTCAAACTAGGGGATGGGGCAATTAGAATCATGATACTAAAAGAGGGTAGAGCTTACACAGTATGGCCGGCGACATTAGCTAGCGCTCGCTCTACTCTCTGTAACGGGGAAGCAGCGGACTACAAGAGACTGAACTGTATCTGCCTCTTATTTCCAACAGACTCACGTTCAACTTTCGTTCACAAAAAAAGCCGGGAAAATTTTATTAATCCTTTTTTGTAAAAAAAGTTAATATAAAATTATAGCAAAAAAAAAGGAACCTGAACTTTAGTAACACAGCTGGAACAATCCGCAGCGGCGGGAGAAAAGATTTAATTTAGTTGATTTTCTGTGGTTGTTGGTTGTTCGCTAGTCTCACGGTGATGGAAGCTGCACATTTTTTCGAAGGGACGGAGAAGCTGCTGGAGGTTTGGTTCTCCCGGCAGCAGCCCGACGCAAACCAAGGATCTGGGGATCTTCGCACCATTCCAAGATCTGAGTGGGACATACTTTTGAAGGATGTGCAATGTTCAATCATAAGTGTGACAAAAACTGACAAGCAGGAAGCTTATGTACTCAGTGAGAGTAGCATGTTTGTCTCCAAGAGACGTTTCATTTTGAAGACATGTGGTACCACCCTCTTACTGAAAGCACTGGTTCCCCTGTTGAAGCTTGCTAGGGATTATAGTGGGTTTGACTCAATTCAAAGCTTCTTTTATTCTCATAAGAATTTCATGAAGCCTTCTCACCAAGGGTACCCACACCGGAATTTCCAGGAAGAAATAGAGTTTCTTAATGCAATTTTCCCAAATGGAGCAGCATATTGTATGGGACAGATGAATTCCGACTGTTGGTACTTATATACTCTGGATTTCCCAGAGAGTCGTGTAATCAGTCAGCCAGATCAAACCCTGGAAATTCTGATGAGTGAGCTTGACCCAGCAGTTATGGACCAGTTCTACATGAAAGATGGTGTTACTGCAAAGGATGGTCACTCGTGAGAGTGGAATTCGTGACTGATACCAGGTTCTGTCATTGATGCCACACTGTTCAATCCTTGTGGGTATTCGATGAATGGAATGAAATCGGACGGAACTTATTGGACTATTCACATCACTCCAGAACCAGAATTTTCTTATGTTAGCTTTGAAACAAACATAAGTCAGACCTCCTATGATGACCTGATCAGGAAAGTTGTGGAAGTCTTCAAGCCAGGAAAATTTGTGACCACCTTGTTTGTAAATCAGAGTTCTAAATGTCGCACAGTGCTTTCTTTGCCCCAGAAGATTGAAGGTTTTAAACGTCTTGATTGTCAGAGTGCTATGTTCAATGATTACAACTTTGTTTTTACCAGCTTTGCTAAGAATCAGCAACAACAGCAGAGTTGATTAAGAAAAATGAAGAAAAAACGGAAAAAGAGAACACACATAGAAGGTGGTGGCTGCTTTCTAGATATTGATACCAGGGGCCATGCTTTCCATAACCACCACCTTGTAGCTGCAGGAAGCCCTAGTTGTAATCATAGTGTAATCACTTTGAATTGTTGTATGCATTATTATATCAAGGAATTAGATATCTTGCATGAATGCTCTCTTCTGTGTTTAGGTATTCCATGCCACTCTTGCTGTGAAATTGAAGTGCATGTAGAAAAACCCTTTTACTGTATGAAACTTTACAAAACTTGTGAAAACAATTCAATTTGGTTTATGCATAGTACAATATTTCTCCAGGTATCATCCAAAATTCCCCACAGACAAGGCTTTCGTCCTCATTAGGTATTAGCCTCAGCCTAACCATCTGGGACTGTTCTGTTAAATTGCTGCCTGAATTTTACATCCAGTTACCTCGTTTCTAGAACGTATTCTCTACTAATGTTATTGAAACCACTTTCTACTACATACGGATATTTTTTGCAACAGCAATTAAAGTTTTTCTTCCATGAGTCAAATCCTCTTAAGAAAATGATTGCAGTTACTCATTTTGTGAATTATTTAAACATTATGGTTCCTTCCATTTGTAATCCTCGCCATGGAGTTCCTTCCCCTCAGCCCCCCAAATAAAGCAATACACTGTTATCTGTGGGTTTATACTAATTACATACCCCAGAGGGGGAAGAGGAGTGGACCCTGGTCCCAGTTTTCTTTTTTAAGTTCAAGTGAATGTAGTCTCGTTTTTGTTGGCTGGTGGTGACAAAAATAAGCATTAAAATATTGTGGCTTGAGATTAGGGTGCATGGGCACAACTGTACGGAAATCTTAAAACCCATGCCATGTTTCCCAGTAAATCAGTAAATGAGATTAGCTTATCATGAGCACCACAACTTCGCTAACTTGCTAAGTAGTATAAATGGTGTCAAAGTCAGCTTGGATCGCTCACTTTAACTTAAATTACTTTAGCAACCATTTCCACTAATTTCCATTAATAATACACTGAAAGCTTTGATTCAAAGCAGAATCTATGTCTTTTCTGTCCTGTGACTTAGTGATGCGTGTGTTAGTGTTCTGACTTCATCTGTTCTTCTTACCAGTGTTCCTTTCACCATGATTTGATAGTGACTGTTTGGAATGATAGCTGTCCAGGTTATTCAGGCCTGCAAGGTGAAGCAGAATGCTGTTCAGAAGATATATGAAATTCCAAAATAGTCAATGGGAAATGACAAGGAATACAGGCTGTCCAGAGAGTTGGCATCTTTTTAGCAAATTCTGTTGTATTTCAGTAGCTGAGAGAACAGTGAAGCTTAAATAAATTTTGTGTTTCTTCTTGTCCTCATATATTTTTAGTTTCTTTCTGGATTGGTGCCATGGTGTTTCATTCCTTCCTCATTTATAGATGGAACACCTTTTTTTAAGAGGTTTCCAAACAAAATATACTTGGTTTGAAATCAAGTGATTGGAACTCTGTTTTGATTTATTTTACACACATTGTTGAAAGTTTCATTGAAGAAGCATTCAGTCAATGTGTAATCAGTTTGATTCTGTAAGTAGCATAGCACCTAAAGTTTTGGTGCTTTGGTGTCTTTGAGGACCAATACTCAAAATGGATTTTGTTCTTGAACAGTATCCCAGCAGATTTGATATTTGTTGGCTTGAGGTCTGATTTTTTTTTTTGAGTAGAATTCTGTCTAATGTTGATGAAGTGTACAAATTTGTATGGGAATAAGCCTAGGAAGTGAAAACTGTAGATTGGATAGTAATCTAAATCTTAGTGTTATAGAGGAGGGGATGTTTTGGTGCCATAAATTCTCCCTTCATAGTGTTGGATTTAAATCAGTTGAAATGTATTTCTGTACCACAATTTATGCTTCAATAAAAGTTTGCTTAATTCAAAAAAAAAAAAAAAAAAAAGAGGGTAGAAGGAGGTGTGGTGTGGGAAGAAGGGTTGCAAGGTCTTTGGCCCTCACAATGTTTGCTTTAACAGACTCACAGGATGTTTACAGGACAGCAGACCCAGAGACTAGAGAAGAATTAAATGCACATGATCTGGTCACATTTGTCCCCTCTGTCAGAGAGCAGATTCCTAGTCTCCTGCCAGCTTTTCCGAAAAGCTGGCTTGCGCATAAAAACAACCAGCCTTCTCTAACAGCTACTCATCACCAATCAACAGTATGCCCTAAGGGTGAATCTGAGATCAAGACAATTTTTTCTACATGCGTTACAGTTTGCATATTTTCAGTGAGGCAAGGGGAAGAACACCTGGATTCTATCTGGGGCCAAACAAAGATCCAGTCATAGTATGTCTTGGCTTTAGTGTAAAACGAATAAACCCTGCCTTGTTTTATAACATTCAGACTTGAAGGTTAAAAAAAAAAAGATGTAAAAAAGCTACTCAACTCCCATTATAACAGAAACTGAGCATTCCAGTTTGCTAATGCTGCCATTATGCAAAACACCAGAAAAGGATTGGCTTTTATAAAGGGGGTTTATTTGGTTACAAATTTACAGTCTGAAGGCCATGAAAATGTCCACATTAAGGCATCAACACAAGGATACCTTCAGCAAAGGAAGGCCAATGGCGTCCAGAAAACCTCTGTTAGCTGGGAAGGCATGTAGCTGGTGTCTGCTGATCCTGGGTTGTGTTCTAGCTACTCTCTCAGCTCCTGTGCGTTCTTCAAAATGTTGCTCTTGCGTCGTTTTGTCCTCTCTTAGCTTCTCAGGAGCAAACTCCGGTGTAGAATCTCTGAAGCGTTAACAAAAGTCTGCTTTCATTGGCTGTCTCCAAAATGTCTCTCTAAGCTGCAGCACTGAGCTCCTTTTGTATGAGCTCTTATAGGGCTCAGGTAAACTAATCAAGACCCAGGCTGAATGGGCAGGGCCACACCTTTATGGAAATAATCTAATCAAAAGGTTATTACCCACAGGTGGGTGGGTCACATCTCCATAGAAACAATCCAATCCAAAGATTCCAACCTAATCAACACTAATAACATCTGCCCCTCCAAGACTGCATTAAAGAACATGCCGTTTGGGGGGACATAATACATCCAAACCGGCACACTGAGAGAGGACTTTAGAGACAGGGTAAGGCTCTTTGAAACCATAGGTCAAGTGAAAGTTCAGGAGGCCTGGGTTCTAGTTCTGTTTTGCTTCTAACTAAAAAGGACCCTAAGGAGGTCCTTTCTTCTTGAAGGAAAGGTTTTGGCTTGATTTGTCAGACTCCTCCAGTTCTAATATGCTAAGGTTCTGTTAAGCAACCCTGGAACTCAGAATTCTTGAGAGACTGGAGGCAGAGTTCACTTATTCATTCACCAAGTATTTACTTTGCATTTAATGGGACAAAGAATACAGAAACAAACACGACCTCAGTCCCTGGGGCCAACAGCAAGAGAAAAGCACAAATCTAATCCTTCTTTTAATGATTCTATTAACTTTCAGACCCTTTCCAGAAGCCCAAATAGAAATTATTAAAGAAGAATGAACAAAATAGGACAACACAGTATAGTGAAATGACCACAGGTTTTATAATTACAGACATCTAGATATGAATCCCAATAGAGTTAATTACTGGGTCAGGCAAGGCAACCCTGAGAAGTCTCAGTTTCCAAACTGTTAAATGGGGTTAACAGTACCTATGATTATTAGATTGTATGGATTAATTCTGCATGGAAAACGCTGACAACAGTGTCTAACAATGTAAGCATTCAATATGGGTTAGTTATTCTATTTAAATGGAACTAATGTGTGTGTACATATACAAATACATATATATATAAATGTATATATATTATGAAACATGTACAGTGCATAATTCACAGTGCTCAGTAAATGAGGGCTCTTATTACGGCTTCACATGATAGATACTACGTAATGTCACATATTCAAGGGAACAAACACTGGAACGAGGCAACCAAAATAACATAGTAAAAGTGGTGGAGTTACAGCAATTTCTTTATAATGTTTAATTTTTCTTTTCCAGGAAAAAATTATCTGAAAACAAACCAAGGACTCGAGGGCACTTTCAGGTATCTAGGCACTCTCCATTAGGAAGACCTTAAATCCAGGTTCTGCTCAGGCCTAAGAAGCAGTAGCTGGGGTGAGAGCCCAGTGCTTGATGAGGGGCAGCGCAGAGGCCTAGTGAACAGAATAGTCAACCATGTGAAAAAATGGTAAGTTACAAGCTTGCCTGGTTAATTTCTTTTTGTTTGTTTGTTTGTTTGTTTGCTGTTAAAGTTTCTCCTATATTACTTATCGGTATTTTGCTTAATCAATTTAAGCTTCTTCATTAAGGAAGGCGTTTTTAATGGCTACTTTGGCAATAAATGACTGAAGATAGATTCTCAGAACAATGACAGGGACTCTGGTGCCATCTGGTGGCAACACTTAAGTAGACACATTTGGCTTAATAATTTGTTCAAGCACTTGTATCTGATTCTGTAAAGGGCACAGAAAAATGGGAACTCTTGGCCCTGACTTCTTCTCCAGGACTTGGGGTGATGAGACATAAATACATGAATTAGGCAATCGTACAAAGCGTCAAGTAACAACAGAGGAGAGGGGTAGCAAGGTGTAGGAGCTGTGGGGGAAGATTTTCTGCAAGAGGTAGAACTCTGGCTGGTTCTGAAGGAGGCTTGGATTTAGCCAGGTAGAGGGGAGAGCAAAAGCCATTCATCTTTCTTTCCATGAATCAGCAAATATGGAAGGTGAAGTGAAGACCAGCCTGAAACAGGTCACTGATTTATTCATCAAATATTTACTGAGGGAATCTCTCAGCTTCTCTGATCTGGAAGATAATATAACAATGGTCCACTTATCTCTCCACAAAGCTGGAGAGTTGGGATGATTATGTTAGATTTTAACAGCGAAAGGTAGCTCATATTTAAACAGGCTGCCTTTTTCAGTCAACAAAAGCCTGCCATCACTGGAAGGTGAGTTGGCAGAGATGGAACACATCTGATAATTCTAATCCATGTGAAGGCGGACTAGACAAACTTTAGATCCCTTTCATCTCAGAGGAAGTACAATTCATGAAGATAGTTAGAAAGAGATCCCAGATCATGTCCTTTCCTGGGCACCATGTGCCTAGCTAGTCTGCTGAAGCTTTGCACTTTTGATTTTTCAGATCCTCATCACTCCAGCATCTCACTATGGGACAGAAATCACCCACCATGCTTGACTGAAAAGGAATAGTGTGGATAAAATGCAAAATATAAGACTAGGGAGTAAAACAAATAAAAAGATTCACAGCTTGAAAAAGAACTGATAAATGGACTGAGGTTAACCAGAAAGAGGTGTCTGGAATATGTTCCATAGCTCTCTCTGGTCAATATTTTCATGAATGATTTGGATGAAAATATAAAGGATCTGCTGATCAAATTGTGAATGGCACAAAAAAGGGGTGGGGGAACAAAGCAGTGAACACAGAAAATAGAAGTCCGACCTAAAATAAATAAAACTTTTTTCTAGGGTTCTTCTAGGTCTAATTTTCTATGAGCCAATAAGCTGAAATGAAAAACTAAAACCACACAATGAAACCTAACTACCCAAGAATAGGCTGGAGAAGGAGTAGCTTAAGAGCAGTTCACATCAAACATACCAGTTAACAACAAATTTCCAGGAAATGTATGTCAACAGAGTGGCTGCCCAAAGTAGCCAAGGCAACCAGAGGCTGTTTAACCAGGAAACTAACCAGAATGAAGGAGGTAGCAGCTCTACTGTTCTCTGCTCTGCCAAGGCATGCCAGTGACTCTTGAGATAAGGTATTGGGACCAGGTTGTACAAAGAACACTGACAAATGAGCATGGCCATAAAAAGTTGAGAGCAACCCCAAGGGTCGACCAACAGATGAAAAGATAAACAAAATGTGGTATATACATACAATGGAATATTATTCAGCCATAAAAAGGAATGAAGTTCTGAAAGATGGATGAACCCTGAAACCAGATACAAAGGGACAGACATTGTATGATTTCACTTGGATGAAATACCATGAATTTAAGCAAATTCATAAAAAGAAAGTAGAGTACAGGTTACCAGGGGCTGTGGGGGTGGGGAAAGGGGGATGAGGAGTATTGCTCAATGAGTACAGAGGTTTGCTTGCGGTGATGAAAAAGTTTTGGTAATGAATGGTGGTGATGTAGCACAATATTGTGAATTGTAATTAGTATCACTGAATTGGTAATTGGAAGTGTTAAAATAGAAAATTTTTTGTATATATGTTAATACAATAAAATTTTTTTAAGAATTTAAAAACAACAAAAAATAAGCATAGCTTTAAGGGGGAAGCCAGAATTACAAAGTATCTGCAAACCATATCACATAAGGAACAGCTGAAGGCACTGTGATATTAGGCCTGGATAGAAAACCACAGGAGAGCATGGCTATCACCTTCAGTTATCGGAAGAGTTATCAAGAGGCCCCGTAACCAGATATATTCAGTGTAGTTTCTGTGACCCGCAAGGCTCTGCACAAGGCTGGAATACTACAGGGCAGAAACCAGCTTGACAATTCCCTCCTACCACAATCCTGACAAATGATCATCCTTACCTCATGAGGCAAGCCATCCCATTACTAATAGATGTGTTAGACAGCCCAATGCTCACCTTTGTGTCTGCTTTTATGTCCCTTCTGCTGCTGGGTCCTAATCTTGTCCTTCAGAGAGGCACAGGGTAAATTTACTCCCCATTTCATACAATTGCTCTCCTAATACCTAGAATTAAGTCTTCTCTCTAGGTAAAAGAATCAGTCAAGCAGTCACTTAAACACTGAACACCATGCTACGGACTGAAGATTCAGAAATGAAAGAGAAAACCTCCTCAAGAACTTAAGTCTACTAGGGAAAAACAAACAACTATAATGCAGTGTGATAAGTGTCATAATGGAGTAAGTCCAGGTGGCCAAGAAAGAAAGTACAGAGGAGAGGCACTTCACTCACTGTGAGGGAAACAAGGAAGGCTTGGTTGATCTCTGTCTGGAAGGCCTAGTAGGGCTAAGTAGAGAAATTCTTCATGATGAGTATTCCAGGATGAGAGAATGCTTGAGAAAGGACAACTAGTATGTGATGGAGCGGTGAGAGATGAGGCTAAAGAGGTAGGCTAGAGTCAGAGGAGGATGCTACATACATCACACAGAAATTTTTATTATATTCTGAGAGTAGCTCTTTTTTTCCCCCATAGGATGTGAATTACAACCCTTTATCATCTTAGTCATCATTCTCTAGATACATTCTAGTAACCCTCTTAATGTCTTGGTCTGAGGCCTTTAAAAAGTACTTAAAAAAGATATCCAAGTAGAAGACTTTGCCACTTATCTATTCCAGGAGGGAAAAACAGTTTAGGAGGTAGGGATTTGAAAAAAATACTATATTTGGTAATAAAGATAATGAAAGCTTCTCCTTGGAGATCATCATAAATAGGATAAATACTTCTCCAGGCATAAACTTAGTCCTCCCCTAACATCCCTGAGGGAGCTAAGGAATAAATAATATTAGACTCCCTGAATAGATGATGAAAATTGAGCAAGAGAGAGACCGAAAAGCAAGTTTGGTCTGGGTTAAGTTTCCAATTCAGATCTTCTGTCTCTGGTGTGAAGCCCTCCCCCACTAGCATTCACTGAGTTTGTAGAAAAATCATGGAGAGGCTGCGGAAGCAAGATGATGTAGACAGCAAAGAGTAGTAGTGAAAACACCTGAAATCCAAGGAAAGGAGATTGGGCAAAATCCAAGGAGTTGGGCAAAAGTCATTAAAGAAACAGAATGACCATGAAAGTAAGTTGACAATCTCCTGAAGCCCTTGAGAGAAATAAAAGGAAAGAACACTTAACCAAGAATCAAATTTTAGTTTTAGGCCCAGAGCTACAATTTAATGGTTCCTGGCAAATCACTTAAGGATTCTGCACCTTGGTTTACTAATCTGAAAAATGGAGATAAAACTGACTATCTGATAGTTGTTGTGAGGATCCAAAATGACAGCAGATGAAAAAAGTATTTTTTAAACCATCAAGAAATTTACCTATAAACAATTTAAGGTATTGTAGCTGCTGTTATTATAAAGAACAGTATCTGATATTGAGCTATAAGAAAGAAGTTGGATCTCTTATTTCCAACGACAGTTAATCTAGACTAAGTTTCTCTTCTCTTACAAACTGAAGACTGGATTTGAGCTCCAAAGTTATAAAAAGAGGTTTGGAGAACTTCAATGGCGGCTAGGTGAGACAGGGCAAAAAAAAACCTCCATGAAAAATACTAGATAAAAGCCAGAAAGTGACTCAGAACACCAGTTCCAGCGATGCACCAGTCGGACAAGGTCTGCTAAATCCATAGGGACCGTGCACTTGGTGAAGCCGAGAGTCTGCATTCTGAAACGAGTGAGTGAGCTGGCTGAAAGTCTGGCAGCCGCGCTGCAGTGTGGGGAAACCGTGGGTTGGCGTTTGGAGATGGACTAGCTCCTTGTAAAAAAAACAAAGCAAAACAAAAGAACCCATGAGCGGCTGCGGCTACCAGGTGAAAACCGCGCAGTGAAGCACGGCAGGAGCGGACTGTGCCGTTTTGGTGTCTGGTGTGGAGGATAGCCCGCTGCTGTTTGTCTCGGGGCCAGGGGGACAGAGGGGAGCCAAAAGGAGAAAGAAACCGCGCCCCTTGCAGCCATCTCCCCAGCGGGCGGGGGACACTCCTGCCCAGGGCCTGACCCACAGCCCAGAGCCGCGCCAAGATACCCAATGTGACGGGGAGTTTTTCCCATAGCACCGTGCACACGCCACAGTATCAGCTGTGGACAGTGGCTTTTGGTGCACCCACAGCTGGTTGTCCCGGAGCTGAGAAGGTGGAGCTGTGCAAGGAGGGAGAGATTAACATGCCCCAGTCAGCTGTCTTTGCAGCGGGCTGGGGGCATCCCTGCACAGCCCAGCGGCCCAGGGGCTTCTCTGGCAGGCCAGCGCAAACTTGTGACATGGCAAGGCCTTCCCTTGGCAGAGGTCCTGTAAGAGCACGACTGAGAAGGGGGACCCACTTGGAAATCCCAGGGACCCTAGGCAAATGCCAGGGACTTGTGGGTCAGAGACAATCTGTGGCAAGACTGAAATGAAGGCTTAGACTCTTGCAACAGGCTTAAACCTCTGGGAACACCTGGGAGGTTTGATTATTAAAGCTCCCCTGCCTCCCTAACCACCCAAACACATGTCCCACATTCAGGGCGGACAGCACCAACAACACACCCAAACTCAGTGCACCAATTGAACCCCACAAGAATCAGATCCCCACACACCACAAAGACAAAGTTGGGGACAACTGACTTGAGGGGAATAGGAGACTCGCAGACACCATCTGCTGGTTAGTTAGAGAAAGTGTATGCCACCAAGCTGTAGATCTGAAAAATTAGAGATCGGTATTTTTTATATCTGGAAAGAACCCTATCAAGTAAAGCAAATGCCAAGAGGCCAAAAACAACAGAAAATCTTAAAGCATATGATAAAACCAGACAATACGGAGAACACAAACCCAAACACCCGAATCAAAAGATCAGAAGAGACACAGTTCTTGGTGCAATTAATCAAAGAATTAAGGACAAACAACAAGAGCATGGCACAGGATATAAAGGACATGAAGAAGAGCATAGCACAGGATATAAAGGACATAAAGAAGACCCTAGAAGGGCATAAAGAAGACACTGCAAGAGTAAATAAAAAAATAGAAGATCTTACGGAAATAAAAGAAACTGCTGGCCAAATTAAAAAGACTCTGGATAGTCACAATACAAGATTAGAGGAAGTTGAACAATGACTCAGCCTCCTTGAGGACCACAGAACGGAAAATGAAAGAACAAAAGAAAGAATGGGGAAGAAAATAGAAAAAATCTAAATGGATCTCAGGGATACGATAGATAAAATAAAACGTCCAAATTTAAGACCCATTGGTGTCCCAGAAGGGAAAGAAAAGGGTAAAGGTCTAGAAATAGTATTCAAAGAAATTGTTGGGGAAAACTTCCTAAACCTTCTACACAATATAAGTACACAAACCATAAATGCCCAGCAAACTCCAAATAGAATAAATCCAAATAAACCCACTCCGAGACATATTCTGATCAGACTCTCAAATACTGAAGAGAAGGAACAAGTTCTGAAAGCAGCAAGAGAAAAGCAGTTCACCACATACAAAGCAAACAACATAAGACAAAGTTGTGACTACTCAGCGGCCACCATGGAGCTGAGAAGGCAGTGGCATGACATATTTAAAATCCTGAGAGAGAAAAATTTCCAACCAAGAATACTTTATCCAGCAAAACTCTCCTTCAAATTTGAGGGAGAGCTTAAATTTTTCATAGACAAACAAATGCTGAGAGATTTTGCCAATAAAAGACTTGCCCTACTTCAGATACTAAAGGAAGCCCTACCGACAGAGAAACAAAGAAAGGAAAGAGAGATATAGAGAAATTTAACAGACATATATAGAACATTACATCCCAAATCACCAGGACACACATTCTTCTATAGTGATCACGGATCTTTCTCCAGAATAGACCATATGCTGGGACATAAAACAAGCCTCAATAAATTTTTTAAAAAATTGATTTATTCAAAGCACATTCTCTGACCACAATGGAATACAAATAGAAGTCAATAAGCATCAGAGACTTAGAAAATTCACAAACAACTTAAGGGTAAAAATGAGGGGGAACAGTTGCTTATTATGAGCAGAATGTTCAACTAGGTTGAACCTAAGTGTTTGGAGGTGGACAGAGGTGACAGTAGCATGTTATTGTGAGAATAACTAACTGTGCTGAATGGTACGTGAAGGTGGTGGAAAGGGGAAGCTTAGAGTCATGTATGTCACCAGAAGGAAAGTTGGAGGTTAAAGATGGGAATGTACAAAACAGTGAATTTTGTGGTGGACAATGTCTGTGATCAACTGTACAAATATTAGAAATCTCTTTCATGAACTAGAAAAAATGTATGACACTATAACTAGAAGCTAATACTATAGGGGTATATAGGGAAAAATATACCTATTGCAAACTAGGCACTACAGTTGACAGTATTTTAACATTCTTTCTTCAACAGTAACAAATGTACTATACCAATACTATGAGTCAATAATGGAGAGTGGGTAGTTAGGGATAGAAGAGGAATTGAGTTTTCTTTTTTGTCTTTATTTCTTTTCTGGAGTAATGAAAATATTCTAAAAATTGGAAAAAAAATAATTGTGGTGATGGCTGCATAGCTGTATGATGGTACCATGGGCAATTGATTATGCACTTTGGATCTTTGGATAATTGTGTGGTATGTGAACAATCTCTATAAAATTAAATTTAAAAAAAAAGTAAAGCAGAATGATCTTGCTAATATGAAATAATTATCATATGTAGACCCATGGGCATAAAATTTAGAATATAGGTTACCAGGATATAGAATGAGACTAGAGAATGGGGAGCAGTTGCTTAATATGTGCAGAATATTTAACTAGGTTGAACTTAAACGGTTAGAAATGGATAGAGATGACAGTAGCACATTATTATAAGTATAATTAACAGTGCTGAATTGTGGGTGTATGTGGTGGAAAGTAGAAATTTAGAGTCGTTTATGTCACTGGAAGGAAAGCTGGAGGTTAAAACATGGGAATGTATAACATAGAGAATCTTGTGGTGGACCATGACTGTGATTAACTGTATAAATATAAAAAAATTCTTTCATGAACTGGAACAAATTTATGACACTATTACAAGGAGTTAATAATAGAGGGGTGTATGGGGGGAAAATGTCCCTATTGCAAGCTATAGAGTATAGTTAACAGTAATATCTTAATGTTCTCTCATCAACAGTAACAAATGTACCACACCAATAATAGGGGTCAATAATAGGGGGGGATTAGGGATATGGGATGTTTTGGGCTTTCTTTTTAATTTTTATTTCTTTTGCTGGAGTAATGAAAATGTTCTAAAATTGATTACGGTGATGAATGCACAACTATGTGACGATACTGTGAGCCAAAGATTGTATACTTTACATGGATGTATGGTGTGTGAATATATCTCAATAAAATTGCATTAAAAATAAAAAAAAAAAGAGGGGGAGATGAAAACATTCCCAGATAATCAAAAGCTGAGGGACTTCATCACCAGTAGATCAGTCCTGTAAGAAATGCTAAAGGGAATTGAGCAGGCTGAAAGGAAGGGACACTAAACAATTGACTGAAACCACATGAAGAAATGAAGATTCCTAGTAAAGATCACATGGTAAATATAAATACCAATACTACTGTATTTTTGATTTGTAACTCCACTATTTATTTCCTACAGGATATAAAATACATAAATGATAATGACAAATCAGTGGTTTTGGACTCAATGTAAAATATGTAATTTTTGACAAGAACTACATAAAGGTGGGGGAATGGAGGAGTATAGGAACATAGTTTACATGTCCTATTGAAGTTAAGCTGGTATCAAAGGAAAACAAGAGTGTTACAGATTTAAGAGGTTAAATTTAAGCCACACGGTAAACACAAAGTATCAGAGAATATGACCATAGAGATGAAAAGTTGGGTATGGGTTACGAGAAGTGGGGAAAGGGGCAATGAGGAGTTAAGTAATGAATGTAGGGTTTCTATTTGGGGTGAAGGGAAATTTCTAGTAATGGATGTGGGAAGGCGATAGCATTGCAACATTCTAAATGTGATTAATCCCACTAATGGAATGCTAGGAAGGGGTTGGAATGGGAAGATTCAGGCTGTATATATGTTTCCACAATTGAAAAAAAAAAAAAAAAAGACAGTCTAAATAGATAATGACAATTAACTGCCAAGGGTGATCCTGGATGGGATCTGAGGATGGAGGAGAGGAGACTCAAAGGGACACAGTTGGGACATAAAGGAAAAAAAGGAAATATAGAATGTAAGCTTTGTATCAATGTTGAATTTCTTGAACTTCTTAGCTGCGCTTAATGGGATTGCATAAAAGAATGTTCTTGTTCATGGGAAATGTACATGTGAATTATATTGTTTGTTCAAGGAGTGTGCAGCTTGCTCTCATAGTTCAGAAGACAGAGCAATAGATGATGGATGATAGGGAGGGAGGGAGGAAAAGAAAGAAACAGTTTGACAGGATGTTAAAGTTGGTGGATCAGGGTTATCAGGGAGGGGGGTTGGGGTATGCTGGAGTTCTGTGTACAGGGTTTGTATTGTTTTTGCAACTGTTCCTGTAAGTTTGAACCGATTTCAAAATTAAATAAATAAATAAATAAATAAATAAATAAAAAGAGGTTTGATGCATTTCACAGTGCAACCAGAGGGGTTGGCATATCTGTTCCAAATCAGTCTCAAGGGTGGCAACATCCTATGCTGTTCTAGGTCCTAGAATTTAGGACATTGGTTCTTAATCAAGGATAATTTTGTTCCCCAGGAACATTTGACAATGTCTGGAGACAGTTTTGGCTGTCATAAAATTAGTGAGAGTGCTACCAAATTCTAATGGGTAGAGGTCAGGCCTCTAAATATCATATGGTACACAGGGCAGACCCCCACAAAAACAAAGTATCTGGCCCGAAATGTCAATGGATCTGCTATTGAAAAACGGTGGTCTAGAACAGAGCTAGTTGTTTTTTCATTTGGTGGTCACGGGTGCCTACTGTGAGTCTAGGCTGCAAAACTACATACACTAGAAACGAACAGAAGCGTCATTCACTTTGGGAGAAAACAGAGCCTTAGCATCAATTCTTTTTTTTTTTTCCCTCTTATACTATTTTATTTCCCATTATTTTGTTACATAGTTACAGAAATAAATTATGATTCAACATAAAAGCTAACATCCCAACATTATGTAAGATGCAATAATATTGATAAACTTGTAAAATTGGGTGAAATGTGATTTCAAAATATAAAGAAAGTTGTAAGAAACACTAACTTCAGATTATCTGGGATTGCATGGACCCAAACTGTCAAAAATCAAGCAAATTTACATGACCCTTAAGCTCATAATATTGTATGTACCAAAACATACTTACTTTTAAAACCCATCCTACATTAAATCAGTTTGTTTTCCCTTGAAATATTCCAATTTTATAACAACAAAAAAAAACAGTCATAATGAATACATGTAAGACAATATGAGCATATATAAATATGGTAAAATGGAACAGAAATCAGGAGCTTTACCCTTGTTGTGAGACTTGAGCTAGTCACAAACTTTCTGCTTTTAGTTTCATCAACTGAAAAATGGGAAAAATAATACTGATCACACGTGAAGACCCCATGAGAATCAAAGGAGATGGTATATATAAAAAAATTCTGTGACCAGCAACATGTGATTCAAATTATGCTATTATAAAAAATACTAAAAAGAAATTTATGCTAATACTTTATTATAATCTTCTACACATCAATTAATGTTTTGAGCATATAATAAAATATTTTAAAAAACAATAAATTTCAGCTTTTTCAAATCAATTAATAAATGCATTAAAAAATGAAGATGTTTATGACAAGGTATTTGAGGATTACAGTATAATTTGGGGAGTTAAGTGGCCATAAAAGTAAAAAGGCAAGAAATGACATATGAATACATGAGGCAGACATCATCTAACTACTGCTCCACTTGTAATGTTGTATTAGATTCCTGCATAAAGTTAAATCTATTCAGAATGTTTAGATTCTGTTACAGATATATTTTCTACTCTCAGTCTATGGGTTTAGAAGCTCTGCTTCCCTTCTTCTCTTCCTTCAGCTGTCTTCACACATAGTGTCAGAAGGCAAGAACAAAGAATATGGCTTTTCCTTTCCTGATACTGAGCAACCAACCCCTCATGGGACAGGCAGGTAGGGAAGCTCGAGAGTTTGCTGCACCAAGTACATGAGTCTAACAAAAGTTAGGAGGAAATGCAGTGGACATTTTTGTCCAAATAATGAAATGAAATTATTATATTAGACATAACTAGGAAAAAAAGTTCAAATTTATATACTCACGTCAATAGTTTTAAAACAGTTTTAAAATGATGAAAGGAAAATCAAATTGGAAGTAAGTAAACCAAAATGTTAACCATGGCTGTGAGACAGTGATGGTGTAATGGAAACGTATTTTTCTTTGTTCCAATTTTTTTTTTTACGATTATCTGAATTTTTAATAATGGTAAAATTAGACGTAAAATTTTTTCTTTTCTTTTTTAGTAGAATATGAGTCTGATAGCAAGGGTTTTGTTTATTTTAAGCTCTTTTCAAGGGGAACTAAAACTATTTATAAGGTATTTTCTGTGATCCCACTTAGCTCCTGCTCTATGTGCTTTTTTAAAATGCAATTTTATTGAGATATATTCATGAACTATATAATCTATCCAAAGTATACATTCAATGACTCACAGTGTCATCATATAGTTGTGTAGTCATCACCACAATTTTAGAACATTTTCATTACTCCAGCACAAAAAAAATAATAAAAATAAAAATGAACACCTGAAACATCCCATACCCTTTATCACCCACTATTATTTATACATATTTTGGTCCTTATTACTCATCTGCCCATACTGAAAGCAGGCACTGTCAATCACAAAGTTTTCACAATCAGACAGTCACACAATAAGAGCTATATCATTACACAATCATCATCAAGAATCAAGGCTACTGCATTACAGTTCAACACTTTCAGGTATTTCCTTCTAGCTATTCTAATACACTAGAAACTAAAAAGGAATATCTGTATAATGCACAAGAATAACCTCCAGAATGACCTCTCAACTCTATTTGAAATCTCACAGCCACTGAAACTTCATTTTGTTACATTTCTTTTCCCCCTTTTAGTCAAAAAGGCATTCTCAATCCCACAATGCCAGGGCCAGGCTCATCCCTGGGAGTTATGTTCCATACTGCTAGGGACATAATTCCATTAATTCTTGGCATAACATAAGAAGCTTTCATTGAGAGCTCTGATGACTAATCTCAAACAGTTCATGATTCTACCACTCAATATCAATCCCAGTGCCTCTCTCCTACACAACTTTCTCCGGAGATTTGTTTTATTTTGTTTTGATTCCTTTTTCATTTGATTCTCCGTTCCTTGCCACCACAGACATTCTAATGTGTTTAATAAACATTATTTTTTGTTTATACATCTTTGTAAACTGTGTTTTGTTTTCCATGTGTGTATTTTTAATTTATTGGCATTGTTATATCTGTTTATTTTTTCCACTCATTACTATGCTTTTAAGATCCACTCAACTCAAGTTGCTATGAGTACACCTAATATATTGCTTTTAACTGTAACACAGAATATGATTTATATCTACCACATTATAGTATTTATTTTCTCAGAGAGATTGCCTCCAACTCCTCATTGCTACAACCAACACTGCAATGAACACGCTCTTACATGTCCCTTTAAGATATCTCACAGGGCATGTGTATATCCTGTCTGAGTAGTGTCACACTGCTCTTCAGAATGGCTGCAACAATTTTTGCTCCCTCAAAGAGTAAACAAAGGTTCCTATAAAGTCCAATCTCTGCCAATACTTAGCGTTATCTAGCTTTCTATTTTTTGCCAATCTAGCAAATGTAAAATAAAATCTCATTGCTATTTAAATGTGCATTTTTCTAATTACTAACAACTTTGAGCATGTGTTCTCATACTTGATGGGCCTACTGAATTTCCTCTTCTGTAAAATGTTCATATCCTTTGCTCATTTTTCTATTGGAGTTGCTGTCTTTCACTTGTTGATTTGTACGAGTTCCTTTGTATACCCTAGATACAATCTGTCAGTTTTAGACATTACTAAAGTCTTTCCCCATTCTGTTATAGGTTAATTTTGCCTATATTATCCTTTATGGAATAAAAATCCTTAATTTTAATGTAATCAAACTCATCAAATCTTTTATCTATTTGCCTATCAATGTCATAATTTTAACTATCACAATTAGGTTAATATATCTTAAATACCTTTCTATAAAGTTTAAAATTTATACTAGTTTAACCTATTTAAAATTTTCTCTATATGATTAGCCAGTTTTCTCAACATGATCTACTTAACAGTTAATATCTTCTTCCTTGATTGGTGGTTACAACTTTATTATGTATGAATATCTCATCATATATAGATTTGTCTCTGAGATCTTCATTCTGTTCCAATGGTCTATCTGTATTTGTTTTTGTATTATGGTATATCAACATCTGGTGAGCTAAGCCTGTCTTACAGGTTTCTTTCATTCTTGCCTTTATTTTTGGACCTCAGAGGTGCAGAAAAATGAACTAATTAGAATCCTTGGTTGATGAATATTCTCATCAATGGCACATACATGGACCAATTTTAATTCTTTTTAAATTAATAAGTACTTGTTCTGGTTGTTAACGCTGCCAGAATGCAAAATATCAGAAAATGGATTGGCTTTCATAAAGGGGATTTATTTGGTTACAAAGTTACAGTCTTAAGGCCATAAAGTGTCCAAGGTAAGGCATTAACAACAGGGTACTTTCACTAAAGGGTGGCTGATGGCGTCCAAAAACCTCTCTTAGCTTGGAAGGCACATGGCTGGCGTCCACTTGCTCTCAAAACGGTGTTCACCAAAATGTCACTGTCAGCTTCCAACATCCATAATACATCCAAATCGGCACACATGGAAATTATAAAATCAAGATTCAAGCACAGGAGCTGAGAGAGGAGCTGCAGATGAGAGACAGTTTGAAGATGGCCTTTGAAAGCAGACTTTTGCTCCGGAGAAGCTAAGAGAGGAAAAATGCCCCAAGAGTAACTAAGAGTGACATTTTTGAGGAACTGCAGCCTAGAGAGGAATATCCTGGGAGTAAGCCATTTTGAAACCAGAACTCTGGAGCAGAAGCCAGCCACATGCCTTCCCAACTAACAGAGGTTTTCCAGACGCCACTGGCCATCCTCCAGTGAAGGTACCTGATTGTTAATGACTTACCTTGGACACTTTTATGGCCTTAAGACTGTAACTCTGTAGCCAAATAAACCCCCTTTATAAAAGCTGGTTCACTTCTGGTGTTTTGCATTCCAGCAGCATTAGCAAACTGGAACACCATGCTTTTGAAAATGAAGTCTTACGACACATACATATATATTTATAACATATTGTTTAATTTTTGTTGTTTTTACCCATACAAATGGTATCAACTTGTATAGAGTCTTCTGGGACTTACTCTTTTCACTCAATATTATATTGCTAAGATGTATCTGAACTGTTATTTGTAGCTGTCATTGTTAATTAATTTATATTACTATTGTATGTTGTTCCAGTTTGCTAAAGCTACTAGAATGCAATATACCAGAAATGCATTGCCTTTTATAAAAGGGATTTATTAGGTTACAAATTTACATTTCTAAGACCATGAAAGTGTCTAAACTAAGGCATCAACAAGAGGATATCTTCACTGAAGAAAGGCTGATGGTGTCCGGAACACCTCTGTCAGCAGGGAAGGCATGTGGCCAGCGTCTCGTGGTCCTTTGCCCCCACAATGTGTTGCTTTCTCTCTAAGTGTCCATGGGTTCTTACTCAGCTTCTCCAGGGCAAACTCTGGACTTCATCTCTTAGCTTAGCATCTCCAAACGTCTTTCTGTCTGCATCTCCAGGCTTGCCCTTATGAAACATATTTCTGCAATGGCAAAGCTAAGCCTTCTTATAACTATGCCTAAGAGTCATCCCCAGAGAACTTTTTCTGTTGCTCAAATGTGGCCTCCTTCTCTAAGTCAACTCTGAAAATAAACTCACTATGCCCCCCACTACTTGGGACATAACTTCCAGGGTTGTAACTCTCCCTGGCATTGTGGGACATAACTCCCAGGGATGAACCTGGTCCTGGCATCATGGGATTGAGTATGTCTTTTTGACCAAAGGGTGAAAAGAAATTAAACAAAATAAAGTTTCAGCAGCTAAGAGATTTCAAATAGGGTTGAGAGGTCATTCTGGAGGTTACTCTTATGCAAGCTTCAAGCAGACATTGCAAATTGCCACAGTATACCAAGCCCCAACCAACAGTATTCCTGAAAACCCTAAAGAATACCCTGGGCTCTATCTAAGACTCTATAAATGTATTACTTAGTAAGTTTATTTTTTCAGAAAGTTAAGGACTCCAGATTTTCCTATGCCAGATAAGCCCTGAAACCCAGAGGTATCAGTCTCTCAAAGAACATCAACCAGTTCCATTCCTCTACTCCATAAGGTCGACACCCCATTATGGCATGAAGAACCTAAAATATTCATTGCTCAGATATCCCTGAAGATTGAGAGAATGATCAAAGGAAAGGGAAGAGGTATAACTGAGAAATTAAGATTTGACAAATATTATGACTACTAACTCATTATATAGATATTTTAGTTTCTAGTGTATCAGAACAGCCAGAAGGAAATACGTGAAATTACTGAACTGTTATTCAGTAGACTTGATCTTTTATAATGACTATATAACTATATAGCTTTTATCATGCAACCATGTGACTGACATTCCCTTCATCCAGTGTATAGGTAGATGAGTAATAAAATAAATACAAGCATGAGAAAAAAAAAAGAAGGTTGGGAATACGGGGGAAAAAATACCCCTATGTAAACTATGGACAATAGTAACAGTACTGCTTGAATAATCTTTCATCAATTGTAACAAATGTAACTACTGTTAAAAAATAGAAGTACAAAAAAAAGTGTTATCATCAATTTTAACAAATTTTCCATACCAATGCAAGTGCTGACAATGAGGTAGTATATAGAAATCCTGTATATTTTGCATGATTACTCTGTAAACCCACTTCACTAATAAAATAGATATGTGGTGTGTGTGTGTATATATATATATATATATGTATATATATATGTATGCACCTAACAGCAGAGACAAAAATATATAAAACAAACATTGACAGATTTGAAGGAAAAATAGTTCTACATTAATAGTGGAAGACTTCAATACATTACTTACAATAATGGAATAGATCATCCATACAGAAGATCAATAGGGAAAGAGAAGACTTGAACAACAGTATAAACCAACTAGACCTAAAAGGTTTATATAATACACTTCATCCACAACAATAGCTACACATTCTATGCAGCTTGGTAGAATATGCAGTTTTCTAGGATAGTCTAAATGTTAGGTCACAGAATAAGTCACAATAAATATTAAAAGATACAAATCATAAAAAGTATCTTCTCTGACCACAATGGAATGAAGTGAGTAATTAAACAGAGAAAATGGGAAAACTGACTGTATTAATTTCTACATATTTGTGAATCAACCAATGTGTGAAAAAAAATCACAAGGGAAATAAGGAAATATCTTCAGATTAATGGAAAAAAAAACTAAATAAAACATATCAAAACTATAGGATGCAACAAAGGCAGTGCTCAGAGGTAAAATTACAGCTCTAATGCTTATATTATATAGAGAGAAGAAGATCTAAAATCAGGAACTTTACCTTACACCTGGAGCAACTAGGGAAAAAAAAAAGTAAACTAAACATAAAGTGAGCAGGAGGAAGGAAATAACAAAGATTAGAGACAAATGAAATCAAGAATAGAAGAACATAGAAGAACAAGTGAGAGTATCGACAAAACCAAAAGTTGATTCTTTGAAAAGACAAAAAAAAAAAAAAATCAACAAACCTTTGGCTAGACTGGCAAAGAAAAAAAGAGACAGGATGCAAATAACTAAAATGAAAAATGGGGGGAAAAAGGGGGAACATTACTACCGATACCAAAGAAACTAGAAGGATTATAAAGGGATGCGATAAGAAATTTTTCTAATTCAACAAATTAGAAAACCCAGATGAAATGGACAAATTCCTAGAAACACACAAACTACCTACAGTAACTCAAGAAGAAATAGACTTCAAAGACCAATAACAAGGAAAGAGATTGAATCAGTCGTCAAAAGCCTCACAAGAAAGAAATGTCCAGGACCAGATGGCTTCATTAGTTAGTTTTAAGAATATTCAAAGAAGAAATAACACCAATACTGCTAAAACTCTTCCAAAAAATTTAAGAGGAAGATCTCCTATTTCCTTCAATGAGGCAAGAATCACCCTAATATTTAAAGATAATTCAAGAAAACCACAAACCAATATCCCTTGTAAATATGGATGCTAAAATCTTAAAAAAAATACTAGTAAGCCAAACCCAATAGCATTAAAAGAATTATACCAGGAAATGCAACAGTGGTTCAACATAAGATCAATTAATATAAGAGAATGAAGGGGAAAAAAACACAGGATCATTGCAATAGACACAGAAGGACATTTGACAAAATCCAGGATCCCTTCTTGATACAAACACTCAGAAAAGTAGGAACAAGAAGGAAACTTCTACAGGATGATAATGGGCATTTATAAAAAATCCACAGCTAACATCATACTTAATGGTGAAAGACTGAAGCTTTCTCCCTAAGCTCAAGAACAAGATATGGGTTTAATAACCAGAATATATAAAGAACTCCTACAACTTAACAACAAAAAGACAAACAACCCAATTAAAAAATTGGCAAATTACTTGAATAGACATTTCTCCAAAGATAAATGAACAGCCAATAAGCATATGAAAAGATCTTCAACATAATTAGCAATTAGGGAAATACAAATCAAACCAAGAGATAATACCTCAAACCCATATTACTTAAAAATTGGTAAGTATCAAGTGTTGGTGAGGATTTGGAACCCTTGTATGTTGCTGTTGAGGATTTAGAACAGGAACCCTCGTATACTGCTGTTGGACATATAACAAGAATAGATTATTGTTTACCAGGGGTTAGTGGAGGGCAAAGGGAATTGGGAGATAGTTTAATGGGTACAGAGTTTCCGTTTAGAGTAATAAAAAAGTTTTGGTAATGGATGGTGGTGAAGGTAACACAATATTGTGAAAGTAGTATCAGAGTGAACTAACTGTACACATGAGTAGCTAAAATAGGAAAATTTGCATTGAATATACATTACAATGAAAAAATTTTAATCGTAAAATAAACAAAAATACAGGCATAAGGATGTTGAATGTATCGTTGCTGTTAATGCAAAAACATAAAACAAAAAGAAACTGTATGTCCATAAACAGAATGAGCTAAATAAAAATAAAATAGTCATCTATTAAAAATTAATGAAAAAAAATTAATGAATGTAATAATCCACTTTTATAGAAGGAAAAAACTTAAAACACTTGGTCATTTCAATTGATGCAGAAAAAGCATTTGACAAAACACAGTGCTCTTTTATAATGAAAACACTCAAAAAACTCACAACAGAAGGGCACTTGCTCAATCTAATTAAGGACATTTATGAAATATCCAATGCTAAAACCATAATTAATAGTGAAAGACTGAAAGCTTTCCCCCTAAGATCAGGAAGAAAACAGAATGCCTGCTTTCACCACTTCTATTCAACACAGTACTGGAATTTCTAATCAGAGCAATTAGGCAAAACAAAACAAAACAAAACAAAAAAACCACTAAACAACACCAAATTGGAAAGAAAGACATAAAACTATGTGTATACACAAATTATATGATCTTATATAGAGAAAATCCTACAAAAAATAAAAATTATTACATAATAAACTAATTCAATAATGTTACAAGATACAAGATCAACATAAAAAATTATTTTTATTTCCACATTCCAGCAATGAAAAATCTATAAAGGAAATTAAGAAAATAACTCCATTCACAATATTATATTTAAAAAATAAAATATTTAGGAATATATTCAAACAAGGAAGTACAAGACTCACACACTGAAAACTAAAAAACATTGCTGAGAGAAATTAAAGTCCTAAATAAATAGAAAGACATCCCATGTTCGTGGATTGGATGATTTAATATTGCTAAGATGGCAATACTCCACAAAGTGATCTACAAATGCAATGTAATCCCTATAAAAATCCCAGCTGTCTTTTTTTTTTTTACAGAAATGGAAAAGCCAATCCCAAAATTCATGTTGGAATACAAGAGATACAGACTAGACAAAACAATCTTGAAAAAAAGAAGAGCAAAATTGGAAGACCTACAATGCCCAATTTCAAAACTTACTACAAAGCTAGGGTAGTCAAAACAGTGTTTTACTGGCATAAGAACAGACATAGATTAATGAAATAGAATCAACAGTAAAAAAATAAACCTATACATATAAGGTCAATCGATTATTTTTACATATTTTATATTTTTTAATATACTTAATAAATAATAGTAACCTACTTTCTATTTTATGTATGTATGCATGTATGTATGTATTTTTAAATTGTGGTAAAATATACATCAGTGATATCATCGACATGGTGACATACCCTGGAAAAATGTACCCTCAGAATCAACTAACACAAGGACAAATCCCACTTGCTTAGAAGTATGGAGAACAATAGAAACAGGAGAAGGACTCAACAAATTCTGAGTTAAAGACAAAAAGAAAGTCTAAGATCAGGTAGGAGTCCCAGACCTGCCAGTCCAGACCACTCCTGCTCACTCAGTCCTGCGCAGCTTGGGATCACTCAGAGGCACCACAAGCCCAGGTCCCTCCTGCCATGATGCAGATTACAGAGCCACTAGCAGTGGCAAGCTAGAAACCCCCGCATATGTGGATACAGGAACTCAAGTCAGCAGAAACCCAGGGATGGAATGCAAGTGACTGAGGAATGCTGTGTACAAAAGGGCCCCCAGGGAAAAATAAAAAGGCAGAGACTGCGGCAGAACTGTTGACAAGAGGTGTGCACATGCCATCTAGTCTGTTTGCTGGGTCATCAAAACAAAAAATAGACCAAATTTTCTCAACAGACCCCAACTGCGGCCCTGGGGCAAGATACTCTGATGGGGAAGAAATTGGAGGCAGAAAAGCCTCACAGGAAAAAAAAGGGGCAGGGAACAATTGAACTTCATAAGACAGAAAGGATCCCAGAACTGAAAAGTGCAAGGAAAAGGGGGCACTGTGTGAGGGAGAGGATTTAAACAAATCACAGGAGTGGGACTGGGAAGGAAAGTCTGCACAAAAACGAACAGAACTCCTGAAGACAATTATATAATAATGTAGATTACAAGGGGTGACAGTGTGATTGTGAAGACCTTGTGGATCACACCCCCTTTATCTAGTGTATGGATGAGTGGAGGAATGGGGATAAAAACTAAAGGACAAATGGGGTGGTATGGGGGGATGATTTCAGTGTTTTTTTTTCACTTTTATTTTTTATTCTTGTTCTGGTTCTTTCTGATGTAAGGAAAATGTTCAGAGATAGACTGTGGTGATGAACGCATAACTATGTTATCATACTGTGGACAGTGGATTGTATATCATGGATGATTGTATGGTGTGTGAATGTATTTCAATAAAACTGAATTTAATAAAAAAAAAAAACAAAAAAAAAAAAAACGAACAGAACAGATCAAGATTGCCAGAGAAGGAAAACAGGAAAGGAAGCTCTCTCCTGGAGGTGAAACAACATCACAAAAAGTACAATCTTACAAAGTGTACAACCTATCCAGGGCAAGAATCAGATGAAGAAGAGCTAAGAAAATCTGAATGTTAAACACAGGCCACTCTAAAGGTCCAAAATAAGTTGGACCAAGCATCAAAGAACCTTAACACAAAGCCAAACAATAAAATCCTAGACAAGAGAGAGAAACTGAACTTCAGACATAACTCATCAAAATAAACAGATGCCCAGACATCAGCAAAAAATTATAAGCCATACTAAGAAATAGGAAGATATGGCTCAGTTAAGGGAACAAAATTTGAAACAACTAATCAAAGAAGTTCAAAGAAATCTCTTAAATCAATTCAAGGATACGAAGGAAAATATGGATATAGAGCTACAGGATATTAGGAAGCTGTATGAGAATAAAGAAGAATTTGAAAGTTTAAAAAGAAACATAACAGAAATCATGGGGATGAAAGGCAAAATAAGATTTAAAATACACTAGAAGCAAGCAACAGCAGATTTGAGCAGGCAGAAGAAAGAATCAGTGAACTAGAAGACAGAACAATTAAAATAGTCAGAAAAACAGAAAAAATAATAGAAAAACTTGAGCAATTTATCAGGGATTTGAGTGACAGCATGAAGTATATATAAATATATGCATCATGGGTGTTCCAGAAGAAGAAAAGAAGGGAAATGGGGCAGAAAGAGTATTTGAGGAAATTATGGCCCAAAATTTCCCAACTCTTAAAGGCATAAATATACATGTCCAAGAAGCACAATATACTCCAAACAGAATAAACCCTAACAGACCTACTCTGAAACACATACTAATAAAAATGTCAAATGCAAAGATAAACGAAAAATTTTGAAAGCAGCAAGAAAAAAGCAATTCAACACATACAAGGGAGCCTCAAAAAAGGCAGTGTCGACTGTTCATCAAAAAGCATGGAGGACTCGGGCAAGATGGCGGCATAGAGAGGAGTGGAAGCTAAGTAGTCCCCCTGGAACAACTACAAAAAACCAGAAACAACTAGTAAATAATCCAGAATAACTGCGGGGGGACAAACGAGACCATCCATTCATCATACACCAACCTGAATTGGGAGGAATGCCCAAGAACACAGCATAAAATCTGTAAGTAAAACCTGCGGAACCCGGTAGGGAGACCCCCTCCCCCATAGCCCGAGCTGCGGAGCCGCGTGGTGCCACAGAGAAGCTCTCTCCCAGCAAGCGAATACAGCTCAGCTGAGCTCCAATTGGGGTTTTAAGTAGCTGCTCACTACAGGTACGCAGCCCCAAAAAACAGACAGAGGCATTGGGTGACGACTGACCTGGGAGAGCTGGAGGGTTGCTTTGGACTGGGTCTGAAGGGGACTATCTGTTTCTTTTTTGGCTCAGTGGAGAAAGCCCCAGCCATTTTCAGTTTCCAGGGCTGTGACTCTGGGAAGGGTGGAGACACCACAAGCAGAGAGCGAGACCAATGAAATGCTAATGACCTCCACCTGAGGGGTCTGTCTTCTCTAGGAGGAAAGGGGTGGGGCCCTTTCCATTCAGAACCAGACCCCAGAGCCTGGGGGAACACGGCCACACCTCCTCATACCAGTCAAGAATTACAGGCTAACAGGCGCCACCTGCTGGGCAGAAAAGCACAGTGACCCGAGGCATCAAAGGGTGGAGCAATTTTCTAAGACACACCCTCAGGGAAACCAGATACTGAATATTTCTTCCCTGTGGGATCTGAGCCTGTTCTGGTCTGGGAAAACCTGATTTGGATAACCAAGGAAACCATGCCTAGACAACAGAAAATTACAACCTACACTAAGAAAAACAAAGTTATGGCCCAGTCAAAGGAACAAATGTACACTTCAACTGAGATACAGGAATTTAAACAACTAATGCTAAATCAATTCAAGAAGTTTAGAGAAGATATTGCAAAAGAGATAGAGGCTGTAAAGGAAGCACTGGACATGTATACGGCAGAAATCAAAAGTTCAAAAAACCTACTAGTAGAATCTATGGAAATGAAAGGCACAACACAAGAGATGAAAGACACAATGGAAACATACAACAGCAGATCTCAAGAGGCAGAAGAAAACACTCAGGAACTGGAGAACAAAATACCTGAAAGCCTGTACGCAAAGGAGCAGATGGAGAAAAGAATGAAAAAATATGAGCAACGTCTCCGGGAAATCAAGGATGAAACAAAGTACAATAATGTACGTATCATTGGTGTCCCAGAAGGAGAAGAGAAGAGAAAGGGGGCAGAAGCAATAATAGAGGAAATAATTAATGAAAATTTCCCATCTCTTATGAAAGACATAAAATTACAGATCCAAGAAGCGCAGCGTACTCCAAACAGAAGAGATCTGAATAGGCCTACGCCAAGACACTTAATAATCAGATTATCAAATGTCAAAGACAAAGAGAGAATCCTGAAAGCAGCAAGAGAAAAGCAATCCATTACATACAAAGGAAGCTTAATAAGACTTTGTGCGGATCTCTCAGCAGAAACCATGGAGGCAAGAAGGAAGTGGTGTGATATATTTAAGATACTGAAAGAGAAAAACCACCAACCAAGAATCCTGTATCCAGCAAAGCTGTCCTTCAAATATGAGGGAGAGCTCAAAATATTTTCTGACAGACAATGAGAGACTTTGTGAACAAGACACCTGCCCTACAGGAAATACTAAAGGAAGCACTACAGGGTGATAGAAGACAGGAGTGTGTGGTTTGGAACACAATTTTGGGAGATGGTAGCACAACAATGTAAGTACACTGAACAAAGGTAACTATGAATACGGTTGAGAGAGGAAGCATGTGAGACACCACAAGAAAGGAGGAAAGATAACAACTGGGACTGTGTAACTTGGTGAAATCTAGAGTATTCAACAATTGTGATAAAATGTACAAATATGTTCTTTTACGAGGGAGAACAAGCAAATGTCAACCTTGCAAGGTGTTAAAAATGGGGAGGCATTGGGGGAGGGATGCAATCAGCATAAACTAGAGACTGTAACTAATAGAATCATTGTATTATGCTTCCTTTAATGTAACAAAGGTGATATACCAAGGTGAATGCAGATAAGAGGGGGAGATAGGGGAGGCATGTTAGACACTTGACATTGGTGGTATTGTCTGATTCTTTATTCTACTTTGATTTAAGGTTATTTTTCCTTTTGCTGCTTCCTAGCTGTCATTTTTTTTTTTGTTTGTTTCCTCTTTCTTTTGCCTCTCTACCTTCTTTGACTCTCCCTCCTGCCTTGTGGAAGAAATGTAGATGCTCTTGCTTAGTATGAGCAGAATGTTCAATTAGGATGAACTTAAATGTTTGGAAATGAACAGGGGTGTTGGTAGCAAGATGTGAGAATAACTAACAGCGCCGAATGGTGTGTGAATGAGGTGGAAAGGGGAAGCTCCGAGTCATGTATGTCACCAGAAGGAAAGTTGGAGGTCAAAAGATGGAAATGTGTAAAACTGAATCCTATGGTGGGCAATGTCCATGATCAACTGTACAAATACTAGAAATCACTTCATGAACCAGAACAAATGTATGACAATACAATTAGAAGTTAATAATAGAGGGGCATATAGGGAAGAACTATATACCTATTACAAACTATATACTACAGTTAGTATTTCAACATTTTTTCATAAACAGTAACAAACGTACTGTATCAATACTAGGAGTCAACAATTGAGGGGGGTTGGTTAGGGATAGGGGAGGTTTAGAGTTTCCTTTTTTTCTTTTTTCATCTTTCACTTTATTTCTTGTCTGGAGTAATGAAAAGGTTCTAAAAATTGAACAAAAATTAAGTGTGATGGATGCACAGCTGTATGAGGGTACCCAGGGGCAAGTGATTGTACACTTTGGATCTTTGGATAATTGTATGGTATCTGAACAATCTCAATAAAAATGAAAAAAAAAAAAAAACCGATCAGGTATTAAGAGGTTAAAATTAAGCCCCATGGTAAACACAAAGAAAGTATCAGAGAATATGATCATAGAGATGAATAGTAGAGTATGGGTTACAAGAAGTGGGGGAAGGGGCAATGGGGAGTTAAGAAATGAGTGTAGGGTTTCTGTTTGGGATGAAGGGAAATTTCTAGTAATGGATGGTGGGAAGGTGATAGCATTGCAACATTCTAAATGTGATTAATCCCACTAATGGAAGGCTAAGGAGGGGGTGGAATGGGAAGATTTAGGCTGTATATATGTTTCCACAATTGAAAAAAAAGACAGTCTAAATAGATGACAATTAAATGCCAAGTATGATCCTGGATGGGATCTGAGGATGGAGGAGAGGAGGCTCAAAGGGACACAGATGGGACATAAGAAAACAAAAAGGAAATATAGAATGTAAGCTTTGTATCAATGTTGAATTTCTTGAACTTCTTAGCTGCGTTTAATGGGATTGCATAAAAGAATGTTCTTGTTCATGGGAAATGTGTATGTGATTTATATTGTTTGTTCAAAGATGTGTGCAGCTTGCTCTCATATGTTCAGAGGACAGAGCAATAGATGATGGATGATAGGTATGGAGGGAGGGAGGGAGAGAGGGAGGGAAAGAAAGAAATGGTGGTGTGACAGGATGTAAAAGTTGGTGGATCGGGGTATTGGGGGAGGGGGGTCAGGGTATACTGGAGTTCTGTGTATGGGGTTTGTATTGTTTTTGCAACTGTTCCTGTAAGTTTGAATTTATTCAAAATAAAGTTAAAAAAAAAAAAAAAAAGCATGGAGATGAGAAGGCAGTGGAATGATATACTTCAAATACTGAAAGAGAAAAGCTGCCAGATAAAAATTCTTTATCCAGCAAAACTATTCTTGAAAATTGAGGGACAGTTTTAAATATTCATAGATAAACAGAAACTGAGAGAGTTTGTTAACAAAAGACCTGCCCTACAAGAATTACAAAAAGGAGCTCTGCAAGTTGAAAGGAAAAGACAGAAGAGAGTGGCTTGGAGTAGAGTGAAGAAATGAAGATCTTCAGTAAAGGTAACTAAAAGGGTAAATACAAAACCCAATAGTACTATGTCCTCACTATACAACTCTCCTCTTTAATTCCTATGATTGAGAATACAGTTGAACAAGAAAAAGGAATATTTCCTGATAATGGATACACAAAAGATAAAGCGGTAAGGTAGGACAAGAACAACATAAAGAGGAGGAAACAGAGGGATATGGGAACAGAGAATGCATATGCTATTGCAGCTAAGCAGGTATCTGTTTTGGTTAGCTACGGCTGCTGAAATGCAACATATTAGAAATTGATTGGCTTTTACAATGGGGATTTATTAGTTTACAAAAAGTACTATTCTAATGCCTTGAAAATGTCCCAATTAAGGCAAGAACAAGATGATATCTTCTCTGAAGGAAGGACGCCGGCATCTGGAACACCTCTGTCACATGGGAAGGTGCATGGCCGGTATATGCTGGTCATTCTATCCCAGGTTTCATCGCTTTCAGCTCCTGGCTTAGTGGCTGTCTCTCAGCAACTCTGGGAACGTTTCTCTCCAAGCTCTATGGATGTCTCTCTCTGAGCTCTCTTGGCCTTGTTCCGTCTTTTATCCTTTAAAGGATTCCAGTAAAGGATTACAACCCACCTTGAATTGGGTGGGTCATATCTCAATTGAAACAACCTAATCAAAAGGTCCCACCCACAACAGGTCTGCACCCATGGGAATGGGTTAAAAGAACATCTTTTTAAGTTAGTAAGCTATAGATAGAGGTTAAATAATAGAAACCCCAGGGTAAACACGAAGTATTTAAAAAATCTACAGAAACAGAAATGAAAAAGTAATCAGTGAGATATATCACAAAAGATCAACTATTCAGAAAAGGAGACTGCAATAAAGAAAAAGAGACCAAAAAAAAGGGGGGGGGGGCCAGGGGGATATAGCTATACTAATATCAGACAAAATAGATTTTAAATGTAAAAAATTTATAAGAGATAAAGGCAACAATATAAAATAAAAGGGGCAATTCACCAGGAAGATGTTACAATAAAAAATATTTATGCTCCTAATCAAGGTGCCCCAAAGTACATGAAAATGTAGGGAAACATCTTCAAGATCTAGTGATAGGCAGTAGTTTCTTAGACTTGACGCCCAAAGCACAAAGAATAAATAGATAAATGAGAACTTCTCAACATCTAATACTTCAGCACTTCAAAGGACTTTGTCAAAAGGGTGAAAAGGCAACTGACTCAATGGGAGAAAATATTTGAAAACCACATATCTGATAAGGGTTTGATATCCAGAATATATAAAGAAATCCTACAACTCAACAATAAAAAAACAAACAACTCAATTAAAAATGGGCAAAAGACATGAATAGACATTTTCCCAAAGAGGAAAGACAGATGGCTAAAAAGAACATGAAAAGATGCTCAACATTATCAGCTACTAGGGAAATGCAAATCAAAATCACAATGAGAGATCATCTCACACCTACTAGAATAGCCACTATTAAACAAACAAGAAACTACAAATGTTGAAGAGGATGTGGAGAAAACGGAACACTTATTCACTGCTGGAGGAAATGAAAATGGTACAGTAGCTGTGGAGGACCATTTGGCAGTTCCTTAAGAAGCAAAGTATAGAGTTGCCTTACAACCTGGCAATCCCACTACTCAGGATACACCCAGGAGATCTACAATCAGGAACGTGAACAGACATTTTTATATCAGTGTTCACAGCAGCATTATTCACGATTGACAAAAGAGGAAAACAACCCAAGTGTCCATCAACAGATTAATGGATAAACAAAATGTGGTGTATACATATAATGGAATATTATCCAGCAGTAAGAAGGAATGAAGTCCTGAAGCATGCAACAACATGAATAAACCTTGAGGACATTATGTTAAGTGAAATAAGTCAGACACAAAAGCACAAATATTGTATGATCTCACTGATATGAACTAATTATACCATGTAAATTCATAGATATAAATTATAGAATATAGGTTACCAGAATATAAAATAAAGGTAAAGAATGGGAAGCGGTTGCTTAACATGTGCAGAATGTTTAACTAGGGAGATCTTAAACATTTGGAAACAGACAGAGGTGACAGTAGCATGTTATTGGAAGAATAATTAACAGTATTGAATGGTGTGTCAATGTGGTGAAAGGGTGAAGTTTAGAATCATGTAGGTCACCAGAAGGAAAGTTGAAGGTTAAAACATGGGAATGTATAACACAGAGAATCTTGTGGTGCACAACGTCTGTGGTTAACTGTATGTGCTGGTTTGTATATATTATGTCCCCCAGAAAAAGCGATATTCTTTAATGCAATCTTGTGGGGGTAGATGTATTAGTGTTGATTAGGTTGGAATCTTTTGATTGAGTGTTTCCATGGAGATGTGACTTAATCAACGGTGGGTGACCTGTTTGATTAAATTATTTCCATGGAGATATGGACTCCACCCATTCAGGGTGGGTCTTGATTTACTCACTGGAGTCCTAGAAAGGAGCTCACAAACAGAAGGAGCTCAAAGCAGCTGAAAGGGACATTTTGGGAAGAAGTTAAGAGCTGACACTGATGCTGACAGTTGGAGATGCTTGGAGACGTTTGGAGATGCTAGCCCAGAGTTTGCCCCAGAGAAGCTAAGAGAGAACCCCAACACTTAGATACAGAGGAGCTGAAGAAGATAAGACAGACGCAAAGACATTTTGGAGAAAGGCATTTTGAAACGCAACCTAGGAGCAACGGAAGAGCAGATGCCAGCCAAGTGCCTTTCCAGCTGACAGAGGTGTTCCAGATGCCATCAGCCATTCTTCAGTGAAGGTATCCTCTTGTTGATGCTTTAGTTTGTACACTTTTATGGCCTCAAAACTATAAATCTGTAACTTAATAAATCCCCTTTAAAAAAGCCAATATATTTCTGGTATTTTGCATTACAGCAGCATTAGCAAACCAGAACACTGTACAAACATAAAAAAAGTTCTTTCATAAACTAGAACAAATGTATGACACTATTACAAGGACTTAATAATAGAGGGGTATATAGGAAAAAATGGGATACAGTTAACAGTAATAACTTAATATTTTTTCACCAATAATAACAAATGTACCACACCAATACTATGGGTCAATAACAGGGGGTGGGGGTTAAGAGGTATGGGAAGATTTGGGTTTCCCTTTTTATTTTTATTTCTTTTCTGGAGTAATGAAAATGTTCTAAAATAAATCATGGGAATGTATGTAAAACTATGTGATGATACTGTGTGCCAGTGATTGCATACTTCAGATGGTTTGTATGGTGTGTGAAATGTATCTCAATAAAATTGCATTAAAAAAAAAGAAAAAAGAAAGAGTGGCAGGATGCATTAAAAAAACAAGATCAAATTACATTGTTTACAAGTGACTCACCTTAGACCCAAAGACACCAACAGGTTGAAAGTGAAAGAATGGAGAAAGATAATCCATGCAAATAGTAACCAAAAAAGAGCCAGTGTAGCTATACCAATATTGGACAAAACAGACTTTAAGTCAAGACAAGAGACAAAGAAGGACACTATATAATAATAAAAGGGTCAATCAACCAAGAAGAAATATCAATCATAAACATTTATGCACTTAATCATAGTGCCCCAAAATGCATGAGGCAAACACTGGCCAAACTGAAAAGAGAAATAGGCACCTCTACAGTAAGAGTTGGTGACCTCAATATACCACTCACATCAACAGACAGAATACCTAGACAGAAGATCGATAAGGAAACAGAGAACTTGAATAATGTGATAACTGAACTAGACCTAACAAACATATACATTGCTCCCCAAAACAGCAGGATATATACATTCTTCTCAAATGCACATGGCTCGTCCTTTAAGACAGACTACTTGTTGCGTCATGTGCAAGTTCGATGGATCATGTCCCCCAAAATGCCATTATCTTTGATGCAAGATTGTGTGGGCAGACATATTAGTGTTGATTAGATTTGGGAATCCTTTGAGTGTTTCCATGGAGATGTGATTCAATCAACTGTGGACAAGACCTTTGGTTGGATAATTTCCATGGAGGTGTTGCCTCACCCATTCAGGGTGGGTCTGAATTAAATTACTGGAGCAATATATAAGCTCAGACAGAAGGAGTAAGCTTGCTACAGCCAAGAGGGACACTTTGAAGAACGCACAGAAGCTGAGAGAGTAGCTGCAGATGAGAGGCAGTTTGAAGATGGCCATTGAAAGCAGACTCTTGCTCCGGAGAAGCTAAGAGAGGACAAACACCCCAAGACCAATTACGAGTGACATTTTTGAGGAACTGCAGCCTAGAAAGGAACATCCTGGGAGAAAGGCATTTTGAAACCAGAGCTTTGGAGCACAAGCTAGCCAGGTGCCTTCCCAGCTAACAGAGATTTTCCAGACACCACTGGCCATCCGCCAGTGAAGATACCCTTTGTTGATGGACACTGTATGGCCTTAGGACTGTAACTGCGAAACCAAATAAACCCCCTTTTATAAAATCCAATCCAGTTCTGGTGTTTTGCATTCTGGCAGCATTAACAAACTAGAACAGGTCACAAAACAAGTCTCAATAAATTTAAAAAGATTGAAATTATACAAAGAATCTACTCTGACCATAATGGAAAGAAGATGAAAATCAGTGGAGAACTGGAAAATCGACATATATGGGGAAGTTAAATAGCACACTCTTAACCAATCAGTGGGTCAAAGAAATTACAAGGGAAATCAGTAAATATGTTGAGACAAATGAAAATGATAATACCACAGATCAAAACATATGGATGCAGCCAAGGCAGTGATGAGAGGAAAATTTATTGCCCTAAATGCTTACATTAAAAGAAGAGCGAGTTTGTGAAGGTTTGAAGCTACATGTACCCCAGAAAAGTATATTCTTAAAGTTAATCCATTTCTGTGGATGTGGACCCATTACAAGCAGGATCTTTTGGTGGGTAGGATCTTAAGTTAAGATGTGACCCACCCCATTCAAGTTTGGTCTCAATCCTCTCACTGGAGTCCTTTCTAAGAGAAAGAAATTCAGACACAGAGAGAAAGCCACAGAAGCAAGACACTGAAAGCAATGAAACCCAGAAAAGAAGGGAGACACCAGCAGACACCACCATGTGCTTTGCCATGTGACAGAGGAATCCAGGATCATTGGCAGCCAGTCTTCAGTTAGAAGGTTATCATCTTGATGATGCTTTGATTTGGACATTTTCACAGCCTCAGAACTGTAAGCTTATAAGCTAATACATTCCCATTACTAAAAGCCAACCCATTTATAGTATCTGCTTTGAGCAGCCTAGCAAACTAAAACAGAGCTAAAATCAAAGAACTAACTGCATACCTGGAGGAACTAGAAAAAAACAAAAAACAAATAAACAAGCAAAAAATAGCAAAGTAAACCCAAAGCAAGAAGGAAAGAAATAACAAAGATTAGAGCAGATGTAAATGAAATAAAGAATAAAACACTGAAATTGTGGAACTGTAACCCATAATATTCTTTGAAACTTGCTCTATACCTACTTGTTAAATCATACTTTGAAAGTTATCACATTCCTGTATATAGATTTAACAATAAAAAAATGTAAAAAAAAAAAATAGTGAGCTTTAACAAAACCAAAAGTTGGTTCTTTGGTCAATAAAATTGACAAACCTTTAGTTAGACTGACAAAGAAAAAAAAAGAGAAAGATGCAAATAAATAAAATCAGAAATGGGGAGGTGCATTATTAGGACCCCACAGAAATAAAAAGGGTCATAAGAGGATATGATCAGCAACAGTATGCCATTAAAAAAGACAACTTATGGTTAGGAGGCAGAATAGTATAGCCTTTCTGGAGGACAGTGGGGTGGTTCCACATGAAGCTAAGCATGTGGGTACCATAAGGTCCTGCAACCTCATTAGGGGGGCATTTACTTGGAGGATCTGAGAGCAGGGACATGAATGGACATTTGCACACTGGTGTTTATGGAGAGAGTATGCATGATTTGCAATGGGTGGAGGTGGCCTAAGGGTACATCGACTGAGGAACAGAATGGTGAACTGTGGTGTGTGCATACAATGAAATATTGAGCTACCGGGAGAAGAAGTAAAGCTGTGAAACACGCAACGAGGTGAAAGGAACCTGTAGAAAGTATTTTGAGTGAACTACGCCAGAAACAAAAGGCAAACCCTATAATGCCTCACCAATATGGAGTAACTACAATGTGTAGACTCGGAGTTGAACCTTGGAGCACAGCTTATCAGGGGAATGCTTATTGTAACAGTCCCTAGATTGTAAGCTCTTGCAGAAGTCACATCTATTCCTGAATTGTAATGGCTGTCTCCAGATTCCGAGATGCTGCTCCCTTTGTGTATAACCTGATCGATCCCTGGAACTTTGGGTGTCTGTGTGACACCTGACACTCGGAGCTGGAACTCAGCAGACATGAATGTTGGTGTTAGCACATATAGCAACTGTTAAAAAAGCTGAAAAAGAACCCAGATTTCGACTAGAGATGTGAATGAAGTGGGCCAAAGGGTAAATGGAACGGGTAAATGGAACACAGTCCATACTGACTGTGTTTTAAAACTTCAAATTCCATGTGGGACCAAGGGAAGAGATGTTTCGTTGGTGCAAGATCAATATTTCCTAAACAATTTAACTCGCACAGTTCGTTCAAACACCATGATTGCATGGAACTTTTAATAGGAAGTGAGACCTGGTAGGTTTGCATACGTTAGTGTGAAATAGTGACACATCCCAAAGCAATTTGGACACAGAATAAAAACATATATGCAGGGCCTCCCTGGGGAGCTGGGGGAAGATGCAGAGATGTTGGGTTTCCTCACTTGGATTGCTGCTGATGTTCTCACAGACACTGAGGACTGGCGGTTTGATGCGTCAAGCCCTCTATCACAGCATTTACCCTTATAAAGCTCATTACTGCAAAGGAGAGGCTAAACCTGCTTATAATAAGTGCCTAAGAGTCTCCCCGAGTACCCCTTTGTTGTTCAGATGTGGCCCTCTCTGTCTAGCTAAGCCAACTTGGCGGCTGAACTCACTGCCCTCCCCACTACATGGGGTTGCCAAGTCCACTCAATGGGGAAAGAATCATTTTTTCAACAAATGGTGCTAGGGAAACTGGATATCTGTTTGCAAAAAATAAAGGAAGAGCCTTATCTCACATCATAGACAAAATTAACTCCAATTCAATCAAGGACTTAAACATAAGAACAAAAAAGTATAAAACTCCTAGAAGAAAATGTAGGGAAGTATCTTTAAGATCTTGTGGTAGGCGGTGGTTTCTTAGACTTGACATCCAAAGCACGAACAACAAAAGAAAAAATAAATGAGACCTCCTCCAAATTGAATACTTTTGCACATCAATGGACTTTATCATGAAAGTGAAAATACAACCTACTCAATGCAGAAAATATTTGGAAACGTCATATCCAATAAGGGTTTAATACTCAGAATATATAAAGAAATCCTACAATTCAACAATAAAAAGACAAACAACCCAATTTAAAAATGGGCAAAAGACTTGAATATACGTTTCTCCAAAGAGGATATAGAAATGGCTAATAAGTACATGAAAAAATGCTCAACATCAATAGTTATCAGGGAAATGGAAATCAAAATCACAGTGAGATACCATTTCATACCTACTAGAATGGCTACTATTAAAAAATCAGAAAATTACAAGTGTTGAAGAGGATGTGGAGAACTAGGAACATTTATTCATTGCTGGTGGGAGTGTAAAATTCTGCAGCCGCTGTGGAAGACAGTTTGGCAGTTCCTCAGAAAGCTAAGTATAGAATTACCACATGACAAGGCAATCCCCCTATTAGGTACTCACCCAAAGTAATAGAAAGCTAGGACTAGAACAGACATTTGCACAGCAATGTTCATAGCGGCATTATTCACAATTGCCAAAAGATGAAAGCAATCTAAATGTCCATCAACCAATGAATGGATAAACAAAATGTGGTATATACATACAATGGAATATTATTCAGCCCTCCCTCTCTCTAGCTAAGCCAACTCGGCGAGTGAATTCACTGCCCTTCCCCCTACCTGGGATCTGACACCCAGGGGTGTAAATCTCCCTGGCAACACGGGATGACTCCCGGGGATGAATCTGGACCCGAAATCGTGGGATTGAGAACATGTGAACCAAAGGGGGGATGCGAAATGAAATGAAATCAAGTTTCAGTAGCTGAGATTCCAAATGGAGTTGAGAGGTCATTCTGGTGGGCACTCTTACACACTGATAGATAACTCTTTTTAGGTTTTAATATATTGCAATAACTAGAAGTAAATACCTGAAACTAACAAACTGCAACCGAGTAGCCTTGACTCTTGAAGATGTATGTGTGACAATGTAGCTTACGAGGGGTGACAATGTGATTGGGAAAGCCTTGTGGATCACACTCCCCACTCCCCTTTATCCAGTGTATGGATGGATGAGTAGAAAAATGGGGACAAAAAACTAAAGGAAAAAATAGGGCAGGAGGGGGTGTTCTACTTTAACTCTTATTTCTTCCTAGTCTTCACTTTTTTTGGGTACAAGGAAAATGTTAAAAAAAAATAGATGTGGGTAAGGAATGAACAACTATATGATGGCAACATGAACAACTGATTGTATACTTTGGATGACTGTATGGTATGTGAATATATCTAAATAAAATTGAATATATAAAAAACACAAGGGAGAGTTTAAAATACTTGCAGACAAACAGATATTTAGGGAGTTTGTGAACAAGAGACCTATCTGCTCTATAAGAAATACTAAAGGAGCACTACATGCAAATAGGAAAAGAAAGGAGAGAGGTTTAGAGAAAAGTGTAGAAATGAAGACTATTAGTAAGGAGAGAGAGAGAGAATTACTAATATGAACTAACATTAATAGGCGAATTTTGAGAGTTAAAGTTGAGAACACAGGTTATCAGGAGACAGAAAGAGGGTAAATATCAGACATTTGATGCTGAACGAGTAAAGAATGTTCAACAGGAATAACTGTAATAATCAAGAAATGGATAACACAATACTACCTGATGGTAGCACAATACTGTAAGTACACCAAACAAAGCTGAGTGTGAGTATGGTTGAAAGAGGAAGGCTAGGGGCTTGTATGACACTAGAAGGAAGGAAAGAGGATAAAGACTGGGACTGAATAACTTAGCAAAACCTAGAGTGAACATTAATACTGATTAAATGTACAAATATAAGAATGTTTTCACATGAAGAAGAACAAATGAATGTCAACACTCCAATGTGTTGAAAATGGGATTGTATATGGAAAAATACAAACACTGCAAATTATAGAGTCTATATGTAATAGGAACGTACTATACTTCCATCAGGTGTAACAAAGGCAATATACAAAGCTAAATGTCAATAAGAAGGGGATATAAGGAAGGGGTATGGGATTCTTGGTATTGTTGTTTCTCCTTTTCATTTTATTTTTTATTCTTTTATTTGTTATTCTTCATTGTTTTTCCTTTTCTTTCTCTGTGGAAGAAATGGAAATGTCCTCATAGATTGTGGTGGTGGATGCATTACTATGTGATTATACCAGGAATCACTGATTGTTTACTTAGGATGCACTGTATGGTGTGTGAATACAACTGTTTAAAAATAAACAGAAAGTTACAAATGCTAGAGAAAATATGGAGGGAAGGATGGACCTATTCACTGTTGATAGGGAATTAGAATGGTGCGGGAAAGTAGGTAGAAAGCCAGGAACTGCGTGGACTGGACACCACACAGCAATCTGACTTTGGGCATACTTCTTACAACACTCATGAAAACGTCGAACTGCTGAGATCAGCAAAATCTGTAAGTTTTTGCAGCCAGGGGACCCACGCCCCTCCCTGCCAGGCTCAGTCCCGTGGGAGGAGGGGCTGTCAGCTACGGGAAGGAGAAGGGAGAACTGCAGTGGCAGCCCTTATCGGAAACTCATTCTACTGATCCAAACTCCAACCATAGATAGACTGAGACCAGACACCAGAGAATCTGAGAGCAGCCAGCCCAGCAGAGAGGAGACAGGCATAGAAAAAAAACAACATGAAAAACTCCAAAATAAAAGCGGAGGATTTTTGGAGTTCTGGTGAACATACAAAGGGGAAGGGCAGAGCTCAGGCTCTGAGGGGCATATGCAAACCCAAAGAAAAGCTGATCTCTCTGCCCTGTGGACCTTTCCTTAATGGCCCTGGTTGCTTTGTCTCTTAGCATGTCAATAACCCATTAGATCTCTGAGGAGGGCCCCTTTTTTTTTTTTTTTTAATCCTTTCTTCTTTTTCTAAAACAAGTACTCTAAGAAGCCCAATACAAAAAGCTTCAAAGACTTGCAATTTGGGCAGATCAAGTCAAGAGCAGAACTAAGAGAGCTCTGAGACAAAAGGCAATAATCCAGTGGCTGAGAAAATTCACTAAACACCACAACTTCCCAAGAAAAGAGGGGTGTCCACTCACAGCCATCATCCTGGTGGACAGGAAACACTCCTGCCCATCGCCAGCCCCATAGCCCAGAGCTGCCCCAGACAACCCAGTGTGACGGAAGTCCTTCAAATAACAGACACACACCACAAAACTGGGCGTGGACATTAGCCTTCCCTGCAACCTCAGCTGATTGTCCCAGAGTTGGGAAGGTGGAGCAGTGTGAATTAACAAAGCCCCATTCAGCCATCATTTGAGCAGACTGGGAGCCTCCCTACACAGCCCAGCAGCCCAGAACTGCCCTGGGGGGACGGCACTCACCTGTGACATAGCACAGTCATCCCTCAACAGAGGACCCGGGGTGCACACCCTGGAAGAGGGGCCCACTTGCAAGTCTCAGGAGCCATATGCCAATACCAAGGACTTGTGGGTCAGTGGCAGAGACAAACTGTGGCAGGACTGAACTGAAGGATTAGACTATTGCAGCAGCTTTAAAACTCTAGGATCACCAGGGAGATTTGAGTGTTAGGGCCACCCCCCCTCCCTGACTACCCAGAAACACGCCCCATATACAGGGCGGGCAACACCAACTACACACGCAAGCTTGGTACACCAGTTGGACCCCACAAGACTCACTCCCCCACTCACCAAAAAGGCTAAGCAGGGGAGATCTGGCTTGTGGAGAACAGGTGGCTCGTGGACGCCACCTGCTGGTTAGTTAGAGAAAGTGTACTCCACGAAGCTGTAGATCTGATAAATTAGAGATAAGGACTTCAACTGGTCTACAAATCCTAAAAGAACCCTATCAAGTTCAGCAAATGCCACGAGGCCAAAAACAACAGAAAATTATAAAGGATATGAAAAAAACAGACAATATGGATAACCCAAGCCCAAGCACCCAAATCAAAAGACCAGAAGAGACACAGCACCTACAGCAGCTACTCAAAGAACTAAAGATGAACAATGAGACCCTAGTACGGGATAGAAAGGACATCAAGAAGACCCTAGAAGAGCATAAAGAAGACATTGCAAGACTAAATAAAAAAATGGATGATCTTATGGAAATTAAAGAAACTGTTGACCAAATTAAAAAGATTCTGGACACTCATAGTACAAGACTAGAGGAAGTTGAACAACGAATCAGTGACCTGGAAGATGACAGAATGGAAAATGAAACCATAAAAGAAAGAATGGGGAAAAAAATTGAAAAAATCGAAATGGACCTCAGGGATATGATAGATAATATGAAACGTCCGAATATAAGACTCATTGGTGTCCAAGAAGGGGAAGAAAAGTGTAAAGGTCTAGGAAGAGTATTCAAAGAAATTATTGGGGAAAACGTCCCAAATCTTCTAAACAACATAAATACACGAATCATAAATGCTCAGCGAACTCCAAATAGAATAAATCCAAATAAACACACTCCGAGACATATACTGATCACACTGTCAAACACAGAAGAGAAGGAGCAAGTTCTGAAAGCAGCAAGAGAAAAGCAATTCACCACATACAAAGGAAACAGCATAAGACTAAGTAGTGACTACTCAGCAGCCACCATGGAGGCAAGAAGGCAGTGGCACAATATATTTAAAATTCTGAATGAGAAAAATTTCCAGCCAAGAATACTTTACCCAGCAAAGCTCTCCTTCAAATTTGAGGGAGAGCTTAAATTTTTCACAGACAAACAAATGCTGAGAGAATTTGCTAACAAGAGACCTGCCCTACTGGAGATACTCAAGGGAGCCCTACAGACAGAGAAAAAAAGAAAGGACAGAGAGACTTGGAGAAAGGTTCAGTACTAAAGAGATTCGGTATGGGTACAATAAAGGATATTAATAGACAGAGGGGAAAAATATGACAAACATAAACCAAAGGATAAGATGGCTGATTCAAGAAATGCCTTCACGGTTATAACGTTGAATGTAAATGGATTAAACTCCCCAATTAAAAGATATAGATTGGCAGAATGGGTCAAAAAAAATGAACCATCAATATGTTGCATACAAGAGACTCATCTTAGACACAGGGACACAAAGAAACTGAAAGTGAAAGGACGGAAAAAAATATTTCATGCAAGCTACAGCCAAAAGAAAGCAGGTGTAGCAATATTAATCTCAGATAAAATAGACTTCAAATGCAGGGATGTTTTGAGAGACAAAGAAGGCCACTACATACTAATAAAAGGGGCAATTCAACAAGAAGAAATAACAATCGTAAATGTCTATGCACCCAATCAAGGTGCCACAAAATACATGAGAGAAACACTGGAAAAACTAAAGGATGCAATTGATGTTTCCACAATAATTGTGGGAGACTTCAACACATCACTCTCTCCTATAGATAGATCAACCAGACCGAAGACCAATAAGGAAACTGAAAACCTACACAATCTGATAAATGAATTAGATTTAACAGACATATACAGGACATTACATCCCAAATCACCAGGATACACATACTTTTCTAGTGCTCATGGATCTTTCTCCAGAATAGATGATATGCTGGGACATAAAACAAGCCTCAATAAATTTAAAAAGATTGAAATTATTCAAAGCACATTCTCTGACCACAATGGAATACAATTAGAAGTCAATAACCATCAGAGACTTAGAAAATTCACAAATACCTGGAGGTTAAACAACACACTCCTAAACAATCAGTGGGTTAAAGAAGAAATAGCATGAGAAATTGCTAAATATATAGAGACGAATGAAAATGAGAACACAACATACCAAAACCTATGGGATGCAGCAAAAGCAGTGCTAAGGGGGAAATTTATAGCACTAAACGCATATATTAAAAAGGAAGAAAGCCAAAATCAAAGAACTAATGAATCAACTGAAGAAGCTAGAAAATGAACAGCAAACCAATCCTAAACCAAGTAGAAGAAAAGAAATAACAAGGATTAAAGCAGAAATAAATGACATAGAGAACAAAAAAACAATAGAGGATAAATATCACCAAAAGTTGGTTCTTTGAGAATATCAACAAGATTGACAAGCCCCTAGCTAGACTGACAAAATCAAAAAGAGAGAAGACCCATATAAACAAAATAATGAATGAAAAAGGTGACATAACTGCAGATCCTGAAGAAATTTAAAAAATTATAAGAGGATATTATGAACAACTGTATGGCAACAAACTGGATAATGTAGAAGAAATGGACAATTTCCTGGAAACATATGAACAACCTAGACTGACCAGAGAAGAAATAGAAGACCTCAGCCAACCCATCACAAGCAAAGAGATACAATCAGTCATCAAAAATCTTCCCACAAATAAATGCCCAGGGCCAGATGGCTTCACAGGGGAATTCTACCAAACTTTCCAGAAAGAACTGACACCAATCTTACTCAAACTCTTTCAAAACACTGAAGAAAATGGAACACTACCTAACTCATTTTATGAAGCTAACATCAATCTAATACCAAAACCAGGCAAAGATGCTACAAAAAAGGAAAACTACCGGCCAATCTCCCTAATGAATATAGATGCAAAAATCCTCAACAAAATACTTGCAAATCGAATCCAAAGACACATTAAAAAAATCATACACCATGACCAAGTGGGGTTCATTCCAGGCATGCAAGGATGGTTCAACATAAGAAAATCAATCAATGTATTACAACACATTAACAAATCAAAAGGGAAAAATCAATTGATCATCTCAATAGATGCTGAAAAAGCATTTGACAAAATCCAACATCCCTTTTTGATAAAAACACTTCAAAAGGTAGGAATTGAAGGAAACTTCCTCAACATGATAAAGAGCATATATGAAAAACCCACAGCCAGCATAGTACTCAATGGTGAGAGACTGAAAGCCTTCCCTCTAAGATCAGGAACAAGACAAGGATGCCCGCTGTCACCACTGTTATTCAACATTGTGCTGGAAGTGCTAGCCAGGGCAATCCAGAAAGACAAAGAAATAAAAGGCATCCAAATTGGAAAAGAAGAAGTAAACTGTCATTGTTTGCAGATGATATGATCTTATATCTAGAAAACCCTGAGAAATCAACGATACAGCTACTAGAGCTAATAAACAAATTTAGCAAAGTAGTGGGATACAAGATTAATGCACATAAGTCAGTAATGTTTCTATATGCTAGAAATGAACAAACTGAAGAGACACTCAAGAAAAAGATACCATTTTCAATAGCAACTAAAAAAATCAAGTACCTAGGAATAAACTTAACCAAAGATGTAAAAGACCTATACAAAGAAAACTACATAACTCTACTAAAAGAAATAGAAGGGGACCTTAAAAGATGGAAAAATATTCCATGTTCATGGATAGGAAGGCTAAATGTCATTAAGATGTCAATTCTACCCAAACTCATCTACAGATTCGATGGAATCCCAATCAAAATTCCAACAACCTACTTTGCAGACTTGGAAAAGCTAGTTATCAAATTTATTTGGAATGGGAAGATGCCTCAAATTGCTAAAGACACTCTAAAAAAGAAAAACAAAGTGGGAGGACTTACACTCCCTGACTTTGAAGCTTATTATAAAGCCACAGTTGCCAAAACAGCATGGTACTGGCACAAAGATAGACATATAGATCAATGGAATCGACTTGAGAATTCGGAGATAGACCCTCAGATCTATGGCCGACTGATCTTTGATAAGGCCCCCAAAGTCACTGAACTGAGTCATAATGGTCTTTTCAACAAATGGGGCTGGGAGAGTTGGATATCCATATCCAAAAGAATGAAAGAGGACCCCTACCTCACCCCCTACACAAAAATTAACTCAAAATGGACCAAAGATCTCAATATAAAACAAAGTACCATAAAACTCCTAGAAGATAATGTAGGAAAACATCTTCAAGACCTTGTATTAGGCGGCCACTTCCTAGACTTTACACCCAAAGCACAAGCAACAAAAGAGAAAATAGATAAATGGGAACTCCTCAAGCTTAGAAGTTTCTGCACCTCAAAGGAATTTCTCAAAAAGGTAAAGAGGCAGCCAACTCAATGGGAAAAAATTTTTGGAAACCATGTATCTGACAAAAGACTGATATCTTGCATATACAAAGAAATCCTGCAACTCAATGACAATAGTACAGACAGCCCAATTATACAATGGGCAAAAGATATGAAAAGACAGTTCTCTGAAGAGCAAATACAAATGGCCAAGAAACACATGAAAAAATGTTCAGCTTCACTAGCTATTAGAGAGATGCAAATTAAGACCACAATGAGATACCATCTAACACCGGTTAGAATGGCTGCCATTAAACAAACAGGAAACTACAAATGCTGGAGGGGATGTGGAGAAATTGGAACGCTTATTCATTGTTGGTGGGACTGTATAATGGTTCAGCCACTCTGGAAGTCAGTCTGGCAGTTCCTTAGAAAACTAGATATAGAGCTACCATTCGATCCAGCGATTGCACTTCTCGGTATATACCCGGAAGGTCGGAAAGCAGTGACACGAACAGATATCTGCATGCCAATGTTCATAGCAGCATTATTCACAATTGCCAAGAGATGGAAACAACCCAAATGTCCTTCAACAGATGAGTGGATAATTAAAATGTGGTATATACACACGATGGAATACTACGCGGCAGTAAGAAGGAACGATCTCGGGAAACATATGACAACATGGATGAACCTTGAAGACATAATGCTGAGCGAAATAAGCCAGGCACAGAAAGAGAAATATTATATGCTACCACTAATGTGAACTTTGAAAAATGTAAAACAAATGGTTTATAATGTAGAATGTAGGGGAACTAGCAATAGAGAGCAATTAAGGAAGGGGGAACAATAATCCAAGAAGAACAGATAAGCTATTTAACGTTCTGGGGATGCCCAGGAATGATTATGGTCTGTTAATTTCTGATGGATATAGTAGGAACAAGTTCACAGAAATGTTGCTATATTAGGTAACTTTCTTGGGGTAAAGTAGGAACATGTTGGAAGTTAAGCAGTTATCTTAGGTTAGTTGTCTTTTTCTTACTCCCTTGTTATGGTCTCTTTGAAATGTTCTTTTATTGTATGTTTGTTTTCTTTTTAACTTTTTTTTCATACAGTTGATTTAAAAAAGAAGGGAAAGTTAAAAAAAAAAAAGAAAAACAAGGAAAAAAAAAGATGTAGTGCCCCCTTGAGGAGCCTGTGGAGAATGCAGGGGTATTCGCCTACCCCACCTCGATGGTTGCTAACATGACCACAGACATAGGGGACTGGTGGTTTGATGGGTTGAGCCCTCTACCATAAGTTTTACCCTTGGGAAGACAGTTGCTGCAAAGGAGAGGCTAGGCCTCCCTATGGTTGTGCCTAAGAGCCTCCTCCCGAATGCCTCTTTGTTGCTCAGATGTGGCCCTCTCTCTCTGGCTAAGCCAACTTGAAAGGTGAAATCACTGCCCTCCCCCCTACGTGGGATCAGACACCCAGGGGAGTGAATCTCCCTGGCAACGTGGAATATGACTCCCGGGGAGGAATGTAGACCCGGCATCGTGGGACGGAGAACATCTTCTTGACCAAAAGGGGGATGTGAAAGGAAATGAAATAAGGTTCAGTGGCAGAGAGATTCCAAAACGAGCCGAGAGGTCACTCTGGAGGGCACTCTTACGCACACTTTAGACAACCCTTTTTAGGTTCCAAAGAATTGGGGTAGCTGGTGGCGGATACCTGAAACTATCAAACTACAACCCAGAACCCATGAATCTCGAAGACAGTTGTATAAAAATGTAGCTTATGAGGGGTGACAATGGGATTGGGAAAGCCATAAGGACCGCACTCCACTTTGTCTAGTTTATGGATGGATGAGTAGAAAAATAGGGGAAGGAAACAAACAGACAAAGGTACCCAGTGTTCTTTTTTACTTCAATTGCTCTTTTTCACTCTAATTATTATTCTTGTTATTTTTGTGTGTGTGCTAATGAAGGTGTCAGGGATTGATTTAGGTGATGAATGTGCAACTATGTAATGGTACTGTAAACAATCGAAAGTACGATTTGTTTTGTATGACTGCGTGGTATGTGAATATATCTCAATAAAATGAAGGAAAAGAAAAACTCAGTGAAATATAAGAAATTTGGTTACTTTAAATAGTTGGGTTATATGTAATTTTTACTTTTTCTCATTGAAACTTTTATATGTTTTCCAAATTTTATTCAAGGAGCATATATTTGTGTTGTAATCAGAAAATAAACAAACATTATTTTTACTGTTATCTCTAAAAAAAAAAAATTAGTATTGTTGATAGTCTACCTTTGCATCATGCTCTTAAATGGCTTGGCATGGCACCATTACCAATGTTATCTGTATTTGAAATTTTGATATTTTGTTCACCATGGACTTTTTGCATTACTTTTGATTTTTTAAAACCTTGCATTCAAATACTATTTCCTGAGTTTTTTGGTGCCCCTTAAATTTGGGGCCCAAGGCAAATGCCTCACTATCCTTTCCTGCTTTAAAACCTGAAGCACACTTTTTCACTTTAATTATTATTCTGGTTATTTTTGTGCATGTGGTAATGAGGGTGTTGGGGATTGATTTTGGTGATGAATGTACAACTATGTAACAGTACTGTGAACAATCAAATGTATGATTTGTTTTATATGACTGTGTGGTAAGTGAATATATCTCAATAAAATGAATATTAAAAAAAAAAAAAAGAATGGTGCGGCGATTCTACATTCTACACGGCAGTGTGTGGTATTTCCACAGGAGGCTAAGTATAGGGTTGCCATTTTATCCTGCAACCCCACTATTAGGTATACACTTGGAAGAACTGAAAGCATGGACAAGAATGGACATTTGCACACTGGTGTTTATGGTGTCAATATTCACAATTTGCAATGGATGGAGGTGGCCTAAGGGTACATCGACTGATGAACAGAAGGGTGAACTGTGGTGTACACACAGAATGGAATATTGAGCAGCTGCAAGAAAGAATGACGTTATGCAGCATGCAACTAAATGAATGAACTTTTAGGGCAGTATGTTGAGTGAAATCAGCTAGAAACAAAAAGACAAATATTATAAAGCTTCACTAATACGGACTAAATATAATGTGCAAACTCTGAGGATTGTATTTGAGAGAACAGGTTATCAGGGGTAGGCTTAGGTTCCTAGATTGTAAGCTCTTAACACAGTCACATCTATTCCTAAGTTTTTAGCTACTTCTAAATTCTGAGATGCCAAGCTCTTTGTGTATAACCTGGTCGTTCTCTGGAACTTTGGGTATCTGTGTGACACCTGAGACTCAGAGCTAGAGTTTGGTGCTATGAAAGTCAGCATTACTCCATATATCAACTGTTAAGAAAGCTGAAAAGGAGATCAGACTTCAATTAGAAATATGAGTGAAACCGATCTTGTTAGTACTAAGGCAAATCATACTAAAGGGTAAAGGACAATACTGACTGTGTTTGAAAACTTCAACTTCTTTGTAAGATCAAAGGAAGAGGTTTTTATTTGGTGCAAAATTTATATTTTCAGTAGCACACTATCTAATTTAACTTGTATGGTCAGTTTATTCAAACACTAGAATTACATGGAACCTTAACGGGGAGTGAGATCTTGTTGGTTTGTACAGGTTAGTGTGATGCTCCAATACATCCCAGAGCAATTTGGGCAGGGAATAAAAATATATTTGCAAAGCCCCCTTGAGGGTCTGGGGAAAAATGTGCAAGTATTAAACTTCCCCACCTGGGGAATTCCTGATATTTTCGCAGACATGGGGGACTACCAATTTAATAGACCAAAGCCCTCGATCTTGGGGCCTTCCCTTATGAAACTTATTTCCACAAAAGAGAAGCTAAGCCTCCTTATAATTATGCCTAAGAGACACCCCAAGAGAACTTCTTTTGTTGCTCAGGTGCGGCCTCTCTCTACAAGCCAACTCTGCAGGTAAACTCACTGCCCTCCCCCCTATGTGGGACATGACTCCCAGGGGTGTGTATCTCCCTTGCAACATGGGACATGACTCCCAGGGATTAGCCTGGTCTTGGTATCATGGAATTGAGAAAGTTTCTTGGGCCAAAAGTGAGAAGAGAAATGAAACAAAATATAGTCTCAGTGGCTAAGAGACTTCAAATAGAGTCAAGAGGTTATTCTGGATGTTATTCTTACGCATTATATAGATATCCCTTTTTAGTTTTTAGTGTATCAGAATAGCTAGAAGGAAATACCTGCAACTTCTGAACTGTAATCCAGTAGCCTTGTTTCTTGAAGATGATTATATAACTATATAGCTCTTAATGTGTGACTGCGTAATTGCGAAAACCTTGCAACTGACATTCCCTTTATACAGTGTATGAACACATGAGTAAGATGAGTAAGAAAATAAAGAATTCAGGGGTGTTGGGCTTCCCCATCTCGATGGTTGCTGATGAGCTCACAGACATAGGGGACTGGTGGTTTGATGGGCTAAGCCCTCTACCACAGGACTTGGCAAGATTGTTACTGCAAAGGAGAGGCTAGGCCTGCCTACAATTGTGCCTAAGAGCCTCCTCCCGAATGACTCTTTGTTGCTCAGATGTGGCCCTCTCTCTCTAACTAAGCCAACTTCACAGGTGAAATCACTGCCCTCCCCCCTAAGTGGGATCTGACACCCAGGGGAGTGAATCTCCCTGGCAACGTGGAATATGACTCCCAGGGAGGAATCTAGACCTGGCATCGTGGGATGAAGAACATCTTGACCAAAAGGGGGATGCGAAAGGAAATGAAATAAGCTTCAGTGGCAGAGAGATTCCAAAAGGAGCCGAGAGGTCACTCTGGTGGGCACTCTTACGCACAATATAGACAATCCTTTTTAGGTTCTAATGAATTGGAATATCTAGCGGTAAATACTTGAAACTATCAAACTACAACCCAGAACCCATGAATCTTGAAGATGATTGTATAAAAATGCACCTTATGAGGAGTGACAATGTGATTGGGAAAGCCATATGGATCACACTCCCCTTTGTCCAGTGTATGGATAAATGAGTAGAAAAATGGGGGCAAAAAAAAAAAAAGGGACCCAGTATTCTTTTTTGCTTTAATTTTGGTGATGAATGCACAACTATATAATGGTACTGTGAATAACTGAATATATGCTTTTTATGACTGCATGGTATGTGAATATATCTCAAAAATGAATTTAAAAAATTAAAAAATAAAAATAAATGAAAAAAATGAATAAACAATAGCAGGGATAAGAGGTATGGCTATTGGGTGTTCTTTTTTATTTTATTCTTATTTTTATATTTTTGTTATAATGAAAATGTTCAAAAATTGATTGCGGTAATGAACCCACAAGTTTATGATGAATACCATGAACCACTGATTGTACACTTTGGATGATTATCTGATATGTGAATATATCTCAATAAGACTGCATTACAGGAGGCGGGGCAAGATGGCAGACTGGTGAGCTGTATGTTTCAGTTACTCCTCCAGGAAAGTAGGTAAAAAGCCAGGAACTGCGTGGACTGGACACCACAGAGCAATCTGTCTTTGGGCATACTTCATACAACACTCATGAAAACGTGGAACTGCTGAGATCAGCGAAATCTGTAAGTTTTTGCGGCCAGGGGACCCGCGCCCCTCCCTGCCAGGCTCAGTCCCGGGGGAGGAGGGGCTGTCAGCTCCAGGAAGGAGAAGGGAGAATTGCAGTGGCTGCTCTTACCGGAAACTCATTCTACTGATTCAAACTCCAACCATAGATAGTCTGAGGCCAGACACCAGAGACTCTGAGAGCAGCCAGCCCAGCACAGAGGAGACAGGCATAGAAAAAAAACAACACGAAAAACTCCAAAATAAAAGCAGAGGATTTTTGGAGTTCTGGTGAACACAGAAAGGGGAAGGGCGGAGATCAGGCCTTGAGGCGCATATGCAAATCCCGAAGCAAGGCTGATCTCTCTGCCCTGGGCACCTTTCCTTAATGGCCCTGGTTGCTCTGTCTATTAGCATTTCAATAACCCATTAGATCTCTGAGGAGGGCCGTTTTTTTTTTTTTTTTTTTTTTTTTTTTTTTTTTTAAATCCTTTTTGCTTTTTCTAAAACAATTACTCTAAGAAGCTCAATACAGAAAGCTTCAAAGAATTGAAATTTGGGCACGTCAAGTCAAGAGCAGAACTAAGAGAGCTCTGAGACAAAAGGCAATAATCCAGTGGCTGAGAAAATTCACTAAACAACACAACTTCCCAAGAAAAGGGGGGTGTCCGCTCACAGCCACCATCCTGGTGGACAGGAAACACTCCTGCCCATCGCCAGCCCCATAGCCCAGAGCTGCCCCAGACAACCCAGTGTGACGGAAGTGCTTCAAATAACAGGCACACACCACAAAACTGGGCGTGGACATTAGCCTTCCCTGCAACCTCAGCTGAATGTCCCAGAGCTGGGAAGGGGGAGCAGTGTGAATTAACAGAGCCCCATTCAGCCATCATTTGAGCAGACTGGGAGCCTCCCAACACAGCCCAGCAGCCCAGAACTGCCCTGGGGGGACGGCACTCACCTGTGACATAGCACAGTCATCCCTCAACAGAGGACCCGGGGTGCACAGCCTGGAAGAGGGGCCCACTTGCAAGTCTCAGGAGCCATACGCCAATACCAAAGACTTGTGGGTCAGTGGCAGAGACAAACTGTGGCAGGACTGAACTGAAGGATTAGACTATTGCAGTAGCTTTAAAACTCTAGGATCATCAGGGAGATTTGATTGTTAGGGCCACACCCCCTCCCCGACTGCCCAGAAACACGCCCCACATACAGGGCAGGCAACACCAACTACACACGCAAGCTTGGGACACCAATTGGACCCCACAAGACTCACTCCCCCACTCACCAAAAAGGCTAAGCAGGGGAGATCTGGCTTGTGGAGAACAGGTGGCTCGTGGACGCACCTGCTGGTTAGTTAGAGAAAGTGTACTCCACGAAGCTGTAGATCTGATAAATTAGAGATAAGGACTTCAACTGGTCTACAAACCCTAAAAGAACCCTATCAAGGTCAGCAAATGCCACGAGGCCAAAAACAACAGAAAATTATAAAGCATATGAAAAAACCAGACGATATGGATAACCCAAGCCCAAGCACCCAAATCAAAAGACCAGAAGAGACACACCTAGAGCAGCTACTCAAAGAACTAAAGATGAACAATGAGACCCTAGTACGGGATATGAAGGAAATCAAGAAGACCCTAGAAGAGCATAAAGAAGACATTGCAAGACTAAATAAAAAAATGGATGATCTTATGGAAATTAAAGAAACTGTTGACCAAATTAAAAAGATTCTGGACACTCATAGTACAAGACTAGAGGAAGTTGAACAACGAATCAGTGACCTGGAAGATGACAGAATGGAAAATGAAAACATAAAAGAAAGAATGGGGAAAAAAATTGAAAAACTCGAAAGGGACCTCAGGGATATGATAGATAATATGAAACGTCCGAATATAAGACTCATTGGTGTCCCAGAAGGGGAAGAAAAGGGTAAAGGTCTAGGAAGAGTATTCAAAGAAATTGTTGGGGAAAACTTCCCAAATCTTCTAAACAACATAAATACACAAATCATAAATGCTCAGCGAACTCCAAATAGAATAAATCCAAAAAAAACCCACTCCGAGACATATACTGATCACACTGTCAAACATAGAAGAGAAGGAGCAAGTTCTGAAAGCAGCAAGAGAAAAGCAATTCACCACATACAAAGGAAACAGCATAAGACTAAGTAGTGACTACTCAGCAGCCACCATGGAGGCAAGAAGGCAGTGGCACGATATATTTAAAATTCTGAGTGAGAGGAATTTCCAGCCAAGAATACTTTATCCAGCAAAGCTCTCCTTCAAATTTGAGGGAGAGCTTAAATTTTTCACAGACAAAGAAATGCTGAGAGAATTTGCTAACAAGAGACCTGCCCTACTGGAGATACTAAAGGGAGCCCTACAGACAGAGAAACAAAGACAGGACAGAGAGACTTGGAGAAAGGTTCAGTACTAAAGAGATTCGGTATGGGTACAATAAAGGATATTAATAGAGAGAGGGAAAAATATGGCAAACATAATCCAAAGGATAAGATGGCCGATTCAAGAAACGCCTTCACGGTTTTAACGTTGAATGTAAATGGATTAAACTCCCCAATTAAAAGATATAGATTCGCAGAATGGATCAAAAAAAATGAACCATCAATATGTTGCATACAAGAGACTCATCTTAGACACAGGGACACAAAGAAACTGAAAGTGAAAGGATGGAAAAAAATATTTCATGCAAGCTACAGCCAAAAGAAAGCAGGTGTAGCAATATTAATCTCAGATAAAATAGACTTCAAATGCAGGGATGTTTTGAGAGACAAAGAAGGCCACTACATACTAATAAAAGGGGCAATTCAGCAAGAAGAAATAACAATCGTAAATGTCTATGCACCCAATCAAGGTGCCACAAAATACATGAGAGAAACATTGGCAAAACTAAAGGAAGCAATTGATGTTTCCACAATAATTGTGGGAGACTTCAACACATCACTCTCTCCTATAGATAGATCAACCAGACAGAAGACCAATAAGGAAATTGAAAACCCAAACAATCTGATAAATGAATTAGATTTAACAGACATCTACAGGACATTACATCCCAAATCAACAGGATACACATACTTTTCTAGTGCTCACGGAACTTTCTCCAGAATAGATCATATGCTGGGACATAAAACAAGCCTCAATAAATTTAAAAAGATTGAAATTATTCAAAGCACATTCTCTGACCACAATGGAATACAATTAGAAGTCAATAACCATCAGAGACTTAGAAAATTCACAAATACCTGGAGGTTAAACAACACACTCCTAAACAATCAGTGGGTTAAAGAAGAAATAGCAAGAGAAATTGCTAAATATATAGAGACGAATGAAAATGAGAACACAACATACCAAAACCTATGGGATGCAGCAAAAGCAGTGCTAAGGGGGAAATTTATAGCACTAAACGCATATATTAAAAAGGAAGAAAGAGCCAAAATCAAAGAACTAATGGATCAACTGAAGAAGCTAGAAAATGAACAGCAAACCAATCCTAAACCGAGTACAAGAAAAGAAATAACAAGGATTAAAGCAGAAATAAATGACATAGAGAACAAAAAAACAATAGAGAGGATAAATATCACCAAAAGTTGGTTCTTTGAGAAGATCAACAAGATTGACAAGCCCCTAGCTAGACTGACAAAATCAAAAAGAGAGAAGACCCATATAAACAAAATAATGAATGAAAAAGGTGACATAACTGCAGATCCTGAAGAAATTAAAAAAATTATAAGAGGATATTATGAACAACTGTATGGCAACAAACTGGGTAATGTAGAAGAAATGGACAATTTCCTGGAAACATATGAACAACCTAGACTGACCAGAGAAGAAATAGAAGACCTCAACCAACCCATCACAAGCAAAGAGATCCAATCAGTCATCAAAAATCTTCCCACAAATAAATGCCCAGGGCCAGATGGCTTCACAGGGGAATTCTACCAAACTTTCCAGAAAGAACTGACACCAATCTTACTCAAACTCTTTCAAGACTGCATTACAAAACAAAAGTAATGACGCTCTGGTTCATGCAACAACATGGATGAATTGAGACATTATGTTGAGTGAAAGAGGTCAGGAGCAAAAAGACAGAAAAAGACTTTTCTATCAAGCATCTCACAATTCTTCCAGCTTCTACCCATTACCCAATTATAATGTTATTTCCACATTTTTGTTATTTGCAATAGCAGCACCCCTCTTCTGGTACCAAAATCAGTTTTAGTTTCCTAGGCTGCTGAAAGCAGATACCGTGAAATGTGTTGGCTTTAACAATGGGAATTTATTAGCTTAGAAGCTTACAGTATTTAGGCTGAGAAAAATGTCCAAATCAAGGCATCAATCATCAAGGTGATGCTTTCTTCCTGAAGACCAGCTGCCAATGATCCTTGGCTCCTCTGCCACATGGCAAGGCATGTAGTGGCATCTGCTGGTCTCGCCCTTCTCCTCCGGGTTTCACTGATTTCAGTTTCTTGCTTCCATGGTTTTCTCTCTTTGTCTGAATTATATTTACTTATAAAGAACTCCAGTAAAAGGATTAATACCCACCCTGGACCATGCTTTAACTGAAGTAACCTCATCAAAAGGCCCAATTTACAATAGGTTTACATCCACAGGAATGTATTACCTTTAAAAACATGATTTTCTGGGGTACATACAGTTTCAAACCACCCACCATATGACTCAGCAATTCCATTCCTAGCATATAGCCAAAAGAACCGAAAGCAGGTGTTCAAAGAAATAGCACTATTCACAATAGCTAAGAGGTAGAAATAACTAATGAATGGATAAACAAATGCAGTATATCCATATAACATTGGATATGGCTAATAATTCAGCCATAATAAGGAAGTACGTACATACACTACAGCATGGATAAACCTTGAAAACATCATGCTAAATGTAAGAAGTCAGACACAAAAGGCCACATTCTATATGATTCATTTTATACGAATATCTAGAAAAGGCAAATCCATAGAGACAGAAAGTAGATTAGTAGTTGTCAGGGGCTGGGGAAAGGGGAAAATGGGGAGTTGACTGCTAATAGGTACAGGGTTTCTTTTGGGGGCATTGAAAATGTTCTGGAATTAGTTGGGATAGTTGCACAACACTGTAAATGTACTAATAGTTATTGAATTGTACACTTTAAGATGGTTAAAAAGTGAATTTTATATTACATGAGTTTTACCTCAATAAAAAGAAATTCTAATCCTCATCCACATAAACTAGTACCCAGAGACCTATTTTTACATTCTTGAGCTCACTCTTAGAGGTGGGAACAACAGCAGTCACTAACATTATCTTTACAGTTTACAAAATGCTTTGCAATACAAAGTATCATATAATCTTCTCAACAACCCATGAAGTATTCTCACCCCACATTAGAATTCAGAAAAACTGAGGTGTAGAATCACATAGATAGCAAGCAGGAGAGCTGGATAATCAATATGGATTGGCCTAATTCTACTAGATAATAACTGCCTCCAAGGCAAAACAGCTCCAACTTCTGATAAGCTTGAAAAAGGATAGGAGATGTCATTGTGTACAGGCCTTGGGCAATTTCTCTTCTTCCAAAGTGAGTTAACTGAAGCAGTAAAAATATTCATTGTACACAGTAAACAAAGATTTTAAAACCAATATAGATCATTACTGTCTAACAACAGCATAAAGCAGGGCATTACAGATTTCCTTTTTTTATTTTCTGAAGACTTGGGTTCAAGCTTCTCAGTGAAAGACAGGCTATCATATTGGCATTTCCCCTCATCAGTGATGTTTAGCATAATGTTTACAGGGTGTGGCAGTAAAGTAATGAGATGACTGTGTATTATGTTCCTTGTACAACTAAGCAGGGTTCAGACATGAAGGTCAAAATCCAGATGGCTGAGCCTGCCTGATAGTGCCTAGTTCAATATGGGCATTCCATACACAGTGACTAGGAAGTACAGGTATCCCTATTTATGGTACATGTCAGCATTTGACCTGGCTGTAGGACAATGCTGTTTGGAACTTGTGCCCAGATCAAGGACAAAACTTGCCTCTCTTCCTCCTATTCTCCAGATTACCCCTTGGTTCCCTTGATGGAAAGTCCTTTCCAAAAGCAATGTACAGTACAATAGAAAATCTGACATATGAACCCCAGGTTCAAATCCTGATTCTACATATCACTCCCCCTCATGCTTTAACATTCTGGGCCTCAACTTCTTTATCTAATATTCCATTTACTTCATAGACTGTTCAAAGAATTAAATGAAATAATGCAGCAGTTGCCATCCTGTGGGCTATAGACCCCTGGGCCATATTACAAAAGGTTTGAAAAAGCATACCCTAGAGAAACAGGATCGTTTAGGGATTAAGACTGAAAGTATGGAGCAAAATTGTCTAGATTCAAAGACTGGTTTTTTATCCTTGAGCAAGTAAATTAGCCTTTCTATGTCTCAGTTTCTCGTCTGTAAATGGAGAAAACAGTACCTACCTTATTTGGTTATTGTGAGGATTAATTGAGTTTACACACGTAAAAGTGCTTAGAATTGTGCCTGGCCCATAGTAAGCATTCAATAAATGTTAGTTATTATTTTGTTATATGTGCTTACTCATTCTTTCAAAGTACAACTATTATTATGTGGGTGTCGGCCAAGTTTATGTTAAAAAGAACACTGTATACTTGAAAAGGCTAAAAACTTTTAAGATGATAATTGTAAAAGAATCTATCTAGTACACTTCCTGCCATGTCCTAGACAAGATTAGCTAAATCTAAATCCCACCTGTAAGATACACTGGAGGTTTGGTCTTCCCAGTCAAGTGATCAGCTCCTCATGAGTACTTCCTTTGTGAATCTGTCCCACAATGTTTGAAAAGGAGGACTTACCTTTTTTAGCCATGAAAGTAAAGTAGTCTCATGTTCACCCTCTGAATCACTTTGCCTCTTAGACACACACCATACATTATTAACCATTCATACACAAAAGTCATTGTTACTGTTTATTCTCTGCCTACAACTGGCCTGGGTTAGGGTAGGCCCTAGAATACTTAGGAAGGGTCTCTTGCTATCTGCAAAGAACTGACAGACAAAGTGGCTTACATTGTAGGAGCGAGGGTGCCTCTGCTTCCACTGCACCAGGAGCAGCTGGGCCACCACCAACGTAGCGATGAGGATGAGGACCATCTCAGCGTGCATGGCTTCGTGGCCACGGTGCTTGGCATGCATGCGTGCGTGCTCAACCCTGAAAGCCAAATAGATGGGGTAAGCTAGGTCAGGGATGGTGTGGTGATAAACGGGCAGTGCCTTCCAGGAATATCCCACCAGACCAGAGCTCAGAACACATTCCGATGCTTAGCAGCTGCAAGGTATGTGCAAATTAAGGGCTAGAAGACAGGCCCCTAGAAGACAGGCATTTAGAACAGGGGCTCTATATGGGCCCCAGGAACCAAGCTCAGACACTGTGATTAGAGATGGGTGGTCTGCTGCTCCCTCTCATCATGGCAGAAATAGCTGACACCTTTCCTGCAGCAGGAAGGAAATCCCAGGAGAAGCAAGTTCACTGCTCATTTCAGGTATGTTTCAACCTGTCACTAGAAAAAAATAACCCAGAACAAAGGTTATAGCCATAAAGCCTCACACTCTTAGTCAAGGATATTTATGACACCAAATAAATGAGTAACACTACAAACGTGTGCTGATTCCAGGGTTAAAGTCTTGCCTCACACATCCTAACCTCCCTGCCAGGGTCAGGGATCCTTAAGACTAGGTCAAGCCTGAAGAATCTGGACTGCTTCAACTTTATACTAACCCAACAGTGACTCTGCCACCAGCCTATGCAGGTAAAAGCACTGTCAAAGATTCAAGGAAGCTCAGTAATTAGAGAGTAGAGCTAGAAACTTTTATTTATTCTAAGACCAGCATTCTCTGGTCCTGAGGATTAGTAAAGGCCCATTCCCATGGCCAATACTGGCAAAAACTTCTAAGAACAGAGCAGAATAGTTACTCCCACCACTCTGTGTCACAGTCAGCCAAGGGAGAGGAGTGAACAGAAATTGGAGAGAAAACTGAATTAAAATGTAGCTGGCCAACAGGAGGTTCTAAACAAATTTCCCATTCACAGGGCTGCTGAGGAAGGAGGGAAAGGACAATATAAATGGTGTTTTTATGCAATTCCCAAGGACAATGAAAGACCAACAGAAAAAAAGAACCTAGTAGGATGACTTATGGATAAATAAGTAACAAAGCAAATAAAGCAAAAAGTTAATTATGGATTCTAGGTGGTGGGTATTAGGTGATCGCTATACGAGTCTTACAACTTTTCTGTATGTTTGAAATTTTTCATAATAAAATGCTATGGGGAGGAAAAAAGAAAGAAACACACCAAAAAAAAAAAAAAAAAGTTAGGGGAAAATCTTGGGCAGAGTTAGCAGCCAAATGTCAATTAGTCAGCCAGCCTTAATACCTAAGGGTATCTGGTTGGCAGAATCTGACAGAAAGTGAATAGGGTTCAGAGTCAGAAATTTAGGTACAAATCCAGCTGTGTGGTCTTAGCCAAGAAACTTCACGCCTCTACATAACAACTTCTTCATCTGTCAAAAGAAATTCGTATACATTCTGGCTTCTTCATAGGGCTATTGTGAGGATAAGCCAAGCCAAAAGGATGGAGAACACTAACAATCTGACTGTGGGGAGCTATAAAGATACAAAGAGACAAATTTCTTGTTCTTAAACATTGTATCTGAATGGATGTTTACAACATGAAATCAAAGAAAGGATCTAGAAAAGACCAGAAGTCATCTAGTCTAAGATCCCACCCAATAAAACACTATTTTTGTGGTCCTTTGCTTGAATACTTCCAATGACTGAGAACATATGCTTCTTGAGGTAGTCTATTCTAGAACCAGCAGTGTCTGGAACATTATATGTACTCATATTTGTCTATGAATGAATAAAATTCTATTGCTTTAAGGGACTAGAAGCTCACTATCTCTCTAGATATCTTGATTATTGAAAGATATTTCTGTTAATGAAATAAAATTTACCTTCCTACAGCTTCAATCTATTGAACCTAATCCTATACTCTGGATCAACAAAGGACGTATCTACTCCTCTCTCCCAATGCCACCCCTTCAAAGATTTATCATGATCCTATCAAAACAAACAAAAACCACAACTATCCTGTTCCTACTGCCACTTTCCTCTGCCCTTTTACTTTAACAGTTCTAGTTCTTTCAATCACTATTCATATAACATGACATGAAGACCATTTATCCTGTTTGCCTTCTAGACATGGTCCAATTAGTTTAAGATCCTCTTAATATGCAGTGCCTAGAACAAAATTATGTGGCCTAAGCAAAGCAGAGCACAGTAGCACTGTAACCTCCGTTAAGGCAGATAGATATTTCTATGAGTAGCTTTTAAATTATTTGGACTATTTTGGTAGCTGAGGTATACAACTGGTGCATACTGAGCCTAAACTCACCTAAAATCATTCTGTGTTTGTCATAGAGTTGGTATCTTTGTCATTCTATACTTGCATAGTTTTAATGTAAATGAAGAGTTTTTTCCCCTATTAAATTTTACTTGTTTAATTTCAGCTCATTGGTCAACCACCTTGTGGAGTGTATGGGACAGGCACCATCATCAAACCCCTTTATTGACTGAGAATCATGACACTGAGATGATGTTTGCTGACTCACTTGGTTACAAAGCAAGTTAGTGGCAGAGCTGAGATCAGAAAGTACATCTCCCACTTTTTCAACTAGAGCTCTCCACTCTATATCATGGCTAACGAGGATGATAACGATGACAATTATCCTCATAGCTGGTAACGTTACTAGAAGCCTACACATGCCAGGCACTGTTCTAAGAGCTTCACATATATTAATCATCACAACTCTATGAGGTAAGTAGTTATGATACTCATTTTACATATGGAAAAAACTAAGGCACTGAGAAGTTAGGTAACTTGCCCAAGATCACACAGCTAGTAAATGGAAGAACTGGTATTCAAACCCTGATGTATGTTGTGGTACAATTACCTACTTACTCCCCAGGACCAAGGGAGTTATCCAGGTGTGACCTAGGTACTGGGAAAGATCCTAAAAGACCTGTCCTGCCAGTCATGAGCCACTGCTTCCCACACAGAGAGAAGCAAAAAGGGTTAGATATACAATTTCATTAGGTGAGCTAACCCGTAGTTCCCAGACTGAGGGGCCCATACCATCACGCTTACCTCCACTGCTCCTCTGGAGACAGGTCTGACATATCAACCTGTATAAAAACACCACAAGAAAATTCTGTTACTGTCTTAGAACTGTCCCGGCCCAACATGAGTTGCCCACACATTCACTATATCTTCAAAGAATCATGGGAAGTTTCAAATCTCAAAACCTCTATGAGGCTTTCCCCAACACACTATTTTACATTAATCACTCCCTTCTCTAATGACTGAAAGTGTCTTGCATGTGTTGTGCTAAGCAATGAGGACAGAAGAATGAGAGTTCTAACCCCAAGAAGCTCACAGCCTCCCAAGGAAGTCAGACACATGAATATATAATTTTTTTATTATATGCTAAAGACTAACTATGGAAGAATAAAACAGTGGCTTCTAACCCAATCTGGGGTGTTACAGATTAGAGAAGGCTTCCTGGAAGTGTTGTGAAGAAAGTAAAAGAACGATGTTCCAGGCAAAGGGACTAACATGAACCTGAAGGAATAAAGTTGCATGGTATACAAACAATTGAGTGTGGCTAGAGCAAAAAGTATGAATCAGGATTAGTGGGAGATGAAACTAGATAATGCCATTTGACTCAAAATGGCTCCATGGTGGCAAGCAGAATATTAGACCAGGATGAACCGAGCTTCAGTTGCTGCTCTGCTATTAACAGGTGGTATAGCCTTCTAACATCAAAGTTTCAATTCTATTTACATTAGTTCTGCCCTTTTAGAGCAGGGTTTCACAACCTTGACACTATTGACAACTTGGGCTGGCTAATTCCTTGCTGGAGGGGAGTTGGGGGAGAGATTGTAGAATGTTTAGCAGCTTCCCTGGCCGCTACTCACTAGATGCCAGTAGCATCCCCCAGTTGCAACAACCAAAACTGTCTCCAGACACTGCCAAATGTCCCTTGGGTGGCAAAATTCCCTCCCATTGAAAACCACTGCTCTAGAATAACTGTAGAGTTCAGGGCTCAAGCCTTCCATTTCTTCATCATCATACAAAAGCCTATCCAAGTCTCAGTACATAGGGTGTTCAACACATTCTTATATTAAACCGAGCTGAAAAAGTTCTTTAGTCAAGAGAATCAAGGCCTCAGAATCACACAAATGAATCAATCAAGAAATATTCCTTTAGTGTTTATGACATTCAAAGCCAGTTTCCTACCATTCCTATCATAACTTAGAAAAGTACCTCAAGTGGAACATTTGAAGTGAAATAGGCAGAACTCCATTCTACTACTGAATCAAATCGGTATATATTTACCAGGCATCCTTTATGTGTGTGTACCTGGAATGCCCATCACTATTTAAGGAGGGCTTTCTGGCATCTACATGTACCACCCAAGTAAAAAAACACCTTTCCCAAGACTTTGCCCAACCAATCTGGGAAACAAATTTAGCCACCCTTTTCATATTCCACACGTTGCCTCACATATTTTATTCAGGTACTGTACAGGATTGGATATATTATGTCCCCCAGAAAAGCCATGTTCTTTAATGTAATCTTGCAGGGGCAGACTTATTAGTCTTTTGATTAGGGTGGAACCTTTTGACTGAGTGTTTCCATGGAGACGTGGCTCCCCCAACTGTGGATGAGACCCTTGATTAAATTATTTACATGGAGGTGTGGCCCACCCATTCAGGGTGGGTCTTAATTAAATCACTGGAGTATTTTAAGAGAGCTCATGGAGAGGAGAAGCTCAGAGATGCTGACAGAGACATTTTGGATTGAGAAGCTAAGATATGTAACTCAGAGTTTGCCCCTGGGAGAAGCTAAGAGCCAACACAGACACTGACACTTGGAGATGCTTGGAGACACTGGGAGATGCAGACAGAAAGACATTTGGAGATGCTAAGCTAAGAAATGAAGCCCAGAGTTTGCCCTGGAAAAGCCTCTTAGTAAGAGAGGACTCCCAGATGCATAGAGAGAAATGCCCTGAGAGAAAGAAACAAGGATGCACAGGAGCTGAGACACAGGAGTAGACAGAAGCCCAGAGACATTTTGGAGAAAGCGATTTTGAAACACAACCTGGGAGCAACCTGGAACAGCAGATGCCAGCCATGTGCCTTCCCAGCTGACAGAGATGTTCCAGATGCCACTGGCCTTCCTTCAGTGAAGGTATCCTCTTCTTGATGCCTTAGTTTGGATACTTTTATGGCCTTAGAACTATAAATCTGTAACCTAATATATCCCCTTTATAAAAGCCAATCTAATTCTGGTATGTTGCATAATGGCAGCATTAGCAAACTGGAACAGGTACCCTGATGAAGGCTTTGCTCCCCAGATGAACAGAGGCCAGATACTCTACGAGAGTACAACTAGATGAAAGAACTGGAAAGGCCCATCTGGGCAGACAATTAAGGACCACATTTCTAAAGGAACAATCAATCCACAGGTTTTATACTACCAAAACTCCTTTCTGGAGGCGCAGCAGCCAGTGGCCAAGCACTGCGAAGACGGCCAGCGGGCCACCGTTAGGGCTGAGCAACCGCCAGTAGCCACAGTACTACCCCAAGAATTGGTGGTGGTGTGTGCGTGTGGCCCATGTGTGGGCGGTGATGCGGAAGTAGTGCACAGTGGCAGCCAGTGTTCACCAAGGAACTGGACCAGTGGATTCGGCAGCTAAATGATTGCAAGCAGCTGTCCGAGTCCCAAGTAAAGAGCCTCTGCAAGAAGGCTAAAGAAATCCTGAAAAGAATCCAATATGCAAGAGGTTCAGTGTCCAGTCACCATCTGTGGAGATATACATGGACAATTTCATGATCTCATGGAACTATCTGGAATTGGTGGCAAATCACCAGATACAAATTACTTGTTTATGGGAGATTATGTTGACAGAGGTTATTATTCAGTTGAAACAGTCACTGCTTGTAGCTCTTAAGGTTTGTTACTCTGAACACATCACGATTCTTTGAGGGAATCATGAGAGCAGACAGATCATACAAGTATATGGTTTCTATGATGAGTGTTTAAGGAAATACGGAAATGCAAATGTTTGGAAATATTTTACACATCTTTTTGACTATTTTCCTCTCACTGCCTTGGTGGATGGGCAGATCTGTCTACATGGTGGCCTCTCACCATCCATAGATAAACTGGATCATATCAGAGCACTCAATCGCCTACAAGAAGTTCCCCATGAGGGCCCTATGTGTGACTTGCTGTGGTCAGATCCAGATGACCATGGTGGTTGGGGTATATCTCCTCAAAAAGCAGGTTTTATCTTTGGGCAGGATATTTCTGAGACATTTAATCATGCCAATGGCTTCATGTTGGTGTCTAGAGCTCACCAGCTGGTGATGGAGGGATATAACTGGTGCCAGGACTGGAATGTAGTAACAATTTTCAGTGCTCCAAACTACTGTTATCGTTGTGGTAACCAAGCTGCAATCATGGAACCTGATGATACTCTAAACTACTCTTTCTTGCAGTTTGACCCAGCACCTCGCAGAGGCGAGCCACATGTTACTCGTCGTACCCCAGACTACGTCCTGTAATGGAATTTTAAACTTATACAGTATTGCCACGAACCATATATTGACCCAATGGAAATGGGAAGAGCAACAGTAACTCCAAAGTGTCAGAAAATAGTTAACACTCAAAAACTTGTTTACACACAAACCAAAAGATGTGCCATATAAAAATACAAACCCTCTTGTCCTCAACAGCCATGACCATTTTAGAATGAACCAGTTCATTGCATGCTGAAGCGACATTGTTAGTCAAGAAAACAGTTTCTGGCATATCACTATTTGTAGCTACTTTTGCTTTCTCTGAGAGACTGCAGATATAAGATGTAAACATTAACACTCATGAATACAGTTAAACTTCCATCTAGCTATAGCTTTACTCAGCATGACTATAGATAAGGATAGCAGCAAACAATCACTGAAGCTTAATGAACATTTTAAAAAACAAGCACCAAGGCCTCCCCTCTACTTGTGAGTTTTGAAGTCATTTTTATTTTTAGGATACCATTTAATTTGGTATGCCGATTTGTCTGCACTCAGTTTATTTCCTTTCCATTCTCTGTCCCATGTTGTTCTTTGCTATTGTCGGAACCCGATGAGTTGTCTTGAACAGAATTTTTTTTTCCCCTTCTGTGAGATGATGTTACTGCACAAGAGCACTGCATTGTTTTTCATAATAAACTTGTGAACTAAGAACTGAAAAACAAACAAAAACAAAACAAAGCAAAAAAATCCTTTCTTTGCCCTTTCCAACCTGGACCTGCATCTTACCAAGCCAGTCCTGTTCATTGTCCCAAATCACATGAGACTTGTTCCTGTCCATGGGTTGTTGTGTACATATACTCTTCCTTCTGCTTGCAATGCCCTTTGTCTTTTTTTACTCCTATCCAAATTCAACTTATCCTCTGAGAACTTAGCTCCAACTACACCTTCCCTAGGGAAGCCTCCTCTGGTTCCTAAGCCTAGTGAATTTGGCCCTCTGCTTTTGCCAGCATGGATTTTCTCCTTGCTACTCAAAGCATGGCCCAAGGACTAACAGTATCAGCATCATCTGGGAACTTGCTAGAAATGCAGAATCTCAGGTACCACATAAGACCTATGGATCAGAACCTGCCTTTTAATAGGATCTACAGGTGATTTGTATGCACAATATTTTTGAGAAGCATTGTTCTATACCACTACTTAATAGTCTTATGTTGTTTTAGACATGCTTTCCAAGTGCTCTAACTACTTCTTAAATCCAGAGCCAGGATAGTATGTGGCAAGCAATGGGCCTAGGGTGCAAAATTTAAGGAGGCACTTATTCTTTCATGTCAACCCTGCACTTGCAAGATCTTGAGAGTAACTGCCTCAAAGTTTGCATCCTAGTGTCTTGCTTGCCTCATCCAAGTCCTGGACCTGCTTATATCTATTTTGCTCCCACTCCCTAAACCCAGGAGTTACCTCAGAGCCCAGACACACTTTACACTGATTTGGGGTCTTTCAGGGAAAATAGCACAGGGCTGAGCATCTATTAACCACTCAATAAGTACCTGTAATTTGAGAATTGCCTCCAAGAGGGTAAACAAGTTTGCTAATAAACCAGCACCCCATCTGGAGATGTTTAAATTGGAGAGTTAACAGACACTTGAAAAATAACTAATAAGCATCTGGGAAAGGAATATTCAATTGACACGAGGTGGGGTATCCAGGGAAATAATGTTAAAAATTTTATGTCAAGGCCTCTCACCTCTGTCTTTGCCTCTCACATGCACTCCTAATAAACTCGTTACCTGTTTACTCTATGCTGTACTATGCCCTTGAATTCTTTCTCGCAGCATGGCCAAGAACCTAGGAAGCCAAATCCAGCAACATATTTTGGTGAACCAGCCAGGAGGCACTTCTCTCTGTCTGGACTGGTTAAGTCATGGCTAGTAATGGGGAGGCTTGGCTGCTTGCTTTCACTTTTTCTTCCTGCTTGGCTCATTTTTATCCCCTCCTATGTCCTCATGCAACTCTGTGTCTCTAAGAATCTGGGAACTCTGATCTGGCTTCTCCAGGACATAAACTCGGTCTACTCTGAGCCTCTGGCTCCCTCATCAGAGGTGGCAGGAGCCTGTTTCCACGCTGTGCAGATCCAAGGAGGCTCAGAATGGTGGATGATACTTTCCTTGAGACCTGACTGGGGGCTTTTCGCATGTGGAGCAGGAGTCCAGTGGAGTCAAATCAAGTCCCCCCATTTCGTGCATGTACTCTTTCTCTTGTGCTCTCGCTCTCTCCCCTTGGCTCTCTGAGACTTCCCCCACATGCTTGGCTTCTGGGTTTCTAGGAATCTAGGGGCTCTGATCTGGCTGCCCCAGGACAAAACATGGTCTATTCTGAGTCTCTAGCTCCCTCTTCGGAGGTGGCAGGAGCCCATCTCCATGCTATACAGATCCAAGGAGACTCAGAGTAGCGGATGATACTGCCCTTGAGACCTGATTAAGAGCTTCTCCCTGTGTCAGGAGGAGTCCAATGGGAGCCAAATCAAGTCCCCCTCTTCCCCTTCCACTCTCTTTGTTCTCTGAGACTTTCCCACACTCTCTCCTTTCCTCCCCTCTGGGGACCCAGACCCTTCCTCCTGCTGAATCTGTTACTCTTTTCACCTTTTCACAGAGGTCCTCTCCCCTGCATCCACACGAGTCTCCTCCTTTCTCCTCTATCTGGCTTTCAATGCCTTCTGAGACACTCCATCTTTCGTAACACAGGATTTTGGGCTAAGGATTCTCGATCTAACAAGGTGTTGTCTTTAACATTCTAGGGAATTACCTCTGGTCTATGCACACGGGAATTGGGTATTTTCCAATAGGAGTGTCTCCCCTCCAGATCTTGATCATTTAGTTTCTATTGAGACCCACTGCGGCTGAATATAAAGCTCCCCTTCTTCTAGATTATGCTTTGTAGCCCTCAGGAAACAGGAAACTAGAGGACTAAGGTATTCCTGGGAACACTGTCTAAAACTTCTCTCAGGTAGGGCAAGCACTCCCACCTTGGAAGCATAGGTCTAGACATCTCCAAGGGAGGAATATACAGGGGATGCCCAGTGACACATCCTGGGGATGCCTAGAGACTTTACTCCCTGTGTTTCTAAGAGATTAGGCTGGCAAAGAGGAAGGGCTCCTCAAGAGTTTTTTCCTGGAATTCTTCCAGGCAAGGCCCGGAAAACCCCCAGAGGCACAGGTCCAGACATCTCTCAGGAAAAGGAGCCCTGGGGACGCCCGGCAACTGTACTCCCCATGTTCCCAAGAGATTGGGCCGGTAGAGAGGGAAACACCTAGCTCTGACATGCATTAGGATGTCACACGGTCACACTGGTGCTAGTGAGGCTCCTCTTTTTCCTTTTCCAGAGAAAATGGGAAATGCCAACAGTCAATATAAGTTAAAAGATGGGGAAGCATAGCCTTCCGATGGTACTCTCAATTACTATAACATCCTCCAGTCTGTAAAAGATGGGGAAGTAGTCAGAAATTCCCTATGTCCAGATGTTTATGGTTCTCTATCAAGACAAGGATCTGAGAAGGACTTGTTGCTAATGTTGTGCCTATGTCTCAATTTCCATTAGAGGAGAAAATCTTCATGATGATCCCCTTTTAAAATGTGTTTGCTAAAAGGCAGGAGGAAATGTATCACCAAGCCAGTTAATTGTAATAAGCTATGGGAAATCACTCAGGAGAAAGAGAAAAATATGACTCTGTTCCGGGGGAAGTTCCTGGAATCCCTAAAGAAGTATACTAATGTAAGCCTGGACTCATGGAAGTTCAGATTTTGCTGGGCACCTATTTCATCAGCCAGTCTGCCCCTGGTACTCAAAGAAAGCTACAAAAGTTCTCCACAGGCTTGCAAACTCCCACTAATAACATTTTAGAAACTGCCAGTTCTGTTTTTAACAATCAAGACAAGGCCAGGAGGAGGAGAGGGCAAAGAGAGGTAAGCAGAAGACCAGAGAATAGGTGTGAGGAACCAGGGCCCAAGGACCCATCCCCTCAGCTGCATGCAGCTGCCTACATGACCAGGAAAAACATTAAAGGTCCAAAGGCCCCTTCCCCGCCTGAGGCGGGGGAAACATTAACAACCCTTTTTAGGTTCTAATGAATTGGGGTAGCTGGTGGTAGATACCTGAAACTATCAAACTACAACCCAGAACCCATGAATCTTTAAGACAATTGTATAAAAATTTAGCTTATGAGGGGGGACAATGGGATTGGGAAAGCCATAAGGATCACACTCCCCTTTGTCTAGTTTATGGATGGATGAGTAGAAAAATAAGGGAAGGAAACAAACAAACAAACAAACAGACAAAGGCACCCAGTGTTCTTTTTTACTTTGCTCTTTTTCACTTTAATTATTATTCTTGTTATTTTTGGGTGTGTGGTAATGAAGGTGTCAGGGATTGATTTTGGTGATGAATGTACAACTATGTAATGGTACTGTGAACAATCGACTGTACGATTTGTTTTGTATGATTGCATGGCATGTGAATATATCTCAATAAAATGAATATAAAAAAAAAAAACTTCCCTCCCCTAATCACTGTTATTAACCAAATCTCACGAGACTTTGTAACCAAATCTCACGAGATCCTGTTGTAACCAAATCTTGTGAGAAACTCAGTTGTCACAAACCTTTATAAGCCCCCTCACCCCAGAGCCCCCAGCACTCATCTCACTCTCTCCGTGCAGAACACTGACTTCACTTTTCCCACCAGCCACCATCAGGAAGCATCTTTTCTTGTTTTCTGAGTCCCTAATTAAACTCATGGGTAACTCCATGCCAGGTGAGTTCTTTGGTCTTGGGACTAATCCGGATTGGAACATTTAGTGAGCCAGCTAGGACACCAAGGAACCACTGGCTGTAATGGGCATGAGTCCTGGGAAAGGAGACTCCCTGGGGGGATTCCCAGGGTGGCCTGAAGCGTCCATGTGGGAAGGGGTGGCTGTCCTCCTGGATAAGTGAGGGCCACTGAGGGAGTATGGCGACACCCAGAATTCCCCGACTGGATTGCTGGTTCTCCTGCAGCAGGCCACATGACAGTCAGCATTTCATATGAAAAGGTAGAGCTGTCAGGCTGCCGTGGCTGTTGCATGACCTCTGTTAGAAGCTGTGCACTCAGCTGTGGGAGAAGACCTGGCAGTCAAAGCAGAGATTTGCCACCTAGAAGAGGAACTTGAGTTAGAAAGAGACATGCTGATAGCCCAAGCAGATCTGAAGGATGCATTAAATGATAGGCTGCACTGCAAAGATAAAAGTTCAAAGAAATTAGCATCCTGGTGTGCTAGAGTGAGAGGGCATAAGCTGCCCAAAGGGCAAGTCAGGAATATTGTGATTTTTCTGGACTGGGACCCAAAGTGTGGGATCCTGTTTTTTTTCCTTCAGATGAGGATGAGCCCCCATCTGACTGGGAACCTGAAATTGAGGAAAGTAAGCATGTTCGTCCTCTGGTCCAACAAAAGATCAAAATGGAGCAAATACAACACCCTGATTCCCAGGCAGGGGGACGACAGTGCTGCAGCTACTGCTGCTGCCCAAGCAGCACCTCCTGATCAAAAGGTACTGGTTACAATGCAAGATTATACTGCTAATGAGTTATGGGAAATTGGGAACCAGTACAGACAAAAACATAAAGAAATTTTACCAAATTGGCTTCTGCACCTGTGGGACAGTGGCGCATAGGGAATACTGTTTTCAGGACATGAAATAAGCAAATTGACCTCTAATACCATTCACCCTTCTCTCCGCCAACATATATATTCCTTAGCCACCCTACCTGAGTCCTGCTCACTATTAAATTGGCTAGTGACTCAATGTAAAGGAACAACCCCCACTGAAGCATACTTTATGAATTAGAAGATGTACTATGGAGACTAGAAATGAAACATGCCGTTTATGCTGCTAACTTTGTGAAACATGCAGTTTATGCTGCTAACTTTGTAGGACCAGATAACAAAACTTTCACCACAGGCATAAAAAGTGCCATCTTACATAGTGCCCCAAATCAAAGGTATAGAACACTGATGACCATCTCCAGGGCTGCCCAAGTAGTAGCAGATATGAGAATCTGAACACCTAAGGTTAAAAGGAGCTAGAGTCAGGGCCACGGACCATACCCCAAAAAGAGATGACGGTCAAAATCATGTATTACGCACACAGATGTGGGCTGACCTAATAGCTGCCAGCACTAAAATGAAGATATTGCTAGAAAGCCAAACCGTGTGCTAGTAAGGTTTTAGAGTAAGTTACCAAAAGGGCAGAGATACACCAAATTTAGAACCAGAGCACCAGACGGAGAAACGAACTCTGGCAGAAAAACTCAGCCTTTTCAGTATAAAGAGCCCCCGTGCTCCCTCTGCCAAGGAGGCATGGCAAGCCCCTTTTCCCCTCATACAGGGAACAGGTCAAGATCCCCAAATAAGAGCTATATATGGGGATGCTGGGGATCAGAGGCCGTATATTGAGTTAACTATTTTCTGGTCCACCACTGTGCAAGTTTGGATGTATTATGTCCCCCAAAATGCCATGTTCTTTGATGCAATCTTGTGGGGGCAAATGTATTAGTGCTGATTAGATTAGAATTCTTTGATTGAGTGTTTCCATGGAGATCTAACTCAATCAACTGTGAGTGAAACATTTGATTGGATAATTTCCATGGAGGTTTTACCCCACACATTCAGGGTGGGTGTTAATCGGATCACTGCAGTCGTATAAAGGAATTCACAGACAGAAAGACTCCAGAGCAGCTAAGACTGACATTTTGGAGAGCGACTGAGAGTGAAATATTGAAGAGCAGCTGCAGCTAAGAGAGGACAACACGCCCCAAGAGCAACACTTTGGAGAACGCCATTTTAAAACACAACCTGGGAGCAAGCAGACTCCAGCTACATGCCTTCCCAGCTAACAGAGGTTTTCTGAATGCCGATGGCCTTTCTCCAGTGAAGGTACCCTTTGTTGATGTCTTACCTTGGACACTTTATGGCTGTAAGACTGTAACTCTGTAACCAAACAAACTCCCATTATAAAAGCCGATCCATTTCTGGTGTTTCGCAAAACCAAACCGGAACAACCACTAATGAACACAGAGTTTTGGCACTAGTGGATACTGGAGCACAATGCACCCTAATATATGGAAAACGGCCACAGCCCAGAAGGACTACATTGGTCATCACCAGGTATGGGAGCCAAAGTATTAAAGTAACAGCAACAATTACTAATGCAGATTGGCCGGCAGAATATCACTGTGCAAACTACTGTATCTGAATTCCATCTCCAGTGCTGAGTGGTCAAAATCACCCGAAGAGGACATGCTAAGTGGTCACCGGTAAAAGTACAGATGCACAGTAGCAATGTGTGTCAATATAAGTTGCCAGGGGGACATCAAGAAATTACTGCTACCATCCAGGAATGAGAGAGAGTGGGCATTATAATCCCCACTCAGAGCCCAATTAACAGTCCAGACTGGCCAGTAAGAAAAACCAATGGAACCTGGCGGATGAATATTAATTACAGAAAGCTTAACAAAGTAACTCCTCCTTTCTTTGCAGCTGCACCAAATACAGCTACTTTGTTACAGGACATAAGTACGCAACTAGGCCAGTTTCATTTTGTGTTAAAACTTTGAAAATGCTTTTTAAAATATTTCCTCAGACCCCTCCAGCCAACCTGCATTCACCTCCAAGTGGGAAGAACAACCGTGGACATTTACTGTACCACCACAAGGATATCTCCATAGTCCCACTACTTGCCATGGTCTAGAAGCTCAAGATTTTAAAATGTGGAAACTTCCAGCAAAGATCACTCTTTTTCATTGTATCAATGATGTTATACTAACCAGTAACTCTCTTGCAGAATTGGAGACCACCACTAAAACCATAGTGGCCCACCTCGAAAGTCGAGGTTGGTCAATGATTTGGGACCAAATTACAAGGGCTGGTGTGCTCTGTCGAATCCTTGAGTGATAAAGAGCAAAATTATCTCACCTCACACACTCCTAAATAGCTCACGACTTTCCTTGGTTTGTTGGGTTACTGGAGATTGTTTATAACCCATTTAGCACAAATCCTAAAACCTCTGTATGTCCTAGTCAGGACAGGAAGAACATGGGAATGGGACATTCCACAGCAGGTTGCCTTTGAAAAGGCTAAACGAGCCATTGCACAGGCTCAAGCTTTAAGTGGGGGGAGGAGTGGACCCAGACAAGATTTGTGAACTGGATGTGACCAGTACTGATACTGGCTTTGGGTGGGGCTAGTGGCAAAGGCAACAGGCAAAGCAAGTTCCCCTCAGCTTTTGAAAGAGGCTGAGCTATGATATAGCCCCTTAGAAAAACAACTGTGTGCTGCCTATAATGCCCTGCTACAAGTTGAAGGACTAATCCCAAAATGCCACGTCACTGCATACTGCCATCCCCATACAGAGATGTATAAAATATACAGCAAATAAACCACATTCAAGGAATGCTCAGCTGAGCACTCTGACAAAATGGAAAGCCTATCTGCTGCAATGCAGTGTCTTTAACAACAGTCCCTTAAAAGCAGAAAGGCATGATATTCTAGTAACAGTTTCCTATGTGGAAGAACAATGCTTGTCCCTCCCTCCTGATCCTCTCAAGGTGGCTGTTTCTGTGCCCACTGTTTACAGACGTGGCAGTTACTGGAGCCTACCTAGAATACTGATGGATCAACACATGGGCAGCCCGCTACCTGAACTGCAGTAACCATGTATGCCTGTTAGGATATATTACGTCCCCCAGAAAAAGCCATATTCTTTAATGCAATCTTGCGGGGGCAGATTTATTAATCTTTTTCATTAGGATGTGACCTCTTGATTGAATGTTTCCATGGAGATTTGACCCCGTCCATTCAGGGTAGGTTTTGATTGGTTTACTGGAGTCCTTTAAAAGGGATCTCACACCAAGCAGAGGGATGAAATGCCCCAGGATATGCCTAAGCCAAGACCCAGGACAAAACACCTGAAGAGATGCTTGCTCACGCTTAGAGATGCTTGGAGATGCAGACAGAAGGATGTTTGGAGATCCTAAGCTAAGAGAAACCCAGAGACATTTTGGAGAAAGCCATTTTGAAATGCAACCTGGAAGCAAAGGAACAGCAGACGCCAGCCACGTGCCTTCCCAGCAGACAGGTATTCTGGACACCATTGGCCTTTCTTTGATGAAGGTATTGTCTTGTTGATGCCTAAATTTGGACACTTTTATGGGCTTAGGACTGTAAATTTGTAACTTAATAAATCCCCTTTATAAAAGCCAATCCTAGTATTTTGCATAATGGCAACACTAGCAAACCAGAACAGCATGCAACCTAACACAGACACTGTATGGTGGGAAACTGGGATTAAGCAAGGCAGCTAATGGGCTGAATTAAGGGCTGTATGGATGGTCACTGTTCATGAACCAAGAAATGCACTATTTGTACAAACAAAAGGGCAGTGTACCAGGGCTTAACAGTGTGGATGGCCATGTGGAAGCAAGAGCAATGGACTGTTGTTGGCTGCCCCTTATGGGGGAAAGAAATGTGGGAAGACGTCTGTGCTGCCTCCCACAAGTGCAAGGTAACTGTGTTTCATGTTTCTGCCCATAACACTGACTCGTTACCTGGCAATATCAAAGCAGATGATTTAGCAGAAGTTCATAGCCTGGAGCCAACATCACACGAGCAACATCACACGAGGCTGCTGAATGGCTACACAGGAAAACAGGACATCGAGGATACCAGACTCTGTGGAAGCTGGTGCAGCAATTCCAGCTGCCCACCATGAGGCAATGGCTGAAAGACATTGTGGACACCCCACCTACTTGCTGTGACAACCAAGAATGCTTCCTCACCAATTCAGTCACATTGAGCAGATCCTGGTCACGAGATGGCAAGTAGGCTACACTGGGCCCCTTCCCTTATCTGATGATGCAAAATTGCTTTTACAGTCGTACACACAGCTACTGGGCTGTTACTGGCCTTCCCCGTGGGAAAAGCTAACCAGAGGGATACAACAGTAGCCTCGAGAAATTAAGTGCTTTTTTAGGGGTCCCCACACATGTAGACAGTATAGAGGGATCTCCTTTACCAGACAATTAACCCAAGCCTGGGCTACTGAACATGACATCTTATGGACATTTCAACTGCCATACAATCCCACAACAGCAGGGTTAACTGAAAGAACGAATGGGCTTTTAAAAAGGCAGCTAAAAGATGACAATCCCCGCAGCAGTGGACCTCCTGATTATATCCAGCCCTCACCAGCCTCAATTCACGACCTTGAGCAGCTATTACCACTCCCATTGAGTTGGTAACTGCGGGACCCATGCAAGCACTACAACTTTGAGTAAAAGGACTGGCAACATTACAACCACAATGAGGTAATGAAAATAATTTGCTCTTCCCTGTGCCACAAGCTTTAGAAATTGAGGAAAATAAGGTCGACTGGCCATGCTCCTGGCCAATGCAGCTGCACTGGTTGGGAATCCTAAGCCCATGGGGTATTGGGGTCACCAAAGATTTAATCATTAAACACAGTTTATATAACCAACCCAGGCACCACCACCCCCATACCTCAAGGTTCTTATTATTCTGGATCTTTATTATGCCTAAGCCAACCGAAGATTTAACTCCAGAAGACCCCCTGCAATTGTGGGGGGGTCAGGGGGAAGTATGGTATCTAAAACCCTCTCATAGTACCCCTTCCCGAGGAACTCTTCTGTCCACTAATGGAAACTTAGCCTGTATATTGTTAGATCAGCAGTAATTACCCCTTATTTTTCCTCATAAACATCCTTCCTTTTGCCCATAGCACCCTAGGGGCCTCAGCAGTAACTCATGCCCACAATTGAACCCAACGTTGGGTCTGTACGGACTTGCCACCTTTAGGACTGTTAACACCTGTGAACTGGACTGCGTGGCAAAATTACTGAAAATCACAGATTTTATCAATTGTCAGTAGCATCCTTTTGTGGGGTTATCTCTGTGTGGGCAGACTCCTATTGGTCTCTTATCCTATTGTTAAACATGGATGCAATGTCTGGCCTATGATCAACGAAGTCTGCTTTGTGGCAGTGGACTGTTGAGGACCCAGGGCCTGGGGATCTGGCCCCTCAGCTGCACACAGCCTCCTACATGACCAGGAAAAACATTATGTTAAAAAATTAACTTTGATGATGGACGCACAACTGTGTGGTGGTACTGTGAACAGTTGATTGTGCGCTTTGTATGACTGCACGGTATGTGACTATAACTCAATAAAATTGAATTATTAAAAAAAAAAATTAAAAAGTCAACAGGCCCCTCCCCACCCCCAAGGTGGAAAGCATTAAAACTTCCCTCCCCTAATCACTGTAACCAAATATCGTGAGACACTCTGTTGTTACAAACCTTTGTAAGTCCAACCCTCATTGGCACTCCTCTCACTCACTGTCTGCACAGAATGCTGACTTCATTTTCCCAACCCTCCACCATTCAGAAGAATCTTCTCCTGTTTTGTAAGTTCCTAATTATAATCATAGGTAAATCCATGCCAGGAGTGTTCTTTGGTCTTGGGGCTAATCTGGGTTGGAACAACAGGCTCAACATATTGCCATAGCTGTTAAAAGCGCCCTGCCCCCTTGACGTCACCCAAACTGTGGTTCCAAGCCTCAAGAGCCTTGCTTCAACTGTGGGTCAGAGGGCCACTGGCAGATCAACTGCCAAAAACCTTGAAAAAACCTTCAACCTCAGGAACCACCGGGGCCTTGCCCCAGTGCCACTAACATGGGCATTTGGCCAGGGACTGCATCCTCTGCTGAAGGGTGGGTGGGACAGTCCCTCGAGCCCTGCTCACACCAAGTGAAGAAGATTGAAGATGCCTGAGGCTGCTTATGGCTCTGCTGACTTCACATCTGACCATCAACCTAGAGGAGCCCCTAGTGACACCTGACGTGGCAGGTAAGATTATTAATTTCTTAATTAAATAATAGAGCCACTTTGTTCTGAACTGCCACTCTGGCCCTACCTCCACTAGGACTAGCCTAGTTATGGTAGTTGACAGTAAAGCCAAAACTAAAATCTTCACTAACCCTCTCCTTCGTAAGCTTTGGGACATTCCAGTACCCCATCAATTTCTCATTGTCCCTAAATGCCCCCACTCCCCCTTCCAGGGAGACATCTTCTTCACTCCCTGGGAGCCACCTTAAGACTAGCAGACCCTGCTAGTGTTTACTCCCTTGTTTGCCCCAAGGCCTCTTACTGGATCAAGGCCTCTTGGCATCTCAGAGGAGATCCTTAAGCAAATAAACCTATCTGTATGGGATGAAGGCATCCCTAGTAAGCCTGCCAAGTAACCCCTGTCTGCATTCAGGTTCTCAGTCCTAGATCTTAAAAACATGTTGTTGTTGTTTTTTTGTATTCCTCCTCACCCTGACTCTCAATACCTACTTGCTTTTGAATGGCAGGGACCCAACAGTAAGATTCTCCCCCAGCTCTCTTAGTGCTGCCCCAAGGGTTTCAAAATAGTTCCCAGATCTTTAAGAATGCCTTAGCAGCAGATCCTACTGACCTCCAACTGCCTCAGAGCACAGTCTTGGAATGCTAATTTTGTGAACTAACATATTCCTTGTATGAAAATGAATTGTTTGTAGTCACTGTTGACTATAAGCCCTGAATGGATAAAGAAAGTTGTAGGTTTATGAAAGTGACTCTTGTTTGTGGTCATTGCTGACTACAAGCCCTAGATGGATACAGAAATTTGTGGAAGGTTTGACAAGCTGAATGTGTTAAAATAATGTAGAACGTGAGTCTGCTCCTAATGAAAAGTTCTTAACCATCTGAGTACTCTGTATAAATGTTTATGTTAACCTCATCATCCTTTAGGTCAAAAGACAAGTCTCACTCTTAAAAGGATTTGTTCTTTCACCTTGTAAAAGTGAAGTGCTAAAATAGTTCAACATATTACATGAAAAGTGTTTAGAAAATATTACAATAATTAAAAAAGATTTTCTATCCTTCTGTTAGCTAAATTTGCATAGGTGAAATAGTACCCATATATTTAGAGATAACTTAAAATTCCTAAAAACTTAACAATGTTCTCACTGTCCATGTTATATCCTAATACTAACCTATATGATGTTAGAGTTTGTTAGTCGTGGTTTTAGTTATTCTTAGAAAAAATTATTGATCACAAAAACAACCAAATTTATTTGTCAGTTATACTACTTTGCTCTAAATCTTACAAAAGTTAAATTTTCTGTAGCACACTATCTAACTTAACCTGGCTACTCAGATTAAACAACCTAATTCAGCTTTATTTGACATGGAACCTAAAATAAAGAATAAAATCTTAATCAGAAAACAAAAATATCTGCCAACTCCTTTAAGACACTAGATAAAAACATGAAGCTATTAAACTTCTCGATCTTGAGGCTTGCCCTTATAAAGCTTATTTCTGTAATAGCAAAGCTAAACATACTTATAATTAATGCCTAAGAGTCACCCTCAGAGAACCTCTTTTATTGCTGAAATGTGGTCTCTCCCTCTAAGCCAATAACAAATAAACTCACTATCCTCCCCCCTATGTGGGACATGACTTCCAAGAGTGTATAAGTCTCCCTAGCAAAGTGAGACATGACTCCTAAGGATGAGCCTGGCCCTTGCATCATAAAATTAGTTAACCAAAAAAAAAAACAGAATTTCAGTGGCTAAGAATTTTCAAAGAGAGTTGAGAAGTCATTCTAGAAGTTTTTCTTATGCAAATTTCAGCCAGATAGTGCAGACTGCCTCAGTATGCTAAGCCCCAACCAATAGTGTTCCTAAAAACTCCAGAATACCCTGAGCTCTATCTTGCTCCTGCTTCTGTTCAGATCCTGTATACAATTTCTTACCCAGTTTGTTTCTTCCAGGTTAGAAGCCTTTCACAACAAACTTCTCCTTGCTATGCTCCTGTTCCCCACACACAACCAGCTACCCTCAAAAGAATAGCCAGAAAATTCTATGCTCCCACAAGTAGGGCCTGCAACCCCACTGACAGCTTGAAGCAGCTACAGAAGATGGACCATTCCCTTAAGATTAAGGGAGCTAGAACTCTCTAAGGGGGAAATGAGGCAGGGTTAGAATTAGGGCAGTGGCTGGCTGAGCAAAGGGCAAATTCCAGAAGCATCAGGCCTCAAGGAGAAAGATATCTCTGAGAAGAACAGCAATAAACAGCACCTGGGGGCCAAAGGACCCCACCTGAGTGAGTCATCTACCATCAAGCATCCACAGATAAGGGAAAGGGGGAGGGTAGTAAAAGAATTAATAAAAATTACAAAAGGAACAAAAATATATAAAACCAGATTGCATTTGTTTTGTATGACTGCGTGGTATGTGAATATATCTCAATAAAATGATTAAAAAAAAATTAAAAAAAAAAAAAAACAAACCAGATTGCCCCACAGTTTACAGGCCTCTTGCCTCTCTCACCTCTGTCTTTGCAAGAGTGCCCATGTCCTCTCACATGCACTCCTAACAGACTTGCTACCTACCTATTCTATGCTGTGCTGTGCCATTGAATTCTTTCTTGCAGCATGGCCAAGAACCTGGAGAGCCGAATCCAGCAACAATTCCACGTTTGTTTAAAACATATTTAGATATTTTAAAGTCTCGAAGGATGTATGGCAAAATGCCAATGATGATTCCCATTGGACTGTAGAAATATGGCTTCCCCCCCCGATCATCCATATTTTCTAGTTTTTCTTCAAAATGACCGTAAATTACTTACATAAAAGTAATGTTTAATAAAAACATCTCTAAAACAAACAAAAAATTATACATCAAAACAACAAAAAACCTATATATCTGAGGAAGCAAGCCAAGTCCAGAGAACCTGAGCCAGGCATGGGAGTGCCTCTAAATGAGACAGTGGGCCAAGCATGCTATTATCTGTCCCTTAGTTTCTCCATCTACAAAACAGAATAAGACTTCTGACTTTACTGTAGGGCTGTATGGCTAAGTACACTTGAAGTGACCAAGTGATTTCACTGCCTTTCCTCCTGGGTGAGTGGGCATATATTATAAACTACTATGAGAGGCTGGGAAATTGAATGTTGGTGAAGCATAGGGCAGGAATGCTTTCAGGGCCTCAGAGACAGCAGCTTAGAAAGGCAAGTGCTAAGGCTATGTGCTGGTTTGTATATATTATGTCCACCAGAAAAAGCCATATTCTTTAATGCAATCTTGTGGGGGCAGACGTATTAGTGTTGATTAGGTTGGAATTCTTTGATTGAGTGTTTCCATGGAGATGTGACTCAATCAACTATGGGCAAGATCTTTGATTGCATAATTTCCATGGAGGTGTTACCCAGCCCATTTGGGGTGGGTCTTAATTAAATCACTGGAGCCATATAAACGAGCTGACAGACAGAGGGAACTTGGAGCAACTGAGTGACATTCTGAAGAGGAGCTGCAGCCTAGAGAGGAATGTCCTGGGAGAAAGCCCTTTTGAAACCAGATCTCTGGAGCAGACGCCAGCCCCATGCCTTCCCAGCTAACAGATGTTTTCCAGCCACCATTGGCCTTCCCTCGGTGGAGGTATACTTGTTGATGCCACAGCTTGGACATTTTTATGGCCTTAAGACTGTAACTTTGTAACCAAATAAACCCCTTTATAAAATTCAATCCACTTCTGGTATTTTGCAAATGGCAGCATTAGCAAACCGGAACAGGCTATAACTAGACCCAGGACTTAGAGGATCATTTAGCACTTTACGTGGTAGCATAAATTCTAAAAGAAATGATGTGACTTTAATAGTTGACTTCTGAACTGAAAGGTTATTTAAAGTTACATCAAACCAATCTTATGGCTCAGGTGGAAAAATAAGGAAGGCTGTAACAGTTGTAAACTATAGCTATAATAAACCTATAGCATCTGGAAAGACATATTTATTTGCTCCCTCCTTAATCAGTTTATTTATTTGGGACCAAGCACTAACCCAGTGTGAAGGCAGCCTTTCCAGAGGCCAGGTAGCTAACAGGTGGCTCTCAGGCCAAAGGTACTAACTGATGGGCCTATATCTAATTCCTAAGATACATACACACAAAGTTTTAATGCTAGTCAATCACTCCTCTCCTAGGATCTCATAAGGTTCCTAGTCATGCCAAATACCTAAACCCAGATTTGAAAAGTAAAACCAACAATGCCAGACAAAGGGCAAGAGAAAATTCCATAAAAATGGAAAATGATCAGAGGTTGGCTACTACACTTTCTCAGGTGCAAAAGACTCAGGGACCCGCCACCATATACCCACAAACATGCCTGCTGTCCCTCAGAAATACCTTACATTCTGTGGTCTCTGAATCTTCCCAGGCCAGTTACTTTGTCCCTTAAGCCCTCTCTTCCACCAAACCACATTTTTGCCCTTCCACAAAACCCTGGCCAAATCCTCCTGGCTCCAGGAATTCTTCGGACTAACCCTATTCATTGAAGACATAAACATCCTCTACTGCCTTGTTAGTCAGTATGGTCCACACACCAGAAGCATCAGCACCCTGAAAATTTGAGAATCTCATACATCATCCCAGACTTCCTGAGTCAGAATCTGCATTTTAACAAGATGCCCTATATACTGTCAAGGTCACATTATGCTTTCCTGGGCTCTAGACACATTTACCTTTGTGGGCCCTGTGCCAGTTTGGATGTATCATGTCGCCCAAAACACCATTACCTTTGATACAATCTTGTGGGGGCAGACATATCCGTGTTGATTAGACTGGAATTCTTTGACTGAGTGTTTCCACGGGATGTGATTCAATCAACTGTGAGTGAAATGTCTGATTGGATAATTCCCATGGAGGTGTTACCCCACCCATTCAGCGTGGGTGTTAACTGGATCACTGGAGTTGTATGAAGGAGTTCACAGACAAGGACCTCAGAGTAACTGAGAGTGACATTTTGAAAAGGAACTGCAGGTAAGAGAGGACAAACGCCCCAAGAGCAACATTTTGGAGAACGCCATTTTGAAATGCAACCTAGGAGAAGCAGACATCAGCCATGTTCTTTCCCAGTTAACAGAGGTTTTCCTGATGCCAACGGCCTTTCTTCAGTGAAGGTACCCTTTGTTCATGCCTTACCTTGGACACTTTACTGTAACTCTGTAGCCAAATAAACCCCCTTTATAAAAGCCAATCCATTTCTGGTATTCTGCTTAACAGCAGCATTAGCAAACTGGAACAGGCCTTTTCTGCCATCATATATATATGTGGTTTTTCCTTTTTTTTAACAACTGCATTGGTTAAAGATGGATAGTCTCCAAGCTCAATTTTATCTACTTTTTCTTCTAAATTTAAAAGAAAACATTTTTGTGAGCCCTTATGCACTGGGCCTACTGTGCCTAAAAGATAAGTCGGCCCTGGGTCCTACATTCTCCCCACAGTTACGGATCAAGTACTCTTTCCAGCTGCCAAGCCATGTTGCTCTGGTGCTTTTGGAGTCTCTTCTCTACTGAGCCTATCTGATCAAGCAGAAGGAGACTCAGGTTAACACTAAATCTCATGCTGCCTGAACCCACACACAAAGAAAACATAATCTCAATTATACTCATTGTGTACACATTATGCTCATTTGATAATAATGTATATTCTGTGTTCAAGAAGCATTTAAATGGATCAATGAATGATTAGGGTATGACCTCTTGACTGAATGCTTCCATGGAGATGTGGCTCAATCAACTGTGGGCAAGACCTTTGATTAAATTCTCTCCATGAAGATATGGACACCGCCCATTGAGCGTAGGTCTTAATTAAATCACTGGAGTCCTACAAGAGCCCACAGACAGAAGGAGCTCAGAGCAGCTGAGAGATACTTCTGGAAAGATGCTTGCTGAGACTTTGAGATTCTAGCCCAGAGTTTGGTCCGGAGAAGTCAAGAGAGGAAAAACGCCCCAAGAGGGGCTGAGAGAGAAATTTTGGAGATGGCTGTTAAAGTAGATGCTTAGAGACATTTGGAGATGCTAAGCTAAGGACACACAGAAGCTGAAAGAGGAACTGAAACATAACCCGGGACAAACGCCAGCCACATGCGTTCCCAGCTGACAGAGGTCTTACGGATACCATCGGCCATCCTTTAATGAAGGTATCACTTTGCTGATGCCTTAATCTGGACACCATTATGGCCTCAGAATTGTAAATTTGTAACTTAATAAACACCCTTTATAAAAGCCAATCCATTTCTGGCATTTTGCATAATCGCAGCATTAGCAAACTAGAACAGTATATTTAGAGTTGGGCAACCATCTTATTTTAAATAATTTCCATCTCCCCAAATAGAATCCTTGTGTACATTTGCTGCAAACCCCCATTCTGACCCCCCGACCTAGGCAACCACTAATCTACTTTCCATCTCTATCAATTTGTCTTTTCTGGGCCTTTCATAATGATGAAGTCATATAGCATGTAGTCTTTTGTGATTGGTTTCTTTCACTTAACATAATGTTTCTGAGGTTCATTCACACTATAGAATGTATTAATACTTCATTCTTTTTTATTACCAAATAATATTCCATTGTATGGATACACATTTTATTTATCCATTAATTAGCTGCTTAGCATTTGGATTTTATCCATATATTGGCTATTATGAATAATGTCACTACAAACATTCATGTACAAGTTTTAATTTGAACACCTGTTTTCAATTCTTTTGCATATATATCTTGGAATGGAATTGCTGGATCATAAATTAACTATGTTTAGCATTTTAAGGAACTGCCAAACTGTTCTCCAAAGAGGCTACTCCATTTTACATACCTGCCAGCAATGTATGACCATATCTTTGTCAGCACTTACTGTCTTTTTGTTGTTGTTGTTTTAACCCTCTGTATTAATTTCCTCAGGGTACCATAACAAATTACCACAACTTGGTGGCTTAAAGCAACAGAAACTTGTCCTCTCACAGTTCTGGAGGCCAGAATCCAAAATCATGCTGTTGGCAGGGTCACACTTCCTCTGAAGGCTCTAGGGAAGACTCCTCCCTTGTCTCTTCTAGCTTCAGTGGTTCCTGGGGTTCCTTGGCTCATGGCAGCATAACTCTAGTCTTTGCCTCTGTCTTAACATGACCTTTTTCCGTCTCTCCATATTCTCCTCTTCCATCTCTTATAAGAACACTCATCACTATATTAGGGCCCATACTAATCCAGGATGATCTCATCTCAAGTTCCGTATCTTAATCACATTTGCAAAGATCTTTATTCCAGATAAGGTATACATATCTTTTGGGGGAACTCCATTCAACCCACTACACCATTCTAGTAGGTTTGAAGTGGTCTTTTAAATTTTATTCACCTTGGTATTTCAGAGAACTAGCACATAATCTGATGCAATATATGTGCTCAATAAATTAGTTAGATGAATAAATGATGCTAATATCTTGATGAGATAATAGCTTACTCCTTCAGTATCCCTCACAATTTACACCCAGCACTAGACAAAAAGGAGACGCTCTAGAAATACTCAGAAACTGAGTAAATCTCTTTAAAACAAACACAGGGGATGATACCGCAGAAGAATCCAGAAGAACTGTCATCTGGACTCATCTGGTGGTTTGGAGCTGTATGCAACCCAGAAAAAAACATGCTCTTAATCCATTCCTGTGGGTGAGAACCCATTTTAAGTAGGAGCTTCTGATGAGGTTACTTTGGTTAAGGTATTGCCCACCTCAATCAGGATGGGTCTTAATCCTATTGCTGGAGTCCTTTATAAACGGAATGAAATTCAAAGAGAAAGACAGAAAGCCACAGGGGGAGCAGCCAGAAGCTGAATACCAACGGAACTGGGAAGAGAAGGTAGAACCAGGAAATGTACCTTGCCACATGACTAGCTAAGAACCAAGAATTGCCTGCAGCCAACCCCAGAAAACCACAGACTTCAAGGAGAGAGTATCGCCTTGATGATGCCTTGATTTGGACTTTTCCCTAACCTCAAAATCATGAGCCATTAAATTCACATTGGTTAAGGCAGCCCATTGCATGGTTATTTGCTTGAGCAGCCAAGGAAACTAAAACACCATCTGAAACCAACAGAATTTACCTGTTTGGAATGGCTACTACCAGCCATCTCTGGGACAGCTGCTGCTATGGATAAGAAACAACTGTTATATAAGGGCCCACACTCAGGAATAGCTCTCAAAGATGCTCCATCACTTACAAAACTGGCCTTCTCCCTCCATTCCCTTTGCCAGTGGGAGATATCAAGCACATGACAGAATCATAAACTGTTCACCCAGAGTAGTGAATGATACTTTGGCTCTGCTAGAAATGCCCTTTCCTCTCCTCAAGGAGCTTAGAACTTGATCCAGAGGAGAGGAGACAAGGTGGCATCTGGACCACATCAGAAATGTGGAACTGACAAATGTGCCCCATCCTTTCTGGCTGCTAAGTTAAAATGTGACTCTTCCTTATAAAAGACATACAAACATGAAACTCTACTTGTTCATTAATAGCCAACAGTAAATATTTTCTAAACTTAACAGAAAATACAACTAGGACTGAAGGGAGCTTTGGGGAGAAAAGGAAAACTGAGGTAAATGGCTGGCTGGATGGAAAGCCTAGACCAGTAGGGCAGGAAACGTCTCTGCCTTTCAGTTTTATCGTCCTCTGCTCCCCAATCCTTTGGCACTTAACATATTCACCCCTGTATTAAGTGTAATACACCAGAAAGTACATGCACTTTGGAACTAGATAAATCTTAACACCTTACTTGCCTGACTTAAGTTATTAGCTTTCCCTACCCCCTTAATCCCTTCTCCATTTCTGTAGCCAGAGTGACCTTTCTAAACTGCAAATTTGATCCATTTACTTTTCTAGATGCTCAAAGCTCTTCCACAGCTTATCAGCAACTACAGATAAAAATCCAAACCCCTTAGCACAGCATATAAGGCTTTATATGATCTCACATCTGCCTCCCTTTTCAGTCTCCCTACTTTCTCATCCCTCCTCACCTTCTATTCTGATGCTTCAGTAATACTAAACTGCATGCAGTACCCTGAAAGTGCCATTCTGTCTCTCACCTCCCACCCTGCACATATGGCTCTCGGCCTAGAGGGCCCTTCCCTTCTTCCTTTAGCTAGTTAATTTCTAGTCATCTTTCACAAACAGCTAAGGTGCCACTTCTTCTTGGGTGCTTTTCCTGATCTCTTGCCCACCGTTTTTGTTTTTTTTTTTGTTTTGTTTTTTTGTGGTCCGAGGGATCCCTGTGCTTTCTGTATAGCAGCACTTATTACATCTGTTTATATGACTAACTTCTCCACTAGACTATAAGCAGCCTGAGAGTGGAGCCTATGTCTTAGCTATCCTCCGCATCTAATACAATGCCTTGGTAAATATTTGATGAATGAACAGGATTCTCCCAACATATGCATGAGACTGACATAATAAACAGCTTTATTATTATCTTAAAGCTGACAACACTGGAACTCAAGACTGTCTTACTGACTTGCCTCAGGTAACAACTACATGGTAGAGCTAGGATAAAAAGCCAGATCTTCAAAGTCCCAGAACAATGCCCAGACTCATGAGCTTTAGGCTCATATTTCCAACTGCCTAATTAACACCTCTATTTAGACGTTTAAATAGCTATCTCAAACTTAACACAGTCGAAACAGAATTTTTGATATTGCCTCCCTCTCCCCAAAAAAAGTTTCTCCCCTGATTCTTCCTGTCTCAATAAATGGTACCACCACCTACCCAGTTTCTCAACTCAAAGCAAAACAAACCCAAAAACCCTGGAGGTCAAGCTTGATTATTTTCTTTCCTTACATCCCATAACCAATCCACCAGCAAGCACTCTAGGCTCTACTTCAAAACATATCCTAAATTCATCCACTTCTCTCCATCACCTCTGCCACCCCCAACTCCAAACACTATTATCTCTCACTTGGACTACTGGCAAAAGCTTCCTAAATGCTCTCCTTGAGTGTCCCCCTATAATCCATTCTCCTCACAGGAGCCAGAAAGAGCTTTTCTAAAAATGCAAATTAGCTCACATCACTCTCATTCTTAAAACTAGCCAAATCTTCACATTGGACTTTTCTGCCAAACTCCCTGACCTCATGTGGCACTATTTTTCCCTTGCTCACTTTAATCCAGTCACATTTGCCTTCTCTTTGTCCCATGAACATGCCTAGCTCATTCCTCTATTTGCTTCTCCCTTCACTTGAAAAGTGTCTGCTTTCAAATTTTTAAGTTGCTAGATCTTTATCATTCAGGTCTTGATTCAACTATCACCTCCTCAGAGGATTTCCATAACCACCCCATTTAAAGTTACCCTTCTCTCATCATTTTCTATCACATCACCCTGTTTTCCTCAAAGCATTTATCACCATCTGGTATCACCATCTGGAGTTATTTTGTTTGTTTGCTACTTGTTTGTTTATCCCCCCACTAGAAAGTAAATGTCACAAGACCAAGGATCTTGTTTGTCTTTTTCATTGTTATATTCCTAGGACTGAGAAAAAGGCCTGACATATTAATGTCACAAGTATTCAAAGAATAATGAATAAACAACACAGATTACATACTTAGTAAATACTGACATATGTGCAAGAAAATGAATTAGAGAGGAACAGAAAGGACAAAACAAAAATAAAGTGGTAGCACTGCTATTTAATATTTTTATAACTGCTCACTTTTCTCCATTCTCACTGTGGCCCTAGTTCAGGTCCTCATCATCTCTCTCCTAAAGTACTGTATTATCTCCTAACTGATTTATTCTCCTTTCCCTAACCTGATCCCTCCAAAAACAACTTCCACATTTCTACCAGACTAATCACTCTGAGATCTGAACATATTACTCAAATGCTCAAAACTCTTCAATGGGCCCTGCCCCAACCAAGATGGTGAAGTGAGATGCTTCAGGGTTCTGTCACCCTACAAAAGCTTTGAACATAGCAAGAACTGGCAGAAACATCCTTCTCAAAACTCCAGAAAACATTTCAAGGACGGCAGTAACAAGGCAAGTACACAATTTTAAAAAGGGCTACTTAATAAGCTGTAAGATCTCCTGTCACTCTTAGCTGGCTCTTCCCCCACCCCTCACTGACTCAGCATGGAGTAGGATGGCACTCCCAGTGCAGATTCCTGGTCCTAGTTCCAAAAAGAGCAGAGTAACCCTCGTCCACATACTGGGAACATGTATGCCTGGCACAATCTGTCTGGTAGCAGCCTGAAGGACTCACCATTCCAGAAACTTGTCCTACATGTAGAAGGTAGTTCACAGAGCTCACAGACAGACAAATGCTGAGAGACTTTGCCAGTAAAAGACCTGCCCCACTTCAGATTCTAAAGGGAGCCCTACCAACAGAGAAACAAAGAAAGGAGAAAAGAGATATAGATAATTTTAACAGACATATATAGTACCTTACATCCCAAATCACCAGGACACTCATTTTTCTCTAGTGATCACAGATCTTTCTCCAGAAGGGACCATAAGCTGGGACATAAAACAAGCCTCAATGAATTAAAAAAAAAAAAAAAAAAAATTGAATATACTCAAAGCACATTCTCCAACCACAATGGAATACAAATAGAAGTCAATAATTTTTGAACTGTAACTCCACTATTTACTTCCTACATGATATAAAATATGCAAACTCTAATGACAAATCAGTGGTTTTGAACTCAATGTAAAATATGTAATTTTAGACAACTATATAAAGGTGGGGGAATGGAGGAGTATAGGAACATAGTTTATGCGTCCTATTGAAATGAAGGTGGTATCAAAGAAAAACAAGACTGTTACGGATTTAAGAGGTTAATTTTAAGCCCCACAGTAAACACAAAGAAATTATCAGAGAATATAACCATAGAGACGAAAAGTAGAGTATGTGTTAAGAGAAATGGGGGACGGGGCAATGGGGAGTTAAGAAATGAGTGTAGGGCTGCTGTTTGAGGTGAAGGGAAATTTCTAGTAATGGATGGTGGGAAAGAGCATTACAACATTCTAAATGTGATTAATCCCACTAATGGAAGGCTAGGGAGGGGGTGGAATGGGAAGATTTAGGGTGTATATATGTTTTCACAATTGAAAAAAAAAAAAAAAAAAAGACAGTCTAAATAGATGACAATTGAATGCCAAGGATGAACCTGGATGGGATTGGAGGATGGAGGACAGGAGGCTCAAAGGGTCGCAGTTGAGACATAAGGAAAAGGAAATATAGAATGTAAGCTTTGTATCATGGTTGAATCTCTTGTACTTCTTAGCTGCACTTAATGGGATTGCATAAAAGAATGTTCTTATTCATGGGAAGTGTATATGTGAATTATAGTGATTGTTCAAGGGTGTGTGCAGCTAGCTCTCACATGTTCAGAAGTCAGAGCAATAGATGATGGATATAGGGAGGGAAAGAAATAGCGTTGTGACAGCATGTTAAAGTTGGTGGATTGGGCTATCGGGGGAGGGGAGTCAGGGTATGATGGAATTCTGTGTATGGGGTTAGTACTGTTTTTGCAACTGTTCCTATAAGTTTGAATTTATTTCAAAATAAAAAAAAAAAGGAAAAAAAAAATAAGCAATGAATTAAAACATTCCCAGATAAACAAAAGCTGAGGGGTTCATCACCACTAGAGCAGCCCTATAAGAGGTGAGTAAGAGAGCTCTGCAAGTTGAAAAGACAGATATTTGCATACTGATGTTCACAGTGGCACTGTTCACAATTGCCAAGAGATGGAAGCAATCTAACTGTCCAACATCAGATGAGGGGATAAATAAACTGTGGTACATACATACAATGGAATACTAGGCAGCAGTGAGAAAGAACGAGGTCGTGAAGCATATGACAACTTAGATGAACCTTGAGGACAAAATATTGAGTGAAATAAGTCAGATACAAAAAGAGATATTGTATGATATCACTAATGTGAACCCTATGAAAAACGTAAAACTAGTGTCTTATATTGTAGAATAGAGAAGACCTAGAGATAGGCAGCAACGAGTGAAGGGGGAGCGATAATCTAATAAAAACAGATAAGATACTGAGGGTAATCTTAATGACATGGGAATGCTCAGGAATGACTATGGTTTGTTAATTTTCTTGGGGTATGGTAGGAGCATATTGGAAGCAATGTAGTTATTTTAGGATATTTATTTTTCTTACTCCTTCGTTTTGTTTGATATTTTTTTTAATTTTTTGATAAATAAAGCTTAAAAAAAAAAAAAAAAAAAAAGAAAGGAAAGGACAACAGAGAATAGATCGAAGCTGCATGAAGTAATAAAGATCTCCAGTGAGGGTAATGACATGGGAAAATATTTGTAACTCCACTTTTTACTTCCTAAAGGATCTAAAAGGCAAATGCATAAAATGTCATGATAAATGAATGGTTTCAAACTCAATGGATAAACATATAATTTGTAACAAGAACTACATAAAGGTGAGGGGACAAAGGGATACAGTAACATAGTTTCTGTGTAGTATTGAAGCTAAGTTGGTATTAAAGCAAATAAGATTGTTGTAGACAGGATGTTAAACTTAAGCCCCACTGTAACTACAAAGAAAATACTGGAGAATCTACAAGCTCACAGAGGCAGAAATTAAAGTACAAGTTGCCAAGGACAGGAAGCAGGGGAATGAGGAGTTAATACATAATGGGTGTAGGGCATCAGCTGGGAAAGATGGGAAAGTTTAAGTAATTTGGCAATGAGGGTACCACAATACTGTGAATGTGATTAATCCCACTGAATGGTATGTTTGGGAGTGGTTGAGATGGAAAAGTTTGTATTGTATATATGTTCCTACAATTAACAACAACAGTAACAAAAAAGAGCAACTAAAAGATACAATGACAATGAAATGCAATACATAATCCTAGATGGGATCGAACAAAGGAGGAGAAAAGACTCAAAGGGACATTATTGGGACATATGAAAAAACTGGAATCCAGACTGTAAGCTTTATTTCAAGGTTAAATTTCTTGAACATGATAACTGCATTTAAGGTGATTACTTAAGTGAATATCCTTGTTCTTAAGAAATGTACAAGGCAGTGACAAGTGTTCAAGGAGCATGATGTAAACAAGCTACACTGAAGTGTTCAGAAAATGGATTGATCAACAGATGGACAGACAGATGGATAAATATAACGATACAACAAATGTAGCAAAATGCTAAAACTGGTGGATGTGGGTATCTAGGCAGGTAAGGGTATGTTGGAGTTCTCTGTATGGGGTCTGTATTATTTTTGTAACTGTCCTGTAAATTTGAAAGTATTTCAAAATAAAAAGCTAAAACAAAGAAACAAACAAAACCTCTTCAATGACTCCCCAAGCCCAAGTTTCTTATTATGATATTTAAAAAGGCCTCTTTAACCTAGTAACTCACTGCTACACCTCTACTTTTAACCTATCCTCAGTCATAGATAACTTCTTACAGTTCCTAGAATACTCCATGCTGCTTAGCGCCTCTAACTTCTGCATATTCTTCATTTTGCTGAACCACTCTTCCCAACCTCACAGACTGTGACTACCTGTTGTAAAACTTAATCCTCATGAACCAACTCAAGCATCTTCTCTGTTAATGATTCCCCCAGCCTGTTGCATCACCATGGTACTTAACACACATTTGGGCTATACTGCAAGTATTTGTTTCCATGTCTGTCTTCTACACAAGACTATTAGCACTTTGAGAGCAGGAGCTATGCTGTCATCTTTGTGCCCCCATCAAAGTGTCTGGCATATATAGGCATTCAGTAACTGATGACTGAAGGAATGAATAAGTGTATCTAACCTTCTCATTCTGACACTCATCATTAACCTCATGCTGGCCATAATCTGACTCTTGGATTTAGCTATCACTCCTCTCTTACTTGCTGATTGCCAAATACATCCCAAATACTTGGGACCTTTACTCCTGATGCTCTCCCTTTCTCTAATGAAATTCAAAGTATCTATTAAGGCCCAACTCAGATAAATTCCTCCCTAAATAAACTAATAAGAAGAGATTTACTTCCCCAATAGTACTTTATTTTTTCCTACTGATAAGGTATTTCACACTTCTTATTTTATGATCATAGCCATTATTTCTCTAACTGAACTATAAGCTTTTTAAGGGCAAGGAACATGATTTAGCATCTTTTCTCTCACCCAAGTGTTTAGTACAGGTCCTTGCATAAAGCAAGCAGGTATCAATAAATGTTTTATCAGTGAAGAATAGTGTGCTGGTTTGAAACTGTTACACGTCCATGAAAAGAACACTTTTTTTAATACATTCCAGTGGGTGCAGTAGGTGGGACCTTCAGATTAGGTTGTTTCAATTGAAATGTGACCCACCCAATTCAAGGTGGGTCTTAACCCTTAACTGGAGTCCTTTATGAGGTCAAAAGGCAGAAAAAAAGCCAACAGAGCTCACAGAGGGAGAATGGCCCGAGATGCAAAGAAAGGACCCACAGATGTTCAGAGAGAAAGCCACTGGAGTCAGAAGCTGAAAGCAAAGAAACCTGGTAGCTAAGGACAAGTAGATGCCGGGCATATGCCTTCCCATGTGACAGAGGTCTCCCAGATGCCGGCAGCCTTTCTTCAGAGTCCAGGTATCATCCTGTTGATGCTTTAATTGGGACATTTTCACAGCCTAAGAACTGTAAATTTTAAGTTAATAAATCCCCACTATTGAAAGCCAACCCATTTCTGGTATATGGCATTCTGGCAGCTTTAGCAAACCGAAACAGAGTGTGCTCAAGAATTAGAGATTTCATGCCTCCACTCCTTTGAATATGTGCTTTTACCTTCACCGATACTGGCCTCCTATCCACATGAAAAACTTTTACTCCTCCTTTGAGAATCAGCCCGAATGTCCTTTCCCCTCTGAAGTCTTCCCTAACTCTTCCAAATACACTTAAGTACTCCTTACATATATCTCTGGTACCTTGTTCATAACTCCATTTATCACACTATACTGTATTTATCACTTGATTGGTTCCTCTCCCCACTAGACCATAATTCTTTGGAGGCAGAGACAGTCTTTTTATGCATTTATAATTCCCCAAGAACAAATATGGTACTTGGCAAAATTAAATGCTTAATAAACATATGGTGAATTTTGAAAACAGTGAATCTATGTCATAGAGTACACCAGCAATAAAGATCATGAGTCACATTAGCCATGTTCAAATCCCAGCTCTATTTACAAGCTGTACACGTTGAATGAATTACTTTTCTATGCCTCTGGTTTTTTTTTTAATCTGGAAAATGAAGATGATAGTATTAAAATAGAATTAAAAGGGCTAACACATGTAAAATGCTTGGCATCATGTGTGGCACATAGTATGTACTATAAAAATGCTATTATTGTTGTCATTGGCATAGGATGGCCTCTGTAAGGTGCCAAATGAGAGACTTAAAGAGGTTAATGTCAATCCTATGGACAATGGGGAGTAAAATGTCACTGGGAGTTTCTGAATAACAGAATGCATTCAGTTACTGATACCACCTTACTGAGAAGGGGAAAGGAGGATAGAGAGAACACAAACCTCAGCAGGGCTTATGCTCTTTGCCTCCAGCCCTTTTCTTTCCCTTTCTTCATTGCTTCTCCCTAGCTGCCCAGGACCAAAATCCCACTGCCATGACCTAGCGTCCCCTTGGGAAAGCTGCATTTTAGAGGGCACTAATGAGTTTTTGCTTACCTACTGATTCTCCTCTGAGGAGCAAAGAGATAACAAATGACTTCAAGAAGGGAAAACACAAAGAAATAAAGTAGAGAGAAGAATGACAGGAGAAGGATTATCCTGGGTTGGTTTCCACAGGGTAAACTTTTTGGCCAAACAGCCCCAGGTGGGCAGAGCCTACACTCCTAGGAGGCATTCTCTGGCAGTGCATGTGCCTCCAAAGTCGAAGATGTAAAGAAGCAGAATCTGGGAAAAGGTACAATGAGGACTAAAAAGTTGAAAATACAGAAATAAGAATTCTAGACCAATTTGGAGATTACTGCGAAAGAAGTATTCAAAGAGGGAATAGGCTGACCATGAATGATAAGCTCCTTATCATTAAAGGAGTTCAAACACAGACTGGGTAGCCATTCACTGGGGATATTAAACATGGGTAGGTGGACTAGATTTAAGATTCAACTTCAATAAAGATTTGAATCCTACTCTATACTAGCTACTATGCTATAGTATAGGATTAGACATTGGGAACACTGATGAAAATGATATAGTTCTATCTCTTCAAGAAGCTCTCTTCCTGAGAGAAGTCTGTACAAGATACTATGGGTATGGAAAGCAAGTCCTCAGATTCCGTGCCTATGACTCACTTGTTAAAGGGTAATAAGGCATCAAATAAAAATGGAAATGCTTTATAAGCAGTTTATAAGCAAATACCATCAGGGGCTACTCCATTATTGCCAGAACAGATATTAAGCATATCAGTTTTAACCTTTGTAATTTCGTCAACTCTTCCTTAATCCTGAGAAGAATCTATATCTACAAGAATTTTAATTTATAAAATTTATTTATCAATTGATATATTTATCAATAAATATATTGATGTCTGCTATGTGCCAGGCTCTGAGCAATGCACAAAGGAATGTACAAAGATAAGAAACATAGTCTCTGCCTTCAAGGAGTCAAACATTTCTCTTCATCCTTTCTCTCTCTCTCTCCTAACCCCCTTTACCAACCAGACGACACCTTAAATCCTTCTGAAAGTAGATGGGTTATTAAATTATAAAGTTAATAAATAAAAAAATGACTTGAAAAAGCAAGGTTGAGCTGGGAATGGAGGGTGCTGGAATGGGAACCTAAATGGGAAAGACTGTGCCAGCCAGGGTATCCACTAGAGTATGAGACTCTAACTGTATTCCCAAGTCAAAGATTGTAGAACTGGAGGTTGTATGCAGACCTTTTTGTTGACACTTTCCCATCAGCATTTGTTCTTCTCCTATCTCAGTATTGTTAGCACAGATTATTAAGAATGATTACACCCTCATTCATTCAATCAATCATTAGTATTTACTGAGTACCTGATAGGAACTGTAAGAAATATAAGACAAAGTAAACACTGGAATCTAAGACTTCCAAAGCTGTGAGAGATCTCAAAAGTAATCTAGTTCAAACCTATCATTTCACAGATGAAGAACTGAGGTACAAAAAGGTTGACTGCTTTCATGAGTTCAAACATTCATACATTTATTGAGTCATACTCTATGCCACCACAAGGGATGTAAAGATGAACAGCCTTTCAAGGAGAACAAAATCTGGTGGGAGAGACACATTTATAAAAAAATACACTGCAAGACAGCATGACCCCAGCATGACACTTCTGTAAATACTTACTTGCAGTTCAACATTTAGTGAAAATACCTAATGTTGAACAGGGATGGGAAATATGTAGCACTCATACTGCCCAGAGTTGTTAAAACCACAGGCTCTGGAGTTGTTTTGGATTTGAACTCCTGCCCTGTCATTTACCTGGCTGTATGATGTTGGGCAAGTTAATTAAATTCACTATGCCTAGGTTTCCACATCTGTAAAATGGAGATAATAGTAATGGTACTACCTCATAAGGTTGTAGTTGTAAATTAGGTAATGCAAATAAAACACTTGGCATAGCACTTAGCACTGTGCTCTGTGTTAGTTCACCTTCAGCACTCACATTCAGCAGCCCTGACCTCAGAATACTTCTCAACACAGCCTTCTAAGCATCTATGATCAATTGGCTGTATCTGAGAGAAAACAAATCTGCTATTCCTAGTCTAGAACTTAAATCTATTGTTTGCTATTCTGGTGGAGTTTTTTCGACACTAAACTATGCCTACAAAAATATATATATGCCTACAAAAATCTAGAGGTAGAGGTCAGATATCCAAGATTGAACTTCAGTCACACATGCTTTGATCCCTTTGTAAGGCTTGGCTTTGACCAGGATTCCCTAGAGAAGAAAACCCCTGGAAACAAGGAACATTTATCAAATGTCTACAGGGAGAAACCCACTAGAGAAAAAACAAAAAACAAAACAAAACAGTGATTACTACCTTGAGGAAGCAAGAGATGGGAACTTCCATCTCTTCTAACAGCCTGCCTGCTGGAGGTTTACCAATTGAGCTGGAAACAGATGTGACATTGATTGCAACTTCCTCCTTGCCATCCCCACTGCACCTTACTCTGTACTATCATGGAATATGTGAAATGTTTTTGCACTTATTTATCACTGTCTACCTGTGAACTCCTTGAGGGCAGGTATTGCAACTTATCCATCCAGTATTCCCAAGCACAGTGCAGTGCCTGGCATATAGAAGGTGTTTCATAAAAATTTGGTGGATTAATTGATAAATAAAAGAAGAAACCTCTGCAGAGAAAACTATAAAAGGCAGAGAAAGAAGGTATTAGTATAGACTGGAATAGTTCTAGAAGCTGAGTGAGCCTGGAGCTAGAACCTTAAAGAACAAGCTGGAATTTGGAAAGGCAGAGGGAAAGGAAAGGGATTCTAAGCAGACAGGACAGCATCAACAAAGCCATGGCAGCAATCAGAAACATAAACAGTATGTTAGACCAAAAAAACTTTAGACATGATTTAGACAAATAATTCAATTCTTACTGGCATGTTGCAAACATTCAATAAAAACCTACCATTTCACAGATGAAGAACTGAGGTACAGAAAGGTTGAGTACTTTCATGAGTTCAAACATTCATACATTTACTGAGTCATACTCTATAACACAAACATTTACTAAATGGTAGCTATTATTACTACTACTCAAAGTTAATCATTAGCAAATACTTATTGGGTGCCTACTGTATGCCAGGCACCATGGTGAGTAAAAGGAATACAAAGATGAGCAAAAAAGGACTTAGACTCTGCTTTCATGAAGCTTGCAGTTTAGTGGGAAGACAGTCAAAGAATAATTATAATAATGTTTGGCAGGACTGGCATCAGGGAAGTAGAGGGGAGCTGAAGGAGCATAAAGCAGAGTCACCCAATCAGTGAACAGTAAGAGAAGGCGCCTTAGTTTCCAAAGTGTGGTTTGAGAAATCCTAGGGATTCTGCTGAGTCCTTTCTACAAGGACAACATGGCTTCAGAGTGAGATTTTGTTTGAATAAAGGGTTTCATGACTAAATAAAGGTTTGAAAACCACCAATCTAGTTCAATCTCCTCTTTTAGAAGAATAAAAACAGGTCCCAGAAAAGGTAAATTACTCATTTGAAGCAATAATACAAGTTAGGGGCAGGCTAGGATACCTGCTTTGAACTTGGGCTTGAACTAGAAATTACTCACTGATTTGAATGATATTGCATCATTTTGGCAGGTGAACAGCCACTGGGAGTAGACACACCCAGAATTCATAGACACTAACAGGGAAGGCTAGCTGTCCCCGATTGGGTGTTGAAGTGTTTTTCTACATTATGTACCAAGCAAGTTCTCTGTGCCAAAAGGATGTCTATAATCCCTCTCAGAGGTTAGCCAACCACTGCTTCAAGGAGGAACTCACTGGCTCCGGGGATAGGTCTGCTTCTGGGCCTCCTAGACAGTACCTAGGCTTTATCCTACTAACATCCTCAAGCACCCTGGGGTATGGCAAGCTGAGAAACAGAATTGAGCTTAGCTGATCATTACAGTCTGTTTAATACCTGACATGAGCTGGCTAGACCCATCTTTCATCTCCCTAACTAGCACTGGGCTAATCATTCTTCATGACCAGGAGTTCAGCAGAATCAAATTAATAGTAAACTAATGAACTTGTATAGAAAAACCAATATTTCTTTAGTTAACCCTCATTTTGATCCTCTTAGGGATGAAATGCTGCTTCATGTTTTGGAGATGGGGGTTATGCCTTATAAAGAAAGGCACAGCTTACTTTGGTAAGATGTTCACTTTAAGTAAGATGGGTCCTTAGACTGAGGGGAAACAAGTACTTTGGAATCTGGAAGCCGTGGAATCTGGAAACCTGGGATTAAATCTTGGTAACACCACTTGGTAGTTATAAGACCCTGGGCATGTCTCAAATCCCCTAACCTCAGCTTCCTTAATCATAATGGGACTGCAATAAAACTTACCTTACAAATGTGAGACTCAAAATGCTCTTTTGAATCACAGCCACTTATTAAAGTATACACGAATTTTTACATATGAGATAATTAAGACCACACCATTTTTTTTTAATCATCATTTTATTGAGATATATTCACATACCACGCAGTCATACAAAACAAATCGTACTTTCAATTGTTTACAGTACCATTACATAGTGGTACATTCATCACCTAAATCAATCCCTGACACCTTCATTAGCACACACACAAAAATAACAAGAATAATAATTAGAGTGAAAAAGAGCAATTGAAGTAAAAAAGAACACTGGGGATTGCTACCTGGGAAAGGAAATACCTATCTTCGAATGTTGTTTCATGTGTAGAAGAAGTGTTTTGTGTTTTGTTTTTTTTTTGCTTTTTTTTTTTTTTAATGAGGAAAGGAAGATAGTGCATAAAGGTGAAAATAAATGCATTGGAACAGTTTTAGCTAATTTTAGCATCTTTAAAAAATAACAGTTCTCGGAGGCGGGGCAAGATGGAAGACTGGTGAGCTGTATGTTTTAGTTACTCCTCCAGGAAAGTAGGTAGAAAGCCAGGAACTGCGTGGACTGGACACCACAGAGCAATCTGTCTTTGTGCATACTTCATACAACACTCATGAAAATGTCGAACTGCTGAGATCAGCGAAATCTGTAAGTTTTTGCAGCCAGGGGACCCGCGCCCCTCCCTGCCAGGCTCAGTCCCGTGGGAGGAGGGGCTGTCAGCTCCGGGAAGGAGAAGGGAGAACTGCAGTGGCTGCTCTTATCGGAAACTCATTCTACTGATCCAGACTCCAACCATAGACAGACACCAGACACCAGAGAATCTGTGAGCAGCCAGCCCAGCAGAGAGGAGACAGGCATAGAAAAAAAACAACAACACGAAAAACTCCAAAATAAAAGCAGAGGATTTTTAGAGTTCTGGTGAACACAGAAAGGGGAAGGGCGGAGCTCAGGCCCTAAGGCGCATATGCAAATCCCGAAGAAAAGCCGATCTCTCTGCCCTGTGGACCTTTCCTTAATGGCCCTGGTTGCTTTGTCTCTTAGCATTTCAATAACCCATTAGATCTCTGAAGAGGACCCTTTTTTTTTTTTTTTTTTTAATCCTTTTTTCTTTCTCTAAAACAATTACTCTAAGAAGCCCAATACAGAAAGCTTCAAAGACTTTCAATTTGGGCACTTCAAGTCAAGAGCAGAACTAAGAGAGCTCTGAGACAAAAGGCAATAATTCAGTGGCTGAGAATAATTAACTAAACACCACAACTTCCCAAGAAAATGGGGGTGTCTGCTCACAGCCACCATCCTGGTGGACAGGAAACACTCCTGCCCATCGCCAGCCCCATAGCCCAGAGCTGCCCCAGACAACCCAGTGTGACGGAAGGGCTTCAAATAACAGGCACACACCACAAAACTGGGCGTGGACATTAGCCTTCCCTGCAACCTCAGCTGATTGTCCCAGAGTTGGGAAGGTGGAGCAGTGTGAATTAACAAAGCCCCATTCAGCCATCATTTGAGCAGACTGGGAGCCTCCCTACACAGCCCAGCAGCCCAGAACTGCCCTGAGGGGACGGCACTCACCTGTGACATAGCACAGTCATCCCTCAACAGAGGACCCGGGGTGCACAGCCTGGAAGAGGGGCCCACTTGCAAGTCTCAGGAGCCATACGCCAATACCAAGGACTTGTGGGTCAGTGGCAGAGACAAACTGTGGCAGGACTGAACTGAAGGATTAGACTATTGCAGCAGCTTTAAAACTCTAGGATCACCAGGGAGATTTGATTGTTAGGGCCACCCCCCCTCCCCGACTGCCCAGAAACACGCCCCACATACAGGGCAGGCAACACCAACTACACACGCAAGCTTGGTACACCAATTGGGCCCCACAAGACTCACTCCCCCACTCACCAAAAAGGCTAAGCAGGGGAGAACTGGCTTGTGGAGAACAGGTGGCTCGTGGACGCCACCTGCTGGTTAGTTAGAGAAAGTGTACTCCACGAAGCTGTAGATCTGATAAATTAGACATAAGGACTTCAATAGGTCTACAAACCCTAAAAAGAACCCTATCAAGTTCAGCAAATGCCACGAGGCCAAAAACAACAGAAAATTATAAAGCATATGAAAAAACCAGACGATATGGATAACCCAAGCCCAAGCACCCAAATCAAAAGACCAGAAGAGACACAGCACCTAGAGCAGCTACTCAAAGAACTAAAGATGAACAATGAGACCATAGTACGGGATATGAAGGAAATCAAGAAGACCCTAGAAGAGCATAAAGAAGACATTGCAAGACTAAATAAAAAAATGGATGATCTTATGGAAATTAAAGAAACTGTTGACCAAATTAAAAAGATTCTGGACACTCATAGTACAAGACTAGAGGAAGTTGAACAACGAATCAGTGACCTGGAAGATGACAGAATGGAAAATGAAAGCATAAAAGAAAGAATGGGGAAAAAAATTGAAAAAAATCGAAATGGACCTCAGGGATATGATAGATAATATGAAACGTCCAAATATAAGACTCATTGGTGCCCCAGAAGGGGAAGAAAAGGGTAAAGGTCTAGGAAGAGTATTCAAAGAAATTGTTGGGGAAAACTTCCCAAATCTTCTAAACAACATAAATACACAAATCATAAATGCTCAGCGAACTCCAAATAGAATAAATCCAAATAAACCCACTCCGAGACATATACTGATCACACTGTCAAACACAGAAGAGAAGGAGCAAGTTCTGAAAGCAGCAAGAGAAAAGCAATTCACCACATACAAAGGAAACAGCATAAGACTAAGTAGTGACTACTCAGCAGCCACCATGGAGGCGAGAAGACAGTGGCACGATATATTTAAAATTCTGAGTGAGAAAAATTTCCAGCCAAGAATACTTTATCCAGCAAAGCTCTCCTTCAAATTTGAGGGAGAGCTTAAATTTTTCACAGACAAACAAATGCTGAGAGAATTTGCTAACAAGAGACCTGCCCTACTGGAGATACTCAAGGGAGCCCTACAGACAGAGAAACAAAGACAGGACAGAGAGACTTGGAGAAAGGTTCAGTACTAAAGAGATTCGGTATGGGTACAATAAAGGATGTTAATAGAGAGAGGGGAAAAATATGGCAAACATAAACCAAAGGATAAGATGGCTGATTCAAGAAATGCCTTCACGGTTATAACGTTGAATGTAAATGGATTAAACTCCCCAATTAAAAGATATAGATTCGCAGAATGGATCAAAAAAAATGAACCATCAATATGTTGCATACAAGAGACTCATCTTAGACATAGGGACACAAAGAAACTGAAAGTGAAAGGATGGAAAAAAATATTTCATGCAAGCTACAGCCAAAAGAAAGCAGGTGTAGCAATATTAATCTCAGATAAAATAGACTTCAAATGCAGGGATGTTTTGAGAGACAAAGAAGGCCACTACATACTAATAAAAGGGGCAATTCAGCAAGAAGAAATAACAATCGTAAATGTCTATGCACCCAATCAAGGTGCCACAAAATACATGAGAGAAACACTGGCAAAACTAAAGGAAGCAATTGATGTTTCCACAATAATTGTGGGAGACTTCAACACATCACTCTCTCCTATAGATAGATCAACCAGACAGAAGACCAATAAGGAAATTGAAAACCTAAACAATCTGATAAATGAATTAGATTTAACAGACATATACAGGACATTACATCCCAAATCACCAGGATACACATACTTTTCTAGTGCTCACGGAACCTTCTCCAGAATAGATCATATGCTGGGACATAAAACAAGCCTCAATAAATTTAAAAAGATTCAAATTATTCAAAGCACATTCTCTGACCACAATGGAATACAATTAGAAGTCAATAACCATCAGAGACTTAGAAAATTCACAAATACCTGGAGGTTAAACAACACACTCCTAAACAATCAGTGGGTTAAAGAAGAAATAGCAAGAGAAATTGCTAAATATATAGAGACGAACGAAAATGAGAACACAACATACCAAAACCTATGGGATGCAGCAAAAGCAGTGCTAAGGGGGAAATTTATAGCACTAAACGCATATATTAAAAAGGAAGAAAGAGCCAAAATCAAAGAACTAATGGATCAACTGAAGAAGCTAGAAAATGAACAGCAAACCAATCCTAAACCAAGTACAAGAAAAGAAATAACAAGGATTAAAGCAGAAATAAATAACATAGAGAACAAAAAAACAATAGAGAGGATAAATATCACCAAAAGTTGGTTCTTTGAGAAGATGAACAAGATTGACAAGCCCCTAGCTAGACTGACAAAATCAAAAAGAGAGAAGACCCATATAAACAAAATAATGAATGAAAAAGGTGACATAACTGCAGATCCTGAAGAAATTAAAAAAATTATAAGAGGATATTATGAACAACTGTATGGCAACAAACTGGATAATGTAGAAGAAATGGACAATTTCCTGGAAACATATGAACAACCTAGACTGACCAGAGAAGAAATAGAAGAACTCAACCAACCCATCACAAGCAAAGAGATCCAACCAGTCATCAAAAATCTTCCCACAAATAAATGCCCAGGGCCAGATGGCTTCACAGGGGAATTCTACCAAACTTTCCAGAAAGAACTGACACCAATCTTACTCAAACTCTTTCAAAACATTGAAGAAAATGGAACACTACCTAACTCATTTTATGAAGCTAACATCAATCTAATACCAAAACCAGGCAAAGATGCTACAAAAAAGGAAAACTACCGGCCAATCTCCCTAATGAATATAGATGCAAAAATCCTCAACAAAATACTTGCAATTCGAATCCAAAGACACATTAAAAAAATCATACACCATGACCAAGTGGGGTTCATTCCAGGCATGCAAGGATGGTTCAACATAAGAAAAACAATCAATGTATTACAACACATTAAAAACTCGAAAGGGAAAAATCAATTGATCATCCCAATAGATGCTGAAAAAGCATTTGACAAAATCCAACATCCGTTTTTGATAAAAACACTTCAAAAGGTAGGAATTGAAGGAAACTTCCTCAACATGATAAAGAGCATATATGAAAAACCCACAGCCAGCATAGTACTGAATGGTGAGAGACTGAAAGCCTTCCCTCTAAGATCAGGAACAAGACAAGGATGCCCGCTGTCACCACTGTTATTCAACATTGTGCTGGAAGTGCTAGCCAGGGCAATCCGGCAAGACAAAGAAATAAAAGGCATCCAAATTGGAAAAGAAGAAGTAAAACTGTCATTGTTTGCAGATGATATGATCTTATATCTAGAAAACCCTGAGAAATCAACGATACACCTACTAGAGCTAATAAACAAATTTAGCAAAGTAGCGGGATACAAGATTAATGCACATAAGTCAGTAATGTTTCTATATGCTAGAAATGAACAAACTGAAGAGACACATAAGAAAAAGATACCATTTTCAATAGCAACTAAAAAAATCAAGTACCTAGGAATAAACTTAACCAAAGATGTAAAAGATCTATACAAAGAAAACTACATAACTCTACTAAAAGAAATAGAAGGGGACCTTAAAAGATGGAAAAATATTCCATGTTCATGGATAGGAAGACTAAATGTCATTAACATCTCAATTCTACCCAAACTCATCTACAGATTCGATGCAATCCCAATCAAAATTCCAACAACCTACTTTGCAGACTTGGAAAAGCTAGTTATCAAATTTATTTGGAAAGGGAAGATGCCTCGAATTGCTAAAACACTCTAAAAAAGAAAAACGAAGTGGGAGGACTTACACTCCCTGACTTTGAAGCTTATTATAAAGCCACAGTTGCCAAAACAGCATGGTACTGGCACAAAGATAGACATATAGATCAATGGAATCGACTTGAGAATTCGGAGATAGACCCTCAGATCTATGGCCGACTGATCTTTGATAAGGCCCCCAAAGTCACTGAACTGAGCCATAATGGTCTTTTCAACAAATGGGGCTGGGAGAGTTGGATATCCATATCCAAAAGAATGAAAGAGGACCCCTACCTCACCCCCTACACAAAAATTAACTCAAAATGGACCAAAGATCTCAATATAAAAGAAAGTACCATAAAACTCCTAGAAGATAATGTAGGAAAACATCTTCAAGACCTTGTATTAGGCGGCCACTTCCTAGACTTTACACCAAAAGCACAAGCAACAAAAGAGAAAATAGATAAATGGGAACTCCTCAAGCTTAGAAGTTTCTGCACCTCAAAGGAATTTCTCAAAAAGGTAAAGAGGCAGCCAACTCAATGGGAAAAAATTTTTGGAAACCATGTATCTGACAAAAGACTGATATCTTGCATATACAAAGAAATCCTACAACTCAATGACAACAGTACAGACGGCCCAATTATAAAATGGGCAAAAGATATGAAAAGACAGTTCTCTGAAGAGGAAATACAAATGGCCAAGAAACACATGAAAAAATGTTCAGCTTCACTAGCTATTAGAGAGATGCAAATTAAAACCACAATGAGATACCATCTAACACCGGTTAGAATGGCTGCCATTAAACAAACAGGAAACTACAAATGCTGGAGGGGATGTGGAGAAATTGGCACTCTTATTCACTGTTGGTGGGACTGTATAATGGTTCAGCCACTCTGGAAGTCAGTCTGGCAGTTCCTTAGAAAACTAGATATAGAGCTACCATTCGATCCGGCGATTGCACTTCTCGGTATATACCCGGAAGATCGGAAAGCAGTGACACGAACAGATATCTGCACGCCAATGTTCATAGCAGCATTATTCACAATTGCCAAGAGATGGAAACAACCCAAATGTCCTTCAACAGATGAGTGGATAAATAAAATGTGGTATATACACACGATGGAATACTACGCGTCAGTAAGAAGGAACGATCTCGTGAAACATATGACAACATGGATGAACCTTGAAGACGTAATGCTGAGTGAAATAAGCCAGGCACAAAAAGAGAAATATTATATGCTACCACTAATGTGAACTTTCAAAAATGTAAAACAAATGGTTTATAATGTAGAATGTAGGGGAACTAGCAGTAGAGAGTAATTAAGGAAGGGGGAACAATAATCCAAGAAGAACAGATAAGCTTTTTAACGTTCTGGGGATGCCCAGAAATGACTATGGTCTGTTAATTTCTGATGGATATAGTAGGAACAAGTTCACAGAAAGGTTGCTATATTATGTAACTTTCTTGGGGTAAAGTAGGAACATGTTGGAAGTTAAGCAGTTATCTTAGGTTAGTTGTCTTTTTCTTACTCCCTTGTTATGGTCTCTTTGAAATGTTCTTTTATTGTATGTTTGTTTTCGTTTTAACTTTTTTTTTCATACAGTTGATTTAAAAAAGAAGGGAAAGTTAAAAAAAAAAAAAAAGAAAGAAAGAAAAACAAGGAAAAAAAATGATGTAGTGCCCCCTTGAGGAGCCTGTGGAGAATGCAGGGGTATTCGCCTACCCCACCTCCATGGTTGCTAACATGACCACAGACATAGGGGACTGGTGGTTTGATGGGTTGAGCCCTCTACCATAAGTTTTACCCTTGGGAAGACGGTTGCTGCAAAGGAGAGGCTAGGCCTCCCTATACTTGTGCCTAAGAGTCTCCTCCTGAATGCCTCTTTGTTGCTCAGATGTGGCCCTCTCTCTCTGGCTAAGCCAACTTGAAAGGTGAAATCACTGCCCTCCCCCCTACGTGGGATCAGACACCCAGGGGAGTGAATCTCCCTGGCAACGTGGAATATGACTCCCGGGGAGGAATGTAGACCCGGCATCGTGGGACGGAGAACATCTTCTTGACCAAAAGGGGGATGTGAAAGGAAATGAAATAAGCTTCAGTGGCAGAGAGATTCCAAAACGAGCCGAGAGGTCACTCTGGAGGGCACTCTTACGCACACTTTAGACAACCCTTTTTAGGTTCTAAAGAATTGGGGTAGCTGGTGGTGGATACCTGAAACTATCAAACTACAACCCAGAACCCATGAATCTCGAAGACAGTTGTATAAAAATGTGGCTTATGAGGGGTGACAATGGGATTGGGAAAGCCATAAGGACCACACTCCACTTTGTCTAGTTTATGGATGGATGAGTAGAAAAATAGGGGAAGGAAACAAACAGACAAAGGTACCCAGTGTTCTTTTTTACTTCAATTGCTCTTTTTCACTCTAATTATTATTCTTGTTATTTTTGTGTGTGTGCTAATGAAGGTGTCAGGGATTGATTTAGGTGATGAATGTACAACTATGTAATGGTACTGTAAACAATCGAAAGTACGATTTGTTTTGTATGACTGCGTGGTATGTGAATATATCTCAATAAAATGATTAAAAAAAAAAAAAAGAACACTGGGTACCTTTGTCTGTTTGTTTCCTTCCCCTATTTTTCTACTCATCCATCCATAAACTAGACAAAGTGGAGTGTGGTCCTTATGGCTTTCCCAATCCCATTGTCACCCCTCATAAGCTACATTTTTATACAACTGTCTTCGAGATTCATGGGTTCTGGGTTGTAGTTTGATAGTTTCAGGTATCCACCACCAGCTACCCCAATTCTTTAGAACCTAAAAACGGTTGTCTAAAGTGTGCATAAGAGTGCCCTCCAGAGTGACCTCTCGGCTCGTTTTGGAATCTCTCTGCCACTGAAGCTTATTTCATTTCCTTTCACATCCCCCTTTTGGTCAAGAAGATGTTCTCCGTCCCACGATGCCGGGTCTACATTCCTCCCCGGGAGTCATATTCCACGTTGCCAGGGAGATTCACTCCCCTGGGTGTCTGATCCCACGTAGGGGGGAGGGCAGTGATCTCACCTTTCAAGTTGGCTTAGCCAGAGAGAAAGGGCCACATCTGAGCAACAAAGAGGCATTCGGGAGGAGACTCTTAGGCACAAGTATAGGGAGGCCTAGCCTCTCCTTTGCAGCAACCGTCTTCCCAAGGGTAAAACTTATGGTAGAGGGCTTAACCCATCAAACCACCAGTCCCCTATGTCTGAAGACCACACCATTTTTAATTACCTATCCCCTAAAGTGCAAATAGTGGAGTGAGAAATGGAACCAAGGTGCTCAGTATATCATGGGCTTTCAAGTTAGCCAGACTTTGTTCAGAACCTACACTTCCCCACTCACAGTGGAATCCTAGGACAGTTATTTAACCTCTCTAGATTCAGTAAGGTTACTCAACCTTTCAGACTCAGTATCTCCTCATTCATAAAATGAAGTTAACATCATCTAACTGATACGGTTGCTGTGAGGAATAAATGAGATAACATAGGTAAAGGGCTTTAAATAGGGCTGGTTTATGGCAAGGGTTCAATAAACAGTAGCCTTTCCTACTGTAGGTACCTCTATCCCTATGCCCTCTCTTCTATCAGTTAATTTAGAGGTAATTTAGCAAAGCCTAAATTACCTCTCAACTTCTAGGAAAAGTTATAGTGAAACCAAAAAAAAGAAAAGAAAAAAAAAAAAAAAAAAAAAAACCAGAAAGGTATACAAATGAACTGGTGGCTGCTATTCCAGACTATGTATCATGCTAAAGATATCTGGTATTGGAGAACACAGGTACAACGTCCTGAAGAATAACCCACAGGTGTGCATTCTTTCTAGCGACTCAACCCCTTCTTAGCCAGGTTACCCATTACCCTTTTATAATCTGGGCTCCACAGGAGACTCTATCTGCCAAGCAGAAGGCGCTACAGGAAGGCAACTCTGATGCCACATGCAAATCACTACTTTTTTTTTATAAACTCAACTCTCAATTTTTCAGCTCAAACCCATCTCTATCATTAAGACCTCACTGAATCCCCCTAGCATCCTCAGGTGCTTGTCTTGTGTCCTCAGCTGCAATTATCTATTGTAATGAGATGTTTACATATCTTTCCACAAGACTGTTTAAGTCGGTAAAGATACTGTCTTACTCATATTTGAATCTCCAGGGCATGACACACATTAGACCCCCATAATTAAATGCTAAAAAATGATGAATTTCAAGTTCTCTTTCACTAGTTAAGGATGCTAAGAAACAGCTGGGGAGATATTAGTAGAAACTCCAGAACAAATTGGCCAGACCAGACCCCTGTTGTTGTTGGAGCTCGAAGGGATGACTGCTCTTCTTTCCCAGTTACTTTCTTAAACAAAGGATAGAACCACCCCATAAAGAATTTCCAGACAACAGATTATATTCTTTCTCAGAAATGAAACAAATAACAAGATTTCTGGTGGTTACATACAAAATTGACCTCTAGGTATGATACTTTGGAAAGTATATTATACTGCTAGAAGCTTTTAAGTCTTTAAAACAATGGCGGGGGGGGAGGAGTGGACAATGAAGGAAGAACGGTTAAGAAGCAAAAAATGTCTTACATCTTTTCTCCTCTGCCAAAACTTTTGCTCTTTATCTCAATGAACCCTGATATATGTGGCTGAAATCAGGCTCCTTCAAAGGTTAACTAATGACTAACAAACTATATACAATAACTTCAATATAGCACTGACCCTTTCCAAGGTGCTTTCAAACACATTTCAATGAATCACAGCCAACTGTAATCACAGAAACTTAGAGCTGGAAGGGGCCTTGGAGATCATTTCTGCAAACATCCCAACCCATCAACCAACTGGTATCCAAACAATCCTAGTCACTAGTGATTGGGAGATAGCAGTTTAAAATGCTTTAGAAATTCCCTACCTAGGAACAGGTACCATTGAAACAAAAAGTTGTCCTGGTGACCCTGCTCTGACCACCTATTAGTTTCTCAGTCCCCTCATCCCCTTAATGATCTCAAGCAGGTACAACAACTCCTCCAATCCATCCCAACACCAAGCAATGGTCACTGTTTCCCAAGTCCGGTTTTACTCCCTTTCTGTGAGCCTCAGCCCAGCCTCAAATCTGCCCGTAATCCCAACAGGTATCTTGGGGCCTCTAAGATTCTGATGCCTCAGAGATCCCACTGGTTTCATCCCTGACAATCAATCCCTTTCCTCCTTTACTTCCATGCTATCCTTTTCCATACCCTGCACACGCAAGAATCTTTTCCCTTTCTTTGTCACCTTCTCATTCTACTTCTCAGTGCTGTGCCTTCATTCCCTTCAAGCTCAATGTCTCTTTCCTCCTAGTGATTCCTTCAGGGACCATTCGAAATTCAATACACCAGTCGTTGAATGTCTATTAGCTATATAAATGGGTCAAAAGCTCACCCTCAAGGAGCTCACAAGTCTAAAGGGAGAGAAAGATAGAAAATCATTTATCCTTTAAGAGTCAGCTCCTCTGGGAAGATGTCCCTAGCCCAAGATGAATTTCACCCTCCTCCTTGCGTCACCATTTTACCTCTGAGGCAATGACTCTAGTCTTGTCTGTTTCCCATAGACAGCGGGCTGTTCTACGGAGGACCATTCACTGACCAAAACTTTACGTACACACTGTATATACAGTCCTGTTCTTGGAACTGAATTCTTAGTTCCAAGGATAAATAATAAAACAGATCCTACGTAAAAATAAGTCAAAGCTATAATATTATTAGATTAGCACTCTTCCCTTTTCTGCGTCTCCAACATCCATCCCAAGCCTAGACGGCGCCCTCTCCCAAAGTGAAACGCCAGGTTTCTTGAGAAGTCTTCGCCCCTCCTACTCTCCAGCTACCTCTCAGCCTTTTAGTCCTACCCTTGGACCCCCAGCTAATAATTTCTAAATCTTAACATTCCCACCCCTACGGCCTCTCTCCCCGCCCTCCATCTCCACCCTTAAGGTTACTGCAAGTCGCACATGACCGCCTTGGGGCTCCGGAACACCCGCCCCCCCAGTCAGCTCCTTCCTTCTTAGGGGCCGGTCTCTCTTAGGACCCTCCTCCACCAATACCTCAGCTTCCCTCCCTCGGGTTTCAGGCTGAGTCTCTCCTCTCCTCGTCTCTCAATTCTCCTTACCTCATCCAGCTCTCGTTCCCCAACAGCACCTCCTCCAACCGCCATCTCCACCACAGCCGCCATGTTCACAGCTTGCCCCTCCCCTCGGTCCCCGCGGTAGCCAGCTGCTTCCGCAGGCTCAAGTGCTCCTAGCCAATCGGCGGCGAGGGTTTCAGCAGAGGGGGCGGGACAGGAAGACAAGTGGACACTGGTCAGGGACGAAGAGAGTATTTACCTGCTACTCTCTTCTGAATCAGGGAGGGACTGTACCCATGCACTTCCAGACTTGGTGGGACGGGGGAATTTTGAAAAATATTTGGTTTGTTTTATTTTCTGTGCAAATATTTCACCAATTCCCCCCTTTCAAAGCCAAAAGCGAAGAGACACTAAACGGACAACTTTGTCCACACTCCCTCACTCTAGGCTCCACGGAGTGAAGAGTGGCGGTTAGGGACTACATTTCCCAGGATGAAGTGGATGTGACCCGGAAGTTTAAATCCCGCTCTCTTGACAGGGGAGTTGTAGTGAGGGAAATATATAAACACACACAAATCTATTTTACCAGCTGTAGCACCTGCCTTCTACCTCGGTGGGAGTCACTTTTGAGAAACAGCGTCTTCTCGGAGTCCCGGAACGAATTCCCGAGTTGGAGGCGTGGCACCCGGGGTCAGACGACGGAGGTCAGAGCGCCAAATTGGGCGGGAGAATGTGTTTGCAGTCCACGATCTGAGGCATCTGCGGCTTTTCGAGGTTCATTGTTCTGGGTGAGGGGTTTTGGGTTTGGTTGATGGGATGGGAAATGACTGGCAGGTAGGAGGGGTGGCCATCAAGGAGGTGGGTAGTGAAGTCGGTTCCAAGGAGCCGTAGAAATCGCCGTGCGGTTCAGGCTCCAGAAACTGAGAGCCGAAGATCTTTGCGGGACCTCCTCGGTCCCCAAAAGCTCTCAAGCCTCAGGATCCACTTCACATATCTCGGTACTCTTTTCTACACCACATCCTGCGTCCTCAGCTCCTACCCTTATCCCCTTTCCTATACGCCTTATTCACTGTGTGAACCCCACCCCCACCACTATATCTTACTAACTAATTTCCAACACCCCGTTATTTATACATCCGCACTCGACACCTTCCACCCCAGCTCTCACGCCCACTGTGCGTCCCGTCTGGATCTATCAAGTGAATAGGACTAGGATGATCTGTTGGGCGCACAGACCGCCTAGAATGCCAGTAGACTTTATTTTGAGGCCAAAAAAAGGTTACAAAGTAGTATTTACATCTACAGGCATCTCATTCACTGAAAGTGATAATTATTTTTATTATGTCGAACTTAATACAGAGAATATTACTAACACTGTATACCCGTCAATCCAAATTTACTATTGACATTATGATCTACTTGCTTCTTCGTTTTTTAAAAAGACACAATATTGCAGATAAAAGTTGAATTTATCTGCATCTTCTACTTCCAGGCCCATTACTCTCTCACATCCTTCTCAGAAGAAATTATCATAAATTAGCTGTGTATCCTTCATCCATTTTAAGTTTATATGTGTATCCATAAAAATATGTAGTATTGTTTTGTTTCATTTCAGTTTTTTAATGAAAAAAAATAATAAATGCACTTTTCTATGTATTGTTCGGTAACTTAATTCTTTCACTCATTATTTTTGAGGCCCTTCGGTGTTTATATATATTTATATCTAATTCTTTCCTTTAACTGTTGCCTCCACCTTTTAGCCATTGTGAAAAATGCTATTGTGAACATTGGTGTACAGATAACTCTCCAAGTCCCTTTCAATTATTTTGGGTATACAGAAAAGTGGGATTGCCTGGTTCTACTTTTATTTTTATTCATATTATGAACCAGTTTTCTAAAACATTTATTACTTCAACTTTTTCTGACAGAATCTTCATATTATTCTATTATATAATCAGTTTGTCAGGTTGGAAGTTCCCATTTTTATGAGTCTGTTTCTGAAGCCTATTTGCCTGTTTTATAGACAGTATGTTTTAATTACTGTGATGTTTGTAATGTTTTCAAAGGAGTTAATAGTTCTTTGGTCTAACTTTTTAGAATTATTCCGGTAATTTGTGAACTATTATTTGTTGATGAATTTGTCATGTTTACCAGAAATGTCTGCTGAAATTGTGATTGGAATTATATTGGCTTAATAGACTACTCTTTCAAAGAATGTTTATTGATGTCTGCTGTGTTTCAGCACCTCTCCGAGGTGTGGAAGATGATGAACATGACAAATATCCGTATCCTCAAAAAACTCTCTACTTAGTGGATAAACCCACAGAGTAAACAAGCAATTACAAAAACAAAAAAAACAGGAACAGCAGCATGTATAGGACAAGGAAGCCTGAAAGAACCTAATCTTTTGAGGACAACAGAGCCGTTTGATAGACAATGATCTCCATGAAAAAAAAAAAAAAGATTATATGTGTCTTATTCACCACTGTGTCCCCACCATTTAGTCCAGTGCCTGGAACTCACTAGGACCCCCCCCAAAAAAAAAAAAATATTGACTGAATAAAATATCTAAGATTAACAGCTTCAGGATCCTCCAAGGCAAGAGTGTGATTTGGGACTCAGGTCAGACATCTGTATATTAATGATGAGTGATAGTGCAATTTTTCACATCAAATCACATTTGTTGGTGTCTCATCAGCTGCTTCAGATCTGCTCCCTTCCCACCAACCCCACCAGTCCCATGGTGGTCATCAGTGACAGTCTGACCAACTACTGCAAATAATAGTCCTGAGAAACAGCCATGGGTAGTTTATTTTTCTTTTTTCTCTTCTTCAGGAGTAACGTGAGGATTCTTCTTCTGGTGGCTGACGGGACCAAAATATAGAAAGTGCCAAATTGGTGACAGTTTGAGAAGAAATTGTGGGACAAAGTATTTTTGCCTTGTACTTGGGACAGCTGCTAGGCCCACCATGGCTCCTGTGAAAATCAGCCATGTGGTGTCATTTTCCTCTCAGGTATATTAGCAGGCGAGGTTTTTCTTGGTGACTAGAAAGGAGTGAAAAAAACGGGAGACTTGGCTCCACTTTCAGAAAACGCCCAATCTAGTAGAAGAGACAATGTCCCTTCTTTGGAAGTCTTGCCCCCTGATTCTTCCCAGAGCAATGCAGGAGACATAAAAGAAGTGTGCCTAGTTGTTGACAATAACGCAGAAACCACCTTCAGGATTCCACCTATAGTTTGGAGGAATCTGTCCAAGCTGAAGGCCCAAAGTCTGCACCACTGTCCCCAGAAAGACAACGTGGCTGCTTTGTCTCTGAAAGTTGTCAGGACATTCCTGACTATGAGGATATCACTATCACCATCAAGGATGATTTCAGCCTCTTCCCTAAAAGTCCTGAAATATTTCAATTAGAGCCAGATCTTTGGCCCCAAGGCCCCAGGGCTGATCCAATGTCATACTTGTTAGGGAGTTCCCACCCTTTCCTCTGCTGTTGCTCCTTTATCATTTACCCCTTCACACCTCTTCTCCCTTCCTGTCACCCTAGTCTTTCTCAATGGTGCCTTGGGTAGAATGAGTCTGCATTCATTTGCATGATAGGACATTTAGCATCCCTGACCCTCAGCCCCTAATAGCAATATTGTTTCCTAGTGATGACAGTCAAAAACAAACCCCCCCTCCTCCAGCCCCATTTCAGAAAGACACTTAGAGAGGGTGGTACTGCCCCCCAATTAAGAACGATTATATTAACCCCTATTCTAGATGAAATAAAATAAAAATAACCCTTATCCCCCTCACCTGCATGTTCAGCCTAAATGGTTTTCTTCATAGACTCCTAGCCTTATAAAATTCTAGAGAACATCAGATATCTTCTAATAAGTTTTCAAACTATAATCTGTGAAGGCCCGTTTCTAGACTTGAAAGGAAGGGGAACAGTGATGATACGTACATTGGGTTTTTTTAGACATAATGCTATTGCACACTTAATAAACTACAGTATAGTGTAAGCATAACTTTTATATGCACTGGGAAACCAAAAAATTCATCTGACTGTATTGCGTTATTCGCTCTACTGCAGTGGCATAGAACCGAGCCCACAATATCTCTGACGTATACCTGTAAATGATTGTGTGTGTGTGTGTGTGTGTGTGTATACACATACACATACAAACTTCAGTATAATATTTCTGTTAAAAGAAAGGGTTTTATTGCTAAAAAAAAGATTGCCAACCATGAATCTAGTCTGTCTACTTTATTTATGGATGGAGAAATTTAGGTCCAGAGAGGGAAAGTGGTTTGCTGAAGGCCATTCAACCAAAAAGAGCTGTCTTTGGATTAGAACTCAAAATTTCTATCTCAATACCACAATTATTACCTATGAACAAATCATTTTATTTTTAAGTCTCAGTTGTAAAATTAAAATATTTGCCTTAATCTCATAGGATTATTTTCAAGATATGTGTCTGTGAAAGCATCTTATAAATGAGAAGAAATAGTGTAGTATGGTGGTTAACAGCTCTGCATTCAGAAACCTGGGTTGGAACGATGACTTTGGTTGTTTTTTTGGCCTTGTGGCCTTGGGTTAGTTCCTGAACCTTTCAGTTTATTCATCTGTTAAATGAGAAGTAATAATTGTAGCCACCTCAGTATTGTTATGAGGATTAAATGAGATGTCTATCAACCACTTAGCACATGATAGCTGTATTCCTGGAGATCCCTTCCTAGTGCATTTTCTTTCGTGTTAGGATGCCTAGAAAGGTTTGGGAGAGTAGGGATCCCTCATTTGTGGGCATCATCTTTTCCTTTGGGTATAATGTTTCTTGATTTTCTCCTCTCTCTGGTTCAGGATCCCAGATATCCTGTGGAGAATCTACTGAACCCAGACAGTCAGAGGGGACCTTGGCTCAGCTGCCCTCAGGACAAAAGTGGGCAACTGAAAGTAGAACTACAGCTGGAAAGGGCAGTGCCCATTGGCTACATCGATGTGGGTGAGTGAGTTCTCTGGGGCCTGGGAACCTTTGAGAAAGGACACAGGAGTCATATTCACCCCCAACCCCTCAACTAAAATACCTTAGTTCAGTCTGGCTAAGCAGCCTTCAAGGAATAAGTCCTACCTGGGTATCAAGGAGAGCTATGGAAGTGTTGCAGATCTCTAGGGACTCTATTTATATAGAATACAATGTGAACCGTGCTCCTTGAATTATGTAGCAAGCCTGCCCTGTTTTGTTCTGAGGGGGTCTGAGTGAAGCCATAGTACACTGACATAATTGCAAATGCCAACAAGTAGAAACTGTATACACCTCGAAATATCACTGTCAGGGGAATGCTGGAGGGATGAGCTGGACAGGATTAATCCAGGAAGGGTTACTGGAGGAAATAGGAGTTTATGGATTGATAAAGTTGACCTTAGAATTCTTTATTACAGAGGACTGGCAAGACCATGGTCCCAGCTCTGTCAGAACAGAGGGTTGTTAGGCTCCCAAGGAAGCGTATAACAAAGACAGAATTCATCACTACCTGCCAGAGCCAGAGGACAGGGAAAAGGCAAGTCTTTACAGTGAGGGGAAGGTTTCTGGCTAGGAGGAACACATTGAACCTTCACATTGTCATTTGATGGGCTGAGGTCTCATCCTACTTTGGTTACTGGCTCCCTGCGCAATTCTGCATGTTGCTTGCCCTTTCTGGAATTCCAGCTAGCTCTTGGAGGCAGGATTGTCCTCTTCTCACCCAATATCCTTGTCTGCAGTCAGAGGAGCCCCTGTCATCCCATCATCCTTACCCTTCTCTCAACCTTTTTGTCCTCAGGTAACTGTGGCTGTGCTTTCCTGCAAATTGATGTGGGCCGTTCTTCGTGGTCCTTGGACAGACGTTTCATCACCCTGCTCCCTGCAACTATGCTAATGTCCCTAGCTGATTCAAAGCAGGGGAAGAACCGCTCAGGGGTCCGCATGTTTAAAGATGGTAAAGAGGGTAAAAGCAGAAAGGAGAGAGAACATGTGTGTGTGTTTATGAAAGAGAGACACAGTAGTATAGAGGGCTGTAAGTGCTGTTGGCTTCTATTGTGGGAGGGAACCAGTGCAGGGACACGGTTATATCTACTGGGGGGAAAGGGTTGGTAATGAGTGAACAGTGAACGACTACATGGTATATATCTTTATGAGTTCTGTATGCTGAGCTTTGTGGTAGCTGGGTATATTTATGAGCTGTGATTATGTTTTCTTATCACACGATTTGTTGGAGCTCAGTGTGGAACCCATATTTGTGAATAGTGTGTTTTTCTTCATGTATATATATATATCAATGTGGGTGTAGAATATCAGTGATGAAAAGCTATGTGATGGTGATAGCTATGTAGCATATGGTGTTTTTCCTGTATTCTGTTCTGTGCAAATATCTGAGTTCAATAGGCACTGCAGAAGAAACATAAGATCTGATTCTTGGGCTCAAGGAACTTAAAGCCCAGTAGGGATTTGTCTGCGCTTAAGTTGAAGGTGTCTGTAATATTGTGGAGGAAGAACGATATTGGAAGGGCATACAGGGTGCTGACTGGATAGTGTTGGGAAGTGAGTGGGTAGAGGGTTTGTGATGTTGGTGATGTGATACTGAATGAATGTGCAGAGTATGTTGTGGTATGAGGGAGGTTGAGGTCTCCTGGTCAAGGAATCGTAGATATATCTCAGCTAATCCATTGAGCAAGTGGTCATCCCAGACCCCAACACTACAGATACCTTCTGTAAAAATGAGACATTTATAAGTTCTCTGGAGAAGTACACTGTGACGATCTACTCATGCTGGGAACAATGTGGAACTGTGACAGAGAAGAGTGATGTAGGGAGGCAAAGGATTGGGTCTGAGAGAGCCCTGACTGGCCTGCTGGGCTCTACAAACCCTGAGCACCGAGGCCTGAGGTGATCAGTTACTAATGATCTCCATTCTTCCTTTTGTTGGAGTTTACTCTGCATAACCTCTGCCTTCTTTTCTATCCTTTCCTCAGTGCTAAGCTTCTCATCCTTTCTCCTTCTTCCCATTTATAGGTTTCCTTTCCCCTCATTTTCTTTCTCTTTTTGCCTTTAGATGATTTCCTGGCCCCGGCCTCAGGTGAGTCATGGGACCGACTACGCCTGACCTGCTCCCAGCCCTTCATACGTCATCAGTCCTTCGGCCTGACCTTCCTGCGGGTGCGTTCCTCTCTGGACTCCTTAGATGACCACATGTTGGGACCCTCAACCCCTGTGAGCTCTGAGCTGAGCCAGGTATGTATGATGGTGGAATAAGGACTTAATGGTCTCCCATCCTTTTCAGATTTCTGGTTAGGAAGCTAGTGCCTAACTGAGGGATAGACGCAAACATTCAAACACAAGCACAAACGGGCTTGCTACCCTCTCCTGCAGGTAGAAGTGAACTCCTCTCCTTCCCTCTCTCATATGTGGAAGATGCAAGATGAATCTAGTGTTCAGGAGGCTGTTGGACCATTTGTTCTTTAGCCATAATAAAATTCTTCTTGGATACAAACTTAACCTCATGCTTCTGGGTTTGTGGTTTCTGTACCTTTTATCATACTTTTCCTTTCAGCACTTGAAAGTTTTAGAACTCACTGCTAAAGTGTCTTGGTCATTGTTCCCTGCTCTGCCCGCCCAGCAAAGTCAATTTTATTCTTAGATCTGTGCTCTACAATTTCATTTGTTCCACTGTTCTCCCTCTCTGTACAACACATGTATACTCTTAAGAGAAGATGTTTGTGTACTCTATTTTCCCTTTCTCCACTAGCTTGTAGCTTTGAGGTTATGCCAGTTTAACTTCCCTTCTCTCAGCTAGGTTATTATTTCTAGCTATAGTTATTATTTTCTTCCTTTCCCTCTTCTGACTCTTCTTTTCCTGCTTTCTTGTCATTAATGTCTGCATGTGTATTTCCAAGCCAGTACACCATAGTTGACTCAAACAAATGTGAACATATAATCACACAAAGGTAGAGTCATAGAATTTTAGAAATGGAAAACACAGAGGTCATCTAGCCCCAGCTACCTCATTTTACATTTCAGATAGGGAAACTTCTATGTATTCAAAGTCACACAGTGAGGCAGAGCAGAGTAGAGACTAGAAATTAGGTCTCTGCCATTATGCCATACTGCTTCTTATGTGCACAATAGATTTTTAGCAATTTCAGGCATATTTGACAACCAAAAGAATTTCAGTTCATAGAAGTTTCAAGTCATTCCTGTTGAAGTTACTGAGAAAAAGATGAGATGGGGCTTCAGGAAGCTAAAACGGAGTTAGAGCAGAAAGAGCAGGAATAGATGCTTTTTTAGTACAGCCTGCCAGAGAGCTGTGACAAAGTAAAGCTTGGTCTCAAATTTGCACTCCCATTCAAGGGAGGGCTAAAAATGCAAAAGGATCAATGGAGGCCGTTCACTGCTCTACCATGTTCTGATACCCAAAGGTGGGAGCCGAAATGAATGGAGCTGGATCTTTGTGATCCTAGCTGCTAAATAAAATGTAAGCCAAGCCCTCAATCTTGAGGCTTCCTCTTATGAAACTTATTTCTGGAAGGGGAAGCTAAGCCTACCTATAATTATATCTAAGAGTCACTTCCAGAGAACCTCTTGTTGCTCAGATGTGGCCTCTCTGCAAATAAACTCATTACCCTCCCCACCACATGGGACACAACTCCCAGGGGTGTAAGTCTCTCTGGCAACGTGGGACATGACTCCCAGGGATGAGCCTGGCCCTGGCAACGTGGGATTGACAATGCCTTCATGACCAAAAGGGGGAAAAGAAATGTAACAAAATATGGTTTCAGTGACTAAGATATTTCAAATAGAGTCAAGAGGCTATTCTGGAGGTTACCCTTATGCAGGCTTCAGCTAGATATTACAGATTGCCACGGTAATCCAAGCCTCAACCAACAGTATTACTGAAAATTCTAAAGAATATCCAGGGCTCTTTCTGAGACTCTATAAAAGTTTCACTCACTAAGTTTATTTTTCAGAAACTTAAAACCTCCAGATTATTCCTATGCCAGACAAGCCTGGAAACAGTCTTTCCAAGAACATTAACCAGTTGCATCCCCCTGCTCCATAATATCAACACCTCTTTTTAACATGAAGAAATTAGAATGGTTATTGCCCAAATACCCCTGAAGTTTGAGAGAATGATCAAATGAGAAGGAAGAGTTGTATCAGAGAAGATACGATTTAACAATTATGACTGCTGAATCAGTATATAGTCTATAACTTGTTGGAACGGCTGGAAGGAAACACCTGAAATTGTGGGAACGTGTAACCCATACCATACTTTGAAATTTCTTCTATAACTACTTGTTAAAACTGTACTTTGAAATTTATCACTTTTCTGTATATATATTTTCACACCACAAAAAAAAAATGTTAAAAAAAAAAAACGTAAGCACCAAGAGATTAGGGTCTTATGTATCTCACTCAATAATGTATCCCTGGCACCTAGAACAGTGCCTAGAATAGAGTAGGCTTATTGTATAAATGTTCATTATTGTATAAATTACTTTTCAGAGGGGGAATTATGGATAGGATCATTATATACTTTATCATCCAAACAAGACACTTTGAGAGCAAAAGAACAAAAAGGTGCTATTAATATTACACAAAGAAACCTGACATAAAGCAGGACTGTTCCAGGCAAACCAGGACTTATGGTTACCCTAGTTTTAGGATAAATAAGGGTGTCCCAGATTCCTTTCCATTTTGGCCATCTAAATTACTGCATCTTTGGGATCATAGTGAGATCCAGGAAGAAAGGAGTCAGCATATCTAGAGCCATAATGTCAAAAAAGGCATTGAACATTATTAACAGCAGAGCAAAACATATCATATATGCAGCTACCTCATTGAAATCATAGGAAAGGGAGATCCTGAAACATTTCTACAAGAGCGAAATGGTAAGTACATGGGAATGAGTTGGACAGCATTCAATTTTATAATTAAAGATGTCTAAAATGTCATAAACTTTTAATTCTAGTATATTATAGTGAAAACAAAATATAAGAGCTTTTAGCCATGTGAAACAGGGACCTTTATGATCACCAACTTCCCAGTAAGGAAAGCACAGAGAAATATAGGAGGCTGTCCCAGGTCACGTTGTTAAATAAGTTTGGGGGCTGAATTTGAACCCCGGCCACCTGTCTCTACCTAGCCTGTACTCCGAAGATCAGTTCCTAATCATTAATCTCATTCAGAGTTAATGTTAAATAAACCATCTCTCCCACCCACCTAGTTACCTTTCTAATAGTATTCAATCAAAAATCCATGAAACAAGGTAAACAAAAAATGAAAACCTGGAAAATTAAAATAATTCAAAATTAATGTTAAGTCCAATAAGAGATTGCAAAGGTGATTAGAAAATATTTAACAGTGAATGAGGATAAAATTTTACTTACCAAACTTGCAGAATGAGGCCAAAGTCAGGCCTATAAGAAAGATATTTTTACCTTTAAAAGAATCTATGTAGGCATGCTAGAGAGGATAGATAGACAGGTATACATAGATATACATAGATAGATGATAGATAAATAGACATAGATAGATAGACAGACAGACATAGGCAGATAGATGATAGATACAGGTGATGGATGGATGCATGGATGGATGGACAAATAGACACATGATAGATAATGGATGATACATAGATATACATAGATAAATGATAGATTGATAAGATAGATATAGATAGACATGATATAGATAGATAGATATTTGGATGGATGATGGGTGGATAGGTAGAATGACACGGTAATTTGGCAAAACATTAAAAGTTGGTAGATCTGGATACCTGGGCAGGGAGTATGTTGGAGTTCTCTGTATGAGTTTTGTATTATTTTTGCAACTATCCATCAGTTTAAAAATATTTCCAAATATTTAGTCAAAAAAAGTTTTTTTAAATAATAAAATTTAAAAGCTAAAAAAAAAAAGAATCTATGATAGGAAAATCAGGGCTGAAAATTAAAGAAGAAAATTAAGAATTTTTTTTTAATTAAGGGAAAAAAGAAATTTGGAAAAATATAGAAGGAAATAGTCACAGATGATTGAATTTTGACAGAATTAAGAAACTGCCACATAAAATTTCTATGTGAAATGAGCTATTAGGATATTGTTGCACATAGACATTTATTGATCTAGAAGAGGTTTTAGATGCCTGTAAGAGTGAAATATGGTAGTCAATGCTAGAAAGAGACATGTGATATCTATATATACTTACAGTCACATCTCTTTTTATAGATGGCTAGAAATGATGGCTAAAATTGGTAGGTTTTTAGTTGTAGGTGAGCAAAATTGTTCACAAAATAAAACATACTGGAAATTAAACAGTATTATTAAACTAGAAGGAAATAATGATGTGAATAAATATATATGAATAATTTACTTGTAAAAGTATATAAAGAGAGATGAGTGATTTGAATTTTGTACTACATGTATCAGTTTTACATATATACAAATTATATGTATCATTTATATATGTTCTTTCAAAAGTTTGCACATGACATCAGTCCCCACAACCCTGTTTTTCCTGATAGAATATATTCTCTTATCCCAGGGGCTTTTAGGAATGTGACAAAACTCTTAGCATTGGGGAACTAAGTACACAAAAATTACAGAATTTCAGACCTCAGAGCTGGAAGAGAATTCTAGTATGTGCACACATAAGCAAACACACATGTGAGTTATAGCAGATGTAATCACTCTAACAAAGTGGAGTGCCTCAGGTTTGGGAGTAGGCCCTAGCACTAGATGGCAGTGTCCCCTGGTAGTGAATCTCCATATTTCATTAGTCTCCATTTTCTTCTCCTCAGGGGTCTTCGGATGCTCAGGAGTCTGGTCCCAGTCCCTGGCTGGCTAATCCTTCCATCCGGAGGACATTCTTTCCAGATCCTCCAACGTACGTATCTGCCAGAGTGGAGGTCTCCTAACCACTTCACAGTTCTTTCTCTTGAGAGAGAAAAGCTCACAAGCCCAATGAGAGGTCCCCTAGTTAATCACAGACTCTAGGACAAGCCCTCTCTGCATATGAAACTGGCTTTTTGGTTAGATGCCATTGACCTGGATCAGCAGAACGGAGCCGCTGTTCCAGCTGAAGCCAAGCTTCTCTGTTCTCCTGCAGGAACACCAAGGAAATTTCAGAGCTCAAGAATATTCTAAAGCAGCTGCAGCCTGGGATTCTAGGGCGTTCAGCCTGCATGGTGCTTTCTGTTGCCCGCAGGGCACCCCTAGCCAGCATGGCAAACCCAAGGAGCAACCATACAGAACCAGGTTCCAGTCATCTGGACAGCACAGGTGAGACTCATGACCTCCTTCCTCGCTGATTCCTCCACTTCTATAAAGGGTTGCCTCACGTGGGAGAAAAGAGGATTGTCAATGTCTCATAAGAGAAATCAAATAGTGTACAGTAATTGAAAGGGCACCAGTCTTTATTTTTAAATCTCTTTCAGTCTCAGTTCCCTCATCTTCAAAGTGAAGCAGTTAAACCAAGTAGTAACTAAGGCCCCTTGCAGTATTAATGTCCTGTGATCATCTCAGAAGGACAATTAAGTCTCTATATGGCGTTTATTAGAGAAATAAAATAGGGAGAATAGTGTGGTTTTATCACAGAGAAAGAAAGGATGAAAAATATTTTGGAGTTCCTACCATGCACCAGACATTGCTAGACACTTATACTAACTTTATCATATTTAATATTCACAACAAATTTCTGAAGCAGATAATGTTATCCTCATTTTACAGAAGAATCTGAGGTTCAGAAAGGTTGAATATTTTGATTCACTCATCTAATAAATGGCAGAGCCAGGACTTGGACCCTGAAGCTCTTGTTTTTATAATTCCAGATGAGGGAGGAAGCATGTAGGGCTATCACTGGAAATCAGATGATGCGTTGCTTCACTGGGAAAAATTTATGAAAGGAAATGGTTTACCTATGGATTCAAAAGACTAAACAGCTTATTGCAGAAATAGGGTATCTTGGTTATCTATTGCTGCATAACAAATTACCCTCAAACTTAGAAAAATAAGACAAAATTATTATCTCATGGTTTCTGAAAGTTAGGAATCTGGGTGGGGTCCTTTGGCTCTGGGTCTCTCACAAGACTGCAGTCATCTCAAGGCTCACCTGGGAAAGATCTGCTTCCTAGCTTACTCTGTGGTTGTTAGTAACATTCAGTTCCTTGTGAGCTGTTGCAGTTAGACTGAGACTTCCCTTAGTTCTTTTTCCATGAGAACCTTTCCATAGAGTATCTCACATTGTGGCAGCTTGCTCCATCAGAGTGAATGAGCAAGAGGGAAGGCCAGCAAGAGGGTACTGATGTCACAGTCTTTTATAACCTAGTCACAGAAGTGACATCCCATCACTTTTGCCATATTCTATTACTTGCTAGGTCCAGCCCACACTGAAGGGAAGACAATTGATTACACAAAGACATGAATACCAGAGGCAGGAATCAATGTGTCATTTCAGAAGCTGCCCATCACATAGGAAAAGATATAGTTTTTTTTCTTAAGAGAAATAAAACGGAAGGAAATTAATCTTTGGGGGTACCTCCAATGGCTGGACAGTGGGGTTATGAAAACACTTGGAAAAATATCAAGTGCCATACAAAGCGTTTTGTAAATTCTGAGAAAATAGACATAAGGTTGTTGATGGGTTTTGTTGTCAGTCACTTGACAGATATTTATTAAACATCTCTTCTGTGCCAGCCTCTGTGCTAGCTATTGAGGATACCACAGTGAATAAAATAGCAATGCCCCAACCCTAATGGGGGAGCACATGTCCATGATGCACAAAGAAGTTTAAAATTTAAAATGATAAGTGTTTTAAAGGAAAAGCATAGTCAAAGCAGAGTACAATTATTGGATTTAGATTAGAATCCAGGATTCAGGTTAGAATCATAGGAATTAGGATTTCATCTAAGACTTGAAGAATGAGAAAGAAATGACCAGGCAAAGAGAGTAGAAGCAATACCTGGCAGAAGGAACAGCATATGTGAAAGTCCTTTTGTTAATGAGCTAGATTTGATTTCTAACACAGAGCCCAGACGAGAAGAACAAAACTCGGAAAATGACTTGGGCAAAACCAAGAGACGGAAAGTACAGGACCGAAGGTAAGTCAGTCAACCTGAAAGATCCAGATCACCTCCCCAAACCTCATTGCCCTCCTGTAACTGTCCTCCTTCCCCTATTCTTGCTTCATTTAGGTCAGAGAGTACCCTTATATCTTTGTCTGAACTTAGAATGTAGTAGAGAAAAGATGTCCTTTTCTACATATTGTCAAACTTAGAGCTAGGCAACGAGGCAGCCCTGTAGTAAACCAAAATCTGAAGATGAGTACACGGTATCTTTTGGACTATATGCCTACATCCATATTACCCCATATATATTTACCCTTGTGGCATTTCTGACCTTTAGTAAAATCTAATTTAAATGTTGCATCCTGATCTTGGCTTGGCTATAGGGAAAAGATATTAAGGGAATAAGGTTGCACACTGGGTGGCTTTGGGCTGTTTTGTTTGTATTTGGTGTTTTTAAAGAATTCACCTTGATATGGAGTTTGTCTCCCCTGTCCTTCTCAGGCATCGCTCCTCCCAGTCTTATAGCTAGCAAATTCTCAATTTATTACCTGCTCAGCAGTTTAAAGACTTTGAGTTTGTTACTCCTGGTTTAAAAGTCTAACGGTGTCCCCAGAGGCCAATGTGGGGTAGCAGCAGCAATGGTAAGAACTTACCATTTTTAAACACACTGTTTAAAATTTGTTGCTTGATTATTGCTAACTAAAATAGAAGGTGAATCTTTGTAATGAGGCAAAAATTGGGGCTATGAGACCCAACTCCCACATGAGCATTTTCTCTTTATGAATTCTACCTCTATGGCCAGCCTTGGATGATCCTTGTTTATTAAAGATGAGCCTTGTTTCTTAAGAAGGGCAATAGATTCCTGATACCCTTTTCCTTGTATCTATTAGGTTCTGAAATACTAAGGTATTTCTGCTTTACCCAGGGACTTTCAGACATGCTGAAAAGAAAACAGTAAAAATCTGAAGGCAGATTTGTCCCAGGAATGCAAAATTGATTCAACATATGAAAATCAATCAATGTAATTACACCATATTACTAGGAAAAAAAAAACAAAAACCACACGATGATCTTTTTAATAGATGCAGAAAGATTATTCAACAAAATCCAAAACCCTTTCATGATGAAAACACTCAACAAACTAGGAATAGAAGGGAGTTTCCTTAGCCTAATAAGAGGCATTTCTGAATACCTATAGCTAAAATCATACTTATGGTGAAAGATTAAAAGCTTTCCCCCTAAGATTAGGAATAAGACAAGGATGTCTGCTTTCACCACTTGTGTTCAGCATTGTACTGGAAGTTCTGGCCAGAGCAATTAGGTAGAAGAAATAAAAGCATCCAGATTGGAAAGGGAGAAGTAAAACTATCTATCTGCAGATGACATGATCTTGTATGTAGAAAATCCTAGGGAATACACACACACACACAAACTTATCAGAATGAGTAAGTGAGAACAACATGATTGCAGAATACAAGACCAATAAATAAAAAATAGTGTATTTCTACACACTAGCAATGAACAATACAAAAATGAATTTTAAAAAATTTCCATATACAATAGCATGAAATACTAGAATGAAATATCCAGGAATAAGTTTAACAAGCACAGTGGAAGACTTGCACATTGAAACTACAAAACACTGCTGAAAGAAATTAAAGAAAACTGAAATAAATGGAGAGACATCCCATGTTAATGAGTTGAAAAGTTTAATATTGTTAAGATGGCAGTACTCCCCAGAGTGATCTACCGATTCAGTGTAATCTCTATCAAAATACCAACTGCCTTTTTACAGAAATTGGCAAGCGTATCCTAAAATTCATATGGAAATGCAAGGGATTCAGAATAGCCAGAACAATTTTGAAAAGGAAAAGCAAGGTTGAAGGCTCACACTTGCTGTACATGTCCCCAAAATGCCATGTTCTTTAATGCAGTCTTGTAGGGGCAGATGTATTAGTGTTGATTAGGTTGGAATCTTTAGATTAGGTTGTTTACATGGAGATGTGGCCCGCCCAACTGTGGGTGATAACTAATTAGATTATTTCCATGGAGGTATGGCCCCGCCCATTCAGGTGGGAACTCAGTGCTACTGCAGCTTAAAGAGACATTTTGAAGATGGCCATTGAACACTGATGCTAACATTTTGGAGAACACCATTCTGAAACACAACCTAGCCGCAAACAGATGCCAGCCACGTGCCTTCCCAGCTAACAGAGGTTTTCGAAATGCCAATGGCCTTTCTCCAGTGAAGGTACCCTATTGTTGATGCCTTACCTTGGATGCTTTATGGCTTAAGACTGTAACTTTGTAACCAAATAAACCCCCTTTATAAAAGCCAATCCATTTCTGGTGTTTTGCAAATTGGCAGCATTAGCAAACCAGAACACTTTCCAGTTACAAAACTTACTACTAAGTTACCGTAACTAAGACAGTGTGGTAGTGGCATAAGGAGACATATAGATCACTGGAATACAATTAGAGTCCAGAAATAAACCATTGCATTTCTGAAAATTGATTTTTGACAGGGGTGCCAAGACTATTCAATGGGGGAAAGAATAGTCTTTCCAACAGATGGTGCTGGGACAACTGGATATCCACATGCAAAAGAATTAAGTTGGACCCCTACCTCACACCATATAAAAAATTAACTCAACATGGATCATACACCTAACTGTAAAGTAAAAACAATAAAACCCTTCAAAGAAAACATAGGAGTAAATCTTTGTGGCCTTAAGTTAGGCAATGGTTTATTAGATACAACACTAAAAGCACAAGCAACAGAAGAAAAAATAGATAAACTGGACTTCATCAACATTTAAATATTTTCTGCTTTGAAAGATACTACCAAGAAATTGTAAAGACGACCCACAGAATGGGAGAAAGTATTTGCATATATTTGGTAAAGAACTATTAACATATAAGGAACTCTTACAACTCAACAATAAAAAGGGAAATAACCTATTTGAAAAGGGGGCAAAGGATCTGAATAGACATTTGTAATAGTTTGAATCTGTATATACCCCAGAAAAACTTGTTCTAAATTCTAATCCATTCCTATGGGTGTGAGCCCATTGTAAGTAGGACCTTTTGATGAGGTTAATTCAGTTAAGAATGTGTAGCTTACCTCAGTCAGGATATGTCTTAATCCTTTTACTGGAGTCCTTTATAAGTGGAATGAATTCAAACATGAGAGAGAGAAAGCCACAGGAAGTAAGAAGCTAAAATCAACGAAACCCGGAAGAGAAGAGAAGAGACCAGGAGATGCGGCATGTACTTTGCCATGTGACAGAGGAGCCAAGGATTGCCAGCAGCCAACCACAGAACACCACAGTCTTCGGGAAGAAAGCATCACCTTGATAATGCCTTGATTTGGACTTTCTTTTAGCCTCAAAACTGTAAGCTAATAAATTCTCATTGTTTAAGCCAACCCATTTCATGATATTTTCTTAAGCAGCCTGGAAAACTAAAACAACATTTCTCAAAGAAGATACACAAAAGGGTAATAAGCACATGAGAAAATGCCTAGTATTATTAACCATCAGGGAAATGCAAATCAAAATCACAATAAGATATGACTTCACATCCCCTAAAATAGCTAGAATCAACAAGACAGACAATAACTGGTATTGACAAGAATGTGGGAAAACTGGAACCCTTATACATTGCTGGTGGGAGTTTAAAATGGTGCAGCCACCTTGAGAAACAGTTTGACAGTTCCTCAAAAAGTTAAACATAGAATTACCATATGACCCAGCAATTCCATTCCTAGGTATATACTCATGAAAAATGAAAATGTGTCCACACAAAAACTTGTACACAAATGTTTATAGCATATTTATTCCTAATAGCCAAAAAAGGAAATTTATTCAAAAAAGGGATGAAATGCTGATACATGCTACAACATGGGTGAACCTCACAAACATTATGCTACATGAAAGAGATAGATACAAAAGGCCACACATTCCCTCTCTAGCTAAGCCAACTTGAAGGGTGAAATCACTGCCCTCTCCTCTACATGGGATCAGACACCTAGGGGAGTGAATCTCCCTGGCAACGTGGAATATGACTCCCGGGGAGGAATGTAGACTGGCATCGTGGGATGGAGAACATCTTCTTGACCAAAAGCAGGATGTGAAAGGAAATGAAATAAGCTTCAGTGGTAGAGAGATTCCAAAAGGAGCCGAGAGGTCACTCTGGTGGGCACTCTTACATACAATTTAGACAACCCTTTTTAGGTTCTGATGAACTGGGGTAGCTGGTGGTAGATACCTGAAACTATCAAACTGCAACCCAGAACCCATGAATCTCGAAGACAATTGTATAAAAATGTAGCTTATGAGGGGTGACAATCGGATTGGGAAAGCCATAAGGACCACACTCCCCTTTGTCTAGTTTATGGATGGATGAGTAGAAAAATAGGGGAAGGAAACAAACAGACAAAGGTACCCAGTGTTCTTTTTTACTTTTAATTGCTCTTTTTCACTTTAACTATTATTATTGTTATTTTTGTGTGTGTGGTAATAAAGGTGTCAGGGATTGATTTAGGTGATGAATGTACAACTATGTAATGGTACTGTGAACAATCGAATGTACGATTTGTTTTGTATGACTGCGTGGTATGTGAATATATCTCAATAAAATGAGGATTTTTTTTTAAAAAAAAAAGGCCACACATTGCATGATTTTGTTTATTTGAAATGTCCATAATAGGCACATCCACAGAGACTGAAATTAGATTAGTCGTTGCCAGGGGGTGGGGGGAGAGGGAAATAGGGTGTGACTGCTAATGGATAAAGGGTTTCTTTTGAGGGCAATGAAAATGTTTTGGAATTAGATGGTGGTAAGGTTACACAAGCCTTATGAATATAAGGAAAACCATGGAATTGTACACTTTAAAAGGGTGAATTTTATGGCATGTGAATTGTATCTCAATAAAATAAATAAATAAATTATATCTCAGATGTTGAAAAGTCAATTGGCTTCCCTCATGCCTGGTCCATTAAGTGGGGAAAATAGGACTCCAACCTAGGGCTTCTGGCTCCACATAAACTAGTCTACATTCTTTTTGCGCTAATTGTAGCCTCCTTCTGTCCTTAAAACTGGTGACACCATCTCTTTCTAAAAGCTGTCCTTTGTTCTTTCTTACAGGCCTTTATTCAGCTCTAACTCTTGGTCAAACAGGAGGGAGACAGCAAAGTCAGGACAAAGAGAACGGCACCGACCCCAGGACCAAAACATTGGTGTCCAGGATAGTGGACAGTGCCCCATATGTGCAGGTAAGTTGCCTGGCTTGGGCATTGGGGGTGGTTGTGGGACTACTTGGCATCCCTTGAGGGAAGAATAGGAGATCTGGGACTGCTGCCAAGAAACATTTTGGTTTAGACTCCTTACCTCTTTCATCTCTGTAGCATCTAAGTGTATATTCATCCCTTTAGCCAACTGAAATTCAAGACAAGTCTGTATTGAGCACCTACTTAGATTATCAACTAAACTGAAAAAGGGACATGGACCTGCTCTCAGAGAAATATAAGACAAAACAATATAAAGTACTATTGGAGAGGACTTAGAATTTCCTTTGTAACCTTTTCCTTCATGTCCAGATTCTACTTATTTTCTCAGTCTCTGTTCAAATGGTACTTATTTGCTAAGTCTTCTCTGATCTCAGGTAGTCTCCCCCAGCTGAGCTCCTGTAGCATTCTCTGATTCCCTTAGGTTTAGCACTTCTCTCTTACTGCTTTATATCATCATAATTTGGATTCACAGCTTATCTTTGCCACTGGACTCTACATTCCATAAGGGCAAACCTGGCTTTATATCCCTCAGCTCCTAGCACAGTGTTGGACATATAATAAATACTCAATAAATGTTTGGTGGGCACATGACTAGATAATATCTTTCAGGTGTAAAGTATTGAACCGTGAAAAATTCCTGTATAAATAGTTGTATTTTGACAGCAGAAGCTCCCTTCCGAATCCTTTGTTTACCTTCTTCTCTCCCTTTTAGGTTCCTTCAGCACTGAGATTCTTCCTCTGCATGCTGCAACTTGTGGAGAGACCTCCCCGCCTCACCAAGCCTCTCCCTCCTCATCACCATCTTCATCCCAGTCTGTACTGTGGGTTTCCTCCCCAGAGAGTTCACCACGCATTTCCTGGGTCCAGTGCCCTATATGCCAGTTTCAGTTCTTGGCAGAAGAAATAGAAGAACATGCCAGCATGTGTGGGGAGGACCCTCGGGCATGAACCATGAGGTCCGATTGTTTTGGCCCTCCATTCCCTATTGTTAGTGTGACTAAGAATAGGAAGTGGATTTTTTGACAGCTGACAAGGGCTGATGAGGCCTAACCTCTCTCCCTCTTTCCCTCCATTCATTCCCTCAGGAGTCTGCCTAAGGGCACCTCTGGGCCCAACATACTCCCCACTCCCAGTTGTCAAGGCTTCTGTCACCATGGCATCCAGTTCTCCAAGATCACCTCTGTCCTCTTCTCCCTTGGGCCTTCTGAGGTAGAATTAGTTATCTCTCTAGGTTTGGGGACATGATCCAGAACTTCTTCCCTTTGGGGAGAGAAGTGCATCTTCATACCCATTTTCCTGAAAGGAAAACTAAGGCCCAGTGAAGAGAAAAACACTACCTGACAGATAAGATCCTGTGGTGTACTGGGAAGGTGAGAGTAGTTTTTGAGCAAGAACCTGGCATCCAGCATCCCATAACTTAACTCTTAGTATCCTTTGTGAGCTGCTGACATTGGTATGATCGGGTAACAGTACTGCCATGTTACTTTAGGCAAGTTATTTATCTTGGGCCCAGAATTGACTCTCAGTAACAGAAAACTCCATACCACCACTACCACTACCACCACCACCACCACTGCCCCCTGTCCTACACTCAGAGCTAATATAGGAATCAGATGGGTTAATGACCAAGGAATGGTTCTAGGCCTGGCTATGGAACTTCGGGCAAATCCCATTTCCCATCTGTACAATGAGGTGATTGGACCAGAGGGTCTCTAAAGTCCTCTCCAGCTATGACATTCTAAATTCTATTCCTTCTTTGAGCAACTATGTCCTCTCTCCCCTTTCCCAGAAGATTTCATTGTGTGAATCTAACACCTCTTCTCCTGGTCTCCAGGGTACAGGGCAGAAGGGTAGCAGCTGGTCCTAGCAAAGGGAGGGCCCAGGGCGGGGTTTTAAATGGGTAGGAAAGAGGATGCTAAGCACAGTCAGGGGAGCCGACAGAGAAGGATTTCAGCCCCTCAGTCCCTGCCAGCATAGGTGGGTGCAGCATGGAACCCCTCACGGTAAGAGACCCTCTGCTCCCTTACCTTCCCCCATCCTGGTCCCATTTCTGGTGGTGAATGAAACTAGATTGGCCCAGAGGAACAGTAGGAATATCCTAGCTGCAAGACCAGTGGTGGACATCTCTGTGGGCTAGGAGAGGAGCCCCAGGAATCCTGACCCTGAGCCCAAAAGAGAAAAACAGTGAGGACTGGGGATGGACCTGGAAGAAGAAAGGAAAAGGCATCAGTTGGCAGGGGGGAATGCCCCCCAAAGCTGGAGATGACATACCTAGGGGGCTTTGGTGAAGCAGGAGCATGTTAGGATCCTGCTACGAAGCCTGGTTAGAGCTGAAGGGCTTGAGAAAAATCCAGTTCAAAGACCCTCCTATGTGGACATATCTGAACCTGCCCTTTGGAGATGCTCTGGGATTTCTGGAGGGATGAGCAGCTGGAGATCAAGTCAACAAAATGGGAACTGAGTCCTGGACAGATGCTGTGTGCATGCATGTGGGGGTAGGGTTCTGGGACAGCCTTATCCACCTGCTTTTACCTACCCACATTTGGCCCCTCCGAGTTAGGGGTCCCTGTGAGGGGTGGAAGTTGAACCAAGGAAAGGCTCCTCAGTCAGACTCAGTTCTGGCACTTTTCTAACCTGAGGATCCACACAATAAAATGGTGAATAAAAAAATGTTTGCTAGTATGTGTTCGGGACAAGGAATAATGGTGAGCTTGGTGTAGAGGTTTAAGGGCTTAAAAGTGGAAGGGTGAGGGAGGCTACAAATTTAAGGGGCTTGGAGACTCAGAGTCACACCCTCTCCACACCTTCATTCAGCCACAGCCTTCCTGGACCGAGATAGTGAACAAAAAGCTGAAGTTCCCACCTCCACTCCTGGGTGCCATCCAGGAAGGGCAGCTGGGCCTTGTGCAGCAGCTGCTGGAGTCAAGGGTCGAGGCCACAGGTGGTGGGCCCGGAGGACCCCTGCGGAATGTGGAAGAGGCCGAAGATCGCTCTTGGAGGGAAGCTCTCAACCTGACCATCCGTCTGGGCCATGAGGCCATCACTGATGTGCTGTTGGCCAATATCAAGTTTGACTTCCGGCAGATCCATGAGGCACTGCTGGTGGCAATAGACACAAATCAGCCAGCAGTGGTACGTCGCCTGTTGGCCCGGCTGGAACGGGAAAAGGGCCGCAAAGTAGACACTAGGTCTTTCTCGCTGGCTTTCTTTGACTCGTCAATCGATGGCTCCCGCTTTGCACCTGGTGTCACTCCCCTCACCCTGGCCTGCCAGAAGGACCTGTATGAGATTGCCCAGCTGCTCATGGACCAGGGCCACACCATTGCCTGGCCCCACCCAGTCTCCTGTGCCTGCCTCGAGTGCAGTAATGCCCGCCGCTATGACCTGCTGAAGTTCTCCTTGTCCCGCATCAACACCTACCGTGGCATTGCCAGCAGGGCCCACCTGTCATTGGCCAGCGAGGATGCCATGCTAGCTGCCTTCCAGCTCAGCCGTGAGCTGAGGCGCCTTGCACGCAAGGAGCCTGAGTTTAAGGTTGGTTTCTCATACTTTCCCCTGCCCTCTGTGCCCCATGTATGTTCTTCCACCGTGGCATGGTTGGGCCTGTGGGGATGCTCTGGGAAGTGGAAAACAACAGAAAGAGTATGAGACCTAGTCTCTGTCCTCAGGCATCCTCAGAATCCCACCCTGAGGGGGCTTCATTCTAATGGCAGAGAGCAGTCACTCTGGGGGTTTCTAATCTTATGGGGGAGGCACAACCCCCACCCTAAAGGTGGCCTGGGACTGACTAGCCACACAGACTTAGAGATGAAATTCAATATAATATATTTTCTGTGTACCTACTGTGCTCCCACCAAGAGTGGTGTGTGTGTGGGGAGGAGGGAGGATAAAGGGGCCAGAGGATGGGGCTCTCAAGTTGAAGAGAGGAACAAGACACTCCCAGGATACTCCTCTTCATTCAGTATCTCTGGATGATACTAACCAGGCTTCCAGAGCCCAGAAAACAAGAGGTTAGGAAAGCTACAGCTGTTGTATTCAGGGAAGAATACAACACCTGATACAGGGAAGAAATGGCCCAGGGATTGGATGGAGGTGGGCCAGGCCTACTGTGATGGTGGGTGGTGGGTAGAGTGATGGGGTGGTAGACTGATTTGATGGGGCTGGGTCCACAGGGTGGCAGGCATACATGAGCCTGCTTCTCTACAGCCTGAGTACATTGCCCTGGAGTTGCTGAGCCAGGACTATGGCTTTGAGCTGCTGGGCATGTGCCGGAACCAGAGTGAGGTCACTGCAGTGCTCAATGACATGGGCGAAGACAGCGAGACGGAGCCTGAGGCCGAGGGCCTAGGCCAAGCCTTTGAGGAGGGCATCCCCAACCTGGCAAGGCTGCGACTGGCCATCAACTACAACCAGAAGCGGGTCAGCTGGGCCCTACCCATCCCCCTGCCCTGCTCCTGTTCTGATCCCTTGTCGTGCTGCTTCTAGATATTCCTCACTCCACATCTAAGCAATTCCTTTTCCTGCCCTCAGGACCCCTCTTAGACTTTCACACAGAGCACCCTTCCATCTAAGCCCTTTGATCCTGTGGGTCTCCAACCCTCTCATCTTACCTTCAGTGAAATCCCCTTACCTCTCCCCAGTCCTTGGACAACCCAAGACCCCACCTTCAGACCAGAAGTTCTGGGTCTTAGATCTGCTTCAGACCTGCTGAGTAACTTTGGGAGTCAGTCCTTTTCCCTTGTTAGACTTCAGAACCTCACTCTATACAGCAAGGAGATTGCACTATATCTCTTGAGGCTTAGATATCAAGAAATTCTATTATTCCCTGCCTCATCAGATACTCCCCCAACCCCAAGCTAAAGACATGCTCCCCTTGCTCCCCTTTCTACCTCCCCCAGCCCCTTATCCTCACTCTCCTCACTCACCCTCAGATATCCTAGCCCACTAGCACCTTAACCAAAAACCTTCCTTCATAATGGCTCCTGTGGCCCTGAACCCCAAGACACCACATCCCCTTTCCTGCTTCTCCCCTCCCCATGACCGTTCAGGCGGGTGGTATTCTGGGACTTGGGTACCCAGCTCCACCCACCACAGCCTACTTTAGAGTCAAGGATGTGGGATCTATAAAAATCCCTGGGTTCAGCTTCCTCCTTCACAGAGGAAGAAACCAAGGCCAGAGAAGGTGGGGCCTGCCCAAGGTCACATGGCAAATGAGTTGCCTCTCTTCTGGGCTGACTGGCCTGGGGAGGAAGGAAGGATGGCTCAATCTCTGTGGCAGGAAAGTAAGGGCTGTGCACCCAAATGACTCCCCCTGCTTCCTTCCTGCCTGGTGACTCCCTCTGCTCACACCCCACCTCTGCTTAGTTTGTAGCACACCCCATCTGCCAGCAAGTGCTGTCCTCCATCTGGTGTGGGAACCTAGCCGGCTGGCGTGGAAGCACCACCATCTGGAAGCTCTCTGTCGCCTTGCTCATCTTCCTCACCATGCCCCTCCTCTGCCTTGGCTACTGGCTGGCGCCCAAGTCCCGGGTACTAAGAATGAGATTAGTGATGACTGTCATTTATTGAGCACTTGTTTTATGACAGACCCGGGGCTGGGTGCTTTTTGAATGTTCCCTTTAAGTAACCCAAGGTGACCCTGGAAGGTAGGCATCACACCTCTCTTATATAGAAGAAGAATCTGAGGCACAGGAAATGCAAATGATCTTTTTGTCCATGGTACACAGTAAATGGCAGAGTGAGGATTTAAACTCTCTGCCTCCAAAGCCTGAATGCTTTACACAGCCCTGTACTCTCCCCAAGAGGCCCCTACTACATCCTATAAATTCTTTGGGCGCTCTTATGGACTCAGATATTTTTATTCCTTCATTCAACAAGTATTTCCTTGAGACCCTACTGTGCCTGGCACTAGGGATATAATGAAGAACCAGCTCTGTTCCTATTAACAAGGTGAATTGTAGGAAGGGAGTGTTTTAGGAAGCAGGGAACAGCATGAAAGTCCAGAAAGGAAGGAAAATGGGAATTGGACAAACTGAAAGGAATTCTGTGCTGCTAAAGCATATGCACAAATAGCAAGTGGTAAGAGGGTCAGGGGCTGGAGAAGTGGGCAGGAGCCAGATCTTGCAGGGCCTGATAAGACATGGTAAAACACTGGGACATAATCACTGGACAATGGGAAACCATTGTAGGATTTTAAGTAGGTGAGTGACCTATTAGTTTCGTGTTTTGGAAACGTCTCTCCACCGGTGCTGTAAGAACTCATTGGAGTAACTCCTGGAGTACCAGGAGTTAGGGACACTGGCCGGATGTGTGTGAAAGGGGATGTGGAGAAGCTTCTCAGGTTCCTGGCCTGGGTGACCATGTTATTTTCTGAGATTGGGGACACAGGAGGAGGAGGGGGAGTTTGGGACAGGAGGTGATGAATTTATTTTTTAACATGGTTGAGTTTGAGGAGCCTTTGGGAACTTTATGGGAAAGCTACTTCACCTCTGTGATCTTCAGTTACTTATCTGAAAAACAGGAAAAATAATAATACCCATTTCCTATGGTTGTGAAGGAGACGATAGATATGAGAGTATAGAAAAAGTTTAGAAAAAGTGAGTGAGTGAGTGAATCTGAGAAAGAGAGTTGTGTGTGCACTGAGCAGTCCAGCAGGGCTTCCAGGAGAAGGGGAGACATCCTCTCCCTCCTTCCCCACCCAAGTTGGGCCGCCTGCTAAAGATCCCAGTGCTGAAGTTCCTGCTGCACTCTGCCTCCTACCTGTGGTTCCTCATCTTCCTGCTGGGAGAGTCCCTGGTCATGGAAACCCAGCTGAGCACCTTCCATGGCCGGAGCCAGAGCGTCTGGGAGACTTCGCTACACATGATTTGGGTCACAGGTACACATGTGGGGCCCTGTGTGTGTGGCAGCACCCCCTCACCGTTATCCATGATAGGTCCCCCAGTGGGAGGACCCTGGCCCTGTAGATGCCATGTCATCAGACACCTAAGGGCTCTAGCATACCAAGGACTCTTCCCCTTCACCCCCAGTGAGGGGACATTGTCCGGTGATAGCCCTGGCAAGGACCCTATTCTTCCCCCACCCTGGCAACAGCCACCACCCACACTGGAGGTTCCTGTCCTCTACTGATAAGACAGTGGTCCACAGTGTCAGGCGAGAAATTACCTTGGTGTAATGGTAGCCTCAAGGACACTTCCAGGCAAACTATCTCAAAGGTCATGGAACAGAAAGGCTCACAGAGCAAATTAAGATGCTCAAATCAGACAGTTTATTAAATACATAAATGGTGGTGTAATGATGGTGTTGTTGTGAAGGCCAGAATGGAAGTTTGAGCAGGGGAGTACAACAGACAGAAGGTACCTGGGGCCACCACTCGATCAATAGAATAAATACAGGGACAGTTACGTCTGCCTACAGCAGTATTTGCCAGTTATCCTGAGAGCAGCTATGATTTTTTTTAACTTTTTATTTTGAGGTAATTTCAAACCTGACAGAACAGCAACAAAAATAATATCAACCCCATACTGAGAACTCCAACATACCACTATCCACCCACCCCAGATACTCAGGCCCACCAATTGTAACATTTTGCCACACTTACCACATCATTCTGAATCTATCAATCCATTTTCTGAATACTTGAGCATAGGTTGTATACATCATGCTCCTTGAACATTTATTATTGCTATATGCATTTCCTTAAAATAGAATATTCACTAGTGTAAACACCTTAAGTGCAGTAATCAAGTTCAAGAAATTTAACATTGATAGAAATCTTAGTCTATAGTCCAATTTTTTCATGGGTCCCTATAATGTTCCTTTGAGCCTTTTCTCCTCCCTTGTTAGATCCCATCTGGGATCATATATTGCATTTCATTGTCATTGTCTCTTTAGTTGGTCTTCTTTTTTTTGTTAATTGTGGGAGCATATATATAACATAAAATTTCTCATCTCACACATTCCCAAACATACCATTAGTGGAACTAATCACATTCACAATATTGTTGTACATGAGCCACCTCCCATTACTAAAAATTTCCCTTCTCCCCAAACAGAAACCCTATACCTGTTTTACATTAACTCCCAATTTGCCCTGACTCCTACCCCTGGTAACCTATACTCTAATTTCTGTCTTTATGAACTTGCACATTTCCCAGTATTTTCTTTGCAGTTACCTTCAGGCTTAAATTTAGCATCCTGTAACTTTAACAATCTTGTTTGCTTGGATACCAACTTAACTTCAATGCTATACAAAAACTGTGTTCCTATACCCCTCCATCTTCCCACCTTTATGTAGTTCTTGCCACAAATTACATGTGTATACATTTTCAGTCAAAAACTACTGATTTCTCATTACATTTTATGCATTTGCCTTTTAGAGCCTGTAGGAAGTAAAAAGTAGAGTTACGTACCATAAATTTAATAGTACTGGCATTTATATTTGTCCCTGTCATTGTCCTTACCAGACATCTTTATTTCATCACACAGCTTCAATCTGTTGTCTATCACCCTTTCCTTTCAACCTGCAGAGCTCTTTTTAGCATCTCTTGTAGGGCTGGTCTAGTAGTGACGAACTCCCTCAGCTTTTGTTTATCTAGCAATGTCTTAATTCCTCACTCATTTCTGAAAGTCAGTCTTGCTGGACAAAAATTCTTTGTTGGCAGTTTTTTGCTTTCAGCTTTAAATATATCATCCCACTTCCTTCTTGACTCCATGATTTCCAATAAGAAATTGGTGCTTAATTATATTGAGGCCCCCTTGAACTTGACACAGTGTTTCTTTCTTGCAGCTCTCAGAATCCTCTCTTCATCTTGGCACTCAACAGTTTGATTATAACCTGATACAATGTGGGTCTATTTGGGTTTATTCTGTTTGGAGTTCATTGAGCATCTTGGATGTTTATACTCATGTGTTTCCTTAAATTTTGGAAGTTTTCAACCATTATTTCTTTGAATATTCTTTGCCCCTTTCTCTCTTTCTTCTCCTTCTGGGACTCTCACAATGCATATATTGGTATGCTTGATGGTGTCTGTATTAGTTAGGGTTCTCTAAGCAAACAGAACCAACAGAAAATATGAGTTGCCTCTCTTATGGGCTGGCTGGCCTGTGTTCATCTACTGTTTTCCTAATTTCCTTTATTCTTTGTCTATCTTTTCCTTTAGTTCTCTGAGCATATTTATGACAATTTTTAAAAAGTCTTTGGTATGCTCCAGATCTCGTCCAATTACCAATAGTTTCTAATGCTTTAATCTTCTCCTTTCCCTGGGCCTCACTTCCTGTTCCTTTGTATATTTTGTAATATTTTGTTGAAACCTGGACATTTGGATATTTTAATGTGTTATCACTGGAATTTAAACACTGACGCATCTGTTCTTTAAGCTTGTATACAGCTAGTGTTATGACAGAGCTTTCTTTGAATGTCAGAAGCTAACAAAAAAGAACAAGAAACACCTTTCCCAAACTTTGCAGGTTAACCTGTGCAAGCAATCTCTCTCAGAGCTTATTCATACAATGAGTTTAGAGGATAACTTGAGAACAAAGCATAGCAGTCTCCCTGATCCTTTCTGTGCATGAATCTTTTGGCATGTATATGTAGCCCTAAAAATTCCCCCATTTACGTGGATTCAAATGTCCCCTCTTTCCTAGGAAACAGTCTCCTCACAGTCCTGGTCAATGCACTGTATGTCCTACAATAACCAATTCCTTGCAGGAATAAAGCCAATACAGACGTGGCTTGATTGGTCTCCCGTGGTGTTCTGTGAGCTGTCTTCTACACACAGGGCAATTTGTGGGATAGTGAGCCTACAACAGATATCCTGGTTCAGTCCCAAAAGGTGCTGCCAGTTAAACAGTGACAGACATACATGCTCCTAACATGTGCACAAGGATTATTCTTCTCCCTCTGGAACTGAGAGCAGGGACCCACACTGGGAACGTGGGGCAGCTCCATACCAAGCTGGTGAAATCCTATTGCTTTTAAGTAGCTTTTTTCTTGACTTGGCACTCACCCTGTTTCTGCAAGCCTTTAACAGTTTTCTGAAGCCTTAAGAAATATGTTTCTGCCAGTTCTTTCTGGTTGTTCAAGTTTCTGTGAGGGAGCCCTGAAGTTTCTCACTCTGCTATCTTGATCAGCAGCTTTGAATTTTATTTGCATTTCTTGGGCAGAGGACATGAGGGGCCAGAATAGATGTCACCAGTGGGTAACTAACTAAAGATCTGAAGAATATTGAGGGTCTCATCCAGAGTCAGTGTATCATGAATATTTCTTATCTATGACCCTTCCTTCCTTTGTACATATGTTCATACATGTACGCTCTACTTAATCCATTCAATATGTCACCCAAGTTACTAACTTATCTATACTTAATGCGTATGTTTCATCCTTTCCATTGGTTTTCTTTTCTTCTAAAGCATGATTGAGTGTTCTCAAACAATTCAGTAAATGCACATAATCAGAGAGTTCATTCCTCTGGTGTTCTCCCCACCTGGGCACCCTGAGCAGGCTGATATTTGGAGGCCCTTCAAATCAATATTCTTTAAATATTTGTCCAGCATTTATTTTGTGGAGGGAAGAGAGAAACTGATTTGCTAGTAATTGTATACTTAGCAATGCACTTTCACTGGCCAAAGCAGAATCCTTGCTCTGAGAAAAAATGGCAAAACAATTCCACATTTTAATAATTTCCTTTTCAGGTTGTTTGGCTTGTTTGGTGATTTTCAAAACCAGAGAACTTCTCAGAAGGCATATTAAAGATTTAAAATAAATCTTTCCCCCCCAAAAAACAAACAAAATAAACAAATAAAAATAAATCTTTCCCTCCCAATCAACAGCATCTCCCAAGTATTGCTCATTTTCTGCATGTCAGCTGATTGTGACCATCAGTGCAAGTCACGTCAGTGATGAGTCTGCATCAGGGAAGAGTGTTTTTTTTTATTTTTACTTATGATCACTGATCCTTTAGATTAAATGTTTACATTATATCAGTTTATCCTAGTGATGTTTTAGCTCTCCCCATAGATAGGTTCTCCGCACCCCTGCCTCCGCCTAAATCCAGCTCTGACCTGGAAAGAGGAGGAAAGTTCTGCCCCATCCTGTCCTGGCTCGCTGCTGCCCCTTCAGGCTTCCTGTGGTTTGAGTGTAAGGAGGTGTGGATCGAGGGCCTGCGCAGTTACCTCCTGGACTGGTGGAACTTCCTGGATGTGGTCACCCTGTCCCTGTACTTGGCAGCCTTCACCCTGCGCCTCCTCCTGGCTGGGCTTGCCCACATCCACTGTCAGGATGCCCCCGATGGGGCTGCCTGCCACTATTTCACCACAGCAGGTGAGTGTCCCCCAACTCAGCCTTGAATTCCCAGACCTTCCTCTTTCTTGGCTCTCAGCCCCAGTCCCTATTCTACCCCACACAGAGCGAAGTGAGTGGCGCACTGAGGATCCCCAGTTCTTGGCTGAGGTGCTTTTTGCTGTCACGAGCATGCTCAGCTTCACCCGCCTAGCCTACATTCTGCCGGCCCATGAGTCACTGGGCACTCTGCAGATTTCCATTGGCAAGATGATCGACGACATGATCCGGTACATACTATTCCTGCCCAGAAAACTCCCCTCTCTGACAGACTCCACTCAACCTACTTCTGAGACTCTCCAGCTCTAGTGTAGCACCGAGGTATTTAACCTCGGTTTCTTGCATATGCTCCAGGGACCTCTGAATCCCTGAATCTATAGGCAGAATTTGAGGTGTAAGTGTAAATGTACATTTCTCTACAGAGAAGGTCCATAACTTTCATCTAATTCTCAAAGAGGCCCATGACCCCCAAAAAGTTAAGGACCACTGATAGCCGAAAGATCCCTGGGTTGGGAGTTCCAGTCCCAGTTCTGTCACTGTCTCTCTGAGGACTCCTCTGTGGGCCTTAGTTTTCCCATCTGTGTGGTAAGAGTGCTGGCCTTAGGGATCCCTTTGGATTCTTCTGTTCTACAACTGCTCTTTGAACCCGGGTCATTATCTGGTCTCCTTGGTGCTTATCACCCAATCATTTAGAGCCAAATCTGGACTTGCACCCCAATCAGAGCCCATAGTTAATACCTACTTCCCTGAGAATCCCCTGCCTGACGTGTGTCTGGGGTTGGTGTTGATGGGAAAAGCCCTGGTGACATCTTTGAACAATTTCAGCTCAGCTTAGCTTGGAGAATATGCTGCCACCCCTCACCAGAAGCTCTTCTAGCCCTCCCTGTTGCATTCTCACATATGACTTTAACTCCTCTGATGATAGCTCCTGTGCAGCAGGACTCTCTGACTCCAACCCATCCCTGTTCCACATCTTAGCATCTGAGTCCCTTTCTGGGAGACTGGCCTATCCCCAGCTTTGACTGCTTGGACTCTGTACCCTTTATTCTTGAGGGAGAACTCCTACTTTGGCATCCACTTTAGATCCCTTCTTTGTTCCCAACACTATTTTCTCTATTCTTAATAAACACCCAATTGAATATTTGTCAAGTTAGAGAAGCTGGACCAGGGAAGCCATCACTCTCTCCCATCCTTCTTCCCTGACTTTCTCAGAGTGCTCTGATCCTTCTCCATCCCACCCTCTTTCAGGTTCATGTTCATCCTCATGATCATTCTGACTGCTTTCCTCTGTGGCCTCAACAATATCTACGTGCCCTACCAGGAGACAGAGCGGCTGGGCAAGTATGCCGGGGCAGAAGCAGGAGGGGTGGGGTGGGAGTCTAGGACCTTGTAGCATGGAGCCTTAGGTGTGACCTCTTCCTTCCTCCCTCCCTCCCTAACTTCTCCAGTCAATAATTAATTATTGTGTTTGCCCACTCCCTAATTGATTCAGTCTGCCACTCATTTATTTTTTCATTTACTCACTCATTTACTCACTCACTCTACCCCCAAACTTTTTATTCTGAAAATTTTCAAACCTATGAAAAAGTTAAAAAAGAATAGTACAATGAACACTTATATACCCTTCAGCTAGATTCACCAGTTGTTAACAGTTTCCCACATTTGTTTGATTTATTGTTCTTTGTTTTTTTTCTGAAATACTTAAAGTAAGTTGCAAACATCATGACACTTCATCTCTAAATAGTTCAGCTTATCTCCTAAGAGCAGAACCACACAACCATTATCACACTCAAATTATTTTCATCTATACCATAATATTATGAATTACTCTATAGTTCTTATTCAAATTTTCCCAATTGCCCCCCAAAAATTTATAGCATTTTTAAAAAATGGAAGATCCAAATAAGGATTACTCATTACATTTTATTGCCATATCTCTTTACTCTCTTAATCTCGAACACTCTCCCTACCTTTTCTTTCATGACAAATGAACTTTTTTGAAGAGTGCAGTTCAAGTTGTCTTGTAAAGTGTTCCAGAGTTTGGATTTATCTGACTATTTCCTTTTGATTAGATTCAAGTTAAGCAATTTTGGCAAGAACACAACCTAGTTGATGATGAGTATTCTCCATTGCAAAACACCAGGAAGCATATGATGTCATTTTGGCCTGTTGGTGATAACACTTGGCAAATCTTCCCACTGTGAAAGTACTTTTTCCCCTTTTAGCAAAGCAGAGAAATGTTGAGAGTGTAATTAACCTGCTCCCTTGCAACCTTTCACCCAGTGGCTTTATCTGAATCAGTTATTACAGTGGTGGTTGCAAACTGGTGATGATTTTCTACTTTCATCCCTTCTACATTTATTGTCTGGCATTATTTCTATAAAGAAGTACTTTCTTCTCCCCTCTTCTTTCTTGAATATTACCATGGACTTAAAGATTTTTTTTAAATATAGTAACCCATTACTATCATTACTCTTTTTGATGCTCAAATTGTCCTAAAATATGGCCAAAAATTAATTTTCATGTTTGCTTATTCCCTTACTCATTCATTGTTCATTCATCCATTCATTCACTTTTATTCTTTAACTTTTTATTTTGAAATAATTTTAAACTTACAGGACAATTGCAAAAGAATAATACATACAGAGAACTCCAACATACCCTGCCCAGATACCCAGATCCAGCAATTTCAACATTTTGCCACATTTGCTGTATCATTCCCTCTCTCCCTCCCTCTCTCTCTCTCTCTCCCTCTCCCTCTCTCTCCCCCCCCTCCCCCCATCATCTTCTAAACATTCAAGAGTAGGTTCTATATATCATGCTCCTTGAACACTTAATGCTTCCATGTATATCCCCTAAGAACAAGGATATTCACTTATGTACACCTTAAGTGCCGTTATCTCACTCACTTCTTTAATTCATTCATTTTCATAGTTATTCATGTTTTAAAAATTTGTTTAAAATTTGCATTCACACACATTTACTAATACCTTCTTTATAATAGGTCCTATTCTTGGCACTGGAAACACAGATGGGAGAAATGAACCAGACCCAGTCTCATGGAGAAGATAGCCATAAGCACAAATAAGTGCAATTTGAGATAATAAGTGCCATGAAAAAGGAGGGTCTATGTTGATGGTGCCTAGAGGAGGAAGCCCCTTCCTGTGTGTTGGATAATCAGGGAGGGCTTCAAAAAGAAGGGAAAATTTGGGCTCCACCTTGAAGGGTTACGGATTTTGGTGAAGAGGCAAGGTATACCAGGTGGAAAGGGGACATTACTAAAGCAGAGAGGCATGTTTGGAGAATGTCACTAGTGGTTGGCACATGGAGGGAATTTTGTGAGAGGAGGCTGAAGAGGGTAGCAGGAGCCAGGATGTGAAACCCATGAAGCTCCTACTGAGATGCTTGGACTTTTCTCATTAGGGTAGAGAGTTCCAAGTGGCCTCCCAAGCAGTGACCCAATCATAAATTCTTCATGAGTGCAGCTGTGTGATAGTTCTATTGATAGTGCTGTAGGAACCATACTTGGGCCTGTGGGTATTGGTCAAGACTTTCTCATGATCCCAGTGCATGTGGAGGTTTCATTCAGAACAGTCCCCTTACCAAGAATCTTTGTTCATGCCCTGGCTTCAGGATGTCAGCGTAAATGAATTGAACTTCTATAGTTTATAAATAGTGAGTTTTAATAATTGTCAGGGACAGTAACTACTCATTCCATCCTACTTCTTGGCTCCCGGTGGTATGAGTCACTCCACAGTAGCAAGGGAAGACTGTGCACTCCTGGGCTGTTCATTCATTTTAAAGTTCATTTTAAAGTTCATTCATACTTTAGCAAAACTATTTTTGCTAAAAATCTCAGGTAGGTTGTGTAGTGGACATTTGGACTGAGGGCAGTTAGGAGCACTTAAAGGTTGACAAGAAAATACAACACATCAGATTAGCATTCTAATCTAATTCTAGATGCAACGTGGAGGATGGATTAACAGGAAGAAATACTGAAGCCAGAGATCACTGAGAAGGTTGTTGCAGTAATTGAGATCTGAGGTAGAGCTGAGATGAAGGGAATGAGATTTGCAAATAAGTACAATAGGAGGGAGAATGTGGTCAGGTGTGTGAGTGATTAACAAACCATGCACATTCTGCTGCAGGGTGGGAAAGGGAATTCAGGAAGGGCTTCCTGGGAGAGGAGGCACTGAAGTTGCTACCACTGTGGTCCATACCAGCATCGTCTCTCATCCAGATCATGGCAACAGTTTCTTAACTGGTCTCCATGCCTCTACTCTCTCACCTGCTTCCTTTCCATTCTGCTTATAGCCAAAGTAATCTTTTCAAAGGCAAATAAGGTATCACCCCTCTGGTTAGAACTCTTCATAGCTTCCTATTGCTTGTAGACCATGATAAGAATCTTTGTTTTTATCGTACCAAGCTCTACATGATCTAGCTGCTCTCTACTTGCCTCTCACAAGCTTCTCTCCCTCTTGCTCTCTGAGACCTGCCATCTTGATCTTCTGCCTTGGGAAACTCTCTTCATCGCATCTCTTTCCCTTTTTACCTGGTTGATTCCAACATATCCTTAACAGCTCTTCTTTTTTGTTTTTACTTTATAAAAAATTAAAAAAACAAACAATAAAGAAACATTTCAAACAAAACCAAAACAAAGGAATAAGAAAAACAAATAACCTAAAATAACTACATTGCTTCCAACATGTTCCTACCATACCCCCAAAAAATGAACAAACCGTGGTCATTCCTGAGCATTCCCATAACATTAAGATTACCCTCCATAACTTATCTGTTCTTATTACATTATCGTTCCCCCTTCACTAGTTGGACAGCTCTTCTTGAATGTCATTTTCTCAAAGAAGCCTTCTCTGACTCCCAGACGAGATCACATCTAAGTTCTACATCTCATGGCGTCCTGTGCTGCAACTTCATAGCACTTAACACAGTTTTAAAATCTTGATATAAATTAGTGTCCATCTCGCCCCCAGAATATAAGTTCCTAGAAGATAAGGATTACATTTGTCTTGTTCATGGTTGTATCCTTAGCACCTATGACACTATTATGTACTCAATAAATATGAGTTGACTAAAAGAATGAAAGTTGGAGCTCAGAAATAGCAAGTGTCAATATGGGCCAGGGTGATCTAAAGAGCTCGATGGAAGCGGAATACCTTTGACTTGGTCCTGGAGGGTGAGCAGGAGTATGTCTGGGTGGCGCTCAGACGCATTTCCATCCCCCTTCTCCCTAACCTTCCTCTCCTTTTCTTGGCCTGGCACGTCAGTTTCAACGAGACATTCCAGTTTCTGTTCTGGACCATGTTTGGCATGGAGGAGCACAGTGTGGTAGACATGCCTCAGTTTCTGGTGCCTGAATTCGTGGGTCGGGCCCTCTACGGTATCTTTACCATCGTCATGGTCATTGTGCTGCTCAACATGCTCATTGCCATGATCACCAACTCTTTTCAGAAGATTGAGGTGGGTGAAATGAGGCAGGCTTAGGCCAGGGGAAAGGAAGAAAGGGTAGGAGAGGAATAGGGTGCTAGAAGTCAAGATACTTGGGTTCCTGCTCTGCCTCCACTGTTGACTTTGGAAAAGTTCTCCTTTGTAGGCCTCATTTTCCTTATCTGTAAAATGAGAGTCTTAGAAATGTTATTTTGCATCTCTGGACACTGAGTCTAGTGCTCTTTCTGTTTCATAGTGAGGGGGAAGTGTTACGGAAAAGTAGGTGGGAACACAAGAAAGTAGAGGGAAGGAGATGGATGTGTTAGGGAAGGCTGGAAAATAGGCTGAGCAGGAATGGAATCTCAGAAGGATAAAAGATTACAGGCAGGAAACAAGAAAAGGGGGAGGCAAGCAGGGGAAATGTGAGTGATAGATGAGGACGGAAATAAGTATGGGGGAGAAGAAACTAGTTGGCACATGGAAGAATAAGAGGTGTGAGAACTGGGAAAAAGAGAAGGCAGACTGAGTGGGCAAGAGAACCGTGTACCAAAGTGGACCTTGCACAGCCCCCTTCCTCCTGGCTCCTAGGATGATGCTGATGTGGAGTGGAAGTTTGCTCGCTCCAAGCTCTACTTGTCCTACTTCCGAGAGGGCCTGACACTACCTGTGCCCTTCAACATCCTGCCCTCCCCCAAGGCCATATTCTACCTCCTCAGGTACCCTCCCACCCACTCTAGCCCCTGCCTGTGTTTTCCTAGGCCCTGTCCTCTGACTAATCTCTTCCCACCATCTAAATCTCTCAGGAGAATTTTCCAGTTCATTTGCTGTTGCTGCTCCTGCTGCAAAACCAAGAAGCCAGAATATCCCCCAATCCCTACCTTTGTAAGTACCTTCTCTACTTGTTGTTGGTGTCCCTTACATCTGGCCTTCAACTGTATTGTCTATGCCATCTGTTTGTCTGTACATACCTACCTCATCTTTATTTCCAGGTGTTTTCTGCAGAAAGCCTGTTCCCAATTCCTCCTGTCTCACATGGCTTCCCTTTCCCTCTTCCTGGCCACGGCCATTCCCTAAATTTCCAACCCTGTTATCAACAGGCTTAAACAGAAATCCATGCCACCATTTCCCAAGCCACCAACACTTCTTCAGCTCCAGACAACCCTTTTTCCCCTGAAATGGGCCAAGACATGGTTGAACATTTTTCCAAACGGGGAAAAAAAGTTAGGAAGCCAAGGGGTAACTGTCCACAAACTGGGAAATTAGAAGACTGCTAAAGGCTGGAGAGAACCACGCATGCAAGGGGCTCACTGACCGTTCATTATCAGCTCCCTAACCCAGTCTGGCTTGGGCACAAGAAGACCCATCCTAATTCAGAGCAAGATTACTGCCGGATCTGCAGAGGGTTCTATCGCTTCCCCTTAAAACTTGTTACATAAGGATGTCTCTAAGCCAGGGCCTCTGGGCCAAATCTACAGGGCCACGGGCCAGTCTTGGATCTCTGAGGCCCCTTAATCCCTGGATCCGGAAGGCCCTCCCTTATCTGGTTGGTCAACAGTATGTTCAACAAACACTTACCAAAACATACCCATACAAAATGGTGGTCCCTCAAGGTGTTCCCAGTCTAGAGAAGCAGACAGAAACAGGTTATAATAGTACTAGACCATAAGCCTATGGTTGAAAGAAGCACAGGGAGCTATTGGAATTCACGGGAGAAACACCAGGCCCGGCCAAGGAATCAGGGAGCCTTCCCAGAGATGTTGAGGGCGGAATAGAATCCTGAAGGATAAGCAGGTTGCCTCTTCATAAAGTGGAGAAGGGAGTACTAGGCTCGGGAAACAGCATGTGCAAAAGCATGGAGAAAACCTGACACATTTAAGTACTATATCCCCAAATTCCCTATTCACACCAGGATAGTCCCTAGCTCCAGACTATCCTGCATGGACACTTCTCCTACCTTCCCAAATTTCTGATTCCAATTCTGGAATGACCACTCTTAACCTCTAGCCACTCCCTGGCCCTGTCCAGGCTGCCTGATGCATATTTGCACACCCATGGAACAGGATTCCTTCTACCTTGGGTGAAACTCAGCTTCTTCACCTGAGGTTATATTCAGTTTCCTAGGCCTGAGTCCAGTCCTCAATAGGCAGAGTCTCTGCATCTTGTCAGATCCCTCCAGATCAGCCGGCTAGGAGTCTCCCAGCCCTCCACTGTACCCCCTCTTGAGGTCCCACCCTTCTTCCAGATGCCCACACATCACTACCTTGCTCTTTGGTGATCCAATCAGGTGTCCCCTAGCCACCTTACCCTGCATCTTCAGGAGATGGCCTCCCAAAGTTCTTCCTTATTTACTGATTTAGTTTCCTTATTACTAAAGCAAATATCATGCACTGGCTTGGCTTAAACAATGGGAAATTATTGGCTCATGGTTTTGAGGTTAGAAGTCCAAATCAAGGTATCATCAAGGCAATGCTTTCTTCATGGAGGCTGGCTGCCAGTGATCCTTGGTCCTTGGCTCCTCTGTCACATGGCAATGCACATGGCAACCTCTCCTTTTTCTTCCGGGCTCTGTTGACTTTCAGCTTCTGGCTGCTCCCTCTGGCCTTCTCTCTCTATGACCTTCCCTATAAGGACTTCAGTAATAGGATTAAGACCCATCCTGGGCCACACCTTATCTGAAGTAACCCCACCAAAAGGTCCTATTATTTACAAGGATTCACACCCACAGAAATGGATTAAGTTTAAGAGCAAGTTTTTCTGGGGCACATAGCTCCAAACCACCACATTTACACAAGAAAAATACTTTATACACTCTGTAGCTGAAAGGGGCCTGTCATTCACTCTCATAATAGTGCTTGCTCCATCTCTGTCAATCTCATCTCTCCTTTAAAAATATTTAATAAGTTTTGCTATTTTACATTATAAAAGTAAATATGCTAAATATGAAATATTTTTACAGTAGATAAAACCAGATAAAAATCATTGTTTCTTTAGCATTAGAAAGATCTCCTCTTCTATGTCAGGCACTGTTCCACCCTGGGAAGTAGATATTACTTTCTCTGTTTTAAATTTGGAGACACTCAAGCTTAGAGAAAGTCAATAGCTTGCCTGAGACACACAGCTGCTGAGTAACTGAGCTGGGATTTGAACCCACGTTTTTCAAGTCCAGTGGTCTGCCTGTTACAGCTGTGCTAGCTCTATCATCTAAACCATCTGCCCTACCTACCAACCTGGTGCTGTTCCGAGTCCTAAAACTGGACCCAGAATCAATCGTTCTAATTTGCAGGATGACTTCCATCTCATATGCAAGAGAAAATCCTTGCAGTTGCCTCCCCACATCTCTACTCTACCCCGCTGCAGAATTTGAAAGGCAGGGTTACCCTGGACTAATTCAACCCAAGAAAACCAGGGTTGGGTCAGTAGCAGAAAAGGAAGTTCAACTTTGCCCTGCGCAACCTGTTTCTACACACGCTATCTTCCAGCCCCCAGCCCTGCCCCCCACCCCCTGGTCCTCTTGCAGTTGCCCTTCCCCAACTTCTGTCTACCTATCCTCCACCTTCCAGGGCTGTGTTGTGAAGTGGGGGCAGACCAGGATCTAGGCGTGTGGTCTCCAAAGACAAAAACCCGCCCAAGCTCTGCCTCAGTTCTTTATTGCTTGGGACAATAAAGGCGGGGAGTGATTAGGGGAAGGCAGGAGGTGGGCAATCCCTCTCACCCTCCTGTCTTCCCATCCCAGGCCAATCCCGGGACAGGGGCAGGGCCTGGGGATGGGGAGCAAGGATCCTACCGCCTGCGTGTCATCAAGGCCCTGGTCCAGCGTTACATCGAGACCGCCAAGCGTGAGTTTAAGGAGACCCGTCGGAAAGGTTAGTTGTCCCCCTTCAAGCTTTCCTTATTCTGTTTTTCGCTCAGCTGGGATAAATGCCCCACACCCGGCCTGCGTTTACATGTGGCCCCATCCTACCCTGACCTTGGAAGCCAGACCTGCACCTTGTGGCTCCTTGCACTCCTACCCACTGGCCCATTCAGACATTTATTCCTCTCATGCCTGCCCTCATCCCCTAATCTGTTTATTTATTATCATTTGCTCCCTTACCTATTCACTTATTCACTTAAGTCATTATTCACTGATTCACACATTCAACCAATATCCAGGCCCTGTAGGCAGGGATGGGGAGTGGGGAGGGGGAGAATTACGTAGAGCAATTATTTTGAAAGGAACATGGGAAGGTAAAGGATAGAATATCAGAGCTTGAACTGAGCTCTGAAGAATGGGTATGAGCTGGACAGTTGTAGATGGGAGTGGATGTACATATATCTACCCATTAAAATCCTCCCCCCCACCCCACCCTGCCATGACTCTTGGTCCCTTTTCTAGTCCATAAGACTTTCCTTCTTTGTATCTCCTAGACTCACCTTTCCCCCTCCCCAGATTCATCAGCCTCAGATTTTGCCTAATCATCCAAACCACAGTCCATAAGCCGGTCCCTCACCTCCTTCAGGTCTCCTCCCTCAAGACTCCCATCAGGGTTTCCCTGGAGTACTGTCAGGGGAGGAAGTGGTATGGAGCAGGCTCATCTCCTGAGAGCTCTCCCCCTCAATACTCCATCTCCCTTAGACCTGGGCAACAGACTGACAGAGCTGACGAAGACAGTATCTCGACTGCAGAGTGAGGTGGCCAGTGTGCGGCGGACTCTGGCGGAGGGAGGGACACCTCGGCCCTCTGATGGTGCCAGCATCCTCAGTCGCTACATCAACCGAGTGCGCAACAGCTTCCAGAACCTGGGGCCCCCCATCCCTGAGACCCCAGAGCTGACAGTGCCGGGGATTGTGGGGACCCAGGTATCTTCAGAAACCATACCCCAGGATCCTGGAGGGGCCAGGACTCCAGCTTCTGAAGAGTCTGGCCCCTCCTCTCCAACTCATGTGCTAGTACACAGAGAGCAAGAAGCAGAAGGGGCTGGGGACTTGCCCCAGGAGGAGGGTTTGGAGACCAAAGAGGGGTCCTGATGCAGTGGGAGGGCTCCTTCTTCTGTTGCTGAGTAGAGCAGGCTAGATGGGTGGTGAGGGTGGGGGTCACCTGGTAGGAGCCTATACTGCTTTCCTTGCCTCAATAAATTTCTGTTCTGAATGTCAGATGCTTCTAGGGTACATGAGAATCCTAACTCTTGATGTTTTGTGGTCCCCCACCCCCAGCCCTATAGAAACACAGACCTTTGTGGGAGCAGGGCAGAGAAAACGGTTTGCTCTGGGATCCTAGAAATCTTGGGCTGATGATTTGACTTTGGGTTCCTCAAATGTTTTAGTGGAAGGAGTTCCAGACTGGGAGGCAGGAGGCCTGGCTTCAACACCACCTTTCCTCCTTCGTGGCCTTGCATTCCTCATCTGACAGATAGGGCTGAGGAATCCACCTGTTCTCCTTCCTGCCTTCAGGGTTGCTGTGAGGAACCTCTGGCTGTTAGAGCTTTGGGTTTGCAAGTTAGAGTATATGACAGGGGTCTGAACAAGGGTTTAGTTCTAAGAGGGACCAAGAGGTTATTCTTTCTACTTCCTCAGTCCCCAAGCCTGGCGAGGCCAGAGCAGGACAGACAGTCCAGTCTAATGGAATAAACCAATCATGAAATTTGATGTTTCCACACTGCAACACTTTTTAATCAAGTGACCATCATATCCTTGCTTTTTCCGGGAAGTCCCCACCACACAGCGTGGCAGCGTGGCTCCTTCCACTCTACCATGGCTTCAGGTTCCCCCACATCCTGGCCTTAGGGAGACGGCGGCTGGGGCTGGGGCTGGAACCATGTTTTTCTTTCTTGAGGCTGTTTGATGCCCCACTTCTTCACATGAAGTCATCAGTTCCCAGGACTCCTGAATGGCAGGTATTGAACCTTCAGGGCCCAGCTCCTGAGAGCTGGAACCCCTCTGGGGCCAAGAGAAGGTTCTTCCAGGAAAGCAGAGAAAAGACCCCCTTGGAGGGTGATTCTGGCTGCTCCCCTGCTGGAGAGAGAGGAAAAGAAGTTGAAGGGGTCACGAGGGCCAGGGAGAGTTGACACAGCTGAGGAAGGGGGCAGGTAGGTGACTCACTTGGTATCGACATACAGCCCCAGCTCTTCTCCCCTGAAATAGACAGCACAGTGAGGTCTTTACATAGACAGACCCTCCAACCCCAAACTTCCCTGGCACAGGCCATTCTCCCTTTCAATCCATCTTTCCCTTCTAAATGCAAACTTCTGACTTCCTTTCCTTGTCCCTATCCCAGGAAATCTTTCCAGATTATCCACCCATTCCTGCTCCCACCCAAGCCACAGTCACTCCTCCATTCTCCATTCTATCCTCCTCCTCAGCACTTGGGAACAGCACATTCATATCTTGTCAATCTGCTAAAGCCCAAGGCCTCTTGAGATCTGAAGCAGTACCCCTAACTCTTTCCTCTGCTTCCTAACATCTTTGGCAAGGTTCTTTTAACTAAGGCTAGAGTCACAAGAAGGGAAAACCCTCTGAGGCTGGACAATCCAGAGTTAGGCTGGACTGTGCAGCAGTTGGAGCCTTTTGAGAACATTTACAGAATTGTCTGAGAATATTCACGAATGCAGAAAACACTCACAGGACCTACTGAGAGCTGATAGAACCTGAATCACAGAGGACAATAACTCACAGAGGACAGAGGGCTGACTTCTAGCCCAAAACCAAGTGGCTCTCCCTGAAGGCACTGGGGACTGTGTAGGAACATCCTGGCTTATCCTGGTTTATTCCCCACCCTGCCATGCCTGCTACCCCATGCACAGCTTACCACCGAGATAGGCACAGTTAAAGTGGCTGCAGGTCTGATTATAGCTCCAGAGAGTCACTAGGCTCCGGGGTCCATCCTGGGAGAATCTGGTGACCAAGAATACTTCATGGGGGGGAATCAGCACCTCACGCTCTTCAGGAAAGACAGACAGGGCCTGGATAGGGGCCCCAAAGCAAGTCCTTAGAGAGAAGAGGGTGGCATTACCAAATCTGCGGGCCACTGCCTCATCCAGGGAGCTGGAGGCGAATTGGCCCAAGCGCACAGAGTCCCCCAGCCTCTTGGGTTCGAAGCGAAGGCTGCCCACACCGCGGAACACCACCTCCCCAGGTTTCCTGCTGCAGCCCCCGCTGCCCCGCAGCAGCTGCAGGGCCCGGGTCAGGTAGAAATGCAGGGCCTTGAAAGGAAAGTGCCTCATGTAGAGCTCCTGGGAGCCACCACCTGTCCTCACAGCCTGGTTCAGCTCCCAGTACAAGGTGTTAGATGAGTTGGTGTAGACCAGGATGGCCACTCCGTGCTGGGCCTGGAAGCCAGGGGGCAGGGTGAGCCCTTGATGCCTGTGCTCCCAGGCTCCCTGAGCTGCCTTCCAGGACTCCCGCAGCAGAGCATGGCGGGCCATCTCCTCCTTTAGCAGGGCGGCTGCCTTCTCCTCCATCTCCTCCGAGCAGCCCACATAGGCATCATCGAAGGTGTCTGGAGCCAAGCCCAGGGGCAAGATGGGAACAGCCTGGGCCTATGGAGATAAGGAAGAGAGGAGCCACGCAGGAATAGGTAAGAGTTCAGAGCACTGGACAGGGGTCCTGCTGGCAGATCAGTTCAGAAACATAGAATCTCAGTTCTGTGTCCAAATATCTGCTGTATGAAATTTGGATAGGGCTCGAGCAGAGGCTTAAATAACACAGACTTTGGAGTCCGATGGACATCCATTCAAATCCTGACTTTACCACCTACTAGCTGTGGGAACTTGTACCGTCTGGGCGTCAGGTTCTCCTCCTATTAATTAAGGATACTTCCAACCTCATAGGGTTGTTGTGAGGGTTAACATGTAGATCTTCACTTCTTTACAACCTAAAAGGGGTCATCTTGTCATTAGAGAGGTTCCCGCATTTCCTCGGAGGTGGAGCTGGATAGGCTTCAAGGGCTTTTCCCGCCCTAAGATTCAGTTTGTAGATGATACCCAAATATACAGCTAATGTCCAATTACCTTCCATCCCTGATACCCAAATCCTCTTTCCATCCTCCTCAGACTTCCTCTCCTCCATCAGGAAGCCATTGCAGGTGCTCAGCAAATACATCAAGTTATTATCAGCTCTGAGACTCCTGAGTCCTCTCCTGCTTTAGAAGCCCTTATCCCCAAGCCTGGGGCAGGGAGGGGCTGCCAGGATTACAGTACACAGATACCCAAAGGGATTTGCCCAGGCTGAACCCATGATGGGAGGTGGGAAATGGGTAGCAGAAAGGTGGAGGCAGTCCTTGGGGAGTGATGGCATGAAGGAAGGAGGATCACAGGGGGAGCTGTGGGAGGCGGTGGGGATTCTGGGAGAGGGAAAATGATTAAGAGGAGTGGGAGAGAGTTTTAGGGAGTCAGCTACCTGCTCCACCTCCTCAGGGTCGGCCTTCCAGTGCCCTTTATGACAAGGGTTTTGGTTCCCTCCAATTACCTGCCAGAGGGTGTGGAGACCGAGACAGCTGAGGGCGATGAGCAGAAATGCCATCATCGTCCCAGGGGAAGACTCCGGGAGCGTGAGGTCCGAACGACGGTAGAACCAGAGGCGACGGAGTCCTGGCTTTGATGGGCTGGGGGGCCGTGTGAGGGGGGTCCCTGGTCCAGGACTGGGCCCCAGGCGGGGGCGGGGGCGGGACCAAGGGCCGGCCTAAGGGGGTGGGCGGGGCCTTGGATTTTATTGTTCCCCAGCACAGCTCCGGGGGGCTCCCCTCCCCAGACTCCGGGCGCCCCCAGATGACAGACATGAGGGCATAATTTGCTTCTGCCTGGAGAGGGAGGGGGCGGGTGACCAAGAACTCACCTGTAGTTCCCGGAAGCCGAGAGCAAGAAGGCGCACTGATGGTTTGGGGCAATCGGGGGCTAACTTCTGGGCGGGCGATGCGCTCGCTGTCCCCGGAGTACGACTGATAAACAAAGTCCCCGCGGCTAACTATAGCCCCCGCGGCGGTAATCGGACACCGCCCTTACCCTACAACTGACACGGAGGTGGAGGGAGCGGGAGCGGCGGGGATAGGGGCTTAGGGGCGTCACTCCTCTTCCCGAGGACTGCGAGTTGTTTCTCCGGGACCTTCTTTGGCTCCAAGCAAGGCCGGAGTGGGGGCAGGAGACTTGTGAGACCTGGCCTCTTCTCAGGTGGGCCCTGAACCGGCCGGCCCCGGCCCCCAAGGGTCAGGGAGTCCCGTGAGGGTCCCGCTCGCCGAGAGGTCGCCCGTGGAACTCGCAGATTTGCATGCAATTTGCATATGGCCCACGCGGTGGGTCACAGGAGTGAGCAAATGCGCAGCCCCCGCCCCTCTCTGTAAAGTAGACCAGATGCAGAAGCTTCAGTCAGACCCTTTCTCTCTGGACCTCTCAGACTCAGGTGACCCCATGTTTACAAACATTAGTCTTTCCCTCCACCTTCTCTGAGTTTTTCTATAAATAACCCGGCTCTGAGTTTTGGATGCCCAATCAAAGGTAATGGGAGAAGGGACCAGCTGGGGAATCAGTAAGCCTCTGGAAAGGGCTTTCTAAAAGCCTGTGCCTGAAAGGTGCAAGACAATATACAATATGATCATAAAAACAGTAAATCTTGTGTCCCTATATCGATATCAAGTAAAACCAACAGTGATGAAAGAGTACCAGAAATCAAGTGTCCTTTCCTGATGATAAAAATTTTAAATTCACACAAAAACATAAAAATTAATATTTGTATGCACCTATGTTTGTGGCTTTTGAAAATAGAATTAACAAGTGCAAGAGACAAAGCTAAATCTGAATAGGAGATTTGGGTACAAGGCTCTCAGCAACTGATAGGATAAGATAAAAGATCAACAAGGATGTAGAATGATTATTAATAATAATAAATTATATTTAATACAAAAAATAAAAAATAAAAGCCTGCGCCTGGAGGTGGGTTGGAGGGCACTCATCTGGAAAGGCCAGAGAAATTGGGGGGCCTAGAAGTCAGGGTTTAAGAGATACCACCTGTTGGGGCTGGGGGTGGGCATGGGAGGTGAGACCTATCCAAAGGCTCCATTCTGGTCTGGCTTATTCATTTAACCCCATCCCTGACCCCCCACCTCCTCAGATTGTCAGCCAAATAAAGAGTTTTCCTTCAACCAGAATCCTGCTTTCTCCAAAAATCCTTCCAACAGAAAGACAACCTGTGTGTCTAAGCTTGGGGGAAAGTGGCAAAAGAGGGGGAAAGAGCAGCATTCCCAAAAACAGAGTGCTTGTTAGTCAAACTCAGCTTTGAGACGAATTATTTTGTCTGCTTTCAATGAGATTGGCCACCCCAAAGCTCTCTTTGATTAGAAATTCAGGAGCCTGTTGTTTACCATTATTTTAAAAACAGAATGTAACCTACATATCTTGCCTGCCTCACTCCTTGATGGGACCTGAGTTTGCAGTTGCTGAACAGCTGGGACAGTTGCTGGGACCGTAGCTACTTTATCCTCCTCACCTCATCTTCTGGCCGTGGGGAATTACTCCTCCCATCCTAGGACCTGTAATCCCAAGAAAGTCCCCAAGAGATGAGTCAAATCTCATTGGACAGAGAGCCTGAGGTGGGGGCAGAAAATTCTCTTACATCACCTGGCAAGTCAGAGATGGATCTGGGACCCTGGACCCAGCCTCCTTCACCCAGACATCTCTCCTTGCACCTTGGGTGAGTCTTGATGTTCACACGAAAGGCACAAAATATAAGAAGATGCTCTCTGAGGCCAAGGATGCTGGATTCTCGATGCCTCAGCCCACCTTCTCCCTGATTCAGGAATTCCCTTTATTCTGTGAGCACTGGTTCAGGCCAAACTGGGCAGAGGCTGGTGTTCCTGAGCCTTGAGGAGACATCCAGAAATAGATGGGGGCAGTGTCACATTTCTGAGCAGCTGTGTGGGGGGAGGCGTAAGGGAGGGAGGATTGACAGTATAAAGGAGAAACCCGCCCAGTGCACACTACCCCACCCTGGAGAAGGCCCAGGTAAGGGGCACCCACCCTACTCCTTGGGGGCCAGGCAGGAAAAGGGTTTTGTGAGGAGAAGTTTGGGGGATTAATGATGGAGTTTTGGGGAGTAATAAGGGAAAGTTTCAGGGAACCTTTGATTGGAGAGGTTTGGGCCATTGGAAAGTTTGGGGAACCCTGGGGAGAGATTTAGGGGTCACTGAAAGGAGCTTTCCCAGAAGAAAATGTTGAGTGAGGGCCAAGATAAAGGGAAACTGCCAAAAGCAGTGCCCTGAGCAGGATTAGAGGAAGGACAGAAGACAGCTACCCAAACAGGGGTATGGGGGGCAAGACTGAAAGAAGGCCGAGTCACTGAGCCCCTCAAATGCCACGATAGGGAGGTTGGACTCTGTCCTGAGGGCATAAAGGGATTTTTTTGTTTGTTTGAGTTTTTTTGCTTTTTTTCTGGACATATCCTCATCTTTTCCTTCATAATTTTCATCTCTGCATTTTTATTCTGCATTTCGAGGTATTTTTTTCCTGTCACAGAAGATTTTTAAGCAGGTAAGTAACATGACCAGAGTTGTCTTTTAGAAATATTGCTCTCTCTGCTCTGTGGAGGGTGGATTAGCACAGGTGACAGTGGAAACAGGTGAGGAGGCAGGTGCAAATCTGAGCCAGGGCAGGGGATGTGGGGATGGGAAAAGGGAAGGAGAATCTAGGATTTCCCATATTGTGCCAAGCATTAGTTACATAAATGTTTGATGAATGATTGAATGAATGGACACCTCTGGTGAGGAGCTTGGATGACTGGTGTGAAAAACAGGATGGTATATTACATGAGACTCTTCCAAAGGCAAGTTAACTGAAACTACCCTCACTTGATTAAACCTAAAGAGGAATTTATCACAAGGATACCAGGGAATCTCAAGGAACCCAAGGGCCAGAAGTGAAGAGCCCCCAGGAACCCAGGGAGGAGTCTCACTCCACTTGTGCTTTGGAAGCAGCTCTTTCTGTCTCTCAGCTCTCTTTCTCATCCCTTCCCCAACTTCAATATACCCATGACCTCCAATTTTCTCTTCTTATGGTTCACTCTGTTATCTTCTGGACATCTGCCCCTGAAGAGCCCACATGTTCCACACTAAATTCACATTTCCCCTCCAAACCTGCTCATTTATTCAATATATATTTTTAGTGAGCACCCACTATGTGCCAGGCAGAAGGCTGTTGTTAGAACTAAAATGAGCAAGATGAGCTTTTAAAATCTACTCTGCTCCTCTGCTGTGTTTCTGGTTTGGAGAATGGAAACCTGCATGCCATCCTTGATTTTTTTCCCCTCTCTCTCATTCTCTACATCCCATCAGACACCAAAATCCAGTACCTTTGACCCTAGTAACTCTAGGTCTGTCTCACTGCCATTACTTTAGTACAGGCCATATCATCCAATGTCCTCAGTCTGATTTTACAGTTCTTCTTCCCCACCCCAAGTCTATCTCTCTAACTGCCTTGTCTCTCTGCAGGACAGAGATGGGGACACAAACAGAGCAGTGGAGAGGCAGCAAAAGACATAGTTGGCCCAGTGAGCTTTTGCTACATAACCATTTTGCTATATGCCACAAAATCTCAGTGGCATACAACATGCATTTATCATCATGCTTGTGGGTCTTCAGGTTGACTGTGGATTGGCTAATCTAACAGGTTGCCCATTTAGCTTACCTGGGTTCCCCCTCATTGTGTTTTGGCCTCAGGTCTGCTCTTTTTATGTTCATTCTGAGGCCCAGGCTGAAGGAGCAGCTCTGATTCACATTCTTATGGTTTGTAATCCAAAAGAAAGAAACACTCTCTATCTTAGTTTTGGTTTTCCTCAAAGCAGACACAGACATGAGGACTTCGGTACAGTAAACTTGTTTGTGAGGTGAACCCAGGAAGTACAAGTGAAGAAGCAGACCTGTGAAGAGAGGAGAGATAAAAGCCAATAAAAAGTGTGGTAATAAGCAGGTAACCACTAGGGTCAACTGGGGCTCAGTCTCATTGGAGACCCTCTGAGGGACAGGGAATCTGACTTCCATCCCTCATGGGTTGAGAGTTGTCCTTGGGGATATTAAATCCCCTGCACTTTGGGGGTGCCCTGTGCTTGCAGGTGCTGGAGAAAGCCTCAGGCACAGAAAGATGTGGGGCACTGGAGGTGAGAAGCCATCAGTATCCATAAGAGTGATCCATCCCACCTGCAGATAGACTCAGAGGTGGGCTGAGGACATGCAAGTTGGAGAATCAACAGTGTCTGGTATACCCTCTCTCTCCCAGCATCCATATATCAAATCCCAGGAAAGACTCTGATTGGCCCTGCTTGGGTCATGTGTCTAACCCTGAACCAGTCACAATGGCCGGGGCATTAACGTACCAGTTCTGGGTCATGTGTTCACCCCATGGGGGTGCACAGGGCAATGAAAAACCCAACTAAATCCTGTGGACCGGATACTCCATGGGAAAGAGAGGATCTATTTCAGGAGCTTAGGCTTAACGAATCTTGGAATCTTAGCCTCAGAATCAAGAACTCCCCAAATCCGGTCTCTCTAATCCTAAATATAAAAACATACACGTGTTTTAAAATTAATTTAGTTATTTTTATCAGAGAGGTTGTAGGTTCACAGAAAGATCATGCAGAAATACAGAGTTTTCCCAAACACCCAGCCCCATTTTTAATATTTTGCATGAGTATGGTTTCTTTGTTACAACTGATGAGAGAATATTATTATAATTGTACTATTAACTATAGTTCATAGTTTACATTAGGGTTCACTGTGTTGTACAATCTTATGTATGTCTTTTTTTCAAATTTTTATTCTAGCAAGATATATATCATCTAAAACTTCCCCTTTTAACCACATTCTGATATATAATTCAGTGGTGTTAATTACATTCACAATGTGGCATTACTATCACCATTACACATTAACAAAACTTTCCCATCACCCCAAACAGAAAATCTGCAAGAATTGAGAATTAACTCTCCATTCCCTACCTGCACCCAAGCCCCTGGTAACTTATAATCTAGATTCTGACTCTAAGAATTTGCTTATTCTAATTATTTCATATCAGTGAGATCATACTATGTTTGTCCTTTTGTGTCTGGCTTATTTCACTTAACAAGATGTCTTCGAGATTCATGCATGTTGTCACATGTATCAGAACTTCGTTTCTTTTCAAAGTTGAATAATATTCCCTTGTACGTATACACCACATTTTGTTTATCCATTCATCAGTCGATAGATACTGGGTTGCCCTCCATCATTTGGCAATTGGGAATAATGCCACATTGGTGTGCCAATATCAGTTCAAATTCCTACTTTCAATTCTTTTGTGTATATACCTAGAAGAGGGATTGTTGGTGTTCTAGTTTGCTAATGCTGCCAGAATGCAAAACACCAGAGATGGATTGGCTTTTATAAAAGGGGGTTTATTTGGTTACACAGTTACAGTCTTAAGGCCATAAAGTATCAGCAATAGGGTGCCTTCACTGGAGGATGGCCAATGGTGTCCAGAAAACCTCTGTTAGCTGGGAAGGCACGTGACTGGCGTCTGCTCCAAAGTTCTGGTTTCAAGGTGGCTTTCTCCCAGGACATTCCTCTCTAGGCCACAGCTCCTCTTCAAAATGTCACTCTCAGTTGCTCTTGGGGCATCTGTCCTCTCTTAGCTTCTCCGGAGCAAGAGTCTGCTTCCAATGGCCATCTTCAAAATGTCACTCTTCTGCAGCTCCTGTGCTTTCTTCAAAGTGTCCCTCTGGCTGTAGCAAGCTTGCTCCTTCTGTCTGAGCTTATATAGTGCCTCAGTAATTTAATTCAGACCCACCCTGAATGGGTGGGCCAACACCTCCATGGAAATTATCCAATCAGAGTCATCACCCACAGCTGGGTGGGGCACATCTCCATGGAAACATTCAAAGAACTACAATCTAATTAATACTGATAGGTCTGCCCACACAAGATGACATCAAAGATAATGGCGTTTGGGGGGACATAATACATTCAAACTGGCACAGCTGGGTCATATGGGAATTCTATACTTAACTTTCTGAGAAATCACCAACCTGTTTTCCACAGCAGCTGCACTATTTTACATTCCCACCACGAGTGAATGAGTGTTTCTATTTCTCCACATCCTCTCCAACACTTGTTATTTTTTTGTTTTCTTATTAGTAGACACTCTAGTGGGTGTGAAATGGTTTCTCGTTGTAGTTTTGGTTTGCATTTCCCTAATGGCTAATGATGTTCAGCATTTTTTCATGTGCTTTTTGGACATTCGTGTATCTTTGGAGAAATGGCTATTCAGGTCCTTTCCCATTTTTAAATTGGGTTGTTTGTCCTTTTTTTTCTTTAATTTTTATTGGGATTGTTCAGATACCATACAATTATCCAAAGATCGAAAGTGCACAATCAGTTGCCCCTGGTACCCTCATCCAGCTCTGCATCCATCACCGCACTTAATTTTTGTTCAATTTTTAGAAACTTTTCATTACTCCAGACAAGAAATAAAGTGAAAGAAGTAAAAAGAAAAAAAAAAAAAACCCACAAGAAAAAGAAAAGGAAACTCAAATCCTCCCATATCCTTAACCAACACCCCTCAATTGTTGACTCGTAGTGTTGGTATAGTATCTTTGTTACTTTTTATGAAAGAATGTTGAAATACTACTAACTGTAGTATATAGTTTGCAATAGGTATATACTTCTTCCCTATATGCCCCTCTATTATTAACTTCTAGTTGTATTGTCATACATTTGTTCTGGTTCATGGAAGAGTTTTCTAATGTTTGTGCAGTTGATCATGGACATTGCCCACCATAGGATTCAGTTTTATACATTCCCAACTTTTGACCTCCAACTTTCCTTCTGGTGACATATATGACTCTGAGCTTCCCCTTTCCACCTCATTCATGCGCCATTCAGCACTGTTAGTTATTCTCACATCTTGCTACTGACACCTCTGTTCATTTCCAAACCTTTAAGTTCATCTTAGTTGAACATTCTGCTCATACTAAGCAACCACTCCCCATTCTTAAGCCTCATCCTATATCTTGGTACCTTATATTTCATGTCTATGAGTTTACATATTATAATTAGTTCTTATCAGTGAGACCCTGCAATATTTGTCCTTATGTGTCTGGCTTATTTCACTCAGTATATTGCCCTTGAGGTTTTGTCATCAACCAATTTTTTTTTTTTAAAGATGGTTTTGTTCACACACCATACGTTCCATCCTAAGTAAACAATCGATGGTTCACATATTTATGTGTTCACTACCTTCACCACTATCTATATAAGGGCATCTACATTTCTTCCACAAGGCAGGAGGGAGAGTCAAAGAAGGTAGAGAGGCAAAAGAAAGGAAAAAAAAATGATAGCTAGGAAGTAGCAAAAGGAAAAGCAACCTTAAATCAAAGTAAAGAGTCAGACAACACCACCAGTGTCAAGTGTCTAACATGCCTCCCCTATCCCCCCCTCTTATCTGCATTTACCTTTGTTACATTAAAGGAAGCATAATACAATGATTCTGTTAGTTACAGTCTGTAGTTTACTTTGATTGCATCCCTCCCCCAATGCCTCCCCATTTTTAACACCTTGCAAGGTTGACATTTGCTTGTTCTCCCTCATAAAAAAGCATATTTGTACATTTTATCACAATTGTTGAACACTCTAGATGTCACCAAGTTACACAGTCCCATTCTTTATCTTTCCTCCTTTCTTCTGGTGTCTCACATGTTCCCAACCTTCCTCTCTCAACTGTATTCACAGTTATCTTTGTTCAGTGTACTTACATTGCTGTGCTATCTCCCAAAATTGTGTTCCAAAGCACGCACTCCTGTCTTCTCCCATCACTCTGTAGTGCTCCCTTTAGTAGTTCCTGTAGGGTGGGTGTCTTGTTCACAAAGTCTCTCATTGTCTGTTTGTCAGAAAATATTTTGAGCTCTCCCTCATATTTGAAGGACAGCTTTGCTGGATATAGGATTCTTGGTTGGCTGTTTTTCTCTTTCAGTATCTTAAATATATCACACCACTTCCTTCTTGCCTTTATGGTTTCTGCTGAGAGATCTGTACATAGTCTTATTAAGCTTCCTTTGTATGTGATGGATTGCTTTTCTCTTCCTGCTTTCAGGATTCTCTCTTTGTCTTTGACATTTGATAATCTGATTATTAGGTGTCTTGGTGTAGGCCTTTTCAGATGTATTCTGTTTGGAGTATGCTGCACTTCTTGGATCTGTAATTTTATGTCTTTCATAAGAGATGGGAAATTTTCATTGATTATTTCCTCTATTACTGCCTCTGCCCCTTTTCCCTTCTCTTCTCCTTCTGGGATACCAATGATATGTACATTCTTGAACTTTGTTTCATCTTTAAGTTCCCAGAGACATTGCTCATATTTTTTCATTCTTTTTTCCATCTGCTCCTTTGCATGTAGGCTTTCAGGTGTTTTGTTCTCCAGATCTTGAGTGTTTTCTTCTGCCTCTTGAGATCTGCTGTTGTATGTTTCCATTGTGTCTTTCATCTCTTGTGTTGTGCCTTTCATTTCCATAGATTCTACTAGTTGTTTTTTTTGAACTTTCGATTTCTGCCTTATGTATGCCCAGTGTTTTCTTTACAGCCTCTATCTCTTTTGTGAAACATTCTCTAAACTTTTTGAATTGATTCAGCATTAGTTGTTTAAATTCCTGTATCTCAGTTGAAGTGTACATTTGTTCCTTTGACTGGGCCATAACTTTGTTTTTCTTGTGTAGGTTGTAGTTTTCTGTTGTCTAGGCATCTGACCTCCTAGGCCACCCCAATCAGGTTTTCCCAGACGAGAACAGGCTCAGGTCACAGAAGGAGGAAATATTCAGTATCCAGTTTCCCTGATTGTTTTTCTTAGAGGAAGCACACACCCCATGCTTTTCTGCCTGGCAGGTGCACCTGTCAGCCTGTCACTGGCTGGTGTAAGGGGGTGTGGCCCATGGCTCTCCTCCCCCAGACTTTGGGGTCTGGTTCTGGCAAGGCAGGCAGCAGAGCTAGGCCCCTCCCTTTCCTCTTGGGAAGCTATGCCCCCTCCAGAGAGGTCATCTCCATATCAGTAAGTTCTTTGTTTCTCTGACTCTGCTGATCAAAGTGTTCTGATTTTAAAATGGCTGAGGCTTTCTTTACTGCAAAGCGCTGCAGGCTGAAAATGGCTGAGGTTTTCTCTACAGAGAGAGAAAGGGACAGAAAAGCTCCCAGGTTCACCCGTCAGCCAGAGATAGCACCCGATCCTCTGGGCTCCCTGTCCTGAGACAGATATGTCCCGCGACTCTCCCAAGGTCAGTTGTCACCAAAAACCTCTGTCTGCTTGTTGAGGATTCACTGTCTGTATTGAGCAGTTAACATTAAAACCCCAGTTGGAGCTGGGCTGAGAGAGTGCTGCTTTCTAGCACCGTGAAGCTTCCATGAGGGAGGGGCTCTCATTCTCTTGGGTCTCAGCGCGGGTCCACAGTTTTACTTACAGATTTTATGCTGTGATCTCGGGCATTCCTCCCAATTCAGGTTGATGGATGATCAGTGGACAGTCACGTTTGTCTCCCTGCAGTTATTCCAGATTATTTACTAGTTTTTTGGTCATTTATGGATTGTTCCAGGGGGGACTAACAGCTTCCACTCCTCTCTATGCCGCCATCTTAGCTCCTACTTCTGTTTGTCCTTTTGTTGTTGAGTTATAGGTTTTCTGTACAAATTCTGGATATTAAATCTTTATCAGACATTTTCTCCCATTCTGTAGGTTGTCTTTTACTTTCATGACAAAGTCCTTTGATGCACAAAAGTTTTAATTTTGATGAGGTCCCATTTATCTATTTCTTCTTTTGTTGCTTATGCTTTGGGTGTAAAGTCTAAGAAGCCATAAAGCAACGCATGTTTTAGTTAAGCTGAACTGATGGAAAGCAACAAAAACTCAATAAAGTTAACTCGAGTAACGGGATTTATTGTAAGTAAGCACATGTGTAGGAACCCAGGGAAAACAGGAAGCCAAGTCCCAGGAAGGGCAGAAACCAGAGTAAAGTCACTGTAGTAAGAGAAGGATCTGTGGTTAAAGCCAAGTCACAGTGTCCAATGCAAGTTCACACCTTCATTATAGGAAACAAACCTCATTGTTGGAGTCTTTCTGGACCTGACAGTCAACAATCTCAAAGCACTGACAGCTTGCAGAAAGGGTTTCTAGTAACAAGTTTCCACAGAGCCCTGTATTTCCTTTCCTACTTCTTTCCATGCAGCCTGGGCCTGGAGTTCATTCCTTTCCTGAAGCAGTTCCAGTGTATATGCTGGAGAGCCCCCACTGCAATCTCTAATACTGTGAAGAACAGACATCGAAGCCCATTGTCCTTTAACTCATTACCTCTTTAAAATTTCCTATGGCAGCAGCTGCCAAGGCCTTCAAAGCTTTTTCTCTGGTAGATTCCAAGAGACCACAGACTCTTAGAACGCAAGCAGTTTTTTGCTACCACATACTCTGCCCATAAACATTCCCTCCTATAATGGGGAGAGTGCCTAATGCCCTACAGCCCTCTCTGATCCCATTTTCAATTCTATATATTCGGTACTTCCATTGATTGGCTCTTCATGTAAGCCCCATTCCGAGTACAAATTTATTTCAATTAAGCTCTTTGGCTACTTGAAATTCCACACTCCATCTCCAGTTCAAAAGAGCTTAAAAAGCAGGGATGTGTTTTGTCATTGTTGCTGTACATAATTTTACCCTCGGTACCTACCACATTATAGATGCTCAAGAAATATCCATTGAATGGATAAGCAGGCTCTGAGGTTGGCTCTTCATGTAAGCCCCATTCCGAGTACAAATTTATTTCAATTAAGCTCTTTGGCTACTTGAAATTCCACACTCCATCTCCAGTTCAAAAGAGCTTAAAAAGCAGGGATGTGTTTTGTCATTGTTGCTGTACATAATTTTACCCTCAGTACCTACCACATTATAGATGCTCAAGAAATATCCATTGAATGAATAAGCAGGCTCTGAGGGAAAGAAGATAACGAGTTCAGTTATGGACATGTTAAATTTGATAAAAACTACTGTCAACCCCATAGCCCAGAGAAGCTCACAGCTTAACTTCAATTGTATATTGGCCATTACAGAATCTTGGGTTTGGAGAATCATAAAATTAAAGACACACAGAATGCCAGTGTCTTAGAGTAACTGAACTATCAAAACTTAGGCCCCTCAGAGCCAGAAGGGATCATGGAGCAGGGACTCTTAGCTTGAATGAGATTAGGGACATGTAATACTTGTGTGAACGTATATATGCTCATTTTATGAAGAAGGGTTTCATCTTTCATCAGATTTTCAAATATAAAGAACCCTAACTATATTACCACTTGTATAAAAGTAGGAAAACAAATATCTGTGAAATTGTTTGTTTATGCATAGACTATCTTTAGAAGGATACATAAGGAAATGGGAACACTGGTTCCTCTCAGAAGATCAGGTGGAGGCTGGAGAACTGATGAGTTTACAAGAGGTCTTTATTCTTTTTTTTTTTTTTTTTTGCTATTGATTTTTTTTTTTTTTTTCATTTTTATTGAGATTGTTCAGATACCATACAATTATCCAAAGATCCAAAGTGTACACTCACTTGCCCCTGGGTACCCTCATACAGCTGTGCATCCATCACCACACTTAATTTTTGTTCAATTTTTAGAAACTTTTCATTACTCCAGACAAGAAATAAAGTGAAAGATGAAAAAAGAAAAAAAGAAAAGGAAACTCTAAACCTCTCCTATCCCTAACCAATCCCCCTCAATTGTTGACTCCTAGTATTGATATAGTACGTTTGTTACTGTTTATGAAAAAATGTTGAAATACTACTAACTGTAGTATATAGTTTGTAATAGGTATATAGTTCTTCCCTATATGCCCCTCTATTATTAACTTCTAATTGTATTGTCATACATTTGTTCTGGTTCATGAAGTGATTTCTAGTATTTGTACAGTTGATCATGGACATTGCCCACCATAGGATTCAGTTTTATACATTTCCATCTTTTGACCTCCAACTTTCCTTCTGGTGACATATATGACTCGGAGCTTCCCCTTTCCACCTCATTCACACACCATTCGGCGCTGTTAGTTATTCTCACATCTTGCTACCAACACCCCTGTTCATTTCCAAACATTTAAGTTCATCCTAATTGAACATTCTGCTCATACTAAGCAAGAGCATCTACATTTCTTCCACAAGGCAGGAGGGAGAGTCAAAGAAGGTAGAGAGGCAAAAGAAAGAGGAAACAAACAAACAAAAAAAAATGACAGCTAGGAAGCAGCAAAAGGAAAAATAACCTTAAATCAAAGTAGAATAAAGAATCAGACAATACCACCAATATCAAGTGTCCAACATGCCTCCCCTATCCCCACCTCTTATCTGCATTCACCTTGGTATATCACCTTTGTTACATTAAAGGAAGCATAATACAATGATTCTATTAGTTACAGTCTCTAGTTTATGCTGATTGCATCCCTCCCCCAATGCCTCCCCATTTTTAACACCTTGCAAGGTTGACATTTGCTTGTTCTCCCTCGTAAAAGAACATATTTGTACATTTTATCACAATTGTTGAATACTCTAGATTTCACCAAGTTACACAGTCCCAGTCGTTATCTTTCCTCCTTTCTTGTGGTGTCTCACATGCTCCCCATCTCTCTCTCAACCATATGCATAGTTACCTTTGCTCAGTGTACTTACATTGTTGTGCTACCATCTCCCAAAATTGTGTTCCAGACCACACACTCCTGTCTTCTATCATCCTGTAGTGCTCCCTTTAGTATTTCCTGTAGGGCAGGTGTCTTGTTCACAAAGTCTCTCATTGTCTGTTTGTCAGAAAATATTTTGAGCTCTCCCTCATATTTGAAGGACAGCTTTGCTGGATACAGGATTCTTAGTTGGTGGTTTTTCTCTTTCAGTATCTTAAATATATCACACCACTTCCTTCTTGCCTCCATGATTTCTGCTGAGAGATCCGCACATAGTCTTATGAAGCTTCCTTTGTATGTAATGGATTGCTTTTCTCTTGCTGCTTTCAGGATTCTCTCTTTGTCTTTGACATTTGATAATCTGATTATTAAGTGTCTTGGCGTAGGCCTATTCATATCTCTTCTGTTTGGAGTACGCTGTGCTTCTTGGATCTGTAATTTTATGTCTTTCATAAGAGATGGGAAATTTTCATTGATTATTTCCTCTATTATTGCTTCTGCCCCCTTTCCCTTCTCTTCTCCTTCTGGGACACCAATGATACGTATATTATTGTACTTTGTTTCATCCTTGAGTTCCCGGAGACGTTGCTCATATTTTTTCATTCTTTTCTCCATCTGCTCCTTTGCATGTAGGCTTTCAGGTGTTTTGTTCTCCAGTTCCTGGGTGTTTTCTTCTGCCTCTTGAGATCTGCTGTTGTATGTTTCCATTGTGTCTTTCATCTCGTGTTGTGCCTTTCATTTCCACAGATTCTACTAGTAGGTTTTTTGAACTTTTGATTTCTGCCGTATACATGTCCAGTGCTTCCTTTACAGCCTCTATCTCTTTTGCAATATCTTCTCTAAACTTTTTGAATTGATTTAGCATTAGTTGTTTAAATTCCTGTATCTCAGTTGAAGTGTACGTTTGTTCCTTTGACTGGGCCATACCTTTGTTTTTCTTAGTGTAGGTTGTAATTTTCTGTTGTCTAGGCATGGTTTCCTTGGTTATCCAAATCAGGTTTTCCCAGACCAGAACAGGTTCAGGTCCCAGAGGGAAGAAATATTCAGTATCTGGTTTCCCTGCGGGTGTGTCTTAGAAAATTGCTCCACCCTTTGATGCCTCGGGTCACTGTGCTTTTCTGCCCAGCAGGTGGCACCTGTCAGCCTATAATTCTTGACTGGTGTGAGGAGGTATGGCTGTGTTCCCTCAGGCTCTGGGGTCTGGTTCTGAATGGAAAGGGCCCTACCCCTTTCCTCCTAGAGAAGAGAGACCCCTCAGGTGGAGGTCATTAGCATTTCAATGGCCTCACTCTCTGCTTGTGGTGTCTCCACCCTTCCCCGAGTCACAGCCCTGGAAACTGAAAATGACTGGGGCTTTCTCCACTGAGCCAAAAAAGAAACAGGTAGTCCCCTTCAGACCCAGTCCAAGGCAACCCTCTGGCTCTCCCAGGTCAGTCGTCACCCAAAGCCTCTGTCTGTTTTTTGGGGCTGCGTACCTGTAGTGAGCAGTTCACACTCGGTACTTAAAACCCCAGTTGGAGCTCAGCTGAGCTGTATTCACTTGCTGGGAGAGAGCTTCTCTCTGGCACCACGCGGCTGTGCAGCTCGGGCTATGGGGGAGGGGGTCTCCCGACCTGGTTCCGCAGGTTTTACTTACAGATTTTATGCTGTGTTCTCGGGCATTCCTCCCAATTCGGGTTGGTGTATGATGAGTGGATGGTCTCGTTTGTCCCCCTGCAGTTATTCTGGATTATTTACTAGTTGTTTCTGTTTTTTTGTAGTTGTTCCAGAGGGACTACTTAGCTTCCACTCCTTTCTATGCCGCCATCTTGCCCGACTCCTGTACCATTCACTTTTGTACTATTTAAATTGTGAACAATGAAAATATATTACCTTTTAGAATATTAAATTAAAACCTTAAAATATTAAAATTGAAGTTATGATTGATTTTACTGGTGATCAGAGAAATGCAAATTAAAAAGTAGACAGCATTTTTTGCCCACTAGTTACATGAAAAATTTTAAAAAGATCAATAATATCCAGCACAGGCAAACATGTGGAGAAAAAGGCATTCTTATTCATTGTTGGTAGGAGGACACACTGGTACCTCTCTGGATGGCAATTTGGCAGTGCCTATCAAAATAAAAATATCATATTCTTTGAATCTCATTTTACTTCTTGAAATCTTCCCTATAAAATATGCACATATATACATAAGGATTTATATAATTGAATACTCACTACAGTTTATGTGTAATATCCAAAATTAGGGGGAAAAATGTATATATTAATAAGGAAATGGTTAAATTATAGTTTAATTATACTATGAAGCACCATGTTGCCATTTTAATGAACAAGGTAGATATATATTATATTGACATGGAAAGAAGTCCAAGAGACATCATTTTCTGGGGGAAAAAAAAAGGTTATAGAATATGTATGTCTAAGCACGTTCCCTTTTTATTTTTGAAAAAATAAAATTAAAAAAACAAAAACAGACTGTATACAGAAAATGATGTGAGCTTGTGTGTGTGTGTGTGTGTGTGTGTCTGTGTGTGTGTGTGTATTTATATATTACATTATTTGTATAAGTGTAGGAAAAGGTCCTGAAGGATACTGCCATCACTGGTCTCCCCCTCCTCACTGGCAGGCAAGGGTAAAGCGACAAAGAAGAAAGGGGACCTGACTTTGTGGTTCATACACTCCTTTTTTAAAAACACAAGAACAAAAACAAAAACAATAAGCATGCATTACTTTGTGTTTTAGTTTCCTTGGTGTTCCAACATATATCATGCAATGGGGTGACTTAAACAATGGGAATTTATAAGCTCATGGTTTTGAGGCTAAGAGAAAGTCCCAATGAAGATGTCATCAAGGTGATTCTTTCTTCCCAAAAACCAGCGTTCTGTAGCTGGCTGCTAGGCACCCTTGGTCCCTGGCTCCCCTGTCACGTGCAATGCATGTGGCAGCTTCTCCTGGCCTCTTGGTTCTTTTCTGGGTTCCCTCGAATATCAGCTTCTTGCTTTCTGTGCTTCTCTCCCATCTGTCTCAATTTCATTCTGCTTATAAATGACTCCAGTAATAGGATTAAGACCCATCCTGGGCCAAACCTTAACTGAAGTAATGTCATCAAAAGGACCTACTTATAATGGGTTCACATCCATAGAAATGAATTAAATTTAAGAGCACGTTTTTCTGGGCTACGCACAGCTGCAAACCACCAAACTTTGTAATAAAATAAATAGAGGGGGGAAAGAAAGCACCGACATAGAAACCGTCTGTTCCAATCCTGACCCAATGATGGGAGGGCCTTTTTGTGGGGCTTCCTGAAGCCTTCAGCATGCCACCCGCAGGGTGCAGGAGACTTGTGGTTCCCTCCAGGCACCCTCTGCACTCCCCAAATGATCTATATCTGTCCCTGCCCTAGAAGCACTTGAAGGCTTAAAGGAAGACAGCTCAGTCCACGGGACGGCAGAGAGAGGGCAGGACCTCTGGACCCCCAGACCCTGCTCTAAGCCTGTTCTGGAGCCCTGCCATGGCCCCACCAGCTGACCACTTCTGGATCTGTCCCTGTTCCTTGTAAGGCAGTTTGGTTCGAAAGACGGGCAACGAAGCCAAATGAGCAGGTATCAAAGAAAAGTTTTGTTTGAGAGAAGCCTCAGGGCGGCCCCCGCCAGCAGAAAGGCTGCTGGGGGGAGGGGAAAGCACGCAGTTGGGTGGTGGGATTTCTTTTCACAGGACTTTTTGCCAATCAGGAGGTTACACGGTGTAAGGTACGTGAACTTTGGCCAATAGGGGGTTACACATAGTTTGTCTTGTAACTTTGGCAATGCCTGGTTTGTGCATTTGAACAGGAGAAGTGAGGAGGGAGGAAATAAATCTGTGAGGAAAGTGGGGGAGGGCAGTGATGGGCAAGAACAAAGAAAGTGGCGTGAAAATAGAGAAAGGGAGGGGGCAGCAACGTGAGGCTTGGTCTGATCTGCAGCCTGGTTTTGCAAAACAGGGAGATGCAGGAGGGCCCAGGGCCCAGACCTAACATTCCTGACTCACTTTCCCCATCAGGTAAAGCCCAGACTCCTCACCATGGCAGTCAAGGCCCTTCAAAATTGGCCCTAGTCAATCTTTCCAACATTCCCACACCCCAAGCTCTGCCACACTAGATGAAACATCCTTCTCTCTTTACATTCGAAGAGTCCCTACCTCCAGTATTTTGCTCTTCCCATTCCTGCTGCCCCAAAACTCCTTTCTCACCCTAAACCCCAAAGTCTCCACTTGTTGAGATTTTGTTCTCCTGTTCCTCCTTCAAGACCCTGTTCCTTTGTCACCTCCTCCAGGAAGTCTCCCATGTTCCTTCCAGCAAGAAGGGCCCTCTCTTTCTCTTCTGAGCCTCTGCCACTATTTTGTGACTCTGTCTGCCTAAGACTGGGAGTGGCACAGAGTAGGTGTCAACTAATGTTTATTAAACTCTACAGATAAACTTTCCCATTTTCCAGATAAGGAGACTGAGACCCAAAGAGAGACAGTAACTTGTGCAGGGTCACCTCCAACATGCAGACTCCTGCCATGGTGTCTCTGCTGCTTGTGTCTGTGGGCCTCATGGAAGCACTTCAGGTATGGGCAGGGATGGTGGTCCTTCGCCATTCCCATCCCAGCAGGGAGCTGAGCTGTTGGCTTCTTCTGAACTCTGGAAGGAGAAACAGAAAGAGGAGAGAATGCTGATGCTTATCTGGGGATCACTTGTCCTGAGGGGGTAGCCCCAGACCCTGGTCTTAGGAAGCTTGCAGACAGTAGTTCCCCATCCCCTTCCCCTCCAGGTGTGTTTGGGGCCCTTAGGGCCTTTCTCAGCAACACAAGCCCCACCTCAGTGTGTGCACGTGGTGCTGGGGTGGGGGCTGGATGATGAGAGTCCCATTTTCTCCCAGGGACTGTCCTCTCAGTCCCTAACGCTCCCTCCCCCTCATGCCCAGAGCCACCCCCTCACACAACGGGACCTCTTCTCTCAAGAAATCCCCCTGGACATGGCCCTAGCCTCCTTCGATGACCAGTATGCTGGCTGTGCAATGGCCATGAGAGCTGCTCTCCCCGACCTCAACCGCACTGAGTTCCAGGTCAACAAAGTGTACGCCGACGGCTGGACGCTGGCAAGCAGCCAGTGGCAGGAACGCCAGGCCTGGGGGCCGGAGTGGGGCCTCAGCAACACCCGGCTGCCCCCGCCACCCCTAGGCTTCCGCGGTGAGCATGGGGTGGCCCTCCTGGCCTACACTGCCAACAGCCCCCTGCACAAGGAGTTCAATGCAGCCGTGCGCCAGGCAGGCCGCTCCCGGGCCCACTACCTCCAGCACTTCTCCTTCAAGACGCTCCATTTCCTGCTCACCGAGGCCCTGCAGCTGCTTGGCAGGGGCCAGAATCCATCCCGGTGCCGCCAGGTGTTCCGAGGCGTTCACGGCCTGCGCTTCCGGCCAGCAGCACCTGGGGCCACCGTGAGGCTGGGGGGCTTTGCCTCCGCATCCCTGCAGAATGTCGCAGCCCGGCAGTTTGGTGAGGACACCTTCTTCGGCATCTGGACCTGCCTCGGGGCCCCTATCAAGGGCTACTCCTTCTTCCCTGGGGAGGAGGAGGTGCTGATTCCCCCCTTTGAGACCTTCCGAGTGATCAACGCCAGCAGACGGGCCCAGGGGCCTGCCCGCATCTACCTCCGGGCCCTGGGCAAGCACAGCACATACAACTGCGAGTACGTCAAAGGTGAGGAGGCTGGCACATGGGTGGATGGCTTCCCCATCCAAGAGGGACTCGGGCAAATCCCAGCCTCACCCCATTTTCAGGGGATACAAGCAAAAATATTACAAACAAACAAACAGTGAGAAAGACCCATTCATGTCCACCAGCCCCTCCAACCCTTCCATCTAAGGGAAGCCATAACCTGAGGGAGTGCACTTCTCGTCCCTGGAGGTATCTAAGCCAAAGCTGGCTGCTTGTCTTCTTGGGAGGTAGAAGAGGGATTCCTGACCAAGGCAGGGGCCTTCAGCCTTTGGAGTGGTCCAGCAGACCTGGCCAGGCTTTTCTTCCAGCAGGAGGCTAAAAGCGAATTAAATTGTAGCCACAGTACTGACACCCAGACTGCTGTTGTCAGACAGGAGTAGGAGCCTCAGCTTCAGTTTCCAAGAGGAGCACATTTATTAGATTGAATAGAAATTATCTTCTGTAGTCTGTGCCCCTAAATTCTAGTTCAGGGTGTGGACAGGGAGGTCTTGGATGCTCCTCCTGTCCATTCCCCTAAGACATGGCCAAGGAGGAATTGCCAGGACCAGCCCAGGGTCTTGACCTTTGAAAGGGCTGGTGGGCTGCGGTTCCCAGCTGAGTGACATCCAGGGGCTGGTGGGCTCAGTTTTCATAATCAGAGGCAGGTAGTTAGCTGGAGCTTTGGGCCACATCTAATATGAGAGAAGCTCCAATGTGGTTTCGGTTCTTACCTTCGGCATCATGACAGTGGATGCATTGATGGGAGATGAGAAAGACACGCAAAGAATACAAATGAGCCCCTCCTTGCTGGGACCAGGCACAGGAGAGGGAGAAGTGGGTGTGGCAGGGAGGCAGAGTGACCCAGAATGGAACCTGGCTTTGACGGCCAGCTCCCTTGCAGCCCAGATGCTCACGGATCAAGTCAAACCTAGTCACTGAGGTCCCACCATAAGGAAAAGCACCGGCTTTTTTTTCCCCCCAAACCAAGTCGGGTTGCCATTTCCAGTGCTCTGAGCTTCTTCCTGTCCTGAGAGGTCTTGAGCCTTTAATTCTTTACTGTTTCTTCCCTGCAGACAAGAGGTGCAAGTCTGGGCCCTGCCATCTGGATAATTCAGGTAAGGGGTGCAGGCATCTGTTGGGTTCATTTCAGGGATGGGCAGGCTCCCCTATGGTCAGTCTCCTTACTCGGATGTCCCTCTTATAAGAAAACCACCCCCTTAATCAAAATCAGACACCTGTGGGGGTGTTAACCTCTCCCAGATGATGTGTAGTGTGTGTATGGGATGGTGGTGGGAAGGAGCTTATACCCAGGCCCTGCAGGCTGGGTCTACCCCCTCCCTCACAGGAGGCCACTAATCAGACCCTGGAGAGATTCAGGTTGCACTGAGATGAGGAAGGGAAGTGCTGTTCCCCAAAACGTCCTTCCTTGGGCTTCTCCTCCTTCAGCTGCAGAACCCACTGACTCAGTTCCTGGCCTCAGGGCTCCCTCAGACCCACCTTCCAAGGTGGCGGCCAGGCTTTGGGAGCTGGAGACCTGGGCTGTAGACCAGGCTGTGACCTAACTCTGCGACCAACCCATTCTCTCTCAGTCTCCCTATCTGCATAGAGGGGACTAGATGACTCCCAGGTCCCTCTCATCTGTGACTCTTTTCAGCCTCTACTTTCTCCCCACCATTTTCCATGGCCTAGAACTCTCCAATGGTATAAGTACTATTATCATCCCCAAGGCACAAAGAACCTGCAACCGGCTAGCCCCACACCACACAGCTCGCCAAGGGCGGAATGGAGTCCACACAGCTTCGCTCTAGAGCCAAACTCTGAGCCACCACCCCAGGCTGGCTGCCACCCCTCCCAGACACCATCTCATTTTATCCTACTGTTCACTACTCTGGTGGAAGGAGATGGATCAGGGATTATCCTCATTATATAGTAAAGTGGAACCCAGAGATAGAAGACACTTGTCCAGGTTAACAAAGGGAGTTAGTGGCAGAGCCAGGACCAGAAGTCAGGTCTCCAGCCTCCAACTCAGACCTCATCTTCAGTTCTGATGGTGCAATTTCAAAAAACACTGTAGAACTTCAGCGTTTTGACCCCAGGTCCAGCCAGCACCTCTCATACCAGGGATTGTGCAGAGAAGCAAAGCTCAGCATCACTAGATCACACCCAGATTCCCAGTCCATGTTCTGTACCATCCTGCCATGCCTCATTTGTGTGAACAGAAGGCAGGGGGTTAGACCTCATGACCTCTGGAAGAAGAACTGGGGCTCTCATTGGTTTCTTCATCTCCATTTACCTTCCTCCCTAAATTCTTGCTCTTCATCTCACTTGCTTGTCTCTCTTCATCTTGTTTCTTCATGTACCTCACTTCATCCAGCTCTCTCTCTCCCTCTCCTTCTCTCTTTCACTGTCTCTGTTTTCCTAGCAGCCATGGGTCAGGGCCCCATCTCTGGATTCTGGTCCCTCCTGCTGTTGCTCTGGTTCCTTGTGGTGGAGGCCTTCCCAGCGAGTCCAGGCCTACTCGGATCCATCAGACACTGAACAGCCGTGCCTGCCTCCTTTCCCCAATGTAAGGATTCTGGCCACGTGTATGCTCTAAATGTAGCCAAGATCCCTAATGACCCCATCTGCAGGGAACTCTGGGCTCTTCTCTGGCAGCTGCCAGGCCTTCTGTTGGAAGAACGAGAGAATTTGGAGACTGAACCTTACCCCATGCTCAAGGTGTGAGACTCTGAATAGAGTGGGGGGACTCCAGGACAGGCAGCAACTCACTGGAGATTGAGGAGGCTTCAGCTAGTTTGGGAACATCTGTGGAGGAAAGCACTTGACCATGATACTTGCTGGTGTTACTCAAATGCCTCATACGTCCCCCTGGAAAGCTCCTGTTTGCTCCTCCAGGAAGCCTTCTCTGACCTCTCCCCCCTTCTGGGTTAGGGGCCCTGCTCTGTGATCCCATAGCCCCTGGGTGCTTCCCTCTACCATGTGTTGTCTCTCAGGCAAGAGTATAAGCTTCCTGTGGGTGGGACTGGGTCTCATCTATCAGTCTCCAGGGTAGGCACAGAGACAGCTCCAGGAAATGTGTGAAAGCCAGAAAAGAACAAATTATCTTGTGAATGGCTGGTCCCCGCATGGCCCCTACCTTGGACACTTTCGAGTTCTCAGAATGTCAGCGTGTGGGAATGGGGTGGACTAACTCCAGATGACAGAGAGCAGAGGAGATGGCAGAGAGAGCTCTGGGCCCTCTACTAGGGTCTCAATCAAATCCCATCATTTTCTTCTCAGCATGGATGTAATTATTGTCTTGATCTGAGTCGTAAGGTTCCTGGATTCCCAACTTCCACCACCATGGACCCCTAGGACAAGACAGGATATCAAGGAAGTGCTAGACACGTATTTACTTTATTATGAGTTGGGGCTTGGGTGCCAAATCTCTGTATGGTCTTCTGCTCTGGAAACTAGACCAGGAATCCCAGCCCCCTTCCCTGAGCTCCTAGGCAGGGCTAGGCAAGACCTAGTCTCTATAACAGCAGATGCCTGGGAAGGATGAGAAGAGAGAAACTAGAGCAGTTCTGTCCTTATGTAATAGTCTGTACTTTCCCCACTAAAAGCTCCAACACCCAGCATGGATATTCAACTCTGTCCTTCCAAGACTACTTTGATTTTGACCCTTCTTAGAGTTTCCTCCTCTTTAGGAATTAGGGTAGAGGAAGTGCTCTTGACTTCTTTTAGAGATTAGGGTAGGTAGCCAACAAATGCTCCCTCATGGTTGGTGAAGTCAGTAGTGCTAACCCTGAAGGGAGGGTGTCCCAGGCTCCTGGGCAAAGTGGGGAGACACTGGCTGGCCTGTCTGAAGGCTAACAACCACCATGGAATTTGCCATCCCTGCCTGGAGGTGCTGTGGCCACAGCAGATCCCTGGGCCCCAATCCCAGCCCCTCACAGGGCCTGCACCAGCACCAAGAGGCTCATGACCAGAGCCATGGAGAAGAAGATGCCCAGGAAGAAGCGGTCCATCACCCGGGCCAGGCGTTTCCAGTCCTCATGGCGGCGCTGGGCAGCCCGGTGGCTGCGGAACGTGTTGGCAATGGTGGCTACGTGATGCAGTAGAGCTTCCTGGTGGCACAGACACTGCGGCTCATGGCAAGGGCCTTTTGGGGGGCCAGCTCCTCCCTCAGGAGGCTGGGGGCTGGGGAGCGGCTCTGGTGGCCTGGGATGCCCGCAGGACTCTCCCCGTTCCCGCACGCACAGGCTCCGTGCCAGGTGTCCCAGCAGGAGGGCCTGAGCCCAGGCTGGCACAGGGCGGACACTGGGGCCACAGTAATGCAGGTTCATGATGAGGATGGTGAGTGCTGTAGAGAATGTGACCATGGTCATAGTAGCCATATAGTACTTCCCTGCAGGAAAGAGAGTGAGCTGGGGCCCAAAACACGAATGCAAGTCCCTGAACTTCCCCAATGCCAAGGCACAAACAGGAATAAACCCAACCATGAAGCCCAACGGATGGAAGCAAGAAGGTGGTAAGGGCTAAGGTCTCCCTGCCCTTCATTCCTACAAGTCAGTCCTCAGAAGCTACTTGTTCCCTAAGTGTCCCCCACACTGCTGGAGGGTGCTCTTATACAAGATCCACGAAAGCCATGCTCTTATATAGTATGGGCATGACCTTGGGCAAGTTAACAAAGATAACAATAGGCCCTACCTCATAGGTTTTGGTGATGCTTACCTGAGTTAACAAACCTCAAGCGCTTAGGAGAGTGCCGAGTGCACAGGGAGTGCGCAATATATTTTACCTATCATTGTCACATATCGGGGACATCAACCTTCCAACTACACCATCAAGTTCTTGGAAAAAGCTTGTGTCTTCCCCAAGCGTGCCGGCGAGGAGTGTTCTCCCTGGAAGGGGCCTAACTCCTTTCCCCTCAATCTCAACACAAAGCCACACTCCCCAGAAGCACCCCCTCTCTCACACACCCAAGATGGGGCGTCTCTGCGGATCGAAGCGGTCTCCGGCCTTGACTCCTCCCTCCTTGCTCGGGCCGGAGCTCTGCGCTCGCTGACCCTGCACTGGTGGAGCCCCACTCGCGTCAGCGGAGGAGGGGAGGGGGACTGTGCGGGAGGAGAAGGGCTCCCCCGCACGGCGCGTCCTGGGAGCAACCCGCGCGCTCGCCCGCTCACCGATGAGCGGCACGCTCTCAGCCGGCGGCATGCTCTCGGCCAGCAGCAGCTGAAAGACGGTGAGCGCCAGCAGCACGGTGACGCCGAGCGACACCTTCTCGCCGGAGTCGGCGGGCAGGTGGAAGGCGAGCGGCGCGAGCAGCGAGATGAGCACGCAGGGCAGCAGCAGGTTGCACACGTAGGCGGCGGCGCGGCGGCGCAGCAGCAGCGTGAAGGTCACGTCGGGGTAGGGCTCGGAGCAGCAGCCGTAGGTGAGCACGCGCCGCCGCGCCGGCATGCCCAGCACGCGCCACTCCACGTTGTCCACGAAGTCCGCCAGGCCCGCGGCGGCGCCGCGCGGCCGCACGTCCAGCTGGTGCCCGCCATGCGTCCACGAGCCGAACGTCAGGCCGCAGCGCTGCGCGTCGAACGGGAAGGCCGAGACGTCCACGCGGCACGAGCTGCGCGTGATGGCCGGCGCATCCCAGCGCACCGCGCCGTCGTGCCGCAGCACCACGTTGGTGCTGGCTGAGGCCGGAGGCTGCGTGTCCGCTCTGCGGGCAGGTGGGGAAGGGGTGGCTCGCTGAGGTGGCAGGGGCTGAGGAGCAGTTGCGGGGAGACGGACGACAGGGCTGGTCCCCAAATGGGCCCTGGGGATCACAGAGCCCTGGGTGGGGACTAGAGGGGGCCCTAAGGACACAAAGCCGGCGGCGGGGGTGGAGAGGGGTGCAGCATGGAAGGGGGAAGGTGCCATAGCGAGGCCTAGAAGGGTTCCGGGGGAAGTAGGGCCAACTGCCCACAAGGGGCATAGATCTGGCCCAGGGCAGTGCAAGAGGGTTTCTGTAAAACTCGAAGGTGGCCATGGGTGGCACAGTGAGTTCCCTTAGAGATCATCTGGAAAGATTGTAGAGGGACCCCAGGAAAATATCAGAGCCATGTGTTGGCTGTGAGACCAAGAACCTCTTCAGGCAGGTGACATGGAGGAGCAATCTGGAGGGCTTAGGCCCTGGAGGAAATAGATCCCCAGGCAGGCCCCTAGAGAAGTCACAAGAGAATCAGAGCAATTTTTTTTTTTTTTCTTTTTTGGGGGTGGGGTGGGAATGGGGACTGATTTCAGCCCTGATAATTAAGTCAGAATCCCTGGGAATGGCCTTGGAAGGATAGAGTGTGCCAGAGTGAGGCACTTGGGCCCAGGCCCCTCTTTGCAAGAGACACACAGTGGGTTCCCAGGAGACGTTCAGTCTGGATTGGTTTGGAACAGCCTAAAGTGGAGATATCATGCAGGGACTATGAACTCCTAGAAGCTTAGAAGGATCCTGGGGAAAATCTTCCAAGGTGGCATAGCAACCGGGTTGGCTGTAAGAGTGAAGGGACTGATCAGTGCATGCTCAGAGCCAACGCCAAGTGTAGGGAGGGTTGGAAGGGGGATAGGCCCAAGTGGGCAATACTTGTTATAGAGCACGATGTCTGGCCGCCACACAAAACTGCTGGGGATGCGGATGGCATCCAGGCCACCGTAGGCCTCAGGGTCCCATCTCAGGAAGGCATCTGTCCACTCCTGTCGGATCCATAGGTACAGCGTCAGTACCTGGTTCCTCTCATCCTAGTGGGAGGCAGGGAGTGGGCACTGATGTATTTGTATACCCTCCCCTGTGTATGCATACTCACCTGCAGAGCTCTAGTCAGCACCCAGAAACCCAGCTTGTCCATGCAGCCCAGTTCCCACCCAGGTCTGACCTTGCTAGGTGACCTTAGTGGACTTCACTTTTCTCTTCTCTGGACGTCAGTTTCTTCAGCTGTAACATGGGGTGATAATCTCTGCCTAACAGGGATTCAGTGAGATCAAGTGTGCAGAATTGGGCACATTGTGGGTACAGCAGCAGGTGGTAGCTGTTGTTGTTGTTAATATTAATATGAATATTAAAGAACCGTTTGGAGAACAGTCTCAGACTCTCACCCTCTCATTCTTTGACCCTGTTACAGGCACACTCCCCAGTTGCCCCACTACCACAACGTACCATGTCGATGATCTGGGACAATGTTACCTCCAGGGTCACGTTCAGAGTCTGGTCTGTGTCTGCCACAGGTCTCAGGGCATTTGTGTAGTTGGCAAAGAGGTCCCGGAACAGCTTGTGAGCCAGCCTGCCCTCGGATCCCAGGCACCCTGGGTGACCAGTAAGAAGGGCTGTCAATTCAGGGCCTCAGTCCAGGGCCCTCTGCTCATACCCTCCACCCCTACAAGATTGGGTCCCTGACGCCTGCTCCACTATCTTACACTCTGATGAATGCCTGCCCTCTGTCCCTCTAATTGTGGTTCTAGTCCCTCCCTGACTTGCTTCCAGGGCTGAATGGGGTGAAGGCATAGGGCAAATTGGTCTCATCTCCCATCCCATGCAAAAGACTGTTGGTGCTAGGCCGTCAGGAGGTTTCTACCGCACTCTTTCCAATAATCTGGATTGTTCTGTCTGCCTTGCCACAAATACTAGAGGAGCTCAAATAGGCCCCAAGAGTCCCAATTCTCACCCAGGTGTTTTGAACCCCATTGTCCTGCCCCTCCAGTCTCTCAAACCTGTTTCCACGTCTTCACCTGCACTTCAGTCAGTATCTTCAAAGCTTCTGATACTATGGGTCGTTCCCTCCTCCTGAAAACACCCCCTTTCTGAGGCTTTTGTGACATACCATATTTTCCTCAGGCCCTGACTCAAATATTATTCCCCAGAATTCTGTCTTTGACTCTCTACACACTCCTCATTCATCAACCCACATTTTATTCCTGAGTACCCATATATACCACAGTCCACCCCTGAATGTTTTACCAGGCCCTTAAACTTGGTAGTTCCAAAACAGGAACTCATCTCCTCCCCCCATACTCTGAAACCTACTCCTTATTGATCATGTGTTCCCCATCTCAGCAAACAGTGCCCCCCAGTCACACCAGCTGGAAATCTGGGAATATCCTTCCCTTCTCTTGTCCCCTCCCCTTGCAGCCCAACCAATCCCAAATCCTGTTGGTTCTGCCATTAAGCTTCTCTTGAATCCAAGCTCCTTTCCAGCTCAGGCCTCATCCTCTCTCTTTTGGACCACAGCTGCCAGCCACCTCCTCACTCCTCTCTCTGCCCCAGACTCACGAGCTGTAACCAATCTTCCACTTTTCTGGTAGATAACACTTTTAAAAATGCAAATCTTACCAGCCGGTACCTGCTTAAAACCTCCCAAGGTCTCCCCATTGCCTGCAAGCAGCCTGGCATTCCAGACCCTTCAGATTTGGCCCCTCTGACCTTTCCAGTCCTTTCAGAGAAGCTCCCCCAGTCACTGCTCCCACCCCAGCCAGGCAAGTCTCCTCTCACGCTCTACGGCACCCCTGCTCCACACCCCCAGATAGAGAACTTGTTCCCAGCACAGGTGGTGCAGAAAAAGCTAGAGACCATGTGGGGAGAGATTTGGGGAAGATGGAACAGCAGCAACATCAGGAGGGGCCAGGGCTGGTGGTCGGAGCTTCATACCTGGCAGGAGCAGGAGCAGGAGGCTCAGGCTGGAGCAGAAGAAGCTGAGGCTGAGGCAGCGGCTCCCTGGCCCCATGGCCCTGCTGCAGCCGGGATATATGGAGCCAGAAGAAGTTTCTGGGGGGAGAGGCCTCCTGGCCCGACTAGGGCAGCAAAAGGCTATGGTAGCAAGTATGATGTGGACAGTACCTGCAAGTCAGAGGTAAGACAGATCTCTGCTGGGCATGCCTACCCACAGGGAGTGCCGTGGCTCTTCTAGTCATCTAACCCTCCATTTGTACCAGACTTGGATTTCAGTACTTGGTCCTTGGTGTTTGCTCTTCCTCCTTTTCTGATGGCCTTGTCTCTTCTGGACTTTGCCTTTGTCCTTTTTATGTATCCCCCAACCCCACGTCCCGCCTCTCTGTCTCTATCTCTTTCTGTCTTATCTCTGTAACCCCTTCTCAGTCTCCTTCTCTCTGCTTCCCTGACTCTGATCTTCTTCTCTAGGTCTCTTTCCCTTCCCTTTCCCTTTCTCCTATTTCTGTTTCAGCTTCCCTGTCATCTCCCTCCATTCCCCACACCTGGGCTCTGGGTGAACCTGGTGCTCTCTCAACAGAACAAGGGGCAGGGGCTCGGATCCTTCTCCGGCCCTGAGGGGTCTGGTGCACAGGGCAGAGGGGCCCCTCCCCCTTTGCCTTTTTCATTAACTTAATTACAGGGTTGAGGACACCTGTGCTCATGGAAACATGCAATTTCAGAGCAACTGAAATTGACACCTCAGGCTGGGACCTGAATTATTCAACATCTGTAAGGCAGCACCCAGGCTCAGCTCAGGCCTGGTCTGGGGGTTTGGAGAGTCCAGGAATGCAGGGATCAGGATCTGCAAGAGACTAGGGTCTGAGGGTGTTAGGGACCAGGGCCCCCCAGCTCTCCACTATTGCGTGAATTCTAGGGGCTCCCTTTGAACCTGCAGCTCTCCACCCACTGAGGGACTGAACATATCTGCCTAGACTAAGTGCTTAGTGTCAAGCAAGCTCTCCCCTCCTGATGGGAGTGTGATGGGCCTCAGGTCACTCCAGGTGGTCCCACAGAGCAGGTGATGCAGCCCACGTCCTCTCCTCAGATGTCTGCAGCCATTCCAGTTGGAGCCACAGGATGCTTCCCGAGCTCAAACACCACAGGCAATAAGGGGGTGTAGGGAAAGCACAGACTTTGAAGATCCTTTCAGGTCTGTCTTATGAGCTGTCTGACTGGGCCAAATTAGTGAAATTCTCTGGTTTCAGTTTTCTCAGTCCAGATAATGGGATTAATAGTCCTCACCTTGAAAGCTGTTGTAAGGATTAAGTGAGATAACCTGATAATGCAAGGCAAGTGCCTAGTGCAGTGCCAGACACATAGTAGTCAGTCAATGGTATTTGTACGAGTCCTAGTGAGTAAGTTAGAATATCTTCAGGAGCTATACGTACTTCCCTGATAGTGACATCCTTGCCATGAGTTCAAGTATCATGGATATACCAGTGATTCCCTACTTTTTCTCCAGCCCAGTCCCTTCTCCTAGGCACCTGATACTTATATCAACCACCTTTCTGATGTTTCCTTCTGGAGGCCCCACAACCTTTTCACATAATTTTCAAAATGGAACTTCTCTCCTCCTCTCCAAACTTGTTTCTTCCCTTGTGGTCTTTAATTCATTGCTAGTACCTCCATTCATCCAAGCTGAGAGGAACCTCTCTTTGCTTAACCCTCTCATTAATTAGTCATTATGTCTTGTCCATACTACTGTCCTAATATTTTTAGAATCTTCTTGCAGCCATTGCAGCTTTCCTGGGTAAAACTCACCCATTCTTGCCCCCACAGTTGCAGCCTCCTCGTGGGCCCCTCCATTCCATCCTTCTGTCAGTAGCTCCCCAGCATCCACATGCAAAAGTATACTCTATAACCTAGCATTCAAGGCCCTCCATCATCTGACTGTCCCTTTACTTTGCAGACTTGCTTCCTGCCACGTACCCCTTCCTGCTTGCCAAGCAAGAACTACCTGTGTCACCAAGCCCCATGCTACTACGGATTATTGCACCTGCCTGCTATGTTATTTCACTCTTATAGACCTGGATCACTTCCTTCATCCATCAACCTCATACTTGATGTCTCCTCTTCTCTGAAGTGTTCACTAACCTCTTCCCTCCCTGTAGACATTTGCTCTTCTGCAGTTAGACATCCTCCCTGTACCTGCATAAACCACAATGCATCATCATTAGGAGTGTGTTTCTTCTCTAGACTGAGCTCCCAGAGGGGGTGCTGATGAGTGTTGTTAACCTAAACTGAAGATACAACCTCCTCCTCCAGCTCAAACACAGTTCAATCCATCAGGGCTAGGTAGATGGAATCATATCCATGATTCATATCAATGATTGATTTTACCAGCCTGGCTCTGCCTTTAGTTTCCTCATTCCCCACCTTCCCTCTTCCCCTCCAATTCTCCCTGCCTATTTGGATCTCGGGCTCCCTTCCTGTGATGCTGCTTCCCTCACTATCACTGTGAACCTCTCTGTGTCCAGCTTTCCATCTGAATCTCTCTCACCCTCTCTGATTCTGTCTCAGTCTCTGGCACTGCTCCTATTTCTCTGTCTGACTCTCCCTTTGGGTACCTCTCTCCTTATATATCTTTCATTCTCTCTCTCAAGATATCTCAAAAGTCCTCACATCACTGTGGGCAAAATGATTGCCCTGGAACAAGCAAGTAAGGGAAGAGGTGCTGGCACCTTTGGGGTCTCCTTTCTACCTCTGTGTGCCGTCTTCTGTGTTCTCTTTTCCATCCTCCCCATGAATGCCGGTGCTCTGTGGGCCTTGGCCTTCTCCACTGTCTGCCCTGGGTGATTACATCATGGTCCTCTGAGCAACTAGATTGCATGTCTGTCCTCAATTCCATGGGTGAGTTTTAATCTATCTAGTGGTTATTGAATGTGTTGGGTCTCTGATGTGGCTAACAGCACCCTTATTTCCTACTGCTGAACTAGTTGAAAAATAAAAAGTAAAGACAGGGATCAAATGATCACCTTTTGATAGATGCAAGGTTGGAGGCCATGGCTCTGGCAGCCAAGGAGGCTTCCTAATATGGAGTCCAAAAATGAGGCAGGGTAAGATGGCAGAGTAGGTGAGGTGGTTGGGCTTCTCCTTCATCAGAGTAACTAGAAAGGGGCCGGAGGACATCAGGGACCATGGTTCTGGGGTGTGACTGGCCATAGAGGGTAACCCACAGTACATGGAGGGAATACCTGACAAAAATGGAGGAGAGGTGGTGGCTGGAGGGTCGCAGTGAGTGTGTTCCCCATCCAGACCTACCCCCCCTGCCCACTGGCGGCAGCAAAACCACCACAGGGCAGGGGAGTGAGCAGCAGCTCTCCAGTCCTGTCCACCTACCTTGACAGTTTGCTGGGGGGTGATCCTCCACAGCCAAACAGCAGGAAGCTTCCATGAGGGAACCTGGTGGGCTGCAATTGCTTTACCCCCATGCAAGTCCGGGGTGGGGGTGGGGGATGGAGGGTGTGCAACAGGGAGAGGCACAATAATGGCAATTGGGAGCCTCTCCCACATCCCACAGACACGCAGGCACAAGGCAGGCAGAGAACCAACAGGCTGGGCCCACATCCCACCTGCAGGGTGCCCTTGATCAGGCTCCCTGCCTACCTGCTTGGGGCCCATGTTGCAGCCCCAGGACTGGGATTCCCCAGAGCATATGGTTCACTGGTTCATTCCCCACCCAGTTTGAATTCTGTCCGCCACACAGGAGAAGTTCAAGAAAGACCTGCTGAGAGTGCTACCTGCTGGTAGGTTAGGGAAACTGCACTCCAGCAAATCAAATTATATATAAATACTCAATTAATTCTGCACTTCCCCAAATAACCTTATCAAGACAAGCAAAGGCCTTGAAGCCAGCAGAAAATTACAAAGCACTTGAAGGATATAGAAGATATGGACAAGCCAAATGAACAAATTAAAAGCCAGAAGAGTCACAAAATTTGGAGCAATTAATCAAAGAAGTACACACAAATATCAGTATTGTGACTCAGGATATAAAGGACATGAAGAAGATCCTAGAAGAGCATAAAGAAGAATTTTCAAGAGTAAATTAAAAAATACTGTTGATCAAATTAAAAATATTCTTGAGACACACATAACACCAGATTTGAAGAAGTAAAGGAATGAATTAGCAACCTCAAAGTTAGGGTGATGGAAAGTGAAAGCACAAAAGAATGAATGGTGAAAACAATAAAAAAATTTTGAAATGGAGCTGAGGGAAATGATGGACAATATGAAGCACATGAATATAAGAATCATTGGTGTCCCAGAAGGAGAAGAGAACAGTAAAGGGCTAGAAGACATTCTTGGGGAAAATTTCCCAACCCTTCTAAATGACAAATATGCAAATCAAAGATGCCCAATGAACTCCAAATAGAATAAATCCAAATAAACCCATTCCAAGTCATATTCTGATCAGATTGTCAAATGCTGAAGAGAAGGAGAAAGTTCTGAAAGCAGCAAGAGAGAAGCAATTCACCACATACAAAGGAAACAACATAAGACTAAGTATTGACTACCCAGTAGGCACCATGGAGGCGAGAAGGCAGTGGTATGACATATTTCAGATTCTGAAAGAAAAATTGCCAGCCAAGAATTCTTTATCCAGCAAAACTCTCCTTCAAAATTGAGGGCGAGTTTAAAATTTTCACAAACAAATGCTGAGAGAATTTGTTAACAAGAGATGTGTCCTGCAAGAATTACTAAAGGGAGCTCTACCAGCTGAGAAAAAAAAGAAAGGAGAGAGAGGTGTGGAGAAGGGCACGGAACTGAAGAGATTTTAGTAAGGGTAACTTAAAGAGAAAAAAAGAGAGGGGGAAAAATAGATATAACAACTAAAACCAAAGGATAAGATGGCTGGTTCAAGAACTCCCTTCACAGTAATAACTTTGAATGTGAATGGATTAAACTCTCCAATTAAAAGATACAGACCGATAGAATGGATTAAAAAATATGACCCAGCGATATGCTGTTTACAAGAGACTCATCTTAGACCCAGAGACATAAAGAAATTGAAGTGAAAGGATGGAAAAAATATTCTACACAAACTGCTATCAAAAGAAAGCTGGGGTAGCTATACTAATATTGGACAAAATAGACTTTAAATGCAAAGATGTCATAAGAGATAAAGAACAACACTATATATTAATAACAGGGATAATTCACCAAGAAGAAACAACAATTATAAATGTTTATGCACCCAATCAAAGAGCTCCAAAATACACGAGACAAACATTGGCTAAACTGAAGGGAGCAATAGACATGTCTACAATAATAGTAGAAGACTTTGGTACACCACTCTCTTCTATACATAGAACAACTAGACAAAGGACCAATAAGGAAATTGAGAACCTAAACAATATGATAAATGATTTAGACTTAGTAGACATATATAGATCATTACATACCAAAGTACCAAGATATACATTCTTCTCTAGTGTCTATGGAACATTTTCCAGGATAGATCATATGCTGGGACACAAAACAAATCTTAATAAGTTTAAAAAGATTGAAATTATTCAAAGCACAATCTCTGACCACAATGGAATGCAACTAGAAATCAACAACCACCAAAGAACCAGATCTTTCACAAATATATGGATGTTAAACAACACACTCCTAAACAACCAGTGGGTCAAAGAAGAAATTGCAAGAGAAATTGGTAAATATCTAGAGATGAATGAAAATGAGAACACAACAGCAAAACCTGTGGGATGCAGTGAAAGCAGTGCTAAGAGGGAAATTTATAGCTCTAAATGCATATATCAAAAAGCAAGAAAGAGCTAAAACTAGAGACTGAATTGAACAACTGAAGAGGCTAGAAAATGATCAGCAAACCCTAAAGTAAGTAGAAAAAAAGAAGTAACAAAGACTAAAGCAGAAATAAATGAGCTGGAGAACAAGCAAACAATAGAGAGAATAAATAAAACCAAAAGTTGGTGCTTTGAGAAGATTAACAATATTGACAGACCCTTAGCTAGACTGACAAAGTCAAAAAGAGAGAAGACCCAAATAAACAGCATCAGAAATAAGAAGGGAATAATTACTACAGATCCTGAAGAAATAAAAAAAATCATAAGAGGATACTATGAATAACGTATGCCAACAAGCTAGACAATTTAGAGGAAATGGACAATTTCCTGGAAACACATGAACAACCAGGACAGACTCAAGAAGAAATAGAAGACCTCAACAAACCAATCACAAATCAAAGAGATCCAATCAGTCATCAAAAACCTACCTACAAATAAAAGCCCAGAGCCAGATAGCTTCAGAGTAGAATTTTACCAAACTTTCCAAAAACAGTTGACACCATTCTTGCTCAAACTCTTTCAAAAAACTGAAGAAAAAGGAACATTACTTAACTCACTTTATGAATCTAATATCACTCTGATACCAAAACCAGATAAAGACACTACAAAAAAGGAAAACTATAGGCCAATCTTCCTAATGAATATAGATACAAAAATCCTAAACAAAATACTTGCAAATCAAATCCAAAGGCACATTAAAAGAATTAAACACCACGACCAAGTGGGACTCATTCCTGGCATGCAAGGGTGGTTCAATATAAGAAAATCAATTAATGTAATTCAACACATTAACAAATCAAAAGAGGAAAATCAAAATAGTCATCTTGATAGAAACTGAAAAAGCTTGACAAAATTCAACATCCCTTTTTGATAAAAAACACTTCAAAAGGTAGGAATTGAAGGAAACTTCCTCACTATGATAAAGGGCATAGATGAAAAACCCACAGCCAGCATGGTACTCAAGGGGGAGAGGCTGAAAGCCTTCCCCCTAGGATTGGGAATGAGACAAAGATGCCCACCATCACCTCTATTATTCAACATTGTGCTAGAAGTTCTGAGCAATTCGCCAAGATAAAGATATAAAAGGTATCCAAATTGGAAAGGAAGAAGTAAAACTGTCATTATTTGCAGATGATATGATCTTGTACTTGAAAATCCTGAATTTGGCCACAAAGCTACTTGAGCTAATAAATTCAGCATAGTGGCAGGATATAAGATTAATGCACAAAACTGGTGTTCACAGAGGCAGCAATCATTATTTGCAATGGGTGGAGGTGACCTAAGAGTACATAGACTGAAGAACAGAATGGTGAACTGTGGTGTATGCAAACAATGGAATATTGAGCAACTACCAGGAGTGAAGCTGTGAGACACACAATGAGGTGAATGGATCCTGTACACAGTATTTGAATGAAGTACGCCAGAGATAAAGCCAGGCACTATAATGCCTCACCAATATGGACTCACTACAATGTGTGAACTCAGAATTAGAACATAGCCTAACGTGGACTTGATTATTGTAATGATCCCTAGATTGTAAGCTCTTACAGCAGTCAACTCTATTCCTGAATTGTAATGCCTATCTCTAAACTTTGAGATGCTGATCCCTTAGTGTATGACCTGATTGGTCTTTGGAATAATGTGTATCTCTGAGACACCTGAAACTCGGAGCTAGAACTCGGCAGATATGAATGTCAGTATTAGTGCATACAGCCACTGTCAAAAAAATGCTGAAAAAGAACCCAGACTTCAATTAGTGATATGAATGAAGGAGATCTGGTTAAGACTAGGGCAAACCAGGCCAAAGGGTAAAGGTTGAAATTGACTGTGTGTTCAAACTTCAACTTCCATGTGAGATCAAGGGAAGAGATGTCTATTTGGTGCAGGATCTGTATTTTCTAAACAATATAACTACAGTCGGTTTGTTCAAACACCACGATTGCATGAAGCCTTGAATCAGAAGTGATATATGGTGGGTTGGTATAGGTTAGAGTGAAATAGTGACACATCCCAAAGTAATTAGAGCAGAGAATAAAAAATATGTTTACAGCCCCCCACCCACCCACCCAAGGAGCTGGGGGAAGGTGTGGAAGTGTTGGACATCCTCACCTGGACTGGTGTTGATGTTGTCACAAACATTGGGACTGGCAGTTTGATGTGCTGAGCCCTCAATCATGGGACTTGCCCTTGTGGGGCTTGTTACTGCAAAGGAGAGGCTAAACTTGCATATAATTGTGCCTAAGAGTCTCCCCCTGAGTGCCTCTTTGTTGCTCAGATGTGGCCCTCTCTCTCTCTAACTGAGCCACCTCGGCAGGTGAACTCACTGCCCTCCCCCCTACGTGGGACCCGACTCCCAGGGGTGTGAATCTCCCTGGCAATGCAGAATATGACTCCCAGGGATGAATCTGGACCCAGCATCATGGGATTGAGAATATCTTCTTGATCAAAAGGGGGATGCAGAATGAGACGAAATAGTTTCAGTGGCTGAGAGATTTCAAGTGGAGTCGAGAGGTCACTCTGGTGGACATTCTTATGCACTATATAGATAACACCTCTTAGGTTTCAATGTATTGGAATAGCTAGAAGTAAATACCTGAAACTACCAAACTCCAACCCAGTAGTCTGGACTCCTGAAGACGACTGTGTAATAATGTAGATTACAAGGGGTGACAGTGTGATTGTGAAGGCCTTGTGGATCACACTCCCTTTGTCTAGTGTATATATGGATGGGTAGAAAAGTGGGGACAAAAACTAAATTACAAATAGGGTGGGATGGGGGATCGTTTGGGTGTTCTTTTTTTACTTTTATTTTTTATTCTTATTCTGATTCTTTCTGATGCAAGAAAAATGTTCAGAAATAGATTGTGGTGATGAAGGCATAACTATATGATCATACTGTGAACAGTTGATTGTATACCATGGATGACTGTATGGTATGTGAATATATTTCAATAAAACTGAATTAAAAAAAAAAAGATCAATGCACATAAGTCGGTAATGTTCCTATATACTAGTAATGACCAAACTGAAGAGGCAATTAAAAAAAAAGGTCATTCACAATAGCATCTAAAAATATCAAGTACCTAGGAGTAAACTTAACCAAGGACGTAAACGACCTCTACGGTGGAAAATTACAAAATTTTACTAAAAAAAATAAAAATGACTTAAATAGGTGGAAAAATATTCCATGCTCATGGGTAGGAAGACTAAATATTGTTAAGATGTCAATTCTACCCAAACCGATCTACAGATTCAATGCAATCCCAATCCAAATTCCAACGACCTACTTTGCAGACTTGAAAAAGCTAGTTATTAAATTATTTGGAAGGGAAAGGGGCCTCAGATTGCCAAAAACATCCTAAAAAAGAATCAAGTGGGAGGACTTACACTGCCAGACTTAGAAGTCTGCTATAAAGCTACAGTGGTCAAAACAGCATGGTGTTGACATAAATATTGACATACTGATCAATGGAATCAAATTGAGAGTTTGGAAATAGACCTCCAGATTTATGGTTGATTTTTGATAAGGCCCCCAAATCTACTGAACTGTGACAGAACAGTCTCTTCAACAAATGGGGCTGGGAGAATTGGACTGCCAAAACAAAAAGAATGAAAGAGGACCCCTACGTTGCACCTTATTCAAAAATTAACTCAAAGTGGATTAAGGACCTCAATGTGAGACAGTACCATAAAACTCCTAGAAGATAATGTAGGGAAACATCTTTAAGACCTAGTATTAGGAGGTTGCTTCTTAGACCTTAAACCCAAAGCACAAGCAACGAAAGAAAAAATAGATAAATGGGAACTCCTCAAAATCAAAAGCTTATGTACATCAAAGGAATTTGTCAAAAAGGTGAAGAGGCAGCCAACTCAGTGGGAGAAAATATTTGGAAACCATGTATCTGATAAGACACTAATATCTTGCATATATAAAGAAATCCTACACCTCAATGACAGTAGTACAAACAGCCCAATTATAAAATGAGCAAAAGATATGAAAAGACATTTCTCTGAAGAGGAAACACAAATGGCTACAAAACACGTGAAAAAATGTTCATCTTCACTATCTATTAGGGAGATGCAAATCCAGACCACAATGAGATATCTCACACCAATAAGAATGGCTGCCATCAAACAAACAAGAAACTACAAATGCTGGAGAGGATGTGGAGAAATTGGAACTCTTATTCATTGCTGGTGGGACTGTATAATGGTATAGCCACTCTGGAAGACAGTTTGGCGATTTCTCAGAAAACTAGATGTCAAGTTACCCCTATGATCCAGCAATTTTACTTCTTAGTATATACCCAGAAGATCTGAAAGCAGTGACATGAACAGACATTTGCACACTGATGTTCACAGCAGCATTGTTCACAATTCAATGGAAACAATTCAAGTGTCCTTCAAAAGATGAGTGGATAAACAAAATTCTTATACATATGACGGAATGCTATGCAGCAGTAAGAAGGAATGAAGTCTTGAAACATATGACAACATGGATGTAACTTGAAGACATAATGCTGAGTGAAATAAGGCAGACACAAAAGGAGACATATTGTATGTTATCACTAATATGAACTCCCTGAACAAAGTAAAATCAGTGTCTTATAATGTAGAATATGGGGGAACTAGAGATAGACAAGCTAGTGATGTGGGAATGATTACCTAATATGTACAGATGTGTTAATGAGGATGAACTTATGGGTATGGGAATGGACAGAGGTGATGATAGTTCATTGATGGGATTATCGGTATCAGTGCCGCACTGAAGGTGAACATTATTGAAAGGGGTTGCTTAAAGGGATGTATCCCATAGATTAGCACTACAAATATAAATAAGTGCTTACATGATCTATTTCTAAGGTATGACACTGGTGCAAAGAGTTAACAACAAAATGGTAAATGGGAAAAACTACCTTTTCGTATTATAGACTATATTTAATAGGAATACATTACCAGTACCACACTAATACTAGGGATAAATAATTAGGGGCTGATAGCTTTTGTGGTATTTGGTTATGAAAATTGTTTAAAATTGAGAGCAATGATGATTGTACTACTAAGTGAAGATAATGTGAGACATTGATTATCTTGGACAGAATATGTAATGTGAAATTAGGAACCCCTTACTTAATCAGTCAAGCCCTCAATCTGGTTCAACATCACTAACTATTAGGGAAATGCAAATCAAAACCACAATGAAATATCATTTCACACCTACTAGAATGGTCACTATTAAAAAAAACAGAAAACTACAAGTGTTGGAGAGGATGTGGAGAAATAGGAAGTTTGAAGTCATGATGCACGAGACAACATGGATGAAGCTTGAGGACATTTTGTTGAGTGAAATTAGACACAAAAGGACAAATGGTGTATGATCTCACTAATATGAACTAATAAGTAAACTCATGGAGTTAAAATCTAGAATATAGGTTACCAGGAGATAGAATGAGGGTAGAGAATGGGCAGTGGATGTTTAATTTGTGCAGAATTTTAATTAGGTTGAATGTAAATGTTTGGAAGTGCACATCATGGTGAGTGTAATTAGCAGCATTGAATTATGTGTGTGATTGTGGTTGAAAGGGCATGTTTAGGGTCGTGTATGTCACTAAAGGAAAACTAGAGGATAAAACATGGAGCTGTATAACACTGAACCCTGACTGTGATTAATAGTACAGATATAAGTGTTCTTTCATGAACTAGAACAATGTATGTCACTATTACAAGGAGTTATAATAGTGTGATATATGGAAAAAAATGCACCTAATGCAAACTATGGACTGTAGTTAATAGTAATATTTTAGTACTTTCAACAACTGTAATAAATGTACCACACTAATGCTAAGGGTGAATAATAGTGGGGATAATGGGTATGGGGTTTTTCTTTTTGGAGTAATAAAAATGTTCTAACATTGATTGTGGTGGTAAATGTACAACTCTGTGATTATATGATAAGCCATTGATTGTATACTTTGGGTAGATTGTATGGTGTGTGAATATATCTCAATAAAACTGCTTTTAAAAAATAAAAAAATGGAAAATAAGAAGTATTGGAGAGGATGTGGAGAAATAGGAACACTTGTTCATTTTTGGTGGCAATGTAAAATGGTGCAGCTGCTGTGGAATACAGTTTGGCGGTTCCTCAGAAAGCTAAGTATAAAACTACTGTATGACCCAGCAAACCCACTACAGGTACATACCCAGAAGAACTGAAAGCAAGGATGTGAACAGATATTTGCACTGCAGCTTATTCATTGTTGCAAAAGGATGGAAGCAACCCAAGTGTCCATCAGTCAATGAATGGATAAATAAAATGTGGTATATACAAACAATGAAATATTATTCAGTGGCAAAAAGGAATGGATGGATGAGTAGGAAAAAAAAAAGGCACCCAGTGTTCTTTTTTACTTTAATTGTTCTTTTTCACTTTAATTTTTATTCTTATTATTTTTTTGTGTGGTAATGAAAATGTTCAAAGATTAATTTTGGTGATGAACACACAACTATATAATGGTACTGTGAACAACTGATTGTATGCTTTGTATGACTGCATGGTATGTGAATATAGCTTAATAAAATTGAATTAAAAAAAAGGAATGAAGACCTTATATATGCAACATCATGGATGAACCTTGACATAATGCTGAGTGAAATAAGCGAGACAAAAAAGGACAAATATTGTTTAATCTCACTGATTTGAAACAATTAGAACATGCAAAATCATACAGTTAGAATCTAGAATATAGGTTACCAGAAGATGAGGTAGGGATAGGGAAGGAGAAGTTAAGGTTTAAAATGTACAGAGTTCCTATTTGGAGTGATGGAAATGTTTTGGTAAGGATGGTGGTGATGGTAGCAAAACAATGTGAATGCAATTAATGGCAATGAAATATATATATGAATATGATTAAAAGAGGAAATGTTAGATTGTATACATGGTAACAGAAAACAAATTTAAAATAAAATCCATGGAAATACAGTAAACAGTGAGCCCTAAGTTAAATCATGGACTTTGATTAACGGTACAATTATTAAAATATGCTATCATCAACTTAACAAATGTTCCACACCAATGCAAGGTGTTCATGGTGGGGTGGTATATGGGAATCCTGTATTTTATGTATGATTGTTCTGTAAACCCACAACTCCTCTAATAAAAGGAAAAAAAAACACAATAGTACTGTATCCTCAATATACAACTCGACTCTTTAGCTCCTATGAGTCAGAATACAACTGAACAAGAAAAAGGCATATATCTTGGTAGTGGACATGCAAAATATAAAGGGGTAATATCAGACAAAAACAACACAAAGAAGAGAAACAGGGCTATTGGAGCAGAGAACAAGTATGTTATTGAGGTTAACTTGGAATCATTTCAAATTAGTAGCTTAGAATTGTAGGTTATGTAATACAAACCCAAGGGCAACCACAAAGAAAATATTTTAAAAATATACAGAAATAGAAGAGGAGGATCCAAGATGTCTGATAAGGGAGAGGCTGGGTTCACTTCTCTCCCAGAAAAACGAGGAAACAGGCAGACTGTCTGAAGTAACAGTTCTGGAGCTTGGAGATTGGGGTCAGTGCTGTGCAACAGCCAGGAAAATATGGGATGAAGAGACAGAGAAGCTGTGGTGAGAGATTGTGAGTAACCCCCCCCCCCAACCCTGGCACCCAGCCCCCACCCCCCAGTCTTGAGGCAAAAAGCTTCAGGGTCTCTGGTGCCTAGCAGGTGAGCAGCTGCAGAATGAAAGGGCAATTGAGGTCCACTCTTCCAAGAACAGGGCAGGACACAGTCTAGCATTATTCCAACTTTTGGCTGGCAAATTTGGACTGCTGGGACTGGTGGTTTCAACTTGTCAAGGGGCAATGCCATTGCTTGGAGTCAACAGCTAAGAATAGCCTGCCTTCTGAGGGCTGAGGGGAATAGGTTGCCGAAGAGTAGCATCTGCTAGGCAGGCCAGGAAAGCATACCCTTGGAGAGCAGGATTAAAGGCATTTTGTTGTCTTTATCTGACCTCCCTGGGGCCCTGTGGAACTGTTGTGTGTCCCCTCGTGGGTCCCTGGCCCAGCCCTGGATGGGTAATACTCATGAACCAAGTTTCAAAGAAGAGAAATAACACAAACCCAGTCAATAACAAAAGCTTTGACAAGAAAGAGAATCCGACCTTTGGGTAAACTCTCCAAAATAATCTGATGCCCAGACATCAGCTAAAAAGTAAAAAGCCATATCAAGAAACAGGAAGATATGGCCCAGTTAAATGAGCAAATCAAAAGTTGGAGGAGATACAGAATCTGGAAGAACTAATCAGAGATTTTCAAACAAATATCCTAAACTATTCAGGGAGATGGCTAAGGAGATAAAGGATATTAAGAAAACACTGGGTGAGCATAAAGAAGAATTTGAAAGCATGCAAAGAAAAATAACAGATCTAATGGGAATGAAAGGAACAACAGATGAAATTAAAAATACACATATCCAATATAAGGGTTTAATATCCAGGATATATAAAGAGATCTTACAACTCCACAATAAAAAGACAAACAACCCAATTTAAAAATGGGCAATAAACTTGAATAGACATTTTTCCAAAGAATATATACAAATGGCTAAAAAACACATGAAAAGATGTTCAACATCACTAGCTATTAGGGAAATGCAAATGAAAACTACAGTGAGGTATTGCACACCTACTAGAATGGCCAATATTAAAAAACCAGAAAACTACCAGTGTTGGAGAGGATGTGGAGAATAAAAACTTATTCACTGCTGGTGGGAGTGTAAAATGGTACAGCCGCTGTGGAAGACGGTTTGGCAGTTCCTCAGGAAGCTAAATATAGAACTGCCATATGATCTGGCAATACTGCTATTAGGTATATACTCAGAAGAACTGAAAGCAGGGATACAAACAGATATTTGCACACCAATGTTCATAGCAGCATTATTCACAATTGCCAAAAGATGGAAGCAACCCAAGTGTCTATCAACTGATGAATGGATAAACAAAATGTACATATGATGGAATATTATTCAGCAGTAAAAAGGAATGAAGTAATGATGCATATGACATGAATGAACCTTGAGGACATTATGCTGAGTGAAATAAGTCAGACACAAAAGGACAAATATTGTTATGATCTCACTAATACGGACTAAATATAACTAGCAAACTCATGTGGTATTAATATCTAGAGCACAGATCACCAGAAAATGCAATGAGGGCAGAGAATGGGGAGCTGACGTCTCATTTGCACAGAATTGTAAGAAGGTTGATTGTAAATGTTTGGAAATGGATAGATGTGATGGTGGCACATTATAATGAGTGTAATTAACAGCGATGATGAGGGTGTGATTGTGGTTGAAAGGGAAAGTTTATGGTCATGTATGTCACTAGAAGGAAAGCCAGAGAATGAAACATGGGACTGTATAACATAGTGACCCTCTTGTGGGTGGAAATGTTCTAGAATTAATTGTGGTGATGAATGCATGAACATTGTGAATATACTAGAAGACATTGATTGTACACTTTAGATATTGTATGTGAATTTATCTCAATAAAACTTTTAAAAATTAAAAAAAAAAAAAGAATTCTGAAAGTTACAAGAGAGAAGCAGCAACATATGAAATATAATGGAGCCTAATAAGATTGTCCCAATTTTTCACCAGAAAACACGGATGTAAGAAGGCAGTGGGATGACATATATACAACCCAAACATAAAGACAAACAACCCAATTTAAAAATGTGCAATAGACCCAATAAAGCACTGAAGCAAAAAATTCCCACCCAAGAATTCTATATACAGCAAAACTGGCTTTCAAAATGAACGAGGAATTAAGACTTCCCAGAGAAACAAAAATCTGAGGGAGTTTATCATTAGACCAGCCCTACAAGAGATGCTAAGGAGAGTTCTTGCAGGTTGAAAGGAAAGGACAGAAGGACAATAGATTGAAGCCATATGAAAGAAATAAAGAAGCTATAGTGAGGGTAGCAACATGGGTAAATATAAATGCCAGTAATGCTGTATTTTTGGTTTGTAACTCAACATTTTTCTTCCTACAGGATCTAAAAGGCAAATGCATAAAATATAATGATACATCAGTGGTTTTGGACCCATAATGTATAAACAAGTAATTAGGGACAAGAATTGTATGAAGGTGGGGAGGGGTACAGGAACATAGTTTGTGCATACTATTGAAGATAATTTGGTATCAAAGCAAACACAACTGTTACAAATTTAGGAAGTTTATAAGGTCCCATGGTAAAATACCTGGAGAATATTCAAGCTCACAGAGACAAAAATTAGAACACAGGTTGCCAGGGATGGGGGGCAGGGGAAATGGAGGGTTGGTTAATGCATAACGGGTGTTGCATTTTTGTTTGGGAAGATTAACAAAAAAAGAAGAGCAACTAAAGAGACAATCGTGGATAAGATCAACAAGGGAGAAAAGGCTCAAAGGGACATTATTGGGAAAGATGGGATAATTATTGGTATAAGCTTTGTATCAATGTTAAATTTCTTGAACTTGATTACTGTTCTTAAGGTGGTTTGAAAGGCTGGAACAATTTTCTGGGACTATAATTAACTTGCTAACTTTGATCTTAGTATTATTCCAGGCTTATGTTGAGAAAATACATTTATTTTGGATGATGTGTCACTTGTATGATGAGGTTGTAGATTCCACACCTTTGTTAAGTTTTGAGAAAACTGGCTCCTATTTTCTTTTCTTTTTTTTTTTTTTTAATTGGCCGATACTTAGAAAGATTTATTGTTGTTAATTTTTTTATCTTCCTTTTATTGACATATATTCACATACCACGCAGTCATACAAAACAAATCACACTTTCGATTGTTCACAGTACCATTACATAGTTGTACATTCATCACCTAAATCAATCCCTGACACCTTCATTAGCACACACAAAAATAACAAGAATAATAATTAGAGTGAAAAAGAGCAATTGAAGTAAAAAAGAACACTGGGTACCTTTGTCTGTTTGTTTGCTTCCCCTACTTTTCTACATCCATCCATAAACTAGACAAAGTGGAGTTGGTCCTTATGGCTTTCCCAATCCCACTGTCCCCTCATAAGCTACATTTTATACAACTGTCTTCGAGATTCATGGGTTCTGGGTTGTAGTTGATAGTTTCAGGTATCCACCACCAGCTACCCCAATTCTTTAGAACCTAAAAAGGGTTGTCTAAAGTGTGCGTAAGAGTGCCCACCAGAGCGACCTCTCGGTTCCTTTTGGAATCGCTCTGCTACTGAAGCTTATTTCATTTCCTTTCACATCCCCCTTTTGGTCAAGAAGATGTTCTCTGTCCCACGATGCCGGGTCTACATTCCTCCCTGGGAGTCATGTTCCACGTTGCCAGGGAGATTCACTCCCCTGGGTGTCTGATCCCACGTAGTGGGGAGGGCAGTGATTTCACCTTTCAAGTTGGCTTAGCTAGAGAGAGAGGGCCACATCTGAGCAACAAAGAGGCATTCGGGAAGAGGCTCTTAGGCACAACCATAGGGAGGCCTAGCCTCTCCTTTGCAGCAACCGTCTTCCCAAGGGTAAAACCTATGGTAGAGGGCTCAACCCATCAAACCACCAGTCCCCTATATCTGTGGTCATGTTAGCAACCATCGAGGTGGGGTAGGCAAATACCCCTGCATTCTCCACAGGCTCCTCAAGGGGGCACTACATCTTTTTTTCCTTGTTTTTCTTTTCTTTTCTTTTTTTTTTTTTTTAACTTTTTTTTCTTTTTTAAATCAACTGTATGAAAAAAAAGTTAAAAAGAAAACAAACATACAATAAAAGAATATTTCAAAGAGACCATAACAAGGGAGTAAGAAAAAGACAACTAACCTAAGATAACTGCTTAACTTCCAACATGTTCCTACTTTACCCCAAGAAAGTTACCTAATATAGCAACATTTCTGTGAATTTGTTCCTACTATATCCATCAGAAATTAACAGACCATAGTCATTCCTGGGCATCCCCAGAACGTTAAATAGCTTATCTGTTCTTCTTGGATTATTGTTCCCCCTTCCTTAATTGCTCTCTATCGCTAGTTCCCCTACATTCTACATTATAAACCATTTGTTTTACATTTTTCAAAGTTCACATTAGTGGTAGCATATAATATTTCTTTTTGTGCCTGGCTTATTTCACTCAGCATTATGTCTTCAAGGTTCTTCCATGTTGTCATATGTTTCACGAGATCGTTCCTTCTTACTGCCGTGTAGTATTCCATCGTGTGTATATACCACATTTTCTTTATCCACTCATCTGTTGAAGGACATTTGGGTTGTTTCCATCTCTTGGCAATTGTGAATAATGCTGCTATGAACATTGGCGTGCAGATAACTGTTCGTGTCACTGCTTTCCGACCTTCCGGGTATATACCGAGAAGTGCAATCGCTGGATCGAATGGTAACTCTATATCTAGTTTTCTAAGGAACTGCCAGACTGACTTCCAGAGTGGCTGAACCATTATACAGTCCCACCAACAATGAATAAGAGTTCCAATTTCTCCACATCCCCTCCAGCATTTGTAGTTTCCTGTTTGTTTAATGGCAGCCATTCTAATCGGTGTTAGATGGTATCTCATTGTGGTCTTAATTTGCATCTCTCTAGTAGCTAGTGAAGCTGAACATTTTTTCATGTGTTTCTTGGCCATTTGTATTTCCTCTTCAGAGAACTGTCTTTTCATGTCCTTTGCCCATTTTATAATTGGGCTGTCTGTACTATTGTCATTGAGTTGTAGGATTTCTTTATATATGCAAGATATCAGTCTTTTGTCAGATACATGGTTTCCAAAACATTGAGTTGGCTGCCTCTTTACCTTTTTGAGAAATTCCTTTGAGGTGCAGAAACTTCTAAGCTTGAGGAGTTCCCATTTATCTCTTTTTTCTTTTGTTGCTTGTGCTTTGGGTGTAAAGTCTAGGAAGTGGCCGCCTAATACAAGGTCTTGAAGATGTTTTCCTACATTATCTTCTAGGAGTTTTATGGTACTTTCTTTTATATTGAGATCTTTGGTCCATTTTGAGTTAATTTTTGTGTAGGGGGTGAGGTAGGGGTCCTCTTTCATTCTTTTGGATATGGATATCGAACTCTCCCAGCCCCATTTGTTGAATAGACCATTATGACTCAGTTCAGTGACTTTGGGGGCCTTATCAAAGATCAGTCGGCCATAGATCTGAGGGTCTATCTCTGAATTCTCAATTCGATTCCATTGATCTATATGTCTATCTTTGTGCCAGTACCATGCTGTTTTGGCAACTGTGGCTTTATAATAAGCTTCAAAGTCAGGGAGTGTAAGTCCTCCCACTTCGTTTTTCTTTTTTAGAGTGTCTTTAGCAATTCGAGGCATCTTCCCTTTCCAAATAAATTTGATAACTAGCTTTTCCAAGTCTGCAAAGTAGGTTGTTGGAATTTTGATTGGGATTGCATCGAATCTGTAGATGAGTTTGGGTAGAATTGACATCTTAATGACATTTAGTCTTCCTATCCATGAACATGGAATATTTTTCCATCTTTTAAGGTCCCCTTCTATTTCTTTTAGTAGAGTTATGTAGTTTTCTTTGTATAGGTCTTTTACATCTTTGGTTAAGTTTATTCCTAGGTACTTGATTTTTTTAGTTGCTATTGAAAATGGTATCTTTTTCTTGAGTGTCTCTTCAGTTTGTTCATTTCTAGCATATAGAAACATTACTGACTTATGTGCATTAATCTTGTATCCCACTACTTTGCTAAATTTGTTTATTAGCTCTAGTAGCTGTATCGTCGATTTCTCAGGGTTTTCCAGATATAAGATCATATCATCTGCAAACAATGACAGTTTTACTTCTTCTTTTCCAATTTGGATGCCTTTTATTTCTTTGTCTTGCTGGATTGCCCTGGCTAGCACTTCCAGCACAATGTTGAATAACAGTGGTGACAGTGGGCATCCTTGTCTTGTTCCTGATCTTAGAGGGAAGGCTTTCAGTCTCTCACCATTGAGTACTATGCTGGCTGTGGGTTTTTCATATATGCTCTTTATCATGTTGAGGAAGTTTCCTTCAATTCCTACCTTTTGAAGTGTTTTTATCAAAAAGGGATGTTGGATTTTGTCAAATGCTTTTTCAGCATCTATTGAGATGATCAATTGATTTTTCCCTTTTGACTTGTTAATGTGTTGTAATACATTGATTGATATTCTTATGTTGAACCATCCTTGCATGCCTGGAATGAACCCCACTTGGTCATGGTGTATGATTTTTTTAATGTGTCTTTGGATTCGATTTGCAAGTATTTTGTTGAGGATTTTTGCATCTATATTCATTAGGGAGATTGGCCGGTAGTTTTCCTTTTTTTGTAGCATCTTTGCCTGGTTTTGGTATTAGATTGATGTTAGCTTCATAAAATGAGTTAGGTAGTGTTCCATTTTCCTCAATGTTTTGAAAGAGTTTGAGTAAGATTGGTGTCAGTTCTTTCTGGAAAGTTTGGTAGAATTCCCCTGTGAAGCCATCTGGCCCTGGGCATTTATTTGTGGGAAGATTTTTGATGACTGATTCGATCTCTTTGCTTGTGATGGGTTGGTTGAGGTCTTCTATTTCTTCTCTGGTCAGTCTAGGTTGTTCATATGTTTCCAGGAAATTGTCCATTTCCTCTACATTATCCAGTTTGTTGCCATACAGTTGTTCATAGTATCCTCTTATAATTTTTTTTAATTTCTTCAGGATCTGCAGTTATGTCACCTTTTTCATTCATTATTTTGTTTATATGGGTCTTCTCTCTTTTTGATTTTGTCAGTCTAGCTAGGGGCTTGTCAATCTTGTTGATCTTCTCAAAGAACCAACTTTTGGTGATATTTATCCTCTCTATTGTTTTTTTGTTCTCTGTGTCATTTATTTCTGCTTTAATCCTTGTTATTTCTTTTCTTCTACTTGGTTTAGGATTGGTTTGCTGTTCATTTTCTAGCTTCTTCAGTTGATCCATTAATTCTTTGATTTTGGCTCTTTCTTCCTTTTTAATATATGCGTTTTAGTGCTATAAATTTCCCCCTTAGCACTGCTTTTGCTGCATCCCATAGGTTTTGGTATGTTGTGTTCTCATTTTCATTCGTCTCTATACATTTAGCAATTTCTCTTGCTATTTCTTCATTAACCCACTGATTGTTTAGGAGTGTGTTGTTTAACCTCCAGGTATTTGTGAATTTTCTAAGTCTCTGATGGTTATTGACTTCTAATTGTATTCCATTATGGTCAGAGAATGTGTTTTGAATAATTTCAATCTTTTTAAATTTATTGAGGCTTGTTTTATGTCCCAGCATATGATCTATTCTGGAGAAAGTTCCATGAGCACTAGAAAAGTATGTGTATCCTGGTGATTTGGGATGTAATGTTCTGTATATGTCTGTTAAATCTAATTCATTTATCAGATTGTTTAGGTTTTCAATTTCCTTATTGGTCTTCTGTCTGGTTGATCTATCTATAGGAGAGAGTGATGTGTTGAAGTCTCCCACAATTATTGTGGAAACATCAATTGCTTCCTTTAGTTTTGCCAGTGTTTCTCTCATGTATTTTGTGGCACCTTGATTGGGTGCATAGACATTTACGATTGTTATTTCTTCTTGTTGAATTGCCCCTTTTATTAGTATGTAGTGGCCTTCTTTGTCTCTCAAAACATCCCTGCATTTGAAGTCTATTTTATCTGAGATTAATATTGCTACACCTGCTTCCTTTTGGCTGTAGCTTGCATGAAATATCTTTTTCCATCCTTTCACTTTCAGTTTCTTTGTGTCCCTGTGTCTAAGATGAGTCTCTTGTATGCAACATATTGATGGTTCATTTTTTTTGACCCATTCTGCCAATCTATATCTTTTAATTGGGGAGTTTAATCCATTTACATTCAACGTTATAACCGTGAAGGCATTTCTTGAATCAGCCATCTTATCCTTTGGTTTATGTTTGTCATATTTTTCCCCTCTGTCTATTAATATCCTTTATTGTACCCATACCGAATCTCTTTAGTACTGAACCTTTCTCCAAGTCTCTCTGTCCTTTCTTTGTTTCTATGTCTGTAGGGCTCCCTTTAGTATCTCCAGTAGGGCAGGTCTCTTGTTAGCAAATTCTCTCAGCATTTGTTTGTCTGTGAAAAATTTAAGCTCTCCCTCAAATTTGAAGGAGAGCTTTGCTGGGTAAAGTATTCTTGGCTGGAAATTTTTCTCACTCAGAATTTTAAATATATTGTGCCACTGCCTTCTCGCCTCCATGGTGGCTGCTGAGTAGTCACTACTTAGTCTTATGCTGTTTCCTTTGTATGTGGTGAATTGCTTTTCTCTTGCTGCTTTCAGAACTTGCTCCTTCTCTTCCGTGTTTGACAGTGTGATCAGAATATGTCTCGGAGTGGGTTTATTTGGATTTATTCTATTTGGAGTTCGCTGAGCATTTATGATTTGTGTATTTATGTTGTTTAGAAGATTTGGGAAGTTTTCCCCAACAATTTCTTTGAATACTCTTCCTAGACCTTTACCCTTTTCTTCCCCTTCTGGAACACCAATAAGTCTTATATTCGGACGTTTCATATTATCTACCATATCCCTGAGGTCCATTTCGATTTTTTCAATTTTTTTCCCTTCTTTCTTTTATGCTTTCATTTTCCAGTCTGTCATCTTCCAGGTCACTGATTCGTTGTTCAACTTCCTCTAGTCTTGTACTATGAGTGTCCAGAATCTTTTTAATTTGGTCAACAGTTTCTTTAATTTCCATAAGATCATCCATTTTTTTATTTAGTCTTGCAATGTCTTCTTTATGCTCTTCTAGGGTCTTCTTGATATCCTTTATATCCCGTACTATGGTCTCACTGTTCGTCTTTAGTTCTTTGATTAGCTGCTCTAGGTGCTGTGTCTTTTCTGGTCTTTTGATTTGGGTGCTTGGGCTTGGGTTATCCATATCGTCTGTTTTTTTTCATATGCTTTATAATTTTCTGTTGTTTTTGGCCTCTTGGCATTTGCTGAACTTGATAGGGTTCTTTTAGGATTTGTAGACCAATTGAAGTCCTTATCTCTAATTTATCTGATCTGCAGCTTCGTGGAGTACACTTTCTCTAACTAACCAGCAGGTGGCGTCCACGAACCACCTGTTCTCCACAAGCCAGTTCTCCCCTGCTTAGCCTTTTTGGTGAGTGGGGGAGTGAATCTTGTGGGGTCCAATTGGTGTACCAAGCTTGCGTGTGTAGTTGGTGTTGCCCGCCCTGTATATGGGGCGTGTTTCTGGGCAGTCAGGGAGGAGGGGTGGCTCTAACAATCAAATCTCCCTGGTGATCCTAGAGTTTTAAAGCTGCTGCAATAGTCTAATCCTTCAGTTCAGTCCTGCCACAGTTTGTCTCTGCCACTGACCCACAAGTCCTTGGTATTGGCGTATGGCTCCTGAGACTTGCAATTGGGCCCCTCTTCCAGGCCGTGCACCCCCTGGTCCTCTGTTGAGGGATGACTGTGCTATGTCACAGGTGAGTGCCATCCCCCCAGGGCGGTTCTGGGCTGCTGGGCTGTGTAGGGAGGCTCCCAGTCTGCTGAAATGATGGCTGAATGGGGCTTTGTTAATTCACACTGCTCCACCTTCCCAACTCTGGGACAATCAGCTGAGGTTGCAGGGAAGGCTAATGTCCACGCCCAGTTTTGTGGTGTGTGCTTGTTATTTGAAGCACTTCCACCACACTGGGTTGTGTGGGGCAGCTCTGGGCTATGGGGCTGGCGATGGGCAGGAGTGTTTCCTGTCCACCAGGATGATGGCTGTGAGCGGACACCCCCCTTTTCTTGGGAAGTTGTGATGTTTAGTGAATTTTCTGAGCCACTGGATTATTGCCTTTTGTCTCAGAGCTCTCTTAGTTCTGCTCTTGTCTTGACCTGCCCAAATTGCAAGTCTTTGAAGCTTTCTGTATTGGGCTTCTTAGAGTAATTGTTTTAGAAAAAGAAAAAAGGATTAAAAAAAAGGGCCCTCCTCAGAGATCTAATGGGCTATTGAAATGCTAAGAGACAAAGCAACCAGGGCCATTAAGGAAAGGTCCACAGGGCAGAGAGATCAGCTTTTCTTCGTGATTTGCATATGAGCCTCAGGGCCTGAGCTCTGCCCTTCCCCTTTCTATGTTCACCAGAACTCCAAAAATCCTCTGCTTTTATTTTGGAGTTTTTCGTGTTGTTTTTTTCTATGCCTGTCTCCTCTCTGCTGGGCTGGCTGCTCTCAGATTCTCTGGTGTCTGGTCTCAGTCTATCTATGGTTGGAGTTTGGATCAGTAGAATGAGTTTCCGATAAGGGCTGCCACTGCAGTTCTCCCTTCTCCTTCCCGGAGCTGACAGCCCCTCCTCCCATGGGACTGACCCTGGCAGGGAGGGGTGCGGGTCCCCTGGCCACAAAAACTTACAGATTTCGCTGATCTCAGCAGTTCCACGTTTTCATGAGTGTTGTATGAAGTATGCCCGAAGTCAGATTGCTCTGTGGTGTCCAGTCCACGCAGTTCCTGGCTTTCTACCTACTTTCCTGGAGGAGTAACTAAAACATACAGCTCACCAGTCCGCCATCTTGCCCCCCCTCCTATCGTTCTCCTATTTTCATATTTTTGAGAAACTTTTTCTATTTCAATGGGATTTGGGGAGGTGGAAGATTGTTCATCATGCTTTTCACCTTAAACTAGAAGTCCATTCTCTATCATGCAATGTGGCTTCTATAAGAGAGATTTGATTTAGGGACAGACCAATCTCCTTTCTCATTCCCAAATTCCTTCATGCCACACAACACTTTGACCTAATCCTAACTGGAATTTGCTCACATCTTCAACTTAACAGATCAAAGTAAGATCTGAATAGTACTCATTTGATCCCTCTCAATAATATCTCCGTGAAGCAGCAACATCCCTTTTACAGAAGAAGGAAACTGAGATTTAGAGAGGTGAAGTATGACCAAAGTTTAAAGATGAAAAACACCAGAGTGGGAGTGCAAGGAAGCTCTGATGTTGAGTACATTCCATGGCAGAATTTGACATCCATATCCAACCCCCAACTGGGAATCTATGTGCATAAAGGTATGTATAACAGTCAGGATTAATGAATAATCTCAAACAGTCACCCCCAAATTTGCACTTATAAATCTAGCCCTTGATCTGGTCGGCATCTCAGTTTACCAACAAATCGTTCTTTTTTTCAACCCGTGGGTTATGCAAGTTTCCATTTAGATTGCAAACTCAAAAACAGATGGGCGAAGCCAACGCTGCAGGTAAACTCACTGTGCTGTCCCCTATGTGGGACATGACTTCCAGGGCTGTAAGTCTTCCTGGCATTATGGGATTGAGAAAGTAGTCTTGGACCAAAAGGGGGAAGAGAAATGGAACAAAATAGTTTCAGTGTCTGAGAAATCTCAGATAGAGTCAAAAGGTCATTCTGGAGGTTATTCTTTTGTATTACATAGATATCCCTTTTTAGTTTTTAGTGTATTGGAATAGCTAGAAGGAAATAACCGAAACTGTTGAACTGTAATTCAGTAGCCTTGATTCTTGAAGATGACTTGTATAGCTATATAGCTCTTAAAGTGTGACTGTGTAATTGTGAAACCCTGCGACTGACACTCCCTTTATCCAGTGTATGGACAGATAAGTAAGAAAACAAAGAGGAAAAAAAAATAAATAATGGGGGGTGATAAGGAATATGGGATGTTTTGGGTGTTTTTTTATTTTTTTGGAGTAACGAAAATGTTCAAAAATTGATTGTGCTGATGAATGCACAACTATATGATGATACTGTGAACCACTGTACACTTTGGATAATTATCTGGTATGTGAATATATCTGAATAAAATTGAATTAAAAAAAAACAAAACAAAAACAAACAGATGGGCTAAATCAAACAAGGCCACCAGAAAGATCCTTGGGTCAGAAAGGCTCAAAAATACAAAGGGAAAGCCAATTCCAGGAATGCTATAAACAGTTCATTTTATTTATTTTTTTAAGAAAGCTTCAGAAAAAGAGGAAAATAATCTAGATCATTTATTTTTATATATATATATAATTTTTTTTTCAATAAAAACCTTTACATAATCTTCATGCATAAAGACCCAGGGGTGACCATGTTTTTTTGTGACAGCCCTAACGCCAGGTGTGTCTCAGGCCATTACCTGGGGCTCCCATAGCTGGGAGCAGTGTAACAACGGCCCTCTGCCTGCCCCCAAAGCCCAGCTCCTTCTTGCCTCAATACTGATTTTACCTTCTGAGAGGGCAGATGGAAGGGAAATGCTTTGTGGTTAGAACAGGGAGGGATACCCATGTTTTTATCCAAACTCTTCAAGCAAATCAGACAGGAGGCCTAGCAAGATGACTGAGAACCAGGGACCAAACCAAGTTCTGGAAGTTGTGGCTTCCCAGAGACAGGATATATGACCAAGGACCACTGCTCATGGTACTAGGGAAGGTATGGTGTTCATGGAACATTCTGGGACATTCTGGGACAGAATGCAGATTGGAGCTCACTTCGACCCTAAGTGGGCTACAAAGACTGTTCTGCTTCCGAAATTCAGCCTGACCCTCTTCTGATCCCCAAACTCAGAGTTTACTAATCAACCTACTTAAGAGACAGATTCTCCTTCCTTCTGTGGATAGATCATCTGTTAAGGCAGAACAGTCCTAGATCAACACATTTGTCACCTCACTTGTCCTACTACTTTTAAAGAGTAGGAGTAGGACAGGCTGGGGTAGGGATAAGGTTAATAGGCATGGAGGCTCACAAGATCTATTTTGGATAGGGGTGGAAAAGGATTCCCTGATTCTTTGGGGAGTTCTGGTAAAGGTGCTTTATTAACCATTTTTAAAAAGAAAAAAGAGGGAGGGGGAAAAAAAAAGGCTGGTAAAAGGAGATTGGTTCCTTGTTTGGGTTCCAGAGCCCATATGCTATGTTCAGTATTAAGAAAAGCCCTGTACAAGTGGAGGATGCTACTTGGGGCAGCAGGAAGGGAAGGTGGATTCCAAAGCCCATCCTAGAGCATGGCAAATAGTGCTAGTCAAACCAGGGGACTTCTGTGTGGTGAGTGTGAATGAGCATGTGAGTGGGAAGAGCCTGGGTTCACTGGCTCCCAACAGTCAGTTCTCGCAGGTAAGATTGTGTGAGGCTGCGCAGTTCTTCTAAGGCATAGTCCTCAGGCATGGGGAGCCGGCCAATGTGGGGAGCCAGCAGGCGTAATGGGACTTGCCGAGGATCTGGTGTTGAGTCAGAGGTCGCATCGGGGGCATGCTGGAGGCTCAATACTACTCGCAACAGGTTGGCTATGCGCTTGGCCATGTCTGGAGAGAAAAAGTAGAGTGAGCATCCTGGAGTGGGGCTGGGGGTGGGATGTGGGGGTGAGGGTGGAGGGGCAGCTGGGAGGACAAAGGCAGATAATCATAAGCAGGCAAGCAGGAAGGTGGGAAAGTTGTGAGGCTTACCTGACTGAGCCAGGCGGTCCTTGGCACTGTAACACTGGATCTGCTCTATCCGGTTGCACAGTGAGGTCACTTTGGTGTGTAACTGCTCCAGCTCATAACCTGAACAATCCACCTGGCAAAAGAGGAGGAAAACCAGTTAGAGTCCTCACCACCCTAATCCTACCCACAAATTCTCTACACGAATCTTGAAACAACTGTGAAGGGAGGAAGGGGGCGGGGTGGGGAGCAAGAAGCTGGTTTGCCATTCTGCCTGGTCACTATGGAAACAGCACTTAGCAGTTACATAAAACAAGAAGGAAATACTGTATTTAAAGCCTTGGAATCGCCAAGTCTTGAAATAATTCATGAACCAAATGACTAGCAACCTTTAACCATTACCAAAAATCTAATTTGTTTTCAGATAAACCTGGGTTCAGAGAGAAGTAATGCTTTCTTAAGAGCACAAAGCTATAATCTAGTTCCCTCTTCCCCTATAACCAATAACCCTACTGTTTATTCCTCCTATGTTTCTTGAATCTATGCTTGTTTCCAGGGTTGATGCCCTAGTTAAGGTCACCATTACCCCTTACTTGAAATATATTAAGACCTTGATTACTTTACCATTAGTGTCATCTCTGCTACATCCATTTTCCTCCCATTCTGTTGTCAGAGTGATCTTTCTAAAAAACAGATCTATATTTTTATTCATTGCTTGCATCTGAATACTTTCCAGCAGCATCTTATTTCCATTTGCCTTATTTCATTTGGCTATGCCCTCTTTCAAACTCTTAAAATAAACCAGCCTACTTGCTAAGTCTCCCCCATCACCTCCTCTTTCCCCAAATGGTTCACTCATACATTCCAGAAAGTATCTTTTTCTCTTACAGAATTGAAATTTTGGGGGGCTTAGAAGAGCCTATTTTTTAAAAATTCAATTTTATTGAGATATATTCACATAACCATACAATCATCCATGGTGTACAGTCAATTGTTCACAGTACCATTATACAGTGGTGCATTCATCACCACAATCAGTTGCTGAACATCTTCATTACGACACACACAAAAAAGTAACAGTAAAAGTTAAAGTAAAAAAGAACACCCAAAATATTCCATACTCCCCCATCCCTCCTTATTATTCATTTACTTTTTGTCCTCATTTTTCTACTCATCTGTCCATACATTGGATAAAGGGAGAAGGAGCCATAAAGTTTTCACAATCACACAGTCACACTGTGTAAGCTATATAGTTATACAATTATCTTTAAAAATCAAGGCTACTGGGTTGCAGTTCAACAGTTTCAGGTATTTCCTTCTAGCTATTCCAATACACTAAAAACTAAAAAGGGATATCTATATAATACATAAGAATAACCTCCAGAGTGACCTCTTGACTCTATTTGAAATCTCTCAGCCACTGAAACTCTATTTTGTTTCATTTCTCATTCCCCTTTTGGTCCAAGACGACTTTCTCAATTCCACAATGCCAGCGCCAAGCTCATTCCCAAGATCCATGTCCTATGTTGCTGGGAGATTTACACTGCTGGGAGTCATGTCCCAAGTAGGGGAAGGGGCTATGAGTTTATCTGTAGAGTTGGCTAGAGCGAGGCCGCATCTGAAAAACGACAGAGGTTCTCTGGGGGTGACTCTTAGGCACAATTTTAAGTAGGCTTAGCCTCTCCTTTGCAATTACAAAGTTCATAAGGGCAAGCCCTAAGTTCGAGGGCTCAACCTAGAAGAGCCTACTTTTCCATGTCTATAAAAGTACCATCCCTTTCATCCACTGGAATCCAGTATTTAATGTGGCTTAAAAATGTAGTGAACAAGATAAGATGAGGTCTTTGCTCTGATGGAGCTTACATTACAATAAATAAGAAAATACCAGATAGTAATAAACCTTAAAGAATCACAACCCATGCAGATAATTCAAGCAGGTTGATGTGGCAGAGGAAACTGGTTGGCTACTTCAGGTTGGGTGATCAGGAAAAGCTTCTATAATGAGGCCATAGCTAACTTGAGACCTGAATAACAAAGGGAGGGCCAAGTTTCTGGGCAAAAAGAATAGTAAATGAAAAAGCCACGAAGATGGGAAACTGGAAAGAAGGTTTACATGGTGCAATGCAGGATAAAGAGCAAAGCAGAACAAGATAAAACTGGAGAGGTAGGCAGGGGCCAAATCATATAGAGCAGGGCCTCATAATCTGGGGTTGGTTGAATTCAAAGGATCTATTAACTTGGACTGAGAAAAAATAACTTTATTTCTACTAACTTCTAACTAAAATTTAGCATTCAATAATGAATGTGGGTTGAATTATGCATGAATATAGTAACTGCGACTGTCATCAATAAAAATCACAGCTACTTTCATATCACATTACTGTTCTTGCTGATCTTAAAATACACTACTTCAAAAGACCAGTAATAAAGACAAACATCAATAAAAAAATAGGCAAAAGACTTGAATAGAGATTTCTCCAAAGCTGTTATACAAATAGCCAAAAAGGATATGAAAAGACGCTCAACATCATTAACTATTAGGAAAATGCAAATAAAACCACGAGATACCATTTCATACCCACTAGAATAGCGACTGTTAAAAAAAAACAGAAAATTAAAATGTTGGAGAGGATGTGGAGAAATAGAACACTCACTCGTTGCTGGTGGGAATGTAAAATGGTGTAGCTGCTGTGGAAGACAGTTTGGCAATTCTCAGAAAGTTAAATATAGAATTCCCATATGACCTGGCAATCCACTTCTAGGTTTACACCCAAAAGAATTGAAAGCAGGGACTCAAACAGATATTTGTAACTGATGTTCACAGTGGCATTATTCACAATTGCCAAAAGATGGAAACAACCCAAGTGTCCATCAACCGATGAATGGATAAACAAAATGTAGTATATACACATAATGGAATATTATTTAGCTGTAAAAAGGAATGAAGTTCTAATACATGCAACAACATGAATGAACCCTGAAGACATCACATTGAGTGACTGAGTAAAATAAGCCAGACACAAAAGGACAAATATTGTATGATCTCACTGACACAAAATAACTAGAATAAGCAAATTCAGAGTCAGAAACTAGAATATAGGTTACCAGGACTAGGGTAAGGTTAAGGACAGGGAGTTAATGCTCAAATTGTAGTTTCTATTTGGGGATGATGGAAATGTTTTGATAATGGATGGTGGTGATGCTAGCACAACATGGTAAATGTAACAGCACTGAAATATATATTTGAATGTAGTTAAGGAAAATTTAGGTTGTATGTATGTTAAATGAATAAAAATTTAAAAATAAAAAGTCCATAGGAGGGTACAACATAAACAGTGAACCCTAAAATAAACAATTATAAAACAAATGTACCACACTAATGCAAGGTTTTAATAATAAGGTGGTAAATGTACCTTATGCATGATTTTTCTGTAAACCTACAATTTCTCTAATAGAAGTAATAAACAAAACAAAACAACAACAAAAGTACCAAGAAGGGAACACCAGTTTCAACCTGGAGAACAAACCAGTGTGGGGGGAAGCTAAATGCAGGCTAGACTGATGAGGTAACACAAATGTTAAATAAGTCAATGAAGAAAGAAACAGTAATAACATGAAAATATTGTCAGGAGCTAAACATTACACCACCGAATCTTCCTCCTTTCAAAGTGTCTCCTCCCAGCCCTTGCCCCACCCACACCTTGGGAAGAGTGGGTCAGTCTCTTGCACTTATTACTTCACACCCAGGAAGCAACCTCCAGGTACACCCCTGAGTTTTCTAGGCCCCCTGGAATGGTGGGGAAAGAAGTCCCTTTGTAAGACAAGGCAAGGACTGGTAAATGTTTTTCCAGTTTCTGGTGAAAAACAACAAATTACAGGTGTATTATTTGAAACAAAAATATACCTGTGTAGTATTTAACACTGTTAATTACACTGATCAATAAAATTCTATAGAGTTCTCCCATTAAAAAAAAAAAGTCCAGTAATCATTAGGCCTCCTGGCTAGAGCTTATTATTTAAGATGTTAATAAAGCACATATTACTACACTATGATTTTAGTATCCTGATAAACTGTATTATATAACTATAGGATAAGAGATCCACTGGTTTCACCAGTATGCCAAGAGGGTCATGGTACAAAAAAGGTGAACATTATTAATGCAGAGCTTTATAAGAATTGCTAAGGAGCCTGGATTTTTATTTGCTGTTCCCTCTGTTAGAGCACTCTTCCCCAACCATCCCTTCTTTTTCATCCTTAAAGTTACAGCTTAAATGTCACTTTTAGAAGGCCTTTTGCAAATCCCTCAGGCTGGGTTAGGTACTCCTTTCAAGTGCTGCTATAGCACTCCATGCTTATCCCTATCCTAATGCTTATCACTTTACAGTAATTGTGGTTTTCTATGTATATCTCACCCCCCAAATTGAACATACACTGTTTACCTTTATATCCCCCAAGTTCACCACAGTGCTTATCACATAGTAGATTCTCAGGAACTAAGGTTTCATAACTGAATCAATCAATGGTCAACTAGAAAAGGATTTCTTCAGTGACTGAGAATGATGCTCTCCAGAGGTACACCAAACACTGAATTATGCCTATTATATGCCAGGCACTATGCTAGGAAGTGGGACTTTGATGACGAGGAGGATAATAGTTAACAATTATTGAGCATTTAGTATATCCAAGGTATTGTGCTAAACACGTTATGAATATTTTGTTTATAATAATCTTCATGACAATGTACTATAATTACCCCACTGCCTTCATCTCAGATAAGAGAGACAAAGAGAGGCTAATCATTTGTTCAAAGTTACATAGTCAGTTAGTGCAGGAGTCAGGAATTGAACATAAGAGTCTGATTCCAGAGCATAAGTCTGTAGCCTCTATTGCCTTTAACCTTAAAATGAAGACCACCCCAAAGGAAGCTCATAAGTTTAATGAAGAAAGATGTGAATAAGTAACTACAGTATGGTCTGACAAGTACTCTAGTAGAAATATGTACCAGGTGTTCCTGGGGGAAAAGGAAAAGGAGGGGAAGAATAAGAGCAATCTAGATCTTAAAGGATGAGTGTGAGTGTGCTTGGTAAAGAGTTAGAAACACCAGAAGTAATTTAATGTGAGCTGAGTAGGTCAGCAAGGGTGGAAGGAAGAGTTAATGCAAGAATGAAAGGTAGGAGCATTTAAAAGGGCTTGAATCCTGTGCTCATGAGTTTGGTCTTTGCACTGTAACCAATGGAGATTTAACTTAATGACTATCAAGACTGATGCAGGACATTTTAAGGAAGTCTAAAAAACCTTAATACTTGCAATTTTTAAAAACGCCAAATGATATGTGAAACAATTATCCTAATCAAATCTCTGTCCTTACTCCTCTATTTCTCATCCCTGAGATTCTCACTCAAACAAGGGCTGGACAAGAGGAAGAGACTATCTATGGACAAGTCTAAGAATGTCTAGTACATGTTCTACTTGGTAATATATACAAAAAAGTTTTTGATATAGCCATCACAGTGCTTTATCAAATCAGTCTCATCAAAATGTCCCTCCTGCCATGTCCATGCTATCTCTTCCAATAAGTATTTCAAGTAGCTGCTGAGGCCTTGTGAGGTCTCTGAAGCTTAAAGGCTCGGAGAAAGGAAAGCCAGGCAGTGATTTAAGAAATTCTCAGGTACCTGCTGGATATGGTGGAGCATTTCAATGACCTGAATATAGTCCAAGTAAACACGCCCCAATGTATCCCAGTCATGAATTAGGCTGCTGCGCTCTGGAGGTGCCAGGTCTTCCAAGAACCCCTTCAGGTAGTCATAGTTCTCATTAATGATGGCATCTGAAGAAACAAAATGTTGAGTACTATGTCTGAACAAGTGCATGGTTTCCAAAAGTGCACAGAGGACATGGTAGAATCTAAGACAGGAAGAAAGAGGAAATAATGTTGGGACAGACTGGAAAATTACAACTAAATATTCTGAAATTCTCCAAAGGAAAAAAAAAAACAAAAACAAACAAAAAAAACCACCTCCCAGTTCAGGCCTCCAGGCAGGTATTTCTGGGGTTGTTGAAAGAAATTTCCCTAAACAAAAAGCTTAATATAATCAGTGCACATCAAGGATACTCCTGGCTAATGGTAACTTATCCTGCCCCACTAGGCCCTTATCATGGCCAAGCACCTTCTGCACAGATAGCTTTCTCAAAGCATCATTTCAAAACGTTCATGTGTGCCATGCCTGTTTTGAGCTGCAACTCTGACCTGACCCATTGTGGTTGTCCAGAAATTGGAAGAATTTGGGATGATTCCAGGAGACACAGGATCTAGCTGGAAGCACTCACCTGAAGCTAGGTGCCGGATGATGAGTTTGTGGCAATGGTTCCAGTGCCCAGCCTTAAATAAATAGAGGGCCTCCAAATGCTTGTCAGAATCCATATGTGCTCGCACCGCTTTGGCCTCATGAATCCACTCAGCAGGCACACACAGCTTCTGGGTCAGGAAAGTCTCCTTAGCCCAAGATTCAGGAGTTTCTAATAGTTGGCAGTGTCGGGTGAGCAGCTCTCGAACAGCCTTCTCACGCATGCTAAAGACAGATAGATATTGGAATGAATCCCATCCTTTTTCACAGAGAAGACTAACCCAGACAGATAAGAGTGGCCACTGGGGTGGTTTTTCAAACTTCAAGTCTTGGTTCTTAGTGGATTACTTCAAACTTCACTAAAAAATCAGAAGCCTTTACACCACTTATTTGTTTTAATGAAAAGAAAACAGAAAAAAGTAGAAAGACAGAGAGTCCTCTGCAGTTAATTCCCAACATTCTCCCACATGATTAATACAAGTAAAGTATGTTTGAAGTGATTTAAGAAACTCCTAGGTACCTGCTGGATATGGTGGAACATTTCAATGATCTAAATTTAGTCCAGGTAAACAAGCCCCAGGTCTTTGTTTCCTTTCTCAAAACAAACAGCCTCCCTAAACCCATTCTTTTTGCTCTCAATGCACCTTAAGGAGAATCCTTTTTTGTCTGCATCACAGGAGCAGTTCTTTTAGTTTTAGATCAAACTGTTCTCCTCATGTTGGATTTCTTTCTGAACTCCTACAACCTTTAATGACTTCCAGTTTCATCATAACTGACTTTTATATTCTTTTTCAGGAAGCTGAATTTACTTCCCCACAGCCAACTCATTCCCATCAGTCATGCCTTTTAACAAGTGAATCTCTTTGGAATGTGTTTAAATAAATTCAGAGAAATAATCTGGGTTTATTTGGTTTCCTCATAAGGGGGAAAAGGAAAAAGAAATCGCTTAAACAGAAGGCTAGATGCTTTACACTTTAGTTCCTATAATCCCACAATTACCTTTGAATTAGGGATTAATATGATTTTATAGATTAAAAAATTGAGGGTTTAAGTCTAATCCTTACCAAAAACAAGTAAGTATATAGTTGATACAAGCTTTACCCTAGGTCAAAAGATTTTAGGCAGGTCTGACTCTAAAATCCAACCTCTTTATTCCATTATCATACAGCGTGATGGACAGTGCAGCACAGTGACAGACCACAAACTGAGTATGTGAGTTGGAAACCTGACTGCCTTTTAATAACTGTGACTTTGAACAAAAGTAATTTAATGTCTCTATGCCTTAGTTTGCTCGTCTATAAAATAGAGCTAATAATAGTGTCTAACTCAAGAGATTATGAGCATTAAGCAAGTTAATACAAGTTAACTTAGAGTATAAATGTTATATAAAAGCACTTCTAACAAAGTACTATACAAATGCTTGCTTTTGTTATTATTGTAATGCTACTTTAAAAAACAAAACAAAACAAAACCTTCTCCCTCCATGCTTATCTTGTTCAAACATGGAGAAAAGGTGAATCCCTAGTTCTCTTTCAGGACAGAGAATGAAGCATTAAGCACTACTATCAAACTTCAGGGGATGAGTGGCATGGCAAGGAAATGGCCAGAGAAGGAGAAAGCCTGTGTGAGAAAAAGCAGACATCCATTACATTGCTGTCTATTACTTCTGCACAATCCCTAACATGCCGTATTCAGGTGAATGCACAGAAGTTAATGCTGTTGCTTTACCTGGACATACACTTCCTTTTCCATTTCATATTTCATATTTAAATTTTACAAATTCTTGAATCTTATCTCTAGAAAGAATTTCCATGATCACATCCCACAGAGATCTCTTCTCCCTTCTCACACTGAGAGATCTTATGATAAAGAGCATAATATAGCACTTAATCAAAAGCAGTCTCAATTCTAAATGGTTCACATGAATAAAGAGACAGTTTGCGTTGAGAGTCGAAACATTTTAAGGTTTATTCTGGACCCAGAATACATGCTAAATTGAACCCTAAAAGACTACAATTCCTTTGACATTGCCCTGTAGGGCTAGATGCACACAGTGGGTCTGATGGCCTTGCACTTACCTTGAGTTGGTAATGTGCAGTAGGACAAAGATGGCCCATTCCCACAATCCCTCGCTCTCCAGTTGTCCAGCATAGCTGGCTTGCAGCACACCTTCACACTGCTCTGATAGATGGGTGTAGTTAAGAGCCCGCAGCACCTCCCACAAATGCCAACTTAGGCGGTAGTCCAAGGGGTCAGCCGTTATGCTTCGAGGCTCCAGAAGCTGGCTGAGATCATAATGTCTGCAGAGGAGATTATGCCAAGAGTTATTTATGCTCCATATTTACCCACCAGTTCACCTGCATCCAATAGCTCAACTGGTTCTGGCTAAGTCTCAAAAGATAATGAAGGAAGCACAGATCCAGGAAAAGACACCAGCCCAGAAAAGACAGGGAGGATATGGCATTTTACATTCACCTTAGGCGGACCTGACACTCAAGAAAATCTGTCATATCACCATGTGGTTACAAACTCAAGAAACAAATATCTCAGGGAATAAATCCCAGAGTTAACATTTGTAAATTAAAAATGTACAAAGTTCAACAAAAGATTAGAAAACAAAGAAAATAGGAAATAATGGCCCATCCAAAGGAAGAGGATAAAATATCAATGGAGACCAGACCAGACGTTAACAATGATCTTCAATATGCTCAAAAAAAAAAAAAAAAAAAAAAAGAAGAAAAATACAGAGAAAAAACTAAAAGATATCAGGAAAACAATGAATGAACAATATGAAAATCTCAATGAAGAGAAAGAAATTTTAAAAAGGAACCAAACAGATCTACTGGAGTTGAAGACCATAATAACTGAAATGAAGACTCTCATAACGGTTTTAAGAGCAGACTGAAGCTGGCAGAAGAAACAATCAACAAACTCAAAGACAAGACAACTGAAATGAGGCTGAGGAGCAGAAAGAAAAAAGAATTATAAAAAGTAAAAATAGCCTAAGAGACCTTGGGGACAACACTGAGTGTACCAATATATGCATCAGGGGGTCCCAGAAGGAGAAGAAAGAGGCAAAAGGTATATTCAAAGAAATAATGACAGAAAACTTTCCTAACTTAGCAAAAGACATGAAGATGCACATCCAAGAAGCCCAGAGAACACCAAACAGAATAAACTTGAAGAAAAATACGTCGCATCACATACTGATCAACTGTTGAATGCAAAACACAAGGAGAGAGGAAAAAACAAAAACAAAAACAAACAACAACAAAAAAACAATACAAGGAGAAGTTCCAAAAGCTGCAAGAGAAAAGCAATGTGTTATATAGAAGGGAGTCCCAATTAGATTAAGCGACAATTTCTCATCAGAAACGACTGAGGCAAGAAGGTAGTAGACTGAAATACTTAAAGTGCTGAAAGAAAAAAAACTGTTGACAAAGAATTTTAAATCTGGGGAGACTTTCTTTCAAAAATGAGGGAGATATTAAAACATTCCCAGATAAGCAAACCTGAGGGAGTTCATCACCACTAGGCCAGCTGTACTAGCTATGCTAAAGGAAATTCTTTTGACTGAAACAAAACGACAACAGACAGTGGTTCAAAACAGCATAAATAAATAAAGACCTTCAGTAAAGTAACCATTTAGGTAATTATAAATACCAGTATTATTGTACTGTATTGTTTGGTATACAACTCTACTTCTTACTTCCTACAGGTGCTAAAATGCAAATGCATGTAAAGTAATGATAAATATAGTTTTGGATGTAGAATGTGCAAAGATATAATTTGTAGCAAGTACAAAAAAAAGTGGGGGTGCAGAGGGATATAGGAACAGTTTATGTGTATGCTACTAAATTCAAGTTTGTATCAAATATGACTGTTATATATTTAGGATGTTAAATTTTAACCTCATGGTAACCACAAGTAAAATATATGAAAAATTTATCCAGATAGACTTGAGAAAGGACTCAATATGGTACAATGCAAAAAGTTAAATAAATATGAAAGTAGTCATTGACGGAAGAATTGAGGAACAAAAATGGCACGAGACCTACAAAGAGGCAGAAGAAAGTAAGATGACAACCTACATAATGGAAAAAATATTTGGGAAACCACATATCCAATAAGGGTTTAATATCCAGAATATATAAAAAGAACTCCTACAACTAAACAACAAAGACACAAAAACCCATATAAAAAACTGGGCTAATGACTTGAAGAGACATGTCTCCAAAGATATACAAATGGCCAAAAAGCACATGAAAAGATGTATAACACCATTAGCCATTAGGGATGTGCAAATGAAACCACAGTGAGACACCATTTCACAACTACTGCAAAGGCTACTATTAAAAAAAACAAAAACAGAAAATTAAAAGTGTTAGGATAGAGAGAAATAGGAACACTCACTCCATTGTACGAATGTAAAATTGTGGCAAATAGTTTTGCGATTCCTCAGAAAGTTAAATATAGAATTCCCATATGACCCAGCAACCCCACTTCCAGGTGTATAACCAAAAGAATTGACAGTAGGGACTCAGATATTTGCACACCAATGTTCACAGTGGCACTATTCACAATTGTCAAATGATGGAAGCAACCTAGTATCTATCAACAGATTAATGGATTTAAAAAAAGTGGTATATACATACAAGGGAATATTCAGTTGTGAAAAGGAACAAAGTTCTGATGCATGCAACAACATGATGAACCTTGAAGACATGTTGAATGAAATATGATAGATATTGTATGACCTCACCGATATGAAATAATTATAATAAGCAAACTCACAGATTTAGAATATAGATTATAGGTTACCAGGGTATGGATGGGATAGGGAATGAGACAGTCAATATTTAAAAGAAAATTTTTAGGTTGCATATATATTACTAGCATTAACATTTTTTAAAAACCAGACTGTTCAACACAGTGAACCCTATTGTAAATGATGGACTATAGTTAATAGTACAATTATAACACCATCCCTATCAAAATTCCAACAGCCTTCTTTACAGAAATGGAAAAGCTAATCATCAAATTCAGATAAAAGGGTAAGGGACCCCAAATAGCCAAAACCATCTTTAAAAAGGAGAACAAAGGGCTATATTCAGGAATGCTAGAGTATTTCCCATTTTAAAGAATTTCCACAATCAGTAACCAATTAGGAACACTTGAAGAAAACAAATGCAGCAACATAACAACTACCAATTTTTAACAGACACTTAACACTTACTAACATAGTAACATACCAATTAATAACTAGACTGAACACACCAATTAACAACTAAATGGGCATTAAATACTTACTATATTTAAGTAACATACCAGTTAACAGTTAAACAGACATACTTAATTTCATTAAATACCAAATAATTGTTGGATGACTTGTTTTCCAGGAATATACTCAACAGACAAACTCACAGCAGGGTCTTAAACCCTGTACAGACAAACACGGTTCAGGCCTTGAAACCTGTACACACACAGGTCAGGGACTCAAACCCCCTACAGAATGGTACCCAGAAAACAGAAAGGTGTAGGTCAGAGCAAGGGGGATCATTCCAGAAGCGGGACCCAAGGCTTCAAGCCTAGGGCAAGGGGACTCGAACTGCCATACTAACTTCCTGATCCACAGAATATATAAAGAAAAATTACAATAAAGTAAGACAACCCTACAAAAAATAGGCAAAAGATATGCACAGATACTTCATGAAAGAGGATATAGTGGTGGTAAATAAACACATGAAAAATGCTCAACATCATTAAGCATAAGGAAAATGCAAGTTAATACATAATGAGCTATGACTACAGAGGCACTAAAATGGTAAAAGTTTAAACACCGGCAATATTAAGTTTTGAAGACCATAAGGAACAGTAATAACTCTCATATATTACTGGTGTTAATACAAAAGTATACAACCATTTTTAGATACAAACATTCAAAACAACTTTACTTATACAAGCCCAAAATAAGAAACAACCTGTCCATCAACAAATGAACAGATAAATAACACGTTTACATTGATGAATCTCAAAATCATTATCAATAAGTGAAAGAAGCCAGGCACAAAAGAGACAAATAGTATGAACCCAATTAAATGAAAAACCCAGAAAAGCAAAACTAATCTATAGTAAAAAAAGAGTTTGTGTGGGGCAGGAAATGACTGCAAAGGGGATGTAGAAACTTTCTGGCGTAATGGATATGTTATCTTGATTGTAGTGATAATTACTGTGCCAGTTTGAATGTATTATGTCCCCCCCAAACGCCATTATCTTTGATGCAATCTTGTGTGGGTGGACCTATCAGTGTTAATTAGATTGTAATTCTTTGAGTGTTTCCATGGAGATGTGCCCCACCCAACTGTGGGTGATGACTCTGATTGTATAATTTCCATGGAGGTGCTGGCCTGCCCATTGGGTGGGTCTGAATTAAATTAGTGGAGCACTAGATAAGATCAGACAGAAGGAGCAAGCTGCTACAACCAAGAGGGACACTTTGAAGAAAGCACAGGAGCTGCAGATGAGAGACAGTTTGAAGATGGCCATTGAAAGCAGACTCTTGCTCCAGAGAAGCTAAGAGAGGACAAATACCCCAAGTGCAACTAAGAGTGACATTTTTGAGGAACTGCAGCCTAGAGAGGAACGTCCTGGAAGAAAGCCATTTTGAAACCAGAACTTTGGAGCAGATGCCAGCCACGTGCCTTCCCAGCTAACAGAGGTTTTCTGGACACCACTGGCCATCCTCCAGTGAAGGTACCCAATTGCTGATGTGTTACTTTGGACGCTTTATGGCCTTAAGACTGTAACTGTGTAACCAAATAAACCCCCTTTTATAAAAGCCAATCCATCTCTGGTGTTTTGCATTCCGGCAGCATTAGCAAACTAAAACAATTACATTATGTCAAAAGTTACCAAACTATATATACCTTTTATAGTAATTTTTATCTTTATAAAATTGATTAAAGCAGATTCTAGACTTTCAACTCTAGTTCCAATCCTCTTTCTACTCAATTAACTCTAGTTACATTTATAGAACATGGAATTTGGTGGCATACAAAAGGGAAAGGACTCCCTAAGGCTACGGGAGCCCTCAAGTAACCATAATGCCTGGTTCTGGCTTACCTGTCACTGTAGAGTTTAAGAAGGTGAAAGCACACATCTCGAAGTGGTCTCCTTGACTCTTGCCCCCGTTCCACCACATAGTTCGAGCCTTCCAGATATGAAGGAAGTGGGGAGCAGGCATATCTTTCACCCTCAGAGGTATTCTGAAGGGAAAAATTTGATAAAACAATACATCAGCTGCTAGTCTGATTGACTAGGTGCTATTGTATTTCAATTACTTAAGCAGATTTATTAGGAATGATGCATTAGGCCTTGCCCCAATAAAGATATGGGTGAAACACTTCAAGCTTAGAGCAATCATTAAGAACAGCAGAAAACATTTATTAAAGCTGCAGAGAACAGTTAAAAGACTGAAGTAACAGGTCTAATACTGAATCATGAAAAAGGGTACGTAAAAGCTGTAGGATCTCATGATGTCCTGGCTGGCCCCTCTACCACCCTTGATAAGCTCATTAGGGGCCAGCCCACATTCTCAGTGTGGATTCCTGCTCCCAATTCTGCAGGCAGCAGAGTAACACTTGTGCACATACTGGGAGCATGTTTTTATGTTTGGCTCGATCCATCTGGTGGTTGCCTGAGGGACTTGTCATACTAGAACTTGTCCTGTGTGTAGAAGGCAGTTCACAGAACTCTCCTACAGAATGCTATGGGAAACAGTCAAGTCATGCTACCTGGGGCAAGGGACTACTGGCTGCAGGACTGTAGGACATACAGTTTAGTATCTGGGCTATGAGAAAACTATTTGCTAAAGAAGAGGGGATTTTTAGATCTGTGTAAACAGGAAAATTCCTAGGGCCATGCACACATGCCCAAGACGCAGGTGCAGGAAGTATTAGGGCAGCTTGTAGGCTCTGGCCTGGAGCTATTCTCTGAGAAAGGAGTTTTTCCTTTTTTTGTTGTTAGCTTCTGTCATTCAAGGAAAGCTCTGTCATAACACTCAACTGCTACAAGTTTAAGGAACAGATGGCTAGCTGTTGAAATTCCACCATTAATAAATTAAAATATCAAAATGCCTAGTATTCAACAAAAGATTATAAAACATATGAAAAAACAGGAAGTGACGGCCCAGGGAAAGGGGGAAATTAAAACATTAGAAACCATCAATGAGGGGGACCAGATCTGGGACACATCAGACAATGACTTAAAAAAAAAAAAAAAGGTTCTAAATATGCTCAAAGAGCTAAAGGAAAACATGGACAAAGAACTGAAGGAAATCAGAAAAATGATAGATGAAATAGAGAATGTCAACAGTGAGGTAAAAATTGTGAAAAGGAGCCAAACAGACTTGAAGACATAGTAAGAAAGTTAAAAATTCCCTAGAAAGATTTAACATCAGATTGGAGCTGTGAGAAGAAAAAATCAGTGAAGTTGAAGATGAAACAACTGAAATCATCCAATCTGAGGAGAAGAAAAAAAAAAAAATGAAGAAAACTGAACAGAGCTTGAGGAGCCTGTGGCACACCATCAAGCATACCAATATATGGATTATGGAAGTCCAAGAAGGAGAAGAAAGGGAGAAAGGGGGTCAAGAGGGGGTCAAAGAAATAATAGCTGAAAACTTCTTGTATTTAAAAAAAGACATAAATACACACATCCAAGAAGCTCAACAACCTCCAAACAGAATAAACCCAAATAGACCCACACTGCAGCATATTATAAACAGACTGCTGAATGCCAAAGATAAAGAGAATTTGGAAAGTCTCAAGAAAGAAGCAAATATGAGGGAGACTCAATAAGATTATATGCCAATTTCTCGTTGGAAACCATGGAGGCAAGAAGGCAATGGGATGACATATTTAAAATACTGAAACCAAAAAGTCTATATGTGGCAACACTGTCTTTCAAAAACGAGTGAGGAATTAAGACATTCCAGATGTGCCAGTTTGGATGTATTATGTCCCCCAAAACGCCATGTTCTTTGATACAATCTTGTGGGGACAGACATACTAGTGTTGATTAGGTTGGAATCCTGTGATTGGGTGTTTCCATGGAGATGTGACTCAATCAACTGTGAATGAAACATTTGATTGGATAATTTCCATGAAGATATGGACCCCGCCCCTTCAGGGTGGCTCTTAATTAAATCACTGGAGTCCTATATAAGATGCTCAGACAGAAGGAGCTCACTGTTGCAGCCTAGAGAGGAATATCCTAGGAGATAGCCTTTTTGAAACCAGAATTCTGGAGAAGAACCAGCCATGTGCCTTCCCATCTAAAAGAGGTTTTCTGGATGCCACTGGTCATCCTCTAGTGAAGGTACCCAATTGTTGATGCCTTACCTTGGACACTTTATGGTCTTAAAACTGTAACTGTGTAACCAAATAAACCCCCTTATAAAAGTCAATCCATTTCTGGTATTTTGCAAAACAGCAGCATTAGCAAACCAGAATACCAGATAAACAAAAGCTGAAGGAGTTCATTATGACTAGACCGGCCTTACAAGAGATCTAAAGAGAGTTCTGGAGGTTAAATGGCAAGGACAAAAGACAACAGGTCAAAGCCACATGAAGAAATGAAGATCTCCAGTGAGGGTAACAACATGGGTAAACATAAATGCCAGGACTATTCAATTTTTGGTTTGTAACTCTACCTTTTTCTTCCTACAGGATCTAAAAGGCAATTGCATAAAATGTAAAGAGAAATCAGTGGTTTTAGATTCATAAAGTATAAATATGAAATTAGGAACAAGAACTACATTAAGATAGAGGGACGGAGGGGTATAGGAACATAGTTTATGTACATTATTGAAGTTAAGTTGGTATCCAAGCAAATGAAATTGTTATAGACTCATAAATTAAGCTCCATGGTAACTACAAAAAAAGCAAAGAATATGTTAAGCTCACATAGACTGAAATTAGAGTACAGGTTTCCAGCGGTGGAGGTCAGAGGGCATGGGGAGTTAATGCAACACGTGTACACGGTTTCTGTTTGGGGAGATGGGAAAGTTTTAGTAATTGAAGGTGGTAAGGGTACCACTACATAGTCACTGTGATTAATCCCACTGAATTGTATGCTTGGGAGTGGTTGAGATGGGAAAGTTTAGGTTGTAAATGTTTACACAGGTGAAAAAAAGAAAAAAAAACAAGAAAGACAAAGAAAACAATGACATTTGAATTCAATAACATGATCCTGGACTGGATCTAATAATAGAGAAAAGGCCCCAAAAGACATTATTGGGACATATGAAAAAACTGGAATATAAATTGCAAGCTTTACATCAATGTCATATTTCTTGAACTTGATAACTGCAGTTAAGGTGGAAATATAAGTGAATAATCATTCTTAGGAAAAGTACATGGCACTTATTAAGTGTTCAAGAAGCATGATGCATGCAACCTTCACTCACGTGTTCAGGAAATGGTTTGATAAATACACAGAGATCGATGGACAGATAGACAGATTGACTGATAAGACTGATGGATAGATAGAATGATACCAAATGTTACAATTTGTGGATCTGGGTATTTGGGGAGGTAGGGCCATGCTGGAGTTCTCTGTATAGGTGTGCCAGTTTGAATGTATTATGTCCCCCCAAAAAAGCCATATTCTTTGATGCAATCTTGTGGGGCAGACATAATAGTGGGGATTAAGTTGGAAAGTTTGGATTAGGTTGTTTGCATGGAGATGCGCCCCACCCAACTGTAGATGATAACTGATGGGATATTTCCATGGAGGTGTGGCCCCACCCATTCAGGGTGAGCCTTGATCAGTGGAGCCATATAAACGTGCTGACTCAGGGAGACAAAATGGAGTGCAGCTGTGAGTGACGTTTTGAAGAAGAGCAAGCTTGCTAGAGAGGAATGTCCTGGGAGAAAGCCATTTTGAAACCAGAACTTTGGAGCAGACGCCAGCCACGTGCCTTCCCAGCTAACAGAGGTTTTCCGGACACCATTTGCCATCCTCCAGTGAAGGTACCTGATTACTGATGTGTTACCTTGGACACTTTATGGCCTTAAGACTGTAACTGTATAGCCAAATAAACCCCCGTTTTATAAAAGCCTATCCATCTCTGGTGTTTTGCATTCTGCAGCATTAGCAAACTAGAACAATAGGGTTTGTTTTATTTCCATAACTGTCATGTAAGTTTGAAAGTATTTCAAATTAAAAAAAAAAAAAAAAAAAAAAAAAAAAAAGATATAATACCCAAAAGGAATCCACCAAGGATTTTAAACCTATTTTGGTCAGTGGCATATTCATATGTCTTTGATGAATATGGCAAAGATGTCAGGAAGCTCTTAATGAATCCACATACTTTTCTTATTACAAACTTATGACAGTGTTTTTAGTGTTCCCTTTTAACCATGACAGATAATTCTAACATATGATTTCAAAGACAATAAATATAGACAGTAAGAAGAGAATTCAAGAAATAATGACATTAAAAGAAGTAATAATTCTTTAACCTTAACACTGACAAAGAAAATGGGATGTGATATTTACAGGCAAATATCAGGCCTGTTCATATGGGGCTATCTCAAACCTAGGGTCAGGCTATATCTCAGTGAATTCTCAAAGGAATAAGACAGTATTAGGGATGAAGAAAAACCCTCCAACTTGGGAGCAGGAAAAAGCATATACTTGGAGAAGTTTAAGAGTAGCTCTGCCCAGAGGCAGGAAAAAGGAAAAAGTTTCCCATCAAATTAAACTGGGTCAGTTTCAATTTTACGGTACTTTCATTAAGGCAGTTATTAATAAAAAGTATTATGAAATGTGATTTGATGTTTTCTTCTCTACAGAACTTTTCTAGCAAACACAGAATTCCCATCACAACTGTTCCTTGGTTTTACTGGAATCATATACCTGAAATGCTTCTTCATACATGCTAAGTGCCCTGGAAATGGAGGCTGTAGGTGGAAGGAGATACCAAAGATGGACAGCTAGGGACCGTTTCCAATCCAGGTGGGAGCACACATTGATTTGCTTCTGCTCTGAGAGCTGCCACACCTGCAGGAGACAAAATCACCAAAAATGTCCATATACAGCAAGTTAAAAAGAAAAAAAAGGTTACAGAACTGCTAAGCATTACTAATTTTACTTGCATATATAGACGTGTAAATATGTACACATACATGTTGATACAGGCTTAGAAACTGGTAATATAACAAATTGTTTATATCATTTATCTCTATGATATGGTGACTTTAACTTTTAATTTCTACACTTTTTTTTCCAGTGTACATGTTCTAACATAATTAAAAAATATTCACTAAAAATTAAAAATAAATTGCCTAATGTGTAGTAGTATACAATTTTCAAAGTTATCTCTTTCCCCAACCTCAAGTAATCTTGAATTTATGAGAAAATTTGAGTTTCTGAGAAAAGAAAAGATACCGGTTTTCCAGCCAGTAAGGTAAAGATGCGCAATCTCTCCTCCTGGATGAAGTTGTCAGCCTGGAGCTGATGCCAATCCGCCAGCTGCATGGTGAGCAGCTCCCGGACTGACTGGCTACCTACCAGCTGGGATAAAAGAAGGGCAAGACGATGATCACCTGAAAGAGAAACAGAAGCCCTCTGGTGGTGATCACTGAGAACTGAGTCTTGGTGAAACATTTGGGAGTACTATCTTCTTACTTCTCTAGCCCTCACATGGGAGAACTTAACCCCTGTGACTGCTCTATGCACTAGTGCCAAAATATTGATCAAGAATTTATTTTCTGCTTGGTTAGAAAATCTGCAAAGTAGTTTAGTGTAATTACACAGAGAGACTATATAGTGTATAGAGTTCCACTACAGATCTCCTATTACTTGTGACACCAAGTCATAGACTTCATCTATAAAATGGAACAAGATTATCACCTGATTCAAAGATTTGTAGTGAAAACTTGAGATGACATAATTGAAAACAAGCCCAAGTAGAATCCATTGTATAATGACACTGAGAAATGGCAAACTCAGACCTGAAGAAAAAATATGTGTACACAGTATAAGGAGAATGAGTGAGTCTTTTACTCCCATGAATCCAATAAACTTTATAATGAAGTCTTTTAAATACAAAGGGCTGGCTGGTGCAATAAAAAGATTCTAATCAACCACGAATTTCAGTTTACGCAAATTTCTAGTTAAACTGTGAGTTAAGATAAAAATTCTATGTTTTAGCTCTTATTACAAACCTCCCAAAAGTTAACAGTCCTTTTCCTTTTGTTCCTTTTTATGGGTCTGTGCTTACATGACAATATAAAGTACTGTCCTGCCAGAAGCTAAGGCTCACATATCAAAAATCCTTCAGAAATTAGACAGACCTGGAGTAACCCAATTATTTTAAATAGGCACAGGACTTGAATAGACACTTCTCGAAGGAAAATATGCAAATAGCCAATTAACATGAAAATATGCTCAGCATCATTAGTCATCAGAGAAAGGCAAATCAAACCACATTGAGATACCACTTCAAATCCACTAAGACTACTAGAATCAAAAAGTCAGGTAACAAGTGTTATCTGGAGAAACAGAAGCCCCGATACACTGGGTATGAGGAATGTAAAATGGTGCAGCCACTTTGGAAAACAGTCAGATAGTTTCTCAAATAATTACACATAGTTACCATATGAACCAGCAATTCCACTCCTAGGAATAACCCAAGAGAAATGAAAACATGTCCACAGAAAACTTGCATATAAATGTTTATGGCAGCATTATTCATAATAGCTAAAAAGTGGAAACAACCCAAATATTCATCAGTGAAATGGATGGACAGGGATAGTGTTTGGCCATAAAAAGGAAGGAAAGCAGCTAGGCATAAAAGCCCACATATGTATGATTCCATTCATTTGAAAGTCCAGAACAGGAAATCTGTAGAGACAGAAAGTAGATTAGCGGTTGCTTAGGTAGGGTAATGGGGAAAGGGAGAAAAGGGAGATGATAGTTTAGGGTTTCTTTTTGAGTCATGAGATGTTATAAAATGTTCTAAAATGTTGTAAAACTGAATGTAGCAATAGCTGCACAACTCTGTGAATATACTAAACACCACTGAATTGTACACACTTTAAATAAGTGAATTGCAATAAAGCTGTTTAAAAAAAAAAAAAGATAAGCCTGGAAGAAAAAAACCTGCATCAGGAATGCATCTGGAAATGTGTTGCTAGGCCTAGCTGTCACCCTGATTGCACATAGGTAACCAATGTATGAATGGACTGATTCATGTAGTAAGTGCTACAGTTCACTTGACTATTAGCTGCTAATATTCTAGGTGACTAATAAAAAGAAAAAAGGAAAGATTGCCTACATCACCCAAAAGAGAGCAAATATAAAATATCCTGGTCATAAGAGATGGTCAAGTTCAGAGAGGAAATTAATACACCATAGCTTAATACCATCATATATTATGATTACCCAACTCTCTTTGCTCTGATCAACTAATTAGCTTCTGCCCATCTACGACTTTCCACATAAACTTTACCATCAAAGATAAAATATGCTGAACAAGTGGTAGAATTCTAGGGAACTACCTCTTAATAAATAAAAACTCAGGTATCTATCTGCCAAGCAATCTTATAAACAATTTTACTGATGTGGTCAACACCTGAGTACTGGGAAAGCAGTTAAAAGTAGTTCATGTATTTAATTATTAATTAACCAACTTCCATGTGCCAGATACGTTAAAGAGATGATAAAAAGCCCCTGTCCTTCAAAGAGTTGACAGTCTAATGAAAAGGATAGATAAGTAAAGAAGAAGATATATTATACTGTGGTAAATACTAGGAAAGGCATATGTATAGGAAACTAAGGGACACAGTAGCCTAATTGGGGGTGGGAAGAAAGGTATTTGTGGCAGGGGTTACATTAAACACTAGCAGTCAGGCAGACATGGCTGGTCACTGTCTCTTTACCGTATTTAAAGCACTCTTAAGATGCATATCCTCTTCATATTCTAAAATTTCTGAAACCAGGGTATGCCTTACAATAAATGGTGTCTCAAAAGTTCATTCAGCAATGTTGTCCTATCAAACTTGGTATTACATATAATAACGGCACCTCTTACATAACGGCATCTTAGTTTCAGCAAAATGCAGCATACAACTTTGGGAAATGACTTATCAATCTGATTCTCAATTTTCTCATCTGTAAAATGTAGAAGATACATATAAAGTATTCTGAACAGTTCATGGCACATAGTTTTCAAAATATGACTATCACTGTTTCCAAAATATGATGAATTTTTTAAAAGTAAATTTATATAGCTGTGTAATCATCATGATTCCAGTTTCAGAACATTTCTAATACCGTCCCCACCCTCCCCGGGCAAAGATCCCTCATACTTATTGGCTATCAATCCCTATTCATATACAACAACATGCTTTGTGTCTATAAATCTGCAGTTTCCAAACATTTCATATAAATGGAATCATATAATGTTTTTTTACATTAGAATTCTTTCACTTAGCATGGATTTTAAGTTAATTCATGTTGCACCATTTACCAGCAGTTTGTTCCTTTTTATTGTTGAACATTATATAGATATACCACGTTTTGTTTATCCATTCACCAGTTGACAAACATTTGGATTCTTTTAATTTTTTAGTTATGATGACTAATGTTGGTATGAACAGTCACAAACAAGTCTTCCATTTCTCTTGGACAGATAACTGGGAATGGAATTCCTGACTTCTATGTTACACTTACGTTTAAAGTTCTAAGAAACTGCCAAACTGTTTTTCAAAGTGGCTGTGCCATTTTACAATCCCTTTGGCAGTGAATGAGAGTTCCAGTTTCACCAGATCCTTTTAAACAATGGTGTCAGTCTTTCTGATCACAGTGATTCTAGTGGCTGTGAAGTGGTTGGCAGAGCCGTTTCAGTCATGTAAAAGAAGAAACTAAAGATTTTACTATTCATTTGCCAAATTCTTGTTATTGTGGTTTTAATTTGTATTTCCTTAATGTTGAGCATTTTTTCATGTGCTTAGCAAGCCTTCATTAATCTTCTTTGAAGAAGTGTCTTCAAGTATTTTAACCATTTTAAAACTAGGTTGTCTTTTTATTGTTAAGTTGTAAGTGTTCTTTATGTATTTTTTTTTTAATTCAGTTTTATTGAAATACATTCACACATCATACAATCATCCATGATATGCAATCCACTGTCCACAGTATGATAACATAGTTATGCGTTCATCACCACAATCTATCTCTGAACATTTTCCTTACATCAGAAAGAACCAGAACAAGAATAAAAAATAAAAGTGAAAAAAAAAACACCCAAATCATCCCCCCATCCCAACCCATTTGTCCTTTAGTTTTTATCCCCATTCCTCCACTCATCCATACACTAGATAAAGGGGGTGTGATCCACAAGGTCTTCAAAATCACACTGTCACCCCTTGTAATCTACATTATTATATAATTGTCTTCAGGAGTCCAGGCTGCAGGGTTGGAGTTTGGTAGTGTCTGGTATTTACTTCTAGCTATTCCAATACATTAAAGCCTAAGAGGTGTTATCTATATAGTGCATAAGAATGTCCACCAGAGTGACCTCTCGACTCCATTTGGAATCTCTCAGCCACTGAAACCATTTTGTCTCATTTTGCATCCCCCTTTTGGTCAAGAAGATACTCTCAGTCCCACGATGCCGGGTCTACATTCATCCCCGGGAGTCATACTCTGCGTTGCCAGGGAGATTTACACCCCTGGGAGTTGGGTCCCACGTAGGGGGGAGGGCAGCGAGTTCACCTGTCGAGATGGCTCAGTTAGAGAGAGAGAGGGCCACATCTGAGCAACAAAGAGGTACTCAGGGGGAGACTCTTAGGCACCATTACATACAACTTTAGACTCTCCTTTGTGGTAATGTGCTTCATAAGGGCAAGGTCCCATGCTCAAGGGCTCAGCACATCAAACCACCAGTCCCAATGTTTGTGACAACATACGCTAGGGGATCAGCATCTCAAAGTTTAGAGATAGGCCTTACAATTCAGGGATAGAGTTAACTGCTGTAAGAGCTTACAATCTAGGTACTATTACAATTATTGTGTCCACGTTAGGCTATGTTCTAAGATTCAATTCTGAGTTTACACATTGTAGTTAGTCCATATTGGTGAGGCATCATTGCTCTCACCATGTTTTCTCCAACACTTTTACTCCTATATATATATTTTCCTACAATTTTATAGACTTATATTCACATACCATACATTTATCCACAGTGTACAATCAGTTGTTCATGGTATCATCATAAAGTTGTACATTTATCACTACAATCAGCATTTGAACATACTGATTACTACAAGAAATTTTTTTTTTTTTTTTTTAGCAATAAGAAAAAATGTTAAAAAGAAAAATAACATGTCATACAATACAATATATTACTAAGGACAGCAAATAACACCACTACCAAGAATAACATATTACTCCCCTATATCCCTTTCTCATATACATTTAGCAATGGCATATTGCCTTTGTTACATTTAATGGAGGTATATTACAATGTTACTGTTGACCATAGACTCCAGTTTGCTTTATGTTTTTTCCTGAATACCATCCCTTTTTCAAATTTCTACATGGTTGACATTCATTTGCTTTCCCACATGCAAAAACATTTTTATATTTGTATATTTAGCAACAGTCATTGGCCACTCCAGTTTTTGCCACGTTATACAGTCCCAGTCTTTATCATCTATCGTTACCTCTGGTGTCATACATTCTCCTATCCCACCTCTTTCAGCTTTACTCACAGACATCTTTGTTCAGTGTACTTACAATACCGTGCTACCATCACACAGCATTATGCTATCTATTTCTGGATCTATGCGATCAATCCTAAACATTCTGTAGTCCTTCAGCATCAAATGGCTGATCTCTGCCCTCTTTCTATCTCCTGGTTGCCTGTTTGTCAGCTTTTAACTCCCAAAGTTTGTTCATTAATATCTGTTCATATTAGTGAGACCATACAGAATCTGTCCTTTTGTTTCTGGCTAACTTCACTCAACATAATGTCCTCAAGGTTCATCCACATTATTACATGATCCATGTCTTTGTTCTGTCTTACAGCTGCATAATATTCCATCATGTGTATATACCACAGTTTGTTTATCCACTCGTCCTTTGATGGACATTTGGGCTGTTTCCATCTCTTGGCAATTGTGAATAATGCTGCAATAAACATTGGTTTACAAATGTCTGTCTGTGTCTTAAGTTTCAGTTCCTCTGAGTATATACCCAGCAATGGAATAGCTGGGTCATATGGCAAATCTATATTTAGCTTCCTGAGGAACCTCCATACTGTCTTCCAGAGTGGTTGCACCATTCTACATTCCCACCAACAATGAATAAGTGTGCCTCTTTCTCCACATCCTCTCCAGCACTTGTCATTTTCTGTTTTTTGGATAATGGCCATTCTGGTAGGTGTGAGATGATATCTCATTGTGGTTTTGATTTGCATTTCCTTAATAGCCAGTGAAGTTGAGCATTTTTTCATATGCTTTTGAGCCATTTGTATTTCCTCTTCAGAAAAATGTCTGTTCATGTCTTTTGCCCATTTTTTAATTGGATTGTTTGTCTTTCTGTTATTGAGATGCAGGATTGCTTTATATATTCGGGATATTAAACCCTTATCTGATATGTGGTTTCCAAATATCATCTCCCATTGTGTAGGTTGCCTTTTGACTTTTCTGACAAAGTCCTTTGATGTACAAAAGTGTTTAATTTTGAGGAGATCCCATTTGTCTATTTGTTCTTTGGTTGCTCGTGCCTTGGGTGTGAGGTCTAAGAAACCACCTCCTTTCACAAGATCTCTAAGGTACTGCCCTACATTTTCTTCTAAGAGTTTTATGGTCTTGGTGCTAATGTTTAGGTCTTTGATCCACTTTGAGTTAATTTTGGAATAAGGTGTGAGATGGACATCCTCTTTCATTCTTTTGGAAATGGATATCCAGTTCTCCAAACACCATTTATTGAACAGGCTGCTCTTTCCCAGTTGCTTTGGCTTCACTGCCTTATCAAAGATCAGTTATCCATAGATGTGAGGGTCTACTTCTGAACACTCAATTCGATTCCATTGATCAGTATATCTGTCCTTATGCCAGTACCATGCTGTTTTGAGCACTGTAGCTTTGTAATATGCTTCAAAGTCAGGTAGTGTGAGACCTCCGACTTCATTCCTCTTTCTCAAGACATTTTTGGCTATTCGGGGCACCTTACCCTTCCAAATAAATTTAGTTATTGGTTTTTCTATTTCTGTAAAGTAAGTTGTTGGGATTTGAATTGGTATTGCATTGAATCTGTAAATCAGTTTAGGTAAAATTGCCATCTTAACTATATTTAGTCTTCCAATCCATGAACATGGTATGCTCTTCCATTTTTTCAGGTCTTGTTCAATTTCTTTTAGCAGTTTCTTATAGTTTTCAATGTAAAGGTCTTTTGTGTCCTTGGTTAAGTTTATTCCTAAATACTTGATTCTTTTGGTTGCTATTGTAAATGGGATTTTTTTCTTGATTTCCTCCTCTTGTTGCACATTACTTGTGTATAGGAACACTACAGATTTTTGCATGTTGATCTTGTAGCCTGCTACTTTGCTGTATTCATTAACTAGTTGTAGTAGCTTTGCTGTAGATTTTTCCGGATTTCCTACATATAGAATCATGTCATCTGCAAATAGTGAAAGTTTTACTTCTTCCTCTCCAATTTGGATGCCTTTTATTTCTTTTTCTTGCCTAATTGCTCTAGCTAGAACTTCCAGCACAATGTTGAATAGCAATGGTGATAGTGGGCATCCCTGTCTTGTTCCTGTTCTTAGAGGAAAAGCTTTCAGTCTCTCCCCATTGAGTGTGATGTTAGCTGTGGGTTTTTCATATATTGCCTTTATCATGTTGAAAAAGTTCCCTTCTATTCCTATCCTTTGAAGTGTTTTCATCAGGAAAGGATGTTGAATTTTGTCAAATGCCTTTTCTGCATCAATCGAGATGATCATGTGGTTCTTCTGCTTTGATTTATTGATGTGGTGTATTACATTAATTGATTTTCTTGTGTTGAACCAGCCTTGCATACCTGGAATAAATCCCACCTGGTCGTGGTGTATAATTCTTTTAATGTGCTGCTGGATTCGATTTGCGAGTATTTTGTTGAGGATTTTTGCATCTATATTCATTAAAGAAATTGGTCTATAATTTTCTTTTTTTGTAGTATTTTTGCCTGGTTTTGGTATTAGGGTGATGTTGGCTTCATAGAAAGAGTTAGGTAGCTTTCCCTCTTCTTCAATTTTTTTGAAGAGATTGAGCAGGATTGGTACTAATTCGTTCTTGAATGCTTGGTAGAATTCACATGTGAAACCATCTGGTCCTGGGCTTTTCCTTTTTGGGAGCTTTTTGATGACTGACTCAATCTCTTTACTTGTGATTGGTTTGTTGAGGTCATCTATTTCTTCTTGAGTTAATGTCGGTTGTTTATGCTTTTCTAGGAAGTTGTCCATTTCATCTAAGTTGTCTAGTTTATTAGCATATAGTTGCTCATAGTATCTTCTCATTATCTCCTTAATTTCTGCAGGGTCGGTAGTTATATTTCCTTTACCATTTCTGATTGCATTTATTTGCATCTGCTCTCTCTTTCTTTTTGTTAGCCTAGCCAGTGGTCCATCGATTTTATTGATTTTCTCAAAGAACCAACTTCTGGTTTTGTTGATTCTCTCTATTGTTTTCCTGTTCTCAATTGCATTTATTTCTGCTCTAATCTTTGTTATTTCTTCCCTTCTGCTTGCTTTGGGGTTAGTTTGCTGTTCTTTCTCTAATTCCTCCAGGCGAGCAGTTAACTCTTCAATTTTTGCTCTCTCTTCTCTTTTAATATAGGCATTTAGGGCAATAAATTTCCCTCTCAGCACTGCCTTTGCTGCATCCCATAAGTTTTGATAAGTTGTGTTTTCATTGTCATTTGCCTCAAGGTATTTACTAATTTCTCTTGTAATTTCTTCCTTTACCCACTGGTTTTCTAAGAGGGTGTTGTTTAGCCTCCATGTGTTTGTGAATTTTATGACCTTCTGCCTTTTATTTATTTCCAACTTCATTCCATTGTGGTCTGAGAAAGTGTTTTGTATAATATCAATATTTTTAAATTTGTTGAGACTTGCTTTGTGACCCAACATGTGGTCTATCCTAGAGAATGTTCCATGAGCACTTGAGAAAAAAGTGTATCCTGCTGTTGTTGGATGTAGTGTTCTATAAATGTCTGTCAAGTCTAGTTCATTTATCATACAATTCAACATCTCTGTTTCTTTAGTGATCCTCTGTCTAGATGTTCTATCCATTGATGAGAGTGGTGTATTGAAGTCTCCAACTATTATTGTAGAGGTATCTATTTCTCCTTTCAGTGATTGCAGTGTTTGCCTCATGAATTTTGGGGCATTCTGGTTTGGTGCATAAATATTTATGACTGTTATGTTTTCTTGATGAATTGACCCTTTTATTAATATATAGTGTCCTTCTTTGTCTCTTTTAATTGTTTCACTTTTGAAGTCTAACTTGTCTGATATTAATATAGCTACTCCCGCTTTTTTCTGGTTGTTGTTTGCATGAAATATCTTTTTCCAACCTTTCACTTTCAGTCTATGTTTGTCCTTGTGTCTAAAGTGAGTTTCTTGTAGACAGCATATAGATGGGTCCTGTTTTTCAATCCATTTTGCCAGTCTGTGTCTTTTTATTGGGGAGTTTAATCCATTTACATTTAGTGTTATTACTGCAAGGGCAGTACTTTCTACTACCATTTTGTTTTTTGGAATTTATATGTCATATCTTATTTTTTCCTCTCCTTTTACCTTTCCTGATAATCTTCATTTCTGCACTCTTCTCCAACTCTCTCTCTCCTGTCTTTTCCTATCAGCCTGTAGCACTCCCTTTAGTATTTCTTGTAGTGCTGGTCTCTTATTCACAAACTCTCTCAGTGTCTGTTTGTCTGAAAATGTTTTAATCTCTCCCTCATTTTTGAAGGAAAGTTTTGCTGGATATAGAATTCTTGGTTGGCAGTTTTTCTCTTTCAGTATCTTAAATATATCATGCCACTGTCTTCTTGCCTCCATGGTTTCTGCAGAGAAATCTGTACATAGTCTTATTGACTTTCCCTTGTATGTGATGGATTGCTTTTCTCTTGCTGCTTTCAGAATCCTCTCTTTGTCTTTGACATTGGACAATCTGACCATTAAGTGTCTTGGAGTAGGTCTATTGGGATCTATTCTATTTGGGGTACGTTGTACTTCTTGAATCTCTAATTTTCTGTCTTTTATAAGAGTTGGGAAATTTTCAGTGAATATATCTTCTATTACTCTTTCTGCCCCTTTTCCCTTCTCTTCTCCTTCTGGGACACCCATAACACGTATATTTGTGCGTTTCATGTTGTCACTCAGCTCCCTAAGACCCTGCTCATATTTTTCCATTTTTTTCACCAGCTGTTCTTTTGTGTGTATGAATTCGAATGACCTGTCTTCCAGTTCACTGATCCTTTCTTCTGCCTGTTCAAATCTACTGTTGTGTCCCTCCATTGTGTTTTTCATCTCCTCCATTGTGGCCTTCATTCCCATGAGTTCTGCCATTTGTTTTTTTAAGTTTATGAATTCTTCTTTATGGTCAGCCAGTGTCTTCTTTATATCCTTCAGCTCTTTTGCTATATCTTCCTTCATTTCATCAAATTTATTTAGCATTAGTTGCCTCCACTCCTGTGTCTCAGCTGAGCTATTAGTTTGTTCCTTTGGCTGGTCCATGTTTTCGTGTTTCCTGGTATGGCTTGTTATCTTAAGTTGTCTAGGCATCTGATTCTCTTGATTAGTTTATTTTGGAGCTCGTTTTCTGTCTTTTACCTAGTGGTTTTCTTGTTGGTTGGCTTTGTTCTCTGGCCTCTGTTATTCAGTTCAACTTATTCTAGACCTCTAACTTAGGTTCTATTTAGTTGATCAGAATTTTTCCCCTCTTGTTTTTTCTGTTTCTTGCTCTGCCTCTATGTAACCTTTTTGTGAGTGGGTCTCCTTGGATATGGTCGACCCTAGTCAGATTTTCCCAGTCTCGTGAGGCCCAGGTCTCATTGGGAGGGTATGGAGTTTTCCTGAGAATGAGACCCTCCTATGAGGCCTTTAGAATTGGTGCTTTTCCTCTCCTGTCCAGCAGGTGGCGCTGGCCAGCCCGCAGCTCCCCCACCAGTGTAAGGAGGTGTGGAGACTTTAGTTCTCCTGGTGACTCTGAGCCTGTCAGGGGCGTGGCTGACTGAAGCTGGAATCTGAATTCCAGCCCCTGGGGTCTGAATTCCCAGAAGGAGGACTGCCAGTTGAGCTGGGCCTCCCTCCACTCTCCCAATCCTCAGAACTCCAGTTGTCTCTCAGGGGCACTATTCCCTTCTCCTCTCTCCTCTTTGGGGCCTCTCAAGGTAGATTCCTTGGTCAGCCTGAGTTACCAATTAAAGATGGGGCTGGAGGCCTTCAGTAGTGAATACGGAATTCAAAGACACTGTGGGTACTCTTGTCTCCCCTCAAGCCCAGCCTAGTCCCTCAACCTGGGCTTTCCAATAGAAAATAACCACATATATTACTTTTAGATTAAAAAAAAAGTAGAAAAGAAATCAAGAAAAAGAAAAAAGGGGAAAAAAAAGAGTCTCTTTTAAACGTCTTTCCCCAGCCTGGAAGTTTTATCAGTGTCAGAATAGAGCATTTAAAGATACGCTTTGGGCTATTGTCTGACAATCACTCTCCAACCGCTTCAGTTCCACCCCTGCTGGGGGCTATTGAAATGCAAAGAGATAAGGGATCAGTGAGAAGCCAGAAGGGACAAAATGTAAGGGAAAAAAAAAAAAAAAAAAATGGCTTTTTTGGAGTCTGGGAATGGGTGCCCGCTTTTACGTGCCCCCACTTCTTGGAGCCCAGCCCTTCTTTAGCACCCCAGCTCCCAAAGTTAGTTAATTAATTTGTTAATTAATTCTGCAGTTGAGGCTGGGTTGAGCCTCCCTTCTTGCCCTCAGCAGATTGCTGTTATTTAGTTCTTTTTTTTCCCCCCCTTTCAGGAAGCCGGCAGCAAGACAGTCTGTGAGGTCTGGGTGGGGAGGGGCGCCAGACCCCTGGTCGGGGAACTTACAATGTTCGCTGCGATCTCAGCTTTTCCTCCAATTCCAAACTTGAGTCCAATGTGTGACTGGTTACTGGAGACCCTGAAAACGCTGTTTCATATAGTTCTTGGGTAACTGCCAGCTGCTCTAGGGGAGAGACGAAATTCTGCTCCTCACCACTCTGCCATCTTGCCCCGCCTCTTTATGTATTTTTGATAAAAGTCCTTTATCAGATATAGTTTGCATTTTATTTTCTCCAAGTCTATAGGCTGTCTTTTCACTTGCTTGATGTTATCCTCTGAAGCACAAAAGCTTTTAATTTAGATGAAGCCTGACAATCATTTTCCTTTATGGATCATGCTTTTGGTGTCATGTCTAGCCCAATATCACAGAGACTTCCTCGTGTTTTCCTCAAAAAGATTCAGTTTCAGTTCTTAAATTTAGGTCTAAGATACATTTTGAGTTAATTTTTGGTAAGGATCTAAATTCGTCTTCTTGCAGGTGAATATTCAACTATTCCAGCACTACTTTTTGAAAAGATTATCCTTCCCCAATAAATTGCCTTTGCACCTTTACTGAAAAACTGATTTGACTATAAGTAAAAGTGTTTTATATTTGGATTCTCATTTCTGTTCCATCAATCTATATGCCCATCATTATGCCAGTACCAGATTGTCTTGATTACTGTACCACTTTACATAAGTTTTGATATTAGTGTTGAGTCTTTTTTGTTCTTTTTTCAAAATTGTTTAGGTTTTTCTTTTCCACATAAAACTTAGCTCATCAGTTTTTGAAAAAACAAAACAAACAAGAAATCCTGCTGGGATTCTTAAAGGGATTGCAATGAATCTGTAGATTAATTTGGGGAGAACAGACATCTTCACAATACTGAGGCTTCCAATACATAAATGGTTCTCAACTGGAGTAGTTTTGCACTCCTCAGGATACGTGGCAATGTCTGAAGACACTTGAAGTTTTCGTACTAGATGGGTGGGTAGAGGAATGCAGTGAGTAAAGGCCAGTAATGCTGCTAAACATCCTACAATGCCCAAGACAGCTCCCACAACAAAAAACTGTTGGGTCCAAAAGGTCACTACTGCTGAAGTTTAGGGAGCCCATAGTCCATGAACATGGAATGTCTCTTTGTTTATTTAGATCTTTATTTCACTCAGCAATGTTTTGTGGTTTTTAGTGTATAAATCATGAACTTCATGTGTTTCATTAATTCCTAAATATACTTTCTGATACTAGTGTGAATGAAATTTTCTTAATTTCATTTTTGGATTGTTCATTACTGATTTACAGAAATACAACAGAATTTTGCATAATGATCTTGTATGCTGAGATATTACTGTATGTAGTTTCTAAGGAATTTCTACATACAGGATCAAGGCATGTGTTACTAAAGATAGATCTACCTCTACCTTTGCAATATATATGCCTTTTGTTTGCTTTTCTAGCCTGATTACACTGGTTATAACACCCATTACAATGTTGTATAGAACAGGTGACAGCAGTTAACCCTGCCTCCCAATTGCAGAAGAAAAGCATTTAGTCTTTCACCATTAATGAGGGTGTTGGCTGTAGGTTCTTCATAGACATGCTTTGGTAAAAGGGTAATGCTGGCATGATAGGATAGGTTGGAAAGTGCTCCCTCATCTATTTTCTGGAACAGTTTGTGGAGGACTGACATTATTTCTTTTTTAAATATCTGCTAAAGTATCCAGTGAAGCCATCTGGGCCTGTGCTTTTCTGAGTGAAGATTTTTAATTACTAGTACAGAATTTTTTTACCTGTTATAGGTCCATCCATATTTTCTATTTCTTGAGTCACTTTTGGTAATTTATATCTTCCAAGTAATTTGTCAACCTGTGCCTTCACTCTTTTTTTCGTGGTTAGTCTAGCTAAAGGTTTGTCAATTTTATTGATCTTTTAAAAGAACTAAGGAACTAACTGCCCACTCACCACTCCACCACAGGCTATGTTAACCTGTATTTCAGTTTCTCACTTTCAATCTGCATATTCTAATTGTTTCATATAAGTGAGATTGTACAATACTTGTGCAGTTTTTTTGGTGTGACTTTTTTTTGCAATTTTATCGAGATACATTCACACATCTTATAATCCATCCAAAGTACAAACTCAAAGGCTCACAATATCATCACATAGTTGTTCATGCATCACCACAATTTTAGAAGACTTACATTACTCCAGAAAAGAAATAAAAACAAAAAAAGGAAACTCAAATCCTCCCATACCCCTAACCACCCCCTCCTCCATTACTGATTCATAGTTTTGGTATAGTACATTTGTTACTGTTGTTGAAAGAATGTTAAAATACTACTAACTGTTGTATATAGTTTACAATAGGTATATACATTTTTTCCTATATGCCCCTCTAATATTAACTTCTAGTTATCGTGTCATACTAGACACTAGAACTAGAATCTCTCTAGTTCATGAGAGATCTCTAATATTTCTGATATTTGTACAGTTAATCATGGACACTGTCCACCACAAGATGCACTGTTTTATATATCCCCATCTTTTAACCTCCAGCTTTCCTTCTGGTGACGTGTGACTCTGAGCTTACCCTTTCTACCACCTTCACACACCATTCAGCACTGTTAGTTATTCTCACAATGTGCTACCTTCACCTCTGTCCATTTCCAACCATTTAAGTTCACCCTAGTTGAACATTCTGCTCATAATAAGCAACCGCTTCCCATTCTTTAGCCTTATTCTATATCTTGATAACTTACATTTCATATCTATGGGTTTACATATTATAATTAGTTCATATCAGTGAAATCCTGCAATATTTGGCCTTATGTGTCTGTCTTATTTCACTCAATATAGTGCCCTCAAGGTTTCTTCAAACCTTTTTTAAGACGGTTTTGTTCATACACAATACATTCTGTCCTAAGTAAACAATTGTTGTTTCCCTGTATAGTCAAGCATTTATGTATTCAGCACCATTGCCACTATCTATATAAGGACATCTTCATTTCTTCCACAAAGGAGGAGAAAGAATCAAAGAAGGTAGAGGATAGGAAGTGAGATACAGTAGGTTAATACAGGTTAGAGTGAAATAGTGACACGTCCCAAAGTAATTTGGGCAGAGAATAAAAAACTACATTTACAGCCCCCTCCACCCCCACCCCCCGCCCCGAGGAGCTGGGGGAAGGTGCAGAAATGTTGGACTTCCTCACCTGGACTGGTGTTGATGTTGTCACAAACATTGGGACTGGCGGTTGATCGCGGGACTTGATCATGCCTTGATCGCGGGACTTGCCCTTACGAAGCTTGTTACTACAAAGGAGAGGCTAAACTTGCACATAATTGTGCCTAAGAGTCTCCCCCTGAGTGCCTCTTTGTTGTTCAGATGTGGCCTGCTCTCTCTGTAACTGAGCCACCTAGGCAGGTGAACTCACTGCCCTCCCCACTACGTGGGACCCAACTCCCAGGGGTGTAAATCTCCCTGGCAACGCAGGATATAACTCCTGGGGATGAATCTGGACCCCGGCATCGTGGGATTGAGACTATCTTCTTGACCAAAAGGGGGATGCAGAATGAGACGAAATACTTTCAGTGGCTGAGAGATTTCAAGTGGAGTCGAGAGGTCACTCTGGTGGACATTCTTATGCACTATATAGATAACACCTCTTAGGTTTTAATGTATTGGAATAGCTAGAAGTAAATACCTGAAACTACCAAACTCCAACCCAGCAGTCTGGACTCCTGAAGACAATTATATAATAATGTAGATTACAAGGGGTGACAGTGTGATTGTGAAAACCTTGTAGATCACACTCCCTTTATCTAGTGTATGGATGGATGAGTAGAAAAATGGGGATAAAAACTAAATGACAAATAGGGTGGGATGGGAGGATGGTTTGGGTGTCCTTTTCTTACTTTTATTTTTTTATTCTTATTTGATTCTTTCTGATGTAAGGAAAATGTTCAGAAATAGATTGTGGTGATGAATGCATAACCATATGATCATACTGTGAACAGTTGATTATATACCATGGATGATTGTATGGTATGCAAATTAATTTCAATAAAACTGAATTTAAAAAAAAAAGAAGGTAGAGGGACAAAAGAAAAAAAGAGAGAAAAAAATGACAGCTAGAAAGCAACAAAAGGCAAGATAGCATTAAACTATAAAGAGTTAGACAACATCATCAATGCCAGGAGTCCCATACCCTTCCCCTATGTCCCCCACTCCCCTATATGCATTTAGCTTTGGTATATTACCTTTGTTATATTAAAGGAAGAATACAATGTTTCTGTTAATTATAGTCTCTAGTTTGCATTGCTTTTATTTTTCCCATCAGTCCTACCCTATTTTTAACACCTTGCAATGTTGACATTCATTTGTTCTACTCATGTAAAAACATATTTGTACCTTTTATTGCAATCGTTTAACACCCTAGGTTTCATTGAGTTATTCAGTCCCAGTCTTTATCCTTCCTCTTTCGTTCTGGTGTCCCACATAGTCCTAACCTTCCTCTTTCAACCATACTCACAGTCATGTTTGTTCAGTGTACTTACACTGCTGTGCTACTAACTCCCAAAATTGTTTTCCAAACCTCTTACTCCTGTCTTTTCCTTTCTGTCTGCAGTGCTTCCTTTAGTGTTTCCTGTAGAGCAGGTATCTTGTTCACAAACTCTCTCATTGTCTGTTTGTCTGAGAATATTTTAAGCTCTCCCTCATACCTGAAGGACTGTTTTGCCGGATATAGGATTCTTGGTTGGTGGTTCTTCTCTTTCAGCATCTTACATATATAACCCCACTTCTTTCTTGCCTTCATGGTTTCTATTGAGAAATCCGCACATAGTCTTATCAAGCTTCCATATTTTTCCATTCTTTTCTCTATCTGTTCTTTTGTGTGTAGGCTTTCAGGTGCCTTGTTTCCCAGTTCCTGAGTGTTTTCTTCTGCCTCTTGAGATCTGCTGTTGTATGATTCCATTATGTCTTTCATCTCTTGTGTTGTGCCTTTCATTTCCATAGATTCTGCCAGTTGTTTTTTTGAACTTTTGATTTCTACCTTATGTATGCCCAGTGTTTTCATTATACACTTCATCTCTGTTGCCATATCTTCCCTAAACTTTTTGAATTGATTTAGTATTAGTTGTTTAAATTCCTGTATCTCAGCTGAAGTGTAAGTTTGTTCCTTTGGGCCATAAGTTCGTTTTTCTTAGTGTAGGTTGTAGTTTTCTGTTGTCTAGGCATCTGGTTTCCTTGGTTACTCCAATTAGGTTTTCCCAGATGAGAACAAGCTCAGGTCTTGGAAGGAGGGAATAGTATCCTGTTTCCCTGAGGGTGTCTTAGAAGACTGGTACATCCTGTGAGGTTTCAAGTCACTGTGCTTTTCCACCCAGCAGGTGGCGCCTGTTAGCCTGTAGCTCCAGACTAGTGAAAGGAGGTGTGGCCCATTGCTGTTTTCTCCCAGGCTCTGGGGTCTGGTTCGGAATTGAAGGCAGGTTGTAGAGCTGGGGCCCCACCTCTTTCCTCCTCAGGAAGATAACCCCACTATGTAGAGGTCATTAGCATTTGAATAGACTCTCTACCTGTGCTATCTCCACCCTTCTCTGGGCCAGAGCTCTGGGAACTGAAAATGGCTGAGGCTTTCTCCACTGAGCTGAAAAAGGGACAGAAAGCCCCTTTTAGGGCCAGTTCGTGGCCACCCTCCAACTCTCCAAGGTCAGTCATCACCAAAAGCCACTGTCTGCTTGTTGGGGGTTAGCAGCTTGCATTGAGCAGTCCACGCTTGTTAATTGAAACCCCAGTTGGAGTTCAGCTGAGCTATATTCGCTTGCTGGGAGAGTGCTGCTGTCTAGCACCACGAGGCTTTGCAGTTGGGGGGGGGAGGCTCCTGGCTTGGATCTGCAGTTTTTACTCACAGAATTTATGCTGTGATCTCCAGCATTCCTCTCAATTCAGGTTGGTTTATGATGAGTGGACAGTTACGTTTGTCCCCCTGCAGTTATTCCAGATTATTTATTAGTTGTTCCTAGTTGTTTGTTAGTTGTTCCAGGGGGACAACCTAGTTTCCACTCCTCTCTATGCCACCATCTTCTTATGTCCAACCCATTTACATTTAATGTAATTACTGATATGTTTGGATTTATGACTGGCATTTTGCTGTATCGTAAATTCCTAATATCTTTTTGGCCCTTTCTCCTTTACTGCCTTCCTTTGTGTTAAATATTTTTCCAGTGTACAACTTTAATTCCTTTGTTAAGTATATGATCTTATAAGTTATTTTCTTAAGGGGTGCTCTGAGGATTGAAATATGCATCTTAATTTGGCACAATATTTCAGACTTAATTCCATTAAAATATAGAAACATTAATCAAATTTGTTCCAATTAACCCCCTTCCTTTGTGCTACAGTGTAGTACATGTTGCATCTTTGTAAGTATTAAGCCCAACAATACAGTTTAGTAGCTACTGTTTTATGTAACTGTCTTGAATCAGTTAAGAAAAATGAAAAAATATATTTAAACTCTCTTGTACAAACCTATGTAATTACTTTTACCAATGTTATTTTATTTCTTCTTGTGAATGAAATAAGACACTGATTGTTCAGTGTCACTTCCTTCAGGCTGAAATACTTCACATAACACAGGTTTGCCTTTAACACATTCTCTTGGTTTTTATTTTCCGGGTTAATGCATCTTCATTTTGAATATTAGTTTTGTTGGATACAGGATCCTGATACAGTTTTTTTTTCCCTTTCAATACTTTCAATATATTTCATTGCCTTTTTCACAGGTTAATTTTTACTCCAATTGTGGTCCCCCTGTACTTAAATCATTTTTCTTTTGCTACTTTCCTTCTCTCAAGACTTTCTCTCTGTCTTTGGCTTTCAACAGTTTAAATGTGATGTGTCTAGGTGTAGATTTCTGTTGGAGCTAATTGAGCTTCTTTGATGTGTAGGATTTTCATCAAATTTGTAAAGTTTTTCCTGTTCCCTTCTCTTTCCCCTCTTCTTTTGGGACTTCCATTACATGAGTGGTGTTCCAGACATATTTGAGGCTCTGATCATTTTTCCTCGTTCATTTTGTTCTTAAGAATGGACAATTTGTAATGATCTGTCTTAAAGTTTTCTCACTTTCTCTTTTCAGTTATTGTACTTTTCAATCTCAGAATTTCCATTAGGCTTAATAAAAATGTCTCTTTACTGAGATAGCTGCTTTGCAGCCTTTGTCTGCTGAATTCAATATCAAGACCTACTCAAACTGTTTCTACTGATTAACTTCTTTACTAAGAATGGGTCAAAGGTTCTAGTTCTTTGTAGGATGTCATTTATTATGCATTTATTAAATATGACTTAAAAATAATTACAATTCATATGGATGGTTTCATATCTATTTCCATATGCAAACATTACTTATGAATAAGATAACTAGCTAAAAAATAGGCAAAAAATGGTCTGGCTTTTGTGAGTTCCCTTTCAGATATTTAACATCATATTTAACTTATTACTTTATAACCTACATTTTTGGGAAAAGTTTCCAGTAACCTGGAAGCTAATGCCTTGATGAAGATTTAACCTTGGGTCAGAAAAAAAGGAAGAAAAAAAAAATAGACTTTATCAACCAGTAAATCTAAGAATTTGACTTCTGGAACTCCTTAAGATCCTTTCCTGTTACACGCGAGCAAATAATTTTTTTCCTTAACGATTCGTAGACTTTCTAGCTTTGTGGAGGTAAATCCTAAACACCAATTCTCATTGTACACATGTATAAAGAACATGAAAAGTAGTGAACTGACAAGGGAATGCAACTGAACAATTTATATAAATGATTAATTCTAGCTTTTCTTGTGATTTATGCCTTATAATTCCAAAAGTGGTCAAATCCTCCAAAAATCAATCTACTTCATAGTTCCAATTAGTTGGTTTCTGATGAATGAGATTCCAATAAATATGGTTTAATCAAGAATATCATTACATATAAATTAAATTGAGCAGTGTCATTCTTGTATTCTTATCAAGATTTATATTTAGATAATCAAGTACTTGCTGAATGTCTCTCATTTGTGGAAGGGGAACTAAACAAGCATAAAGACATATGTGACGTTCCTGGGGAAAAAAGCAAATAAATACCCTTGACCCAGAAATAAAACCTCTACATATTTATTCAAATGGAATAAATGATATGACACAAGAAGATACATGTTTAAGATGTTCAGGGTATGGTTTATGCAACAAAAATGAAAAATAATGTCAATGAAGTAACTGGCTAACATAGTTCATAAAAGAATGTTATGAAGCATTTAATTATTCTATCTATATTACAGGCATAGTTCGCTTTATTGGCTTTGCAGATACTGTGTTTTCAAGTTGAACCCTCTATTGAGCAAATTTATCGGCCCCATTTTTCCAACAGCATGGGCTCAGTTTGGGTGTCTGCGTCTCATTTTGGTAATTCTCACAATATTTCAAACTTTTTCATTATTATTATATCTCTTTTGGTGATCTATGATCTGTGTTCTTTGATGTTACTATTTTCACTGTTTGGGGGTGCCATGAACTGCACCCATATAAAGTGTCAAACTTAACTGATAAATGTTATACATGTTTTAACTGCCCCCTTCCCTCTCCCTCTCCTCATGCCTCCTTATTCCCTGAGATACACAATATTGAAATTAGGTCAGTTAATAGCCCTGTAATGGCCTCCAAGTGTTCAAGTGAAAGGAAGAGTGACATATCTTTCACTTTAAATCAAAAGCTAGAAATGATTAAGCTTAGCAAGGAACGCATACCAAAAGCTGAGACAGGGTGAAAGCCAGGCCTCTTGCACCAAACAGTCAAGTTGTAAATATAAAGGAAAAGTTCTTGAAGGAAATTAAAAGTCCTACTCCAGTGAACACACAAATGATTGTAATGGAGCAAGCAGCCACAACATTCTCTTTCACCAAAGCCTAATCCAGAGAAAGGTCCTAACTCTTTTCAATTCTATGAAGGCTGAGAGATGAGAAAGCTGCAGGAAAGTTTGAAGCTAGCAGAGGTTGATTTGTGAAGTTTAAAAAAAGCTGTCTCCATAACATAAAAATGCAAGGTGAAGCAGCTAGTGGTGATGTAGAAGCTACAGCAAGTAATCAAGATTTAGCTAAGATAACTGAAAAGTGGCTACATTGAACAGATTTTCAAAGTAAATGCAAAAGCCTTATATTGAAAGAAGATGCCATCTAGGACTTTCAGAGCTAGAGAGGAGAAGTCAGTGCCTGGCTTCAAAGCAGCTGGTGACCTGAAGTTGAAGACAATGAGCATTTACCATTCAGAAAATCCTGGGGCTCTAAGAATTATGCTTTATCTGCTCTGCCTCTGTAAATGGAACAACAAAACCTGGATGACAGCACATCTGTTCACAACATGGTTTACTGAATATTCTAAGCCTAGTGTTGAGAACTACTGCTCAGAAAAAAAGATTCTTTTCAAAATATGACTGCTCACTGACAATGCAGCTGGGTCACCCAAGAGCTCTGATGGAGATTAATGTTGTTTTCATGCTGCTAACACAACATCCATTCTGTAGCCCATAGATCAAGGAGTTATTCTGACTTTCAAGTGTTAGTATCTAAGAAATAAACTTTGTAAAGGCTATAGATGCCATAGTGATTCCACTGATAAATTTGGGCAAAGTAAATTGAAAACCTTCTGGAAAGGACTGACCATTCTATATGCCATTAAGAACATTTGTGACTCATGAGAGGAGGTAAAAATATCACCATTAACAGGAATTTGGAAGAAGTTGATTCCAATCCTCATGGATGACTTTGAGGGCTTTAAGATTTCAGCTAATGAAGTAACTGCAGATATGGTGGAAATAGCAAGAGAACCAGACTTGTAAGTGGAGCCTGAAAATATGACCGAATTGCTGCAATCTCCTAATAAAACTTGAACAGATGAGGACATGAGAGGACTGACTCCAATCTTGAAAGCTCTAATGGGGGTAAAATGCTACCAAAAAGCAGCACATGCTATAGAGAAATCTTTCAAGAAAGGAAGAGTCAATTGATGCGGCAAATTTCATTGTTGTCTTATTTTAAGAAATTGCCACAGCCACCCCAAACTTCAGCAAGCATCACCCTGATCAGTCAGTAACCATTAACATCAAGGCAAGACTCCCCCATCAGCAAAAAATATTACTACTCACTGAAGGCTCAGATGATAGTTAGCATATTTTTATCAATAAAGTATTTTTAAATTAAGGTATGTACATTGTTTTTTAACAAAAACAAAACTTACATATGCACTGGGAAAAGCCAAAAAATATGTGACTTACTTTATTGTGGTGGTCTAAAACAAAACCCAGAATATCTCCAAGGAATGCCTATACAGAACATTTGCAATGTACCAAATGAAAAGAACAGAATATACAGAAGGACAACTTTGAAGAGTTTTTATAAATATATATATATGTTTTGTGTGCATGTTTTCATACACTTTATATATTAAAAGACAATAGTCTAACTACAAAGTGCATATTGAAATGTTTCCAGTGAGTAGTAGTAATGGTATTTGGAAGATCTTGAATTATTTCTTTTTGCTTATCTGCTTTCTCTAATTACTACAATGAGCATGTAACATAAAAATTAAAATAATTTTAATCAACTTAATGTTTAAGATTCTAAAGAGAACTAGAAGGCATAGTCCTTACCTTGAAGGAAACAGCACTCTTGTGAACTAACACAGGTTAGAAGGCAGCGGCAAATCTACAATTAAAAGGTAGGGGACAGTAGACAGGAAGTAGGCAGGGGCGCAGAAGGATCACAGGCCCTACCTGACTGCTGGGCCAGACAGCAGGCCTCACTGATTCTCTTGCCTGTGAGGTAGCTAAAGACAGCCTCCACAGGGCTCTCTTTCTGTGTTGAGGAGACTTCCACTTCAATTTGAGGTGAGGCAGTTTGGGACAACCACCGGGAGAAAGCTCTTCGACGCTCCAGCATCTGAATGTATTCACTGGGCTCATCCAGGTGGTTCTCAAGCTCCTTCAGGTCACCCCATAGGGCCTCACATAATGTCCATGTCAGGCTCCAGTGCTTCACAACTAAGGAAGGGACAGGAAAACAATGCTATGACATATAGTTTTATAATAATTCCAGAGAGGGCCTCACTTTGTGGCTTAAAAATATATACATTAATAAACTAAATATGTATATTAATATTTAGTTTAATATTAAATACTAATATAAATAGTAATTTATATTAATTACTAAATCAATAGTAACTGATTTAGTAATTAATCAATTAATTGATTAATTAATTGATTCCCCTTGATGTGTCTCCACCTCATGCAGTTCCATAGGTGACTGGTATTACTGCTTGCTCACTTCATGCTCTTTTAAACCGGTTCCCCTAGTCTAATTATAGCTAATATAATCTCAGGGGACACTGAAAAGATCATTTAATTTGATCAAATTCTGTCTATAAAATGCTTTAAGAAATATAAAGTGCTCTAAAACTTGTGAGTAATTAACCTGTCCTGCTGTTGGGCATAGCCTAACATTTATTCAGGTTGACACTGTTCAAGGCAGTGTAAACCAACTTTAATCCACAGTAAGGTTCTACAGTTCTAAAATGAAGAATTACATAACCTTCTTTACTTTACAGATGAGGAAACTGAGTTACAGAGAGTTAACTTGCTGAAATTATAAGCAATATATATCAGAGCCAGGATTCCAACCCAGGCCATCTGCATCCAACTCCAACTCTTAGCCCTTATGCCATACTGCCCCTCAAGAAATAAAACAAAATAGAAGCTCTGTTTATCACATCACGCCACTTACAAATGCGCTGGGAAGATTTATGGGTCTGAAAAGAAGATGAGACAACTGAAGCAAACGAAAATGAGTCCCAAAATGTGTGGAATGGAATATTTAAAAAGTTTCCATTTTTCAATAGAGGTAATTTGTTTAACATGGTTTTGTAATGTTTGAAATATTAAATTCCCAAATTAGAAAACCCTTTACCAAAGTACTGGTTCAGAAAAACATGGTCACAATAATTAGAGAGGCAGTAATAGAAGCCTGAAAGGGAAATTATAAACAGCAAAGATGTTGGGAAGACCAACTGGGACTTGAGCTGGACATAAAAATAATTAGCTTCAATGTAGCTATTTTAGGTTATTTGTTTTTCTTATTCCTTTGATTGTGGTTTAATTTCCTTGGGGTATGGCAGGGACATGTTGGAAGCAATGTAGTTATCTTAGGTTATTTGTTTTTCTTATTCCTTTGGTTTGAAAAAAAATTTTTTTTGGTTTGTTTTTAAATTTTTTTATAAATAGTTAAAAAAAAAAGGATTAAGAAAAGTAAGAAGGATGAATACTTCTCTTCCTATGTTCTCTGGGATGGGGAAGGAATGCCATTTCATAAATCCAAGGGACTTGATTGGCTACAGTCCTTTTATACAAAAGCAATTTGTATATAAAGGGTCTAAGAGTAATTCTAAACAATGACACAATTTTTTTTTTTGCTTAGGATTCTGCTCATCTCAACTCAACTACAGAAAATTACAGTGTTCAGACATCTCACCTACTATACTGGTGTAAGGAAATTTGTCCTACTATGTATACCTGCTAGTACCCCCATTCCTGAGACATCAAAGGTTAGGAGCATAGTGCATACATACTTTGTGCTTCCAGTAAATCTCCTGATGCTTCTTTAACCCAATCTGCATAATCATGAATGACAGCAACTCCTGGATTGGGGACAATGAGAGGACACAGCTCATCCACATAGACTGTGCTATGTTTTAATTTGAGCTCCAGAGGTGTTTGGTATAATTGCAGGTCCTCGTTCAACTTCCTTTGTCTCAAACTGAGTTTTTCCAAATGAACTTTGAATGGGGACTCAGTTATACTGCAAGGGCAAATAAGGAACAAGATAGAAAATAAGATAAGACAGATGCTAGGATATTTCTATAACCAAACCTTTCTTTTAATGATTACAAAAAGAATGCAAAACATTTCATGGTGACATTAAATAATCCTGTTTCCTAATTCAATGTCCAACTACATTGAATCTAACTACCATGCACTAAATAAACAAATTATTTGACCTAAGCTTTCAGAATCCAAAGGTGGGCAGGTTATACTAGCATGGGAATCAATACAGTTGTAACTGGAACTTGCTTGAGCATGTATCTGGATTCTGTAAAATCCAAAGGCCAAAAGCCACCGTGAGATACAAATTTCTAAAATTATACCTAGTAGTTAGGTATCACAAGTCATGAAACTAAGCTTATAATGAGGAACGGACTCTAAATTAAGATGAACGATATAGTTAACCTGGCCTTGCTCTAGTTTTAAGACTGATACTAACAACATATAATACATATATTATGCTATAATATATATGTGAGTATACTAGAAGACATTGTACAATTTAGATGGATTGTATGGCATGTGAATTTATCTCAATAAAACTGTTTTAAAAATGTATATATATCATGAGATCATGTTTAACCTAGAATTAATCACTAGGTTTAAGATCAATATTCCTAATTGTGAGGTTCAAGAGATGCGGCTGCTTTTTTATATTTTCAAATCAAATTTAAAAACTAAGGACAATAATTGATTACATTCACTTAATCTGTAGTAAAGTTAGCATACTTTGTTATAAAAAGTAAACAGTGTCCTTCAACAGATAACTAGATAAATCAACTATGGTACAACTATACAATGGGATATTACTCAGCAGAAAAAGGAAATGAGCTATCAAGCCACAAAAAGACATGAGGTATCTTAAACACATATGGCTCAATGAAAGAACCCAGTCTGAAATGGCTACATACAGTATGACTCCAACTACATGGGGATTCTGGAAAAGGAAAAACCAAAAAAGCAGTGGAAAGATCAGGAGTTGCCAGGGACTCAGGTGAGAAATGAGTAAGTAGAGCACAGGGCATTTTTAGGGCAGTAGCACTATGCTATATGATATAATGGTGAACACATAACCATTTGTCATAACCCACAGAACTGTATAACACAAAGAGTGAACTCCATTGTAAACTATGGACTTCATATACACTATATTATAATATATATATTATATATAGTATATATATAGAATATAATATACTATATTATATTAGTCAATAATATAGTATTAACATTGGTTCATCAATTGTAACAAATGTACCACACTAATGCAAGAAGTTAATAATAGAGAAAACTGTGCTGTCAGATGCAGGGAAGATGGGATTTATAGGAACTCTGTACTTTTCTGCACAATTTTTGTATAAACCTAAAACTGCTTTAAAGAACTTTCAAAACTTAAAAAAAAATTGAACAGGAAAATACATACGATGTATTTTGCTTAAAAAATACTGTATACATACTGGCTGATTACTAGAAAACTATATACAATCTGTAAGGCAGATGTATAAAGTATACAGAGTTAGGAATATGTGAATATTAACGGTGGGGATTGTATACAAACCTACTCTTTCAACTAAACTTTACCATTAGGTAAGTATTACATATTCTTCATATCTGATGGTTCAAATGGAGTTATTTATTGTTTTAATTTGTAATTATATAAATATCTTCCGCTATTTAAAATTGCTCTAAGAACAAATTCAGAAAAATTACAAAACATGGTCCTGGTCTTAGGTCTCCTGGTAATGAATAATTTTTTCTCATCTACCATGTTACCTTTCTCCAAAAGCATCAAGAAAAGTGACTCACGATTTAACAGCTACTGGATTGGGCAGGAATCCATACTCGATAGAATCAGCAATCTGATGATTTTCCTGTTCATGGGAGCCATTCAGCTGTTCTCCAGTATTAGCAAGAGTCCAGTTGGGGCCCCAACCAACACGAAATGAGCGTCCCATAAATAGGGCCATGTCCATCAAGAGTTTCCCCTTGCCATAAGTGACAGACTTTTCAAGAGGGACTAGGCCTGGCTGCCTACGTGTACCCACTGTTTTCAACTGAACTTCAGGGGCTGGGCTGGGTACTGTAAACACAGAGGTAAGGGGTGGAGGCACAGACCAAGGGGATGTGGATCGGATATTCATTAAAGATGTTGCTCTGGGAGTATGACATTCTTGCACAGAGGCACTTGGTGAAAGAAAAGCTGCACTTGTAAATTTTGATTGTAGTAACCCACCAACTGAAATGAAGGGGGAAAAAGACTTAGAAAATACAGTATATGATTTCTTGAACAACACAACAGCAAAAATCAGTGAGAAGAGAATAATATAAATTTTTATCAAACCAATTAAATCAGATACGGATAACCAGAAGCAGGTTGTTAGATTCTGCAAAACTTACTCTTTTAACCAGGAAACCAAGGCAGGAATTCTAATGATGATTATGTTGACAACAATAATAATAGCAATAATATTAACAACAAAAACACTACAATTATTTTAAAAAGTTATCTAGCACTTATCTGCAGTATACTGTATAAACCATTTGTAAAGATTATTTCTTTTAACTCTTCAGTAACTTAAAATGATGACCATTACTATCACACCCATTATAAAGAGAAAAGAGGGCTCAGGTAAGTTAAATGACTTGTCCAAATCCACAAAGATACTAAGTGGCAGGAAAGGGAGATAAGCCCAGTTAAGCCTGACACCATCCTCTTATCAGAATTCCTAATGTGACCCTTTCTTTAGCCCACAATGAAAAGTTCTTTAGAACACATAAAAAATTCATATTCCAATTTTTAATGCTAGACTTAAGGAAATGAAATGAAAACATATGGAGGCATCTTGTGATTGCATATGTGCCTCTCTAAAGGACAGTTATTTTCATTGCCTGTTTTTCTTGTTACTATTGCCTGTTTTTCAGCATGGAATTACTGAAGTAGTATGGCATTTTCATGTAGTGACCATTACGAAAAACATTACTATGAATGATATTTACATTATTTTATATTTACAGATTATTATGAATAAATATATGTATTTAAAAATACAAAGTGAATAAGAGCACTCAAAATAATTGAAAAATAAACATTTAGTTTTTAAGATAACACAAATCTTTCTGGTAGTTGCTCTTGCTTTCAAAATGTTTTGAAATGATATCTGCTTAAGTCCTTTGTTGGCATCAATACTCTAATAATCTCTAACTCCATGTAGTTACAACTAGAGTTGAAGAGAAAAGCAAAAGCTTTAAAATCAAACAGTCACCTCTCTGGGTGTTTGGGAAGGTTTAGGGAAAAGTATTACTCTGACATGTTTCGTGCACTTTGAGAGGTAACATTTGTCCCTAGAAGGCAATAAGGATGTTAGAATTGCACAAAAAGAGTACAGTACAGGACAACTTGCTGATTTCTCTAAGGAAGGTTTGACGAAAATTAGGAATTCTAAGTTTACCATCTAATCCACGCTCACATGCAAACAAAAGCATGGCCCCAAATGAAGCACAAATGTTTTTTTCTCTTCTTCTGCACTGACTGGCACCAACAGAGCTAATCATGGTTCTTAAGAATCTGGCCACTCAATAGATATTGATAGGAGTGCAATTTTTCTTAGCATCCTTTCGTAGGTATGGCCTTTAGAGGAATATTTGTCAGAGAAGTCCACTGAAAAAAGCAGGACTTGATAACCCCACAGCTTTCACAGCCGTGAAAAAAGCAGGACTTGATAACCCCACAGCTTTCTTTTAAAACAGCATTTTCTTTTACGGTACCTAATGAGCGGGATTTCGATGAGTGGGATGCTGAAATGGGGAGTCTGGGAGAACAAATTTCTTGAGAAGAATCTGCTTTGGAAGGAAGGCGGTTGAAGCGTTCATCCAGGACCATATCTACATCTTCTTCATCAGCAAGCAATGATGCTTTCATGATCTAAAAAGGCAATATCTATATTCAGTGGCTGAGAGATTCCAAATGGAGTCGAGAGGTCACTCTGGTGGACATTCTTATGCACTATATAGATAACACCTCTTAGGCTTTAATGTACTGGAATAGCTAGAAGTAAATACCTGAAACTACCAAACTCCAACCCAGCAGTCTGGACTCCTGAAGACAATTATATAATAATGTAGATTACAAGGGGTGACAGTGTGATTGTGAAGACCTTGTGGATCACACCCACTTTATCTAGTGTATGGATGAGTAGAGGAATGGGGATAAAAACTAAAGGACAAATGGGGTGGGATGGGGGGATGATTTGGGTGTTCTTTTTTCACTTTTATTTTTTATTCTTGTTCTGGTTCTTTCTGATATAAGGAAAATGTTCAGAGATAGATTGTGGTGATGAACGCATAACTATGTTTTCATGCTGTGGACGGTGGATTGTATATCATGGATGATTGTATGGTGTGTGAATGTATTTCAATAAAATTGAATTTAATTAAAAAAAAAAAAAAAAGGCAACATCTATAGAGTGAATGTGCTCCCCAGAATGCAAAGGCCATAAAATCATGTAGTTTACAAAGACCAAAGATCAACTACTTTAAGGCTGTGTCCAGAGTTAGCAAAACATTCGTACGACTGACTTTATTATACTGTATGTGCCAGAAAGGCAGAAGTCATATTATACTCTTTGTACTTACAGACTTGCCAGAGTCAGGCACACAGCAATTGCTCACATGTTTACTGAATGAATTATTTTAAGATCAAACGTAAGCCAAAGGTTAAACTTATAACATACCAGAAGACATGGGCATGGTGAAACTGAGACAGAGCTTAAAGTAACCTTATTTCCCAAGTATTTTTAACTTTTATGGAGCAATTTACAAAGCCTCAAAAGTACCCTGTGAAATAAACAAAGTAACATTTTATACTGAAGAAAATCAGTGCTCACAGGTGTTAAATGACTTGCCTAAAGTCACACAGCAATGGTTAAAAAACTGGGACTAGAATCAGGTCTTCTGATTATTGTGCAGTTAAGACCCGAAGCCTTATCTTCTGATTCTGCTCTCCCTGAATGGGAAAATGAGACCCAAACTCTGGCCATATTCTTGTTTTACCTCATTCCAGTTAGCATTCAATGCTCTTGAGTGAATAATCAAAGCCTGTTGTTATGTAAGGTCTCAAGATAAAATACTACTTTGTCTTCCTGATGACATAAGGATGGGTTAGGACTTCACCTGTAAGACATGTGGATTAATTCCCAGTGAAGACGCAATATGTGTTGAGGCTGACACAGGTTCTTGATCCTCAGGCATGCTCTCTTCTAAAATGGAATCCAAAACTGGTTCCTGGGTGATATCTATCATGTCACTGTCCAGTTCCACAACCCTCCCTAACTGTTCCACCTCTGGGCTCTGGCTCTGTAGACAGCAGAAAGATCAGGGAAGCAGCATTAAATTACAATAAATAGATATAAAACTTCTAGACCAGATTCAGTTTATTCAGAATATGATAAAGCTATATCAAACATCAGATCCTGCCCAATCTGTCATGAGCTGAGGTGGTATATTTGCTAAAGAGGATTTAAAAACAATTACTCCAAAATTCCCCCTAAGTACTTGATTATTTGGTTCCCAAGGAACTTATTAAACTTAATGACCATACTGAAACAAATGGTCTTGAGACACAAAAATTATGCCTTACCTGATTGAGCTAGCAACTATGATTTTCTGATTTACACAGGTTTGTTTACTTTTGCCTTGTAGCCAGAAGTGATTGGAAAGAGAACAAAAGGTTGATCATTGTCTCTAGTAACTATGCATTTTCTTAAAGAAAACATCTAGAAATAAATTTCTGGTTGCCACAATTTAGGCCTCTAATTTATCTTTTGGGTGACTGAATCCCAAGAACAGGTGGGCTCTACCCATGCAGTAACCATGAAAGATACAAGGAATGTCTACTCTCATTTCCCAAAAGGAAAAACAAAGTAAGGATATTAGGAACAATTTTAACCTGAGAAAAATCTATGTTTAAAGGGGTCAAATTATATTTACATTTATTAAGCAGTTTTAAAGCTGACTAGTAGTCCTTGGTCTGAAAGGTAAAATACTCATAAAACTGAAGTAGATGCTAAAATAAATGGTTTAACAAAATTTATTAAACATGCCCAAAGCTTACACATGACCTGGTAAAATGTATAACTAATGACTGAAGCAATTTATGAAACATTTTCAAGCCAAAAAGTCCACCAATTATTATTCTCATCATGATATCATTTGCAGATTTTTATTCACAATTTTTGTGTGATCTTTCACAAGTGGCATATTTTGTGCTAAACCTCAAATGGATTCTATTACACAACAGGTAGTAAAAGGAAAAAAGTTTTCATGATTTCTTTGGACAAAGAAACAACCATTAGTGTAATTTTTCAACTTTATTTTGAATGGCACTACCACTGACAATTTCAGAAATACTTAGGTGTTGGACATTGGGTGAAATTGCTACTTAAGGTGTGAATGATCCTCAAGGACTGCTCTAACAAAATTTGTGGAGGCTAGATAATGGTCCAAAGGCAAGGATAACACTGTATTTCACCCTACTGGGGAGGATATCGGTTGTTCTGACTACTTTTAGGCTTTAAAATCCTTAAGAAAAAAAAAAATCCCTGGTGATGATGATCCCATTTACAATTAAAATAATTATGGGAAAACACTCTCAAACACTCATACCATAGGTTTCCTAATATGCCAATTTTTAACCAAACAATTGAAGTTAGGACAATTCTAATACTCCTTATTCTATAAACCTGTCAGTTTGGATACCCTCCACTGTTGGGCTCCTGTAACATCCTGTTGACACCTGTTTTATATCATGTATCACAATGTATTATAATTTCTTGCAGATACATCAGTTTGTCCCACTAGATTGTCAAGGCTTAAAAACAAAGATACTTTGTTATCTCTATCGCCTAATGCAATGCCTGGGACACAGTGAAAAAAACAATTCATAAATATTAAAGGACAAGAAGTGAGGATTGGAGGGAGGAAAGGAAGGATAGGATGGTTCCAACTTATTTTACTACTCAACAAAGGAATAGTACAAATAGCAAAAGGTGTTCACACAGAACACTTTTAGGTAAAACAGGAAGGTACCATCAAATACCACATTAGAGATGCAAAGGTACCAGCATATCATTAAGAAGAAAGAAGAATGCTGAAAGGATCAAGGTTTTATCTGTTCCACCCTCGTGCACTGACTTCAAAGGTACCAGATAATTAATTAATTAAGTGGACAAGGGGGAATTACCATGAAACTATGAGGACATGGTGCACTCTGAGAACCCTATATGTGAATTCTGTTAAAGTATAAATAAATAATTGCAATGAATACCCTGCAAAAAGGTCTATGTAGTTATTTTCAAAGATATCTTAGGAGTTTGAGTCCTCCTTTAAAGCTAGTCCTGGAGAAAAAAGTAGACTAACATAAAATGATGGCTCAGAAGGAACTTAAAGGCAGGGGGTAGGGGGTGGGGGTGGGGAAGGTGAGGTGCACACGAAGTCCCCTCCCATCCCACCCCCAGGAGGTCTATGGGAAAGAAAAGCATGAACTGGGGAAAGCCCAAAAGGATATCATTTGTACTTTCCCTTTCCTAAACTGTAATCTCTTGAATATAGGATCATATCTTACTTATTTCTGAATAGAAGCATGGTGCCTTACAAACACTAAAGTACATAGGTAATATCTGTCAAACAAATATCTGAATATAAGGAAGGTAAGGAGATAAAGAATCATGACGGACATTCTATAACTTGAGAACCGTCTCTTCTGCAACTCAAAAGAATCTTCGTCATACAAACAAGGCTGCCAATACTATAAAGATAAAGCACCTCTTATATCAGTAGGTAAAGTGAGGTATATCAGGACATCCTATTTAACAAAAAGTGAACAACCAGTCCAAGATCAAACAGATGTTTAAATAATTTGTACTATCCTCTCAGCCCATAGTTTGATCCAGTATAGCTACTACACTTGCTCCTTCCAAAACAACCTGTTTTCTAACTGTACAGATCAGTGTAGATTCATTCTGTTTGAAAATCAGCCCACTTGACAATATTCTGTCCTTATGAGAAATTCCAAGTCAGTGTTTCAAGGGCCCACCAAGCATGTGTGTATTTTCTCTACACATACATTCAAGGGATACTGGATTACTACGGGAAGCAGAGAACTCAACATCAATAATTTTAATTTGATATTAAAATTAATTTGTAAAAAAAATTTCAGGATGACACATTAAGAAAATGAATCCTTCTTCCAATAACATCTGAAAAAAAGGCTTGTGGCTACAAGATTATTTTATGTGTGTAAAACATAAAAATATTTACGTTTTACACATAGATATTTCAATCTAGATAGCTGCCACTTTATTTCAAATCAAAGTATATGCAAAATAAAATGGGATCGTCTCCTAATCCTAATCTTTTTTCCTTTCTTAAAATTTAACCTATTTGAATAAGTTTCTGAGCAATTCAATAGTCTGCCTTGATAATACTGAAGTTAGACTTCAAAGTAAGATAAAGACGTGTCGTTATCTGAGTGCCAGAGGTCTGAGGTCTTTCCAACATGCAGTTCTGAAACATGGCTGCACATCTCAATCATCTGGAAAGAAGCATTTAGAAGATAAACATGTCAGAGTCCCAAGCCAGATCTATGGAATCAAAGTCAAGCTCACTAGGTATTCTGATGTAGCTTGTTGGGAACTGGATCCCAGACACATGATTTCAGAACCATTGTTCTAATTACAGAACAAACTTCTCTGAAATTGCCTTAATTCATTTGTGATGAAGGTTTTTCTGCCAACATTTTCTCTAACCCAAAAGGTATAGGAAGCAGGATTACATGAAAATTTAATTACCTTTCGGTTTTCTGGTTGTTTAGATTTACTTGCCTTTTTAGGAGCAAAAGCAAGCTGGAAAGAGGAGACTGAGAATATTATGCAAAAGGTAGTGGGATAAATGTGACCAGTAAACACACATGCAAATCATCCTAAATACCTAGAGAAACATTAAAAATAAAATTACAGAAAACCTGAGGCTGTATACAGGAAAAAATACTGTAAGAATACTGTATCATGGAAATCAACTTCTCCAAGCAGCCAGGTGGCAGTATAAAGATAACATTTTGAAGCTGGGATGAGAAGGTGACTATGTGATCTGTTCCCAGTTTTTTTAGATGGTTCAATTATTTTCCCCTTGCAAAACAAAATTAGGGTCTTTGGGGCTAACGATTAAAAACTCTGCAACCACTGGCATTTCCACCCACTTCACTTAGGTCAAAAGACTGTATGAAATAGTAACAGTTCTTCAGTCTCACATTATTGTTCTAACAAACCAAGCGCAAGGCCTTCATAAATAATTCAAGTAAACAAAACCTAAGGCCTGTATAACTGGACAGCTTTCCCCATTTCTGTATCCCCAACTAAAATTACAAAGACCACCCACTTCTTCAATGAAAAGATGTATGCTGGAAAAGATTCCTAGTCACTGTATTCTATTTGCCCATTTTGAATCTCTACCACCTCCTTTCTTGCTAGAACCTTGTTCTGAAATTTTTCTGTGCTTAGTTTCTCAAACAGCTCTCATCTACTAAAGTGCCATTAGAAGGATTTATAGTTATCTTCTATTTGTACTCTGACAAATAAAGAACCTGATAACCGCTGATTATCAGTATTATATAAATTTTCCCTGTCTGTCCAAACATGAAGTTTTTCTTTTTCAGGTATCTTTAGGGTCCTACACATTACTTTTATCAGCAAAAAATAAGGATCTATGTGTTCCCTTAAGAAATACATGTAACGTAAGATCAAAAAACACTTTTGAAAGAACGGGCTTTAAGAAGGCATAGGATTCACACAAAACGAACATGGATAACTAGAAAACCAAGTCCATTTACAGCCTTGCTAGAGCTCAGAAGAGGTTTCTCAGGGGTATTCTAAATGCTAAAAAGATTATACAAAAAAAAGTCAACTTATTTTCAGTTTCCCACTTTTACCATCCCCTCCCCTCATCTGTACGCGCAAGCATGAACATACATACAAAACATCCTCCAGAAAATGCCTCCCGAGAAATTATTTAATAAATCATAAAAATTGCACATTTCAGCAGCTATCAGAATTGTAGCGTAGAATATTCCAAAGGTCCAGCTTTTAGCAGCTGAGAGGTAGAAGGTCCTTTACAAAGAAATCCTATATCAAGAACTCTTCTTTGAGGGACTGTGGCAGCAAAGAAAAAATATCTTCAAAACCTGATTGAATATAAACATCATCCAAATTAGAGTAAAACTCTTTATGAGATGTCATTCAAAGAAACTACCTGATATTTAAATTACAAAACTTTCCCCATAAGGACAAAAAGTTTATACTGGATAACAATACTGAGAAAATATGATACAAGTAATTGTAATAAACAGTGCAGACCCTACTCTCACCAAGCCAAATAATTCATTTGTATTCTAAAATTTTATTTTCATAAAGATATATATTGTTAAAATACAAGTATGAAGATTACCTGAAGTATAGGCAAACAACTTGAGGAAAAGAGTTTAAAACCTTTGCAGAAAGTTAATTTAATTTAAAAAAAGAAAAAAAAAAAACATTGGAAGTAAAGAACAAGATTAAACTGCATGTCAGGTAGTTAACAAAAGTAGAAATTACTTCTCATCAACCCACATGAGCAAAATGCTATCTTAGGTTGATCACTGAGCAGAGAATTCGGCAAGTCCAAATGAGAGAGAGGGTGGTGTCTAAGAACGAGAATCTGTAGAAGGAATAATCCAAACAGCAAGAGAATTCTTTAAATCTCAAGTAAAAAACAGATGCCAGTACCATCTTATACCCTCCCTTGTATTTGTCTCAACATGACTGCCAATACATTTGTATTCTTCAAAGTTCCAGAGGTCAGAAAAAAGCTTTGTATTAGCTGAATGACTTGCTTTCAACTTCTGTCTCATGGATTCCATTCAAATTCATTGTCCTTTCTCTACCTGGGTTGGAGGTGCTGGTTTGCCATTAAGAGCCATCTGGAATGGGGTGGCTTGGCCTGTAGGAGGCACAGGGGCAGTCTTCAACTTCTTTGTACTAGTTGTGGATGGCCGCTCTTCCTCTTCTTCATCTGAATCCTGAAGGCCATATTTAGAAAAATGGGAGACCTGAGGAAGAAGAAAATCCAACAAAATCAATTTTAATACTTTTATATTCAGAAGAGTTTCCATAATACTTGCTCTTGGAAATCCTTGCAAGATTATCTAAACAGAGAAGGAAAGGGGATGGGTAGGGGGAGAAAAGTTGGGGTGGGGAGGGGACATCAGAGTTATTTAAAAGTAAAACGTCACCCATCATACTTTGCTATTTCTCTAAGGTTTAGATGATGTGTGGTGCATATATTAGTTACTGTGCAGTGTGGATATACTATGTCTCCCAGAAAAGCCATGTTCTTTAATGCAGTCTTGTAGGGGCAGACTTATTAATCTTTTGATTAGGGCAGAAACTTTTGATTGAGTGTTTCCATGGAGATGTGGCGAGACCTTCTGATTAGATTATTTCCATGGAGTTGTGGCCCCACCCATTCTGGGTGGGTCTTGATTAGTTCACTGGGGTACTTAAGGGAACTCAAGAGGCTGACACCTGTAGACGCTTGGAGATGTTTCAAGATAAAACCCAGAGTTTGCCCCTGAGAAGCTAAGAGAGGATTCCCAGATGCTTACAGAGAAACGCCCAGGAGAACCAAGTAGAGCTGAGAGAAGCCAAGAGGGACAGAAGGTCAGAAAAATTTTGGAGAACGCCATTTTGAAACGCAACTGGAGAGCAAAGGGCCAGCAGATGCCAGCCACTTGCCTCCCAGCTGACAGAGGTGCTCAGGACACCATTGGCCTTCCTTCAGTGAAGGTATCCTCCTGTTGATACTTAATTTGGACACTTTTACGGCCTTAGAATTGTAAATTTGTAATGTAATAAATCCCCATTATAAAAGCCAATCCATTTCTGGTATTTTGCATAATGGCAGCATTAGCAAACCAGAACAGATTCTGGTACCAGAGAAGTAGGGTGCTGTTGAGTTTGCAAAAACCAAACATGTTGGAATGGCTTTTTAGATGGATAAGGAGAAGATACTGGAAGACTTGTGAGAAGCTTGATAGAAGAGGCCTAGATTGCTTTGAAGAGACTGTTGGTAGAAATATGGACTCAAAAGATACTTCTGATAAGGACTTAAACAGAAATGATGACTGTGTCATTACTAACTGGAAGGAAGGAGATCCTTGTTTTAAAGTGGCAGAGAATTTGGCAAAATTGAGTCCTGGTGTCAGATGGAAGGCAGAATTAGAAAGCGACAAGCTTGGATACTTAGCTGAGAAGACCACCAAACTAAATGTTGAAAATGCAGCCAGGCTTCTCCTTGCAGCTTATAGTAAAATGCGAGAGGAGAGAGGAAAGACAAGCTGCAAAATGAACTCCTGGAGACAAAGAAATGAGAAACTGATGGTCTGGAAAATTCTAGGCTTCCAGAAAGTGAGTCCCCTGAGGATAGTGTACCACGTGAAGCTTTAATGAAACCTGGAACCAGGTTTGCTCTAGTTTTTTTTTTTTTTTTTTTTTTTAATCATCAATTTATTGAGATATATTCACATACCACGCAGTCATACAAAACAAATTGTACTTTCGATTGTTTACAGTACCATTACATAGTTGTACATTCATCACTTAAATCAATCCCTGACACCTTCATTAGCACACACACAAAAATAACAAGAATAATAATTAGAGTGAAAAAGAGCAATTGAAGTAAAAAAGAACACTGGGTACCTTTGTCTGTTTGTTTGCTTCCCCTACTTTTCTACACATCCATCCATAAACTAGACAAAGTGGAGTTTGGTCCTTATGGCATTCCCAATCCCACTGTCACCCCTCATAAGCTACATTTTTATACAACTGTCTTCGAGATTCATGGGTTCTGGGTTGTAGTTTAATAGTTTCAGGTATCCACCACCAGCTACCCCAATTCTTTAGAACCTAAAAAAGGTTGTCTAAAGTGTGCGTAAGAGTGCCCAACAGAGTGATCTCCCGGCTCGTTTTGGAATCTCTCTGCCACTGAAGCTTATTTCATTTCCTTTCACATCCCCCTTTTGGTCAAGAAGATGTTCTCCATCCCACGATGCCGGGTCTACATTCCTCCCCGGGAGTCATATTCCACGTTGCCAGGGAGATTCACTTCCCTGGGTGTCTGATCCCACGTAGGGGGGAGGGCAGTGATTTCACCTTTCAAGTTGGCTTAGCCAGAGAGAGAGGGCCACATCTGAGCAACAAAGAGGCATTCAGGAGGAGACTCTTAGGCACAAATACAGGGAGGCCTAGCCTCTCCTTTGCAGCAACCATCTTCCCAAGGGTAAAACTTATGGTAGAGGGCTCAACCCATCAAACCACCAGTCCCCTATGTCTGTGGTCATGTTAGCAACCATGAAGGTGGGGTAGGCAAATACCCCTGCATTCTCCACAGGCTCCTCAAGGGGGCACTACATCTTTTTTTTTTTTTTTCCCTTGTTTGTCTTTTTTCTTTCTTTTTTTTTTTTTTAACTTTCCCTTCTTTTTTAAATCAACTGTATGAAAAAAAAAGTTAAAAAGAAAACAAACATACAATAAAAGAACATTTCAAAGAGACCATAACAAGGGAGTAAGAAAAAGACAACTAACCTAAGATAACTGCTTAACTTCCAACATGTTCCTACTTTACCCCAAGAAAGTTACATAATATAGCAACATTTCAGTGAACTTGTTCCTACTACATCCATCAGAAATTAACAGACCATAGTCATTTCTGGGCATCCCCAGAACGTTAAATAGCTTATCTGTTCTTCTTGGATTATTGTTCCCCCTTCCTTAATTGCTCTCTACTGCTAGTTCCCCTACATTCTACATTATAAACCATTTGTTTTACATTTTTCAAAGTTCACATTAGTGGTAGCATATAATATTTCTCTTTTTGTGCCTGGCTTATTTCGCTCAGCATTATGTCTTCAAGGTTCATCCATGTTGTCATATGTTTCACCAGATCCTTCCTTCTTACTGCCGCATAGTATTCCATCGTGTGTATATACCACATTTTCTTTATCCACTCATCTGTTGAAGGACATTTGGGTTGTTTCCATCTCTTGGCAATTGTGAATAATGCTGCTATGAACATTGGCGTGCAGATATCTGTTCGTGTCACTGCTTTCCGATCTTCCAGGTATATACCGAGAAGTGCAATCGCTGGATCGAATGGTAGCTCTATATCTAGTTTTCTAAGGAACTGCCAGAGTGGCTGAACCATTATACAGTCCCACCAACAATGAATAAGAGTTCCAATTTCTCCACATCCCCTCCAGCATTTGTAGTTTCCTGTTTGTTTAATGGCAGCCATTCTAACCGGTGTTAGATGGTATCTCATTGTGGTCTTAATTTGCATCTCTCTAATAGCTAGTGAAGCTGAACATTTTTTCATGTGTTTCTTGGCCATTTGTATTTCCTCTTCAGAGAACTGTCTTTTCATATCTTTTGCCCATTTTATAATTGGGCCGTCTGTACTATTGTCATTGAGTTGTAGGATTTCTTTGTATATGCAAGATATCAGTCTTTTGTCAGATACATGGTTTCCAAAAATTTTTTCCCATTGAGTTGGCTGCCTCTTTACCTTTTTGAGAAATTCCTTTGAGGTGCAGAAACTTCTAAGCTTGAGGAGTTCCCATTTATCTATTTTCTCTTTTGTTGCTTGTGCTTTGGGTGTAAAGTCTAGGAAGTGGCCTCCTAATACAAGGTCTTGAAGATGTTTTCCTACATTATCTTCTAGGAGTTTTATGGTACTTTCTTTTATATTGAGATCTTTGGTCCATTTTGAGTTAATTTTTGTGTAGGGGGTGAGGTAGGGGTCCTCTTTCATTCTTTTGGATATGGATATCCAACTCTCCCAGCCCCATTTGTTGAAAAGACCATTATGGCTCAGTTCGGTGACTTTGGGGGCCTTATCAAAGATCAGTCGGCCATAGATCTGAGGGTCTATCTCTGAATTCTCAATTCGATTCCATTGATCTATATGTCTATCTTTGTGCCAGTACCATGCTGTTTTGGCAACTGTGGCTTTATAATAAGCTTCAAAGTCAGGGAGTGTAAGTCCTCCCACTTCGTTTTTCTTTTTTAGAGTGTCTTTAGCAATTCGAGGCATCTTCCCTTTCCAAATAAATTTGATAACTAGCTTTTCCAAGTCTGCAAAGTAGGTTGTTGGAATTTTGATTGGGATTGCATTGAATCTGTAGATGAGTTTGGGTAGAATTGACATCTTAATGACATTTAGCCTTCCTATCCATGAACATGGAATATTTTTCCATCTTTTAAGGTCCCCTTCTATTTCTTTTAGTAGAGTTATGTAGTTTTCTTTGTATAGGTCTTTTACATCTTTGGTTAAGTTTATTCCTAGGTACTTGATTTTTTTAGTTGCTATTGAAAATGGTATCTTTTTCTTGAGTGTCTCTTCAGTTTGTTCATTTCTAGCATATAGAAACATTACTGACTTATGTGCATTAATCTTGTATCCTGCTACTTTGCTAAATTTGTTTATTAGCTCTAGTAGGTGTATCGTCGATTTCTCAGGGTTTTCTAGATATAAGATCATATCATCTGCAAACAATGACAGTTTTACTTCTTCTTTTCCAATTTGGATGCCTTTTATTTCTTTGTCTTGCCGGATTGCCCTGGCTAGCACTTCCAGCACAATGTTGAATAACAGTGGTGACAGCGGGCATCCTTGTCTTGTTCCTGATCTTAGAGGGAAGGCTTTCAGTCTCTCACCATTGAGTACTATGCTGGCTGTGGGTTTTTCATATATGCTCTTTATCATGTTGAGGAATTTTCCTTCAATTCCTACCTTTTGAAGTGTTTTTATCAAAAAGGGATGTTGGATTTTGTCAAATGCTTTTTCAGCATCTATTGAGATGATCAATTGATTTTTCCCTTTCGAGTTTTTAATGTGTTGTAATACATTGATTGTTTTTCTTATGTTGAACCATCCTTGCATGCCTGGAATGAACCCCACTTGGTCATGGTGTATGATTTTTTTAATGTGTCTTTGGATTCGATTTGCAAGTATTTTGTTGAGGATTTTTGCATCTATATTCATTAGGGAGATTGGCCGGTAGTTTTCCTTTTTTGTAGCATCTTTGCCTGGTTTTGGTATTAGATTGATGTTAGCTTCATAAAATGAGTTAGGTAGTGTTCCATTTTTTTCAATGTTTTGAAAGAGTTTGAGTAAGATTGGTGTCAGTTCTTTCTGGAAAGTTTGGTAGAATTCCCCTGTGAAGCCATCTGGCCCTGGGCATTTATTTGTGGGAAGATTTTTGATGACTGATTGGATCTCTTTGCTTGTGATGGGTTGGTTGAGGTCTTCTATTTCTTCTCTGGTCAGTCTAGGTTGTTCATATGTTTCCAGGAAATTGTCCATTTCTTCTACATTATCCAGTTTGTTGCCATACAGTTGTTCATAATATCCTCTTATAATTTTTTTAATTTCTTCAGGATCTGCAGTTATGTTACCTTTTTCATTCATTATTTTGTTTATATGGGTCTTCTCTCTTTTTGATTTTGTCAGTCTAGCTAGGGGCTTGTCAATCTTGTTGATCTTCTCAAAGAACCAACTTTTGGTGATATTTATCCTTCCTATTGTTTTTTTGTTCTCTATGTCATTTATTTCTGCTTTAATCCTTGTTATTTCTTTTCTTGTACTTGGTTTAGGATTGGTTTGCTGTTCATTTTCTGGCTTCTTCAGTTGATCCATTAGTTCTTTGATTTTGGCTCTTTCTTCCTTTTTAATATATGCGTTTAGTGCTATAAATTTCCCCCTTAGCACTGCTTTTGCTGCATCCCATAGGTTTTGGTATGTTGTGTTCTCATTTTCATTCGTCTCTATATATTTAGCAATTTCTCTTGCTATTTCTTCTTTAACCCACTGATTGTTTAGGAGTGTGTTGTTTAACCTCCAGGTATTTGTGAATTTTCTAAGTCTCTGATGGTTATTGACTTCTAATTGTATTCCATTGTGGTCAGAGAATGTGCTTTGAATAATTTCAATCTTTTTAAATTTATTGAGGCTTGTTTTATGTCCCAGCATATGATCTATTCTGGAGAAAGTTCCGTGAGCACTAGAAAAGTATTTGTATCCTGGTGATTTGGGATGTAATGTCCTGTACATGTCTGTTAAATCTAATTCATTTATCAGATTGTTTAGGTTTTCAATTTCCTTATTGGTCTTCTGTCTGGTTGATCTATCTATAGGAGAGAGTGATGTGTTGAAGTCTCCCACAATTATT